>NC_137945.1:25824669-26447169 GCF_963969265.1 Rhamphochromis sp. 'chilingali' | reverse complement strand
AGCCTATGACTAGCAAAACACACGGGCGACAGGCGCGCCACCCCAGTAGATACTAGTGGAAAAGGGGTAATACTGCTGTGTAATAAGTCGGAACACGAAACAGGCTTACTGCTATACACTGCACATTTATTACTTTTATGTAGTCTAAACGGAAACCCTTAACTAAAGTATTCGGTCCGTCATTATCCAATTTATTAATAAAATCCAAACTTTTGTTTTTCCTTTTAAAACACTCTTTCTTTGTTTAATCTCAAAATTTCTTTATTTTTACGTTTCACGTTACTGAACGTTGTAAGCATTGTTGACTGAAAGTCCCGTTTACTTAACCAATTTTACCAGAGAAATAGTGTAGGGGGTGTGCGTCCCTACACAGGTCCCCGATAAATCTTGCGGGCACCGATACATTAGGAAAGAAAACTAGGCCGATTTGTGGTAACTGAATGTGTTGATGTAATGTAACCTCTTATTACCTGATACTTTTTAAAAATATATTTGTAGTTTTAAAGGTTTAGAAAATACAAATATTTAGAAGAAAGAAGAAAAAATATATGATTTGATGTGTTACTAGTGTTCACTTTACTTACCTGCCTTGTTGTTGATCTGTAAGACCATTAGAGATTGATTTCAACTTGTGATTCTAGATTTTCTGAAAGAGACTCATTTTGTCTGATATACTGTATCTAACTTTCCATATTTTTCCCCAGGTGTAGCAAATTTCCTAATTCTTTCAGCCACTTATCAAACAATGGGTTTGTCTCAGATTTCCTAGACTGGAGCAGAATTTTTCCTGCAAACACTGTGGATAGAGCTTCTTCATGATGTATAACCTGCTTGAGTCTACCACCCCAAATAATGCTTTAAGAGGGGCAAAGGGGCACTCCAAATTAAAAACCTCAATGAAGAAACATTTCCCCCACACATGCTCAGTGCCTAGTTCTTCCTGCCAGTGTGTCCTGATGCTTATTTTTTTATCATTTTAAAATACAGAGTACATCCAGATTTTGGAGCCAGCTTTATTTTGTAAAAAACAAAACAAAACAAAAATACTGCAGTGACTTATATTTAACACTTTATTTTCCACATATTAAAGAGAAACATACAGACACATTTCAGACCCTTGCTGGTGTTGTTTTCAGAGGATCTGCTGCTCTTTTTCATGTGTGTGGTTGATGATTTAAAAAATCTTATAGTAATGAATATTACATTAAATTGTCTGGAAAAATCAAAAGTTTCTGGTAATCTTTTACATAGAGGTAATGGTTGTTGAATGGGACGTCTCGTGGGATTGAGGTCTCTTTTTTACTAAATGTTTGGAGCACAAAAAAGTAAAAATAAAATACAATAAAATGAAATAAAATTCAGAAAAGCTTACAGTCATTATACAGGAACAACAGCTCACAGGGTAGATAACACAAAATGCACATACAAGAATCATAAAAGCTTTTGTCAGTTATGTTTGTGTATCGAAGTTACCCACTTTGAACAGTCCACAGATACAGATGGTAAACTGGGCTTTTAAAAAGCTTTGTTATCCAACAGAAATTTGAGTAGCTGTAAAAGTATTCTGTGGGTTTAACTAGTTGGTATGTGCACTTGTCTTGGAGTCTCTGATTTCAAATTTTCAGACTCTTCTTAAGAACATTTGTTACAAGATTTGTGAAAGTTTTCTTGGGATTTAAATTGACTATTCCCCTTTTGATATGATGCAGAATTGACTCCAAACCTAAAACGACGACAGATCTCAGCACCCTGCTTAATACACTTAATAACAGGTCTTCTCCTAAGATCTGTTGCCTTTTGTCTATACCAAAGATTACAACTGTTAATTTGCGCAAATAATGTCAAATAATGTAGTCAATATTAACATTTTAAAGCAAATTAAAGCAAGGCTGCCTTTAAAATTATGGTAAAAGGAAGTTTTGAAAGCCTTGAACTCCAAAATGTAGACATGAATTAAAATAAAGATACAGGACCCAAATTAGTGGTGAAGTTACTTTTGGAAAAAAGATTCTTCATTTGGCTAAAAATAAAAGTTTGAATTAAAAAATACGTCTCAATGTTTAAGTTTTTACAATTTCTTTTTTAGGGAAGTATTTGGAGGACATGAACCTGAAGGGGTGTGTTTTTTTTTGCCAAACAACTTTTATCAGTTTTCAGAATTATTATTAAAGATGATATTGTGTTGGTGGTCGCCCAGTATTATTGATCAACTATTATAATAAACCTCAGTCTGTACTGTTTTTTGTTAGTAGGCACATGGAAGTAAAAATCCTAATTATCTATTTCCTAATTTAGAATAGCATTTGAGTCAAGGGGATGCTTTTGAGCTTAAAATGATTGACTAACTAACAAATAATCCTGAGATAAAAACTGTGGTTCTGTGGCAGGCAGATGGGTGTAATTCCAGGAAGAGTGCAGATGTAATTGATGACACTGTTATTAAATTGTGTGGTCCTGGTATGGTGCATGCTGGACTCCTGGTGTGGATGACATTTAAACTGAATAAATGATGTTATGATGGACTGAGAATCATCAGAGCTGTCATCATCACACATCCATCTCTCAAGCGAACAGCTCATCTCAGTCTGCAAAAAATAATGGAGACTTATTACAATGACAGGTCCAAAACCTTCCAGGGTTACTACATTTGTGACCCTCATTTGTTGGTGAGCTAGAGGCCAGAGATCAGGCCACAGAAAACTCTGTAACCTTGCATGAATTATTTGCAGGTGGGTATGTCAGTTTAAATGAAATACATAAAAAAAATATCGCAAATGGCTCAGTGAGTAAAATCACTGTCTAACCTATTTAAAAAATGACTTTTAGTCAACAACATCGAAAGGAGCCAGCTGAGTTGGTTCGGGCATCTGACAAGGATGCCTCCTGGGCGCCTCCTGGGTGAGGTGTTCCGGCCATGTCCCACCGGGAGGAGCCCCCGGGGCAGACCCAGGACACGCTGGAGAGATTATATCTCTCGGCTGGCCTGGGAACGCCTTGGTGTTCCCCCGGATAAGCTGGAGGAGGTGGCTGGGGAAAGGGAGGTCTGGGCCTCTCTGCTTAGGCTGCTGCCCCCGCGACCCGGCCTCGGATAAAGCGGATGAAGATGGATGGATGGATGGATGGACAAGAACAACTGCAGTCTTAAAACTTGAATGAATCATACATTTACACAACTGTTAATAAAAAGTGAAGTCTTTTAAAAAAGGTTTTACACTCTTAAAATTTGATTAATGTAAATTTTTTAATGCATTTAGTCAGTCTACTGTCATTACACACATTATCACTAAAAGAGCACAGCGGTGCCACAAAGGCACAAAAACTTCACACGTGTAATAGTTTGGGAAATTGTTATACTGGGCCCACAAAAATAATGAAATAAATAATTCCTCAGAACATGGAAATGTTCCTGGATGCATGCCACTGCACTTAGTATTTAACAGACAACAAAATATGCAGTTCCAGAAAAGGTGAACCCATGTGAACTTGACAGGGTAAGCTAAGCAATCTAAGAAAACTTGATCTACAATCAAGAGGCAATTTCATGATTGGAGATATGTATAGGATTTATCACAAAGTGCAAACGCCTGGTTACACTCAAGAAGGACAGTTTGACCTTTGTCAGAAAACATCTAAATGAGTGCACAGTTTGGACAAAAAATATTTGTACAGAAGAAAAACAGCTTAACTTGTAGCAGAATGGCAGGAGAAGCAAAGCACAGAGACAGAGGGAAACAACTCATGATCTGCAGCATACCACATTAACTTTCATATCATCTGGTGAACTTATGGCATGGGCATTTATGGCAGTGGATCTGTGTTTCTATTGATAATGTGAATGTGATTTTTGAAGGGATATCAGATATCATCCATCCATCCATCCATCCATCCATCCATCCATCCATCCATCCATCCATCCATCCATCCATCCATCCATCCATCCATCCATCCATCTTCATCCTCTGTTACTTCTCTGGATCTAAGCACAGATACCCCTACCCTCCCCCTAGCCACCATCTACACCTCTTCACGAGGGAGACACATAATCGCTCCAGTGTATAGTATATAGATAGTCCAGACATCCTGGTCTGATATCTGAACCACATCAACTGGCTCTTTGAAATGTGGAGGTACAGCAGCTCTGAGCCCCTCACAATTAACCAAAATCTTTGTCCTCTCTCTAACCGTGAACGAGATACCCTTCAGAGGAAGTTCATTTCTGTACATTGTATCCAAGATTATATTCTTTCTGGTAGTATCTGTAGTTTGTGGCTATAGTTGAGGGTAGGAATGCATTGTTTAGTAATGTGACAGCTTTGCATTAACGCTCAGCTCTTTCTTTATCACAACAGACCAATAGAGCAGCGAGATTACATCAGATGCTATTCCAGCCTGTCTGTGAACAAGACCACAAGTTACTTCAGCTCATCAAATTCAGCTGATCAAGAGACCAGCTAGGAATTCTGTAAATAACCAATACTGATCACTTTGTGCCTCGTCCATCAGCTTGAGCTGCTCTGGGGTTAGATATTATCTCCTTGCTCCTAAAGGCATAGTTACCCATAGCAATTGTATATTATAAACATATTGCCTATCTGCAATTGCTTCCTGTCCCTTCAACTCACCCACACAGTCTAACTCATGTTGCACTGCATCATGGGGAGTTGTCTCCCATAACTCCCCATGATGCAGTGATCTCCCTTCATGAAAGGGAAATTGCTGAGCAATTATTGATTCTAATGACCACATGCCTACAGAAAGCTGCTGTTAATATCGTTTTTCCTGCTCTTATTGTGTGAAACATTCATGTTTTTGCTTTTCCTGCTGTTAATGATCTAATGACGGGTTCTCCTTTGAGTACATTGAGCAGCAGGACACTAATATGGCAAACAAACTGCCTAATTGGCAGTTGGCAATACAGTTGGCTGGTTTGGAAGAAGAGTACTGCATGGCCGTGCATCTGCTTCAGAAAGCTACCAACTGCTCCTCCCTCCTCTGTAGCAGGGATGAAGTATTTGTTTAACTGGGCTACAAACATTGTTCTAATATGCCTATAAATAGCTATAGTAGCTAAATAGCTACTTCGGCCTGTCTGTCTGGTCTGGTTGCTGGATTCCTAAACCGAATGCATATCACTGAATCCTGTTCTAGGTGTATAAGCCGTGGCTGACTGCAAAATAAAAATAAAAAACATAAAAAATGAAAAATTGTAGAGAAAGCAAATTGATAAATTCAGGATATGACACAAATTTAGGATAACTATCACAGCAGTGTCGTTGTGTGAGGCTTAGTTTTCTAGTTTTTTATTCTTAGTTAATATATTTGAGCATTAGTTAATTTTTTGTGTTGTTTTATTTTTTCAGAGTTTTTTGTGATTGAAAATCTGTTAGTATTCATACCTGTATGAGTCTCCTTTGATTACTTCCTGTTTTACTTTGAAGGACAGCTTTCTTACATGTCCTATGTTAGGTTTTCTCCACAACCATCTGGACAATAGATGGTTGTAAAAACATTTTCTCAGTTTCTGCTGTAACCTTGTTGTTAAATAACTCACCGATTACTGTGAAAACTTGATTAAAAAATGAATAGTCTTTAATGAGATAAAGCTTTCTCATGCAATTCTGTGAACGTAATAGTCGTATTAATATTACCAAAAAACCGGCACCAACAATAACACATGTATACATTCACCAGGCTCTGTTTTTTAAAGGTAAAATGCAACAACAATGTAATTGATATTACAAACAAAATAATATGCATTATAGGTTATTTGTAGAAATTCACATTAACATAAATGTTTAGGATGAATAATTTGTTGAAGCAGCTGCCTTTCATACGAGGTATCAAAGTCATGTAGACTGTAGTAAATCTGTTTACTGACTCAAGATGCTGGCACTGTGACATGTGCCTGTCATTTTATCACTATTGAAGTGGTTGGTGTGATACCACTGTAGCAGGATCAATGGCCTGTAGCGTGTGTTGGACTTTTCGTCTCTGATGTGATGTGATGGGGTGTTTCCTTTTGTCTGTTTTTCTCAGATTGCGATTTTGTCTTGCGACAGAAGCAGATGACATTGAAGAAGCGGCAGTGGCATGTTGCACACGAGTCACAGCAACCGGACTGAGGCAAACAGCTTTGAGCGAGCTGGGAGCATTTGATCTTCACAGGATTTGGCCTCACTTTAGCAGGAGGACAAATCTCATTTTGAGCAGCAGGACCGCCTCTGGGCTTCTGTGAGGTGGGGAGAAAAACAAAACAGATGGCGAGAGCATCAGAAAAGCCATCTGACTCCTCTGGATCCTTATAGTAATACTGCCTCCAAAGACTGAAAGCTTTGACTGTGGGTACCCACAGCACACAGTAAATGCTAAACATTTTTGACCATTTTAAGGATTGATTGAAATAACGTATGACTAAAACATGAACATGTATATGTTTTGTTAGACTTACAGATTAACAGCACAGATCTTGAACTTACTGGCACAAGAATCCTCTGTCGTTCATAATGTCCTCTCCTGGCAAACAGAGGCCTCACCCTGATTTCATTCGTAGACCCTGTTGAAACAACATCAAACTATTTTCTTACTTAAGAAGATCAACAAACCTTCTCTTTACTTTCCTGTTTTGAGGGTTGTCTCATTTTTGCCCCTGTAGTGCACCTGTTGTTAATTTCCTTAACACCAAATCAGCAAAAACTGATGAACAATGCCCCTCTGCTACTTAACTCAACACATCAATATCCCCAAAGTTTAACTGACTTGATGATGAACTCTGATCAACAAACGTTTCTTTAAATTGTTGATTTTTTAAAGTTCTGAATCAGGAAAAGGCAAGTTTTTTGTTCAGAAAAGAGTAAAATAATACAACAGAATCAAAATGTACGCACATAAATGAAAGTACAACTTCTAGAGTTTGTTTCATGTCACACAAAGTGCATTTTTATAATAATTTGTTTAAGTCACGAAGCACTGGCACAGCAAAGTTACTGTTCTGTTCTATAACTTATTAACGGCAAAGCTACAGATGAGGATTAGGGCACCTCGGGAAAAAATATATCAACATAGAAAATAAATCTGGTTTTATTAATATCATATGAGATAAAAAATATTCTGTAAATTTGTTTTAATCCATGTAATTTGTCACCTCTTTGGCCACCAGAGGGCCTCAATGTGATCCTCTAAGTTAGACGTCTAAATCTTTTTCCCACTAAAGAGCTGCAAATCATCTCCGATTTATTTAATTAGACACACACGCACGAGATATCTGGATACCCAAGAGCTGAGCAGGCAGGCCCATAAATTCCTCCAAAACTGTAACTGAAAACATTTAGTGACATAGGCCCGAGGTCACATATCTGAGACTGCTGAAAAAAATGTAAAACGGTTCACATCAGGGGTATATGACAGTGCATGAATGTATACTGCTATAGAGACAGGTCAACTCTCAATTTGCAGCTCATATAATTTTATGGCAGTAATAAATCACTCCTCAAATAGATGAGACAAGATTTGCCTAGACACTGGTGGATCTCTATAGATAAGCAGCCGCAGCAACCTCACACCCTGCTTAGCAGGAAACGCTGAGACTGACAAGGTGATTTATTCGCCCACAAGCTGTCAGTTCTAGACAGGTGATAGAGGTGCCCGGAGCTTTTACTGCCGCGTGTCTTCCCCTTCTTATGTGAAATCCTGATTTATGTTTTAATAACATGAATAATAACACGGATGTAAAATGTATAACCCCCCAAAAACAAAATGCTTTAACCACTTGATATTAAAACTTGATCAATCAGCAGGAAATTGTGCAAATAAGATTAATATTATTGTTATTATTATTGAAGACTCCCATAAAGTGTTGTCATGTTGATATACGCTTTCATAGGTGATGCCAGCTGTACCGTTATGCGCTACGAGGAGTGGGCCTCCTCCTCTGCGGCTCATGTTGTGCTGATGAATCATGGGAGATGCCTGACGTTTTAAACACCCTTTAAACTCTTTAAGTGGAAAACGTTTGGTGGTGCTTTGATCCCCGACTGTAATCCTAGCAGAGCGCACTTCTGCAGTTAACAGTAAGACTTGTCTAACTTTGCTAAAATTACACAGCAGTAAATCTGAACGCACATAAATCAGTCACAATAAAAAAGATAGCGAACTCAAATACTCTAACTTTAAACACTTGTAAATCTGACCTAAGTGATATATCAGAAAGTGACACGTCCCCACTGCTACTAAATATGCTTGTCATGCTCTTTGCTGCTTTAACTATGTGCAGACAATTGAATTTTTACAGTCAGCTTTGGAGTGTGTGGAAATACAGCACAGAAGTGGTGGTGGGTAAAGGTTTGATCGCACTGTGTGTAGGATAGCGTATTCAGAGCCATTTCATATACCAAGGTGTCGTTTACAGAGGATAATGGCTCGGAGATCAAGACACATATAAAGTGAGTGCTTTTTACAGCCTTTAAAGCAGGCATGTGCAATTCATTTTCCCAATGGGGAATCAAATGAAAGTACTATTTGTTTCACTGTGCAATACCATCAGAGGTGGGAGGTAACGAAGTACACATACTTCTGTGCTCAAGTAGAACTTTCCGGTATCTGAGGGCCACATCAATCAGCTGAACTCAGTTTTGCTCAATATTCATTTTTTATCTCTTTATAAGTTTATAAAGGCCCCGGTTTCTCACGTGGGCCACTGGGAAAATTTATTCCCCACCTCTACTTTACTAAAGGCTGTTTTGACTTCAGGGATGAACACAGCCAAAAAGATAGAAAGACACAAATGTTCTGTTCTGTTCATGAAACTTGGTGTCTCACCACCATTTGTAACACATTTTTGTCACAAATGTGACATCAAAATGAACCCAGCAGCTGTCCCATATCCTCTAAGCACTCCCAGGACTCACACTAATCCTCACATTATGTGAGACTGCAGGTTAATTTCAGCAACGCCATTTTTTTTTTCTTATCAATTCATCCTGACAAATCACATTTAAACCACCCCCAGCTTTACTCTGAGACTGTTTAAGCGCACAACAGCAGTGTGATATAAAGGTGGCCACTTAAGGTGGTATTACGTCAGTCCTACTATACTTTTTGTCCCTCACCCTGTACAGCAGACTTGTGCAATTCTTTTTAAATAAATACATTTTATTTATTTTGTGTTATTATTTTTTATTTTTATAATAGCCAAAAACGAAGTTATCGGTTATTACTTTAATGAGGTCCAGCCATTATTACAGTCTGCTGTTTCTGCTGGCTTGTAAACCAGCAGCGACCTCGTGGTAAATTATAAAGTGTTATCCCACACACTCACCTGTGCCATGAGAGGCCTTCCTCAGCGGCACATCCCCGCGGGCAGCGGCTTCACGGTCATTGATTCGACGACTTCCGAAGGCCAGCTGCACAATGCACAGACACAGCAGTGCCAGCTTCATCCCGACTCTAAGCTTCATCTCCCTCTTGACACACAGGACCCCTGACGGGAAAGGCCTTCCTTGTGTTGCGATGCCAGCTGAAGCCTTCAAACCCAACCTGTTACTTGGCTGGCCTGTTCTCTGTGTCCGCTTCTCACTCCTCTCCAACTTTAATATATTAAGGAGGCAGGCTCACACACGCATGGTACACACCCCACTTTGTCTCAGCGCCTTCAAACCACAGTGACCGACGGAGTCCCTTTATTCACTTTAAACAAATAGATTTGTTCTGCCTTTATATAAAAAAATAAATAAGATAACGGCTCTTACGCAAATAGAAAAAACATTTATTAGCCACTTCACAACATAAAGAGAGCAGATTTATTCATGCACATGTAACAGGATGAAATGTTGTTCCTAATAATCTGAAAGAAGTTACTAGTGTGTCTTTATTTGGATTTTATCTGAAGTCCAAGAGCTGAATTTAGAGAACATGATTAAGCTGTGAGACAGAACACAGACTGGCAACCTGTGACGGATGTTTTTATGTGATAACTTTGTCCATGTGGAATTTATCTAATTGTATTCCTGTTGCCTTCCCCTGAAGCCTTGAGACATGAACGAGGATATAAAAAGTTCAAACTTCTTCAGTGAACCTTGCCTTTTGTAGGTTGAAGAAAGCACACACGACGGAAACCTGCAAACTGTACGTGACATTCAATTATTATACAACAACACTTCACGAAGGAAGAAAGTTCAGTCATAATATCAAAGAAGCTTTTAATTTGAAACGTGTTTAAAATGATTGGCAGCGGATTTAAAGGACATGTAACAATATCTCCTTTCCATGCTGAGAAAGCGAGTCAGAAATGAAAGGCAGCAGCTTGGCCTTAAGCTCCACATTGCACTCTTATATAGCTGCAGTAGATATGTGTTTGTCTGCTTGGTGGGGATTCTTGGTCAGGACTTTATCAAAATATATATTTAGCTGTACTTTGTGACTTATACTCCCTGTGTGCCCGCTGGTTATAAAGAAAGCGTTAAACCCATGGATACATTTATAAGACACAAGAGCTACATTTTCAGTCTCATGTACATAATAAGAGCTTCATCTGGCATCCACATGTTAATACAGCCACAATAAAACCTTTGACTTGGTGAATAATGAGTCTGATAAAGCGTTTTATTATCAGAGAGACTCTATTGTTGCTTAAAATCCATTCAATCACCAACCCCTCCCCTTAAAAACCGTGGCCTCCGAGCTCTGAAAGGTCTGTGGGGAGATCCTGCAACTGATTATCTTCTAATAGGTAATTGATGCTCACAGTTCTGTTGCAGTTTGTGCTGAGTTGTATAGCGAGCAAAGATATTTCAACTTGAGCACATTATGAGCTCAAGAGTTCAAAGAAATCAATCAATCAAGCAGATCTTAAAAAAAAAACATACTTACCTAAATGTTTTGAGTTTCCATGACAGTTTGTCTCTTTTGGAGTTGCTTAAGCAGATAATTCTTGACTCTTATGCAAGATATCTTTACTTGAGTTGGTTTTTTTCTGACAACTTTTAACTTTCACGCCTAACTTTAAACAAATATCTGTACTTTCCACTCCTTACATTTTCAAAACGGCCTCAATACTTTTGCTTTAACCTATTTGAGAGGAATTATTATTTCACGTCACTATGAGCATTCAAACTTAAAACCGAATTGAGGCTAAACGGTAACACGTGAGAGGAAATCCTACTCGTGTATTAATCACCAGAGCATGTCACATAAAAAGAGATGAAAGAGGCAAAACCATGTCATGTTGTCAGGGGTTAAAGTGGGGCCAGTTTTTTCCCTGGAGCAACACCGGGACGAGAGCAGATGCCCACGAGTATTTATTTCAGCATGTAGGTAGTGCTACAAAAGAGGGCTGAGGGGTAATGCTCTTTAAATAAAAGGTAATTTCAAATGCAGTGAAGTTTTCAGTAATAATGTGTGTTTGTCTCCCAGTGTGTTGCTAGTTTTTCACAGGGAGAGAAAAGAAAGAGAGCTAACTTCACTCAGAGATGGAGAAAGATAAGAAAGACAGGAATTTAAATGTTAAGCTGATGATACTTAGATTTATTTATTGAATTCCACCTTCAGTATAAAGAGAGCATAAACAGGACAACTCATAAAACACCTGCTTACATTTGTTGAATGCCGTTGTGTAAATCCTCAAAGAGGAGTAAACCTCAGAGCAGCAGTAGCCCAGATCAGCTGATCACAGCCTGTACATGGAAAAAATCTACTGAAGCCCACAATAGAAATTGGGATTCTTTTCCCCACGTTGAGCCAATACAACCGATTTTTAGGGTTCCACCCCTGAGTGCACTCATTCTCTGTTAAGAGGCAAAGTTTGTAATAGAGACAAGAGAAAATAGAGATATTTTTCTTTCTTTTTCTCTGCTCATTTTCTGCTTATATGCTTCAAGCAGAATACATTTATTGGAATTAAAATTTAAACCGAAGTAAAGTTTTTATTCTCCTTTATTAAGTCACGTCACCTATTTCCCCCCCTTTTTTTTTTTAAATATGTAGAAATGAACAGCAGTATATTGCGAGGAACAAAGGCCTTAAGGTTTTCAGTGGCAGCTTCCAAACAGATAATTTAAGATGACTTGCATTTAATGAATGACGACTTTTAATGGAAACCTAAGAAGCCGTTAAAAAAAGCCGTTACTTTATTTCAATCTGTCAAGAAAAATATGACCCAGATGGTTCTGTGCAACTAAGAGCATCCAAGAAAAATTCTATATGCGCCAGGATATGAAAACCAGACTCAGCGCCTCCGTCACTGTCAGATGTTGTTCTTTTTGTTTTTAAAAAGGCTCAGTAGGCCAGAAAAGATCGACAGTGAGCTGCCATGGCGCTATGGATGTCATCCATCTTTTATTATTTTAACCGGGAATATGCAAACATCTTCAGGGAGCAGAGGGCACACAAATTATTCTCTTTATTGAGCTTGAAACCTGCCACAAAACCAATCTTATAAAAAGCAGTTCATGGGGAAAGTCCCCGAAGGGTCTTTAACTGGTTCCTTGAAAACGTTCAGAAGAACTTCCCACTTGAGACACATGGGAGGAGAGCTGGTGTCTGTGTCCTCCACTTGAAACTGTGAGTCAACACAGGAAAAGGAGACATACAACATCACAACTCAAAAGCTGAGAGTAGAAATGTCAAAGCCCAAACGAAAGTGGCATCACATAAAGAGCGGGCACTGATGGTAACTAATATACTTTGCATCTTTACTTAAGTCAGTGTTGTTACTAAAAGGGTGGTAGTGGGACTGAAACCAGAACTGAGGGAGTAATAAAATGATTAGAAGGTGCACTCTGCAGGTCAGCAGAGGCAAAATTATGTCTTTACAGTACAGTCGTCCCTCGCTATAACGCGGTTCACCTTTCGCGGCCTCGCTGTTTCATGGATTTTTTTTTTGTGCAATTTTGCATGCTTTTTTTTTTTAACGCCGCATTATGTTCTGCGTCCTGATTGGCTGTAGACCATCGTCAATAAATCTCCTCCTTGCAGTGTCTCCCGTACAGTACAGACTGTGTTCAGCTTGTCAAATTTACATAAATTTTCGATCGCTGGCAGTGTGACTCAGAAGTGCTGCACTGTATGTTTGTAAGTTTTCTCCCCAACAAACACAACAACGTCGATGTTTCGCACCATCAAAGGCACCTGAGGTAGCATCCAAAAGGCAGAGGAAGATGCTAACAATCGCACAGAAAGTTGGACTTCTGGACATGCTAAAGGAAAGTAGAAGTTACCGTATTTTCTGGATTATAAGGCGCGTTAAGCGAAACAAAACAGTCAGATAAGTCAAACTTAACTCAACTCATTCTTCTTGCTTCCTCCACGTCCGTACCATCGATTCATTAATGTTGAGTTTTCTGGCAGCTGCTCTATTCCCATGTTCTGGACCTGAAAACAGGGTTTAATCTTTGGTTTCCTTCTATAATACTGGACTTATTTTTCTACGAAGGTTTGAACTTTGAGAGTGTTTAAACAAGAGAGAAAAGTGTGAAAATGTTCACGCCTGTCTGAGAAAAGTGTATAAAGTGTGTAGTGTTTTACAGCCTCACAACATCTATAATAACTGTAAAAAAACAAAGTTGCTACTTCGTGTATTTCACCTATCGCGGGTTATTAGAACGTAACTCCAGCGATAAACAAGGGCCCACCATATATGAAAGATTACACTATTTAAACTATGTGTATATATGCATTTAAAAAGAGCCTGGCAGAGTTCCTTCCTTGTAACGTGTCAAAGCTGAAGAACCACCTTCAGCAGCAATAACTCAAAGCAACTGTTTTCTGTATGACTATCAGTTTCTCACATCATTCAGGAATTTTGGCCCACTTTCCTTCACAGCATTGATTCAGTTTATTGAGGTTTGCTGGCCTCGGTTTATACGCAGCGCTCTAAAGTTTGCATTATTTTAATGGTGTTGAGTTCTGGACTTTGACCGGGCCCTTGCAACACCTTGATTCTTTGCTTTTTCAGTCCTTCTGGCATATTTTTGCAGTTTTGCTTGGAATCATTGTCCTGTTGGGTGGCCCGTGTGTGGAGTTTCAGCCAAGACTCCAGAAAAATGAGCGTCCAGGTCATGTGGCTGCATAACAAGCCCAAATCATCACCCCTCCACCACTGTGCTTGTATGAGGTGTTTGTGCCATTATTCTTTTTTGGATTTCACCCAACATGATGCTGTGTTATGGCCAGTCGCCATCACTTTTGTATCCTCTGTCCAAAGGACGCTGTTCCAGAAGCCCTGAGGTTTGTTCAGATACAGCTTTGCAAACCTGAGCTGTGCTGCCATGTTTTCGTTTTATATTTACTTTCTCCTGACACCTTTGCAAACAAGTACAAGGTGGAGTGCAGTGTTGTAAACTAAAAATAGGAAGCACAGACACAGGTACTCACAAGTGTTGAATAACAGACTGTTACATCCCCCAGGAGGATGTCTCTTCTCCTTACCCTTTGTTTTGTCCAGGCTCCACCTCCTCTGTCCTGATTGGATGCTGCGCAGAGTCCGGCTAATTGGTAATCAGCAGAGCACTATTTAAGGCCTGTGGAGCTGTGCTTCTGTGCCCTCTGGCCATTTTGTTTGCTATACCTGTGCAGGCTTGCATGCCTTTGTATCTTGTATGAGCATTGTTGTTTTCATGTTCAGACTGCTTGTAGGGGAGAGCTGCCTTTTGTTTTGACACCCTGTTTTCTCCTGTTTATGTGTTGTTAGGTAGGTTATGGTTAGAGGTTGTATATTTTGTTTCTTTGGAGTTAGGTAAGTTTCTTTTATTTCTACATCAGGGATGTTTTGTTTGTTATGTTGGCCTTGGCTCTCCCTGACGTTATACCTCAGTCTGAACCCACATCCCATCACCAGTATTAAATAAGACTGTCAGAGCAAACCCACACAGTCACAGGGAGAACACGTGAACCCCACAGAGGAAGGCTCTAGAGCCTTCTTGCTGTGAGGAAACAGTGTGAACCACTGCACCACTTGGTATCCATCTAGCGGGTGGAAAACAACTTGACATGTTTGAGGAATTGTCATATATTTGCAATTAAAATCTAGGAAACAGAAAAACACACTTAACTTGGTCATTCAACAACACATTTCTCAGATCGTGTTAAAAACCTCGGTTGATCTCTGCAGCACATGAAGCCCTGGCCCAACAGCGCCTGGAGATAATCATCCTCTTGGCTAACTGGATATCAAAGATCATTTATGTACATACATACTGGTTTGGCCAATAACCCATATTCACTGATATCATAAACATTTTCAGACTGTCTTTGAATGTCTTTTTTGTCCATGTGTGGAGTATTAATGCTGACCTGTACTCGTTTGTCTCTCCTAAAAACACAATTTCCTTTTCAAAAATGTAAGTTCAGCGCTCTCCACTAAGAATCGCTTCAGGTATGCTCTCTATGCCACTGTCTTACAGCCAGTTTGACCCATGTTCAGCTGTAGCCACTAGTTTCAGTGATAAACAGACATACTGTGAAAAAGTAGTTGCCCCCCTTCTGACTTCTTAGTTTTTTCTGACGTTTACAGATTTAAGATCAAACACTAAATATTAGACAAAGAGATCCTGAGTAAATACAAAAATGCAGTTTTTAAATTGACAATTTCATTTATTAAGTGAGATAAATTTCCTCCCCAGGGATGTGAAACACTCACAGTAATGCAGATAAATGGAGTAAAATCCTTATGAAAAAAGATCAAGGTTTTCTAATGATCCTTACATGAGAGTGAAAATTAATCAGCAGTCGGTGGTCACGTGATGTTTAGATACAAATAAGAGGCTTGCAGACAAACAGGGTTAGATTAGAAGAAATCTGCAAACACATGTTTTCTAACTATAACCATCAGGATTAACCAGCTATAAATAAACTGTCTTATTTCAGCACGATGCACATGGATCACTGATTTTTCCTTCAAACTTCTCTGGCTTCAATCCTAGAACATTATATGATATAAACTATGTACTCAAGTGCATATTAGTTTTCACATTTCTACATGTGAGAGATTAATGGTGTATTAGGCAACTCAGCACATGAAACCACCTGCTTACAATGAAACTCGTCTTTAATCAAGAAATTCATGTATATTTCAATTTTAACATTAATGTTCTGGACAAAAGACAGTACTGCACTGCATTCAGCAATGGAAATCTACACTTGTACTTTGCCCTGTGCCTTGAGACAATGGCGGCGGCGTTTCATAGAGATACGATTATAACTGTCTCCGGTCACCCATTATGCAGCTGAGGTAAGGAAAGCCTGTGGAAAAGCCACAGCACCTTTTAAAGTCAGCCTCCTCGAGTGTTACACCGTGCCGGAATAAAATTACTTCCATGTGGGCGCTGCAAGTACTTACTGTTTGGACAGCATACGTACAGTGATCAAGGGAGTTCCTCCATAAAGCTGCGTATTAAAAAGGTTGTGGGGGGTTTACAGAAGTAAAGACAAAATGATGGTTTGGACAGATTTGTTTCTTTATGGAAGTATGAACTTCTGCAGTTATGTTATAGCTTGTCTGAAAACACAGTGAAGGCTTTAAATGTGAGGACACAGGAAACACATGCTTTCAATATATCACTCCGTGTTTAATTGCATGTGAATTAAATATTTCTGATAAACATTTTTGCTATAGCATGTGTAACAATATCTACAGCATACATTTCAGATTACTCAGTGAATAAACCCTTTCAATTGGGGACATTACAGATTATGTCAATTTTTATAGTGCAACTACAAGTGTATATCTGAACTAAATTTCCATATCAGTTCATGTAATATAACAAAAGCATCTCTTTCACATATACACAGAAGTGTTTTTAAAACATTAGTTCCATCAGGGGGATGTAGTGGATATGTCACACGTTGTACACAAACCTATAAAGCTATTCCAACATATAAAAAAAAAAAAAAAAAGAGCCGAGTGGAAATATTCAAGGCACTTAGAATTATACAACAAATGAATTTACAGACAAACAGAACTAAATACAAGTTAACCAAGCTGTGACATTTCATATACAGTTGGGAGCCAGGACAGATCAGGTGAGCTAAAAGGCATATTTCTGTGTTATAATAGTAAAAACAATATCCTAGCAAACATTGCGTGTTGCCATTCATCCATAAAGTGCATCACATGACCTGTTCCAGGCCTAGTTTGAGACAAGTCAACATCCCCCGTAGCCATTATATCCTTCGTAGTCATCATGAAAGAGTGAAAACAACAGCTGCTCAGCACACTCGATCACACGTGAAACGTCTGCCTCTCAAGTGCTCTTAAGTGTAAAAATATGGCTTTAGTGGATGATTTAATGAATAACAGTCTTGATGCAGATAAAGAGCCAACAAAGCTAAACTGTGAGTTTATTAGTTGCCTGTGGCATTCACTTCTTCCTCAAATACCAGCCCAATGGTTTTGCATCCTAACAAGCTTTGAAACGATGACTACGTTGGCCTTGTTTTCCCTCTTTTTCCAGCCCGTCAGGTCTTAAACTTTAGGATTTTTCAGGTAAAAAGAATAGCACCACTGTATACTTGAGGAGCTTTCACCTCTTTGTGTCTTTCACCCAAATTATATAGTTATAATTCTATAATTATACTCCTGAGTATCTCACCTGGTCGATAGTTTTATCAGCTGGGATTTTGAAACATCTGAAATAAAAATTCTGTCGAGGTTTCCTAGGATGCCCCAAAACATGACTAACGTGACTATTGCTGTAACTGCAATGCCAGTAGAAAAAAAACAAAACAATCGACAACGTCCTACGTGGATTATCAAAATACGAAGAAGTAGCTGTTAGATCTGATATCTTAAAATCCACAGCAGCTAAAACCAAATCCTCATTCCTACATATGTGAGCAAAAATGCCATTCTTGTCCTTTAATCACGCCACAGTAGGCCTTGAAAAAAAAAAAAAGGAAATCCAGAAGAAGTGCCAGGAGAGGTCTGGTGTAAAGATTTGTGAAATGACCTTCACCTGGAAAATTAATGCCTTCAAATGTTTATGCATATATGCAGGAATGTTTCTTGGTAACGACACGATTAGTATACATGTCGACCTTTACATTCCTTGGCTTTGACACAGTATGGTACAGACTAAATGCCCCCATCAGGACATGATTTATGACACATGGCACTAAAACAGGGTGGAATGTAGCTTTTAGATGCACCGGAAAGTGGAGACACAATGGCAATTTTCAAGACGGAAGGACCGTCTACCACAATAACAGTAAATGGCAGTACACTGCAATGAGATGAAGTACCTGCAGACCAATCGTTACCAATCCTCTGTCAAACACACCTGTTACCTGCTTATCCTGAGTCAGACTTTTATTTGAACAGCCACACGGGGGTGTCGTTTCCCTGGTTTATAAAGAGGGCCTCTCATAACAACTAAGATACCATAAGGCAAAGGACTGCAGCGAAAACTATTGAGATTATAATTCAGATTTCATATAGATTGTCACAATTGTGAAATCTGCCCTTTTCTCCTTTTTGGTCAAAAATTCAGACTTTGGCTTTGGGCTCTAACTCATGAGGTCTTGTGGATACACACTGGGTTCAAAAGTGAATCATCAGGACCAAGAAATCCAAACACACTGTCAGACAGATCCATTTAGTCCAAAGTCCCAACAAGGTGTTCAACATCTTCTGTAGGTGCCGGATAAAATTTCCCATGGTTTGTTGCTTTTAGTATACAACCATTCTCTTTTAAGTCCAGATCTTGAGGTATCATCCAACTCCATGACTGGACAATGAAACATCACTTGCCCTCTGACAGGTAGTAAGATGAGATGTGAAAGGACGTGGTAAAGGCAAAGTACAAATAAGAACACAAGAAAAACTAAAAAACAAACAACCCAAACAAACATGTGGACTAATGCTGCAGTGAGGAGGAGGAAAAGAAGGCAGGGAGAACAAAAAGAGATGACGAGGAAGACCCGGGTTTATTGTTAGTGTTCTGAGTTCTTGTGGTAGAGCTGAGTGACCTGGATGACGGGAGGAGAGACGCTGAGCGACGGACCGCACCAACAGGCAGAGGATCGCACAGGCTGCACCTCACACCTGCCACTGGAGAGAGGGAAGTCAGAGCAGAAGAAATACACTGAGCACGTGACAGAAGGTAACGGGACGAGAGAACATCAGGCAACACAAAGACAGACAGACAAAGATCCAAAGAGGAAATGCAGATGCGAGAGACTAGAATAGCTCAAAGTGTGAGGCATTGATGTGGGGAGACCGAGACATCAAGTTATTGATGCCGCAGCACCAGAATACTGCACGTACAGGTCCCCTGAGAACACAGCGAGACAGGCTTGCTATCCAACTCTATATAGCATCTGTTAAAACACAAGTGATAACAGATAAGGGCATCAGGACTGTTTACATCCCGTCTACATCCTCAAACATCACGTGCACTCACAAAGCATTATATACAGTAGTACTTTTATAGAAGCTGTCAATCCAACAGACGAGAATAGGAAGAAAGAAAAACCTGCACTCCCTCAAATCCAAACACCTACAATGGTCATGTAATGAACATACATCACCACGTGAAAAGGAGGCACAAACACCATTTGTTAGTCATATGTGATGCAGGAGTGCAGTGCAGCACAGACAGAAGAGAGGACAGGACGTTGGAGTACAACAAATACACACCACAGCTGGGGCAAAATCAATTTCAGGTCACTTGCTTTAAAACTAGACTATTTTTAAACACATCCTTTAACTCAGATAGTTGTCCCTTAAAAAGCATAATCCTGTGACAGGTTTAAATCAATATGTGGTTTGTTAAGACCGGACTTTGATCAGGAGACATTTTTCTGAACTAGTTTTACTGAAAGTGAAATCACCCCAATCCGGAGAAACATCCCGACTCCGAGCACTTTAAAGACAGGTTTGTTTATTTTTCAAATAAATCTTAATACAGCACTTACATGTAATGTGTGCAGCTCCGGGGAACACGGGAATTAAACGCACATTTACCATGTGAGCGCTGCACTTAGACCGACTTGAAAGCAATCCGAACCCATCCTTAAACACGCCAACATCATTAAACATGACATCTTTACTGTGCAGTTAGCAGTGGGATGCATGTTATTGGCAAGAAGAACAGAGTGGGGGGAGGAAACAGTATGCCACAGTGTTAGCCTGCTGAGCTGCAATTGAAAGTACCTCACATGTTATGGGGCTCTTTATTTTCACATTGGGGCAGCACTGCTGTGAAATATGAGAGTGAAAAACAAGTGAAAACATATTTTAAAAAAAGAAAAGGAGAAAGTGGAACAAGGTTTAGAATATTAATGATAATTATCTTCTCCTTAAACCAGAAACATCTTCACAGACATGCATACGCCATTTTTTTTTTTATTACCATAACTACATTTACACACTAGTGTGTGCCGTCTTTATGACTCTCGTGTGGGTCTGAAACTCATCACTGAAACGTTGACATTTGTATTTCTTGATTTCAAAATACCAGAAACATAACAACAGCCAGTATTTGGTAAATAATGTCCAATCCTGGAATAAAAAACAACATCTGGGCAGTGATGAGAACCACAGTTCAAACCCACAACGCCCATTGTAGTGAGAAAACCGTGCAAACACCAGAGTCGATTTCAGTATTCATTCCCAACAACTGAACAACTTCCTTTCTGCGTGATGTTGATTTTTATTTTTCGTGTTTCTTTAAAAGTGTAAACATCACTCCTTTTTGAGCATAAACATTGTGTAGATTTAGAGATATTTATGACAACTTGATGTCTTTACTTTTTTGTTTTCTGTTTATTTACATGTTCGAAATTTAACTCTTCTACTGACAGTAAAGAACATTTTTTAAATTCTGATATTAAAACGGTTTTCTACTTGCTTAAAAATGTGAAAACCTTTTCCATGAGGAGGAAAGATACACCGAACCTTGCACTCTGTGAGTCTTACTCCTATGAGATCAGTAAATACTGTCATTTAATTAAATTAGGTTGTAGAGGATGAAGTAAGAGAGGTGCACACTCTTCAGGGCCTATAAATCAAGTTCTCTGCTGTGCAAACCGTTTTCACCCTAATCAGTCGCAGAAAACTGCACGTCCTCAGATAAGACAAATTCTACTAGTGGTTTTAATAATGAGCTTTTGAGATTTTCAGTCATCTCCAGTTTACTACATTAACTGCAGTTGTAAATCCAACACATCATTTATTCATTTGGCTTCAAGGCTTCCAGCAGTTTATGAGCCGTGATGCCTTTAACTTTCCTGATGGTCTTATGTGGGGTTTTATTAACTCCAGATTATCACGAAAGACAAAAAACATGCAAGTTTTGTGCAAGACGGACAAAATCAAATGGACTGAAATGCCTTGCAAGAAAGCCTGTTAACCTTACGAGAATGCTCCTTAAGGTGGTTTAAATTCACAAATGAACCTTGCCCCTCGACCTTTGATCCACTTTTAAAATAAATGGAAAATCTGCTTTAACTTCGATGTTGTGGCAGCATAAACAGATATAATTCTGTGGAAATCACATGAACTTTGGTTGGTGTCAGGAGCACATTAGAGGAGTAGTAGATCAAACCTACTCCTTGTTTTATCGTTGCCATTTGTGGTTTATGCGAGCGTCTCTTACCCGGTGTCTTCAGGGATGTCCTGATCGGCCTCTGCAGCAGATGACTCCACATCTGCACTGCTCTCACTGCCCTGAGCTGACAGTCGACATGGAGACTCTGGACTAACACACTCATCGCTGCAACAGAGATTCACACACACATCCAAAAGGTCATTCTCCTCTCACATGTGAGACTTTTGTGAATCTCTCTAAGGATGCATACGGTTGTGTTTATCTACTGACTTGATATGCTTTTCCAGTAGTAGGATGGCTTGCTCCCTCTCCTCCAGTCTCCTCTTTAGGGAGGCAATCTCCTTTTGCTTCTCTAGCAGCTCCTTCTGAAGACGATAGTTGCTCTCCTCCAGAGTCTCACAGAACGCCTAGAAGAAGGGGGGAAATGAGGAGCAGAAAATATTTACATCTTTACATGGTCAAAATACCATATAGATAACAACAATGGGGTTTTCTTCAGAAGTTCGTGAATTGAAAAGGCCCAGCGGGCTGTGAGGTCTGTGCCAAAAGCTTCAGCATGCATTTGATGCACATTTAACCTTGATAAGCTGTTGTTAGAATTTTTTTAATATTACTTTCTACACCAGGATCCTTTTCTAGCTGACGGCTGGTAACTGTGCAGGGGCGGATCTAGCAAAGTTTAGCCAGGGGGGCCGATAGGGCATGAACAGGGGAAAGGGGGGCACAAAGACATACTTTTCTTTCTTATTCTCATTTAAAATGTCTAGCTTTTAATAAATAATTATCTGAATCTTACACCCAAAGTTTTAATTTGATGTAAAATGAATAGAAGTCAATTACTGTATATAGTAACTATTAAGTCTAATAAACCCTAGTAAGCTTTAGAGATGGACCGATATTACGTATCGGTATCGGTCCGATACTGACCTAAATTACTGGATCGGATATCGGAGAAAAATAAAAAATGTAATCCGATCCATTAAATATCACGAAAGCACCTCACAAAACTTGCAACACGCCGTAACTCACCTCAGAACGTTAGCACGTCGGAGCAGTATGCATCACGTGATAGAGCGGCTGTGGCATGCAGGACCTGTCGGTGGTCTGGATAGCATGTGGAGCTTCGCTAGCAACCTGGCATTTCATCTCCGACAAAGTTATCCCGAGAGAAGTAAAGCAAGTGTGTAAGTCCATCTCTGAATGTTTGTAAAGCATTCCTGCGTTAAGCTTGCCAAACGATATATGGAGCGACTGCCTCTTCTGGCTGCTACTTCAATCATGAAACTGCTTAATGATCAGCTGATCGGCTTTTCTGTCGCGAGTCCGTCTCTCTGGTTTGTTTTTGGCCCACTTTGCACCAGAAAGAGGAAACCAGCGGCTGAACAACAGCAGCACGTTTAAGCTTGATAATCTGTTGTTAGAATTTATTTATTATTACTTTCTACTCGAGGATCTTTTTCTACAGCTGACGCTGGTAACTGTGCAGGGGCGGATCTAGCAAAGTTTAGCCAGGGGGGCCGATAGGGCATTAACAGGGAAAAGGGGGCACAAAGACATACTTTTCTTTCTTATTCTCATTTAAAATGTCGAGCTTTTAATAAATAATTATCTGACACCCAAAGTTTTAATTTGATGTAAAATGAATAGAAGTCAATTACTGTATATAGTAACTATTAAGTCTAATATATATACCCTAGTAAGCTATAGTACTTTTTACTTTGGGAAGGTACGATCTGTGCAGTCTGCAATTTTGTTGAAGAAAGATGTTGAATCTATTTAATATTTCTTCAAAAATAATTGATTTCTGTGCATTTTTTTTTTCACACTGCATCAAATTAAGGTTGATTACGTCGATTAAGCATCATGAGGTGGAGTGTGAGGGGTGGTTCCCTATTTTTTATTTATTTATTTTTGTTGTTGCTGGGAGTTGGAACTCTATTAGTTAGGTTGCTTAATATTTACGCTAAGTACTCTTTAAAATACCAGAATAGGGAGGATGGTGTAGGTCTAAGTTTATTAGATTGATCAGTATTGCTGAACTATGAAATTTTTTTTTTTTTTTGCATATAGGTATAACAGAATAGCTTAAGTGTAGTTGTTGTTTTAAACTTGAGTATGAACTTTTATACAAAATGCAGCAAGATATTTAAAAAAAACAGTTTTGTTGATTAAAAAACACTATATCGGATTCATATCGGTATCGGCAGATATCCAAATTTATGATATCGGTATCGGACATAAAAAAGTGGTATCGTGCCATCTCTAGTAAGCTTTACTACTTTTTCCTTTGGGAAGGTACCATCTGTGCAGTCTGCAATTCGGTTGAAGAAAGATGTTGAATCTATTTAATTATTGTGGAAAAATAATTGACTTCTGTGCATTTTTTTGTGCATTAAATTAAAGTTGATTACATCGATTAAGCATCACGAGGTGGAGGGTGGGGGGTGGTTCCCTATTTTTTTTTTTTTTGCTGGGAGTTGGAACCCTATTAGTTAGGTTGCTTAATATTTCCACTAAGTACTCTTTAAAATACCAGAATTGGGAGGATAGACTAGGTTTAAGTTTATTAGATTGATCAGTAGATCAGTATTACCGAACTATCAAATATTTTAGGTGCAGTGTATTTTTTTTTTTTTTTTTTTTTTTTTCTTTTTTACATACAGGTATAACAGAATAGCTTTAGTGTTTTGGTTTTTTTAAACTTGAGTTTGAACTTATAAAATAATGCAGCAAGATAATAAAAAAACAAAAAAATACACTATATCGGATTCATATCGTATTGGCAGATATCCAAATTTACGATATCGGTATCGGACATAAAAGTGGTATCGTGCCATCTCTAGACGACATATACCATCATGGTTTAGGCACCTGACATCTCACTGCACTGTCTTTTGTAATGAGATTAAGGGTTTCCTTTCCATAACTTTCCATGTTGGCTCTGTTTGCTGCAAAGTCCAAGAACAGTGCTCAGTCTGTTAGCTGCTTTCCGGTTCTTTCATATGAGATTTTCAGTTGCCAGATGTAGTTTTCCTTAATATATTCCTTAATGGCAGGGATAAACAAATTGCAAAACAGCTTTAAAACTAAGAATGCACTGATTCAACTGGGAGGAATCCCGTCCTTCTAAATTTGAATAACACCAGAGGTAATGATTAACTTAAAAGGCAGAGGACAGCTACATGTCCTGTGTCTATCCTGGGACAAGATGTGGAGGAGGAGTAGAAGTAACTGATGCTCAAAAGCTTCAGCATCCAACTTACACATACTCTAAATGCACACTCACCCTGCTCTCCTCCAGACTGTCAAAAGGCCCAGGTGGATCATCGAGACACAGAAACTCTCTCACCGGCAGGCTGTCAAGAACAATAAATGATGTAAGATTAGAAAGATTAGAAAACAGGTCAGCTCACACTGATATCAGTTATCTTTTTAGCTATGCATGTATTTTCCACATAGCTCTGATGCAGCCAACACAAACTAAGAGTTACGGCAAGGTTTGTCTGCAATAATGACCCAGCATGACATAAAATATGGCCCAGTAACATTTTTATTATTAAACATAATAGGCTCATACCAGTTGGCGATGTCCTTGTGTGCAACCAAGTTTTGCAAAAAAGCTTGCAGTCCTAACTGTCTGTCTTCCAGGAAGTTACTGTCATAGTTGTCTTTGAACCAGCGCTTAGGAGGCAGTGAGAGGCGGAAGCCTGGAAATGTCTCCTTCAGCTGGAACAAATACACACAGACACACACAGTGAATGATTGCCCTTACATTCAGCTACAGGCTGTAGGGGCAAAGACAGTCATGTAAGGGCCGTGTAGACATCATGCAGAGATAAAAGTAATAAAGTTGGTGGCGGGCCAAGAAAAACGCTTCCAGCCCACAAAGCAAACACACTCTTCGTCTAGATTTTGTGCTCGGATCAAACCTGCATCCAAACAAAAGAGCACAGGTCTGCTACTTTCTGATCTATATACCTTACTAAATAACCAAATCACAGAAATGTCATAATCAAAAATGTTTTTCATAATAGTCTGTCATCAGATTGTCACATTTTTATTTCACGTGCATTCAAGATACAACCATACATCCAAAAACACTTAAACCCCCCCCCCCCCAAAAAAAAAACAACAAAATTTCAAAATGAGCTTTAAATCTCATGAGCTTTTTTAATCACACAGGTGAAAGTCCAGATTAGTGTTCTGCGCTATGCTGGTGTCATATTACAGACCTCATGCATTTTTGGTGCAACTACACATTTCTTAATGTGTTACTTACCACTGTGTTAAATCCAACATGAATTCTTTCTTGTAGTAAACTTGGCTTCATTCAGCAGAAATGCTTTCCTCACAAACTGTTCCCATGGTCACGGGTGGTGAGACGTACCTCTATTAATAAACCTATTATTCCAGCTTCATTCTGAGCTTAAGCTTTGATAGGATATATGCAAAGTGTTTACATGCAAAACCAGACTGTTTGTAAAATGTTCATAGCTGCATAGTGAGTAGGAGGCTGGAAGAGTTTTACATGAAAACTTGTTGTGTGAGGTTTAATATAGCCTGGACACAATAGGTATGTATACAAGTGTGACTGTCTGAAACATTAGTATACAAATAGAAAGCACATGGGTTTTGCTGTGGTTACGCAAGGTGTTTCCCATACATGTTGCCAGGTTGGTATTTCTGAGGCTAGAAGATTCGACCTGCCTCATTTCTGTCAGCTGTTTATTTACTTTCCGGCTCTTTGAAAAGTTGCACCAAAATGTTGAGAAAAAGCACCGAGTTTTTTAAATGGACTAACAATGAAGTGGAGTTGTTGCTGCGAGTAACACAAAAGTACAAAGTTGCAAAAGCGAGTGAGAATTAAAGAATTTGAAAAAGTTATCTGGATATATCTTTATATATCTTTAATAGGGCTGTCAAAATTGAGAGCAAACAAAACAACTGCTGTATAATCAGGGGTGCACATAAGTGGTCCGCAGGTGCGCTGTCAAAATAAAAGACGCGAACCAGATAAGTTACAACGTGCGTTTGCGTACATAAGATTTTCTGGAGGAGGACAGACATTTGTTTAGAACTCTTTGTTTAACTGGTCACATGACTGCATCATATGACTAACATGCGTCTCCGTTTTTGCTGTCAACACTGCGATGCGAAAACACTGTTTTGAAATGTATGCGTTTTTGAGAGCGTTTTGAAAACGCTGCCTCAGTGTGGACGGGAGGCCAAAATGGAGAGAAAACGATGCATTAGTGTGGACGTAGCCTGAGATCCTCACTGTCACCTAGGACTGCCTACTTTCTTTGGAGTATATAACGGTTTCTATAAAAGGTTCTGCCTATTGATTTCAAGAAAAATGACAACATGTTGCCAAATGTTTCTGCTGAATAAACATACAACCTCACTGTATCGTGCTAAAGTCCCTCTATTGAAGTCAAAGAGCATTCAACATTTAGGACAAGTCTGGTGATATTTTTGACTGTATGTAGAGAGGTTTAGGAGACATTGTGTTAATATGTGGTCCCAGTGTCAATTTACTCAGAGGGAGGTGGCCTGGGGTGTGTAAACATGTATGCAAACCTGTCTGCTTTCACCATGCGATTAAACTTCACAGTGAAGCTATGCTGACTGAGGTCTGAACCTCAAAATAATGTTTGTGATGAACCACCCTGTACAGAGTCAGTGCTCTATTATACAAACCATACTATACAGATCATGCTAGGTATTTCTGCCTCGTATTTGCTGGTCCCTCTGAAGCGTTCACTCACGGCAGCCAAGTACTCTCATCCCTGTAACCTTTCCAAGGTAGAGCTAAAAAATTTAATCCTAACAGAATAATCAAAACACACTTCATACTGACAGATTTCCAAACTGTGATCAGTCTCATTGATACAAACATGTTCTCAATGAGACATCCACTGATGATTACTGTGAGCTGCTTTTAATAGGCTTAAATTCTTCAAACCTTACACCTTTTACATGATTTCTCCATCCATATAGTATTCTCATATAATAGTATGTCTCCTCTGTTAACTGTGATTATATACTCTGAAAACCACAAGAGACCAGAGCTCCTAGTTGGCTCAGGCCCGCTGGCTGTTTGGGAACAGTAGGCTTCTTTGTGTAGCTCGAATCATGTTCACTGAGCATTCAACAACTAAAGAAAGCTTGCTGAAAGCAGAGGGATTGATAGTCGAAACCAGTTGCTTCAGTTGTGGCAGGATTATAATAAGGTTTACCCTCATGTAGTTTTCCAGTTTGGGACGGCTCATTTAATCCCATGCACAGACAACACACCCAAACACACCTTGTCATTGAGTCTTGAGAAGTCAGCGTATCTTCTGAAAACAACCCAGCTCTCATCTAGAGTCTTTCTCACCAGGATCTTATACACCTGCAGTAGAGAAGGCAGATGTTAATAACTGCTCACCATGTTTGCTTTAGTGTTTAGTCACTAATAAATACAGACTAAATCTAGCACAGACAGCGGTTGCCATGCTAACTAATTTTCTGGATTCCTACCGTGAACTTGGCCCTCTCCTCCATGACCTCATACCCCAGCACAGTGGGGGTGATAGGCCTCTCCTCAGCTTGCTGGCTACCACTAGGATCCGATATAGACCGCGGACAGCTCGAGTATTCGACAGATGGTTCCAGAGTCCCGTTCAACTTAGCCCGTGTCACAGGGCTCTGAAGGGGTGGGGGCGTTCGGCTGCGGCCACCCCTGTCCGCACAGCGAGACTGATGTTGGGAATCTAATTCTCCGCATCCGACTCCCCCATGTTCCTCCCCAGCCATCCTGGCGATTGAAGACGAAGACTCTGAGCTGCTGGAGACACTTCCTAGCGATGAAGCTCGCTGCGCCCGTCTCAGCTTGTTGCTACCACGGGACAAGGCTCTGTCCATGGGCACAGGAACAGGCACAAAAGGTGATGCCATCTTCCTGAGTTGTGTACTCCTGCCACACCACCATAGAAGTCAATAAAGCTTTTCACACCAAGCTTGTCTTGGTACAGTAGTGTTGTGTGAGGATGAAGTCTAGCAGCAATTCTGAGCCTGAAGGGCTGACATTGAAGACTCTATAGAAAAACAACAACAACAGGAGTTATTAGGTGTAACATTATATGGAGGATCATTACACTGCCTCTAAATAATCTGTATTTAAAACCTAATCTACTTAATTCGCCCTGAGTCTACATAAATGTGGCACAATCTGTCAAGTACCTCACAAACCCAGGGCACGTGAATTATTGACACGAGCCCCATATGATTTATAATTTATGAATTTGTGTATTATGTGTAAAATTCATTACGGTAAAAGCCTGTAAAGATTAGATTCACATGTCAACTTGAATGAAACAGAGCTGCATGTTGGTTTTCATGAAAGAGAGAGGCCAGAGAAATCAGCAGCTACCTGTCTATTTTGTTCGTGTTAATTCAGCTTCAGAGCTGCTCAGAAACCAGTCAATCCACTCCATAGGAGTACAAATGAAGAGCGTTTAAGAATACTACTGACGTACTCGTAATGGGAATATACGCTGTAAAAATATAGCGATTATAAATAAAATCTGGCAGGCAAAAGTGGGGAAAAAATAACTCAGCAGCAGAAAGAGGATGAAAGGATAGATGTAAGAAGTAAACACAATGAGACATGTCATTTATGGCTCTCACTAATTGACAAGGTCCTGCTGCTATTTTGGTGAAACACGGCGAAAACTCTGGGACGGCAGCCAGCGTTACAACAAAACACGGGCTTTCTAATGTAATTGCCCTGCTTCGTAAACATGAATGCCATTTTTAGACCAAGTCGCTAACGATATAGCTACCCTCTATGTTATTTTAGCAAGCAAGCTAACCGCATTCACTACGATTCACGACGTCCTTTCTGAGCTCTGAGAACTTCATTAACAAAACATGGTCGTGTAATAGTGTTAACCCGCCTTTCAGTTTAGAGAACTACTATCAGAAAACCACAAGAGTACAGTTTATAAAACGTTACCGTTCTCACCGTCAAAGTTAGCTACACTTTAACATGAGCTAACACTAGTTAGTTTCACTACAATACAAAGTACGCTAACAACAATTTTACTGATATAATAGCTGTTTACAACAACAATTGAATGCCGAATGCAGCAAGAATTACCAATACTGCGTCGGATATCTGTTTTTATTCTCCTGGTAGCATTTTTCCCAATAATAAACAAACCAACAGTTAAATAGCCCGGTTTTAAACCGTGTTTGGTGCGTCCCCCATCCCACTGAAAGAACCGGGCATGTATCACATTACATTCAGGTTAGCTAGCGAGCTAAGACGACCCCGAGTGAAAAGGTCTTTCGCTTACCGTAGGAGTCCAGATATCCTTCTCTGTCCGAAAATATGTTTACTACAGACATAGAGCCAAATGTGTAGTTGCCCCGTTGCTGTTTACCCGCCGCCGTATCTCCTCCCTCTGTGTTTTCATGTTAGCATGCTGGAACTCTGACCACAATGACGGCAGTACCTTTGCATAACCAGTAGAGTGCGCAGTAACACGCTTAATACTATATAGAAAATGTAATTCCTCAGCAAAAAAGTAGACACAAGACTTAAAGGGATTTGAAACAGGTACTATCAGAAAACACACACAGACACACACACAAAGGTTTTAGGCAGGTAGGGAAAATGCTGTAAACAAGGAATGCTTTGTGTTAATCATTTATTTTCATCAATCAACAAAATGCAGTGAATGAACAAACGAGAAATCTAAATCAGCTCAATATTTGGTGTGACCAACCTTTGCCTTCGAAACAGTATCAGTTCTTCTAGGTACACTTGCACACATCTTTTGAAGGAACTCGGCTGGTAGGTTGTTCCAAACGTCCTGCAGAACTAACCACAGATCTTCCGTAGATGTAGGCTTCCTCACATCCCTCTGTCTCTTCATGTAATCCCAGACACACTTGATGATGTTGAGATCAGGGCTCTGTGGGGGCCAGACCAGTACTTGTTCTTCTTCTTTACACTGAGGATAGTTCTTAATGGCTTTGGCTGTATGTTAGCGTCATTGTCCTGCTGCAGAATACATTTTGGACCAATAAACAATCATTTATATTTCTGAAAGCATTCTCTCTCCCTCCCTCCCTCCCCCTCCGTGTGTGTGTGTGTGTCAATAATTTAAACCTGTGAAGAATCATTCCATAGAAATACCTGATTCCTGGAACGAGCTGAATGACCACATGGCTGTTTTTTCAATGTCATTGAACGTGCCACATAGGTTGACACAGAGAATGAACTCTCCAAGTCCACTTTGACTTATCATGTAGCAAAATCACACACACGCCACACACACACACACACACACATGCACACACACAAACTTATTTTTCTAAAGCTTGCACCATAACAGATTATGTTATGCAAATCAGTGTGGTTGGTTATGGGTAAGGATGTTTTTGAATTCTGAAATAAATCAGAGTACTGTGGTGAATAACCGCAAAGACATTTTGCACTTTGTCATTTTTGTCATCATGTAGTAGAGGGAGAAAAAAAATGTGTGCAAATATGGTTTAGAATATATCAAACATTATCCAAATATTTTCAGTGTAAATGGACAAAAGAGTCCTTTCAAATGGCACCTACTGGAGCGCTTCCAGTCTTTCTTCTTCTTTTTTTTTTGGATCAGTCATTCTGTGATTAATTTAAACGAGGAAAATTTTAAAGAGCTTCCCTTTCAATGTCTTCTTTAGTAATGATCTCTTTGTATGATTGGTCATCACGCACCTACCCACCAGACAGACTCCTGCATGTGGAAAATGTGACTCATTTGCACAGCATCTCAAACACACCTCACATATAAACATCGTAAACAAAGAACAATTTGTATGGAGCTGCTTCTGAAGATTATTAAATAAACTATCAACTATTACTTGCACTTTGTCTTCTTCTTAGCATCCATTTATCCATCCATCCCTTTTCTGTATGAGTTTTTTCTTTTCAGGGTAACTTGAGGAAACGGGTCCAAGACACACCCATTGGCACTAGATGTGCACCCATCAGGGTGGGTGCATGTTTCACTAATGGGTGTGAGCTCTTAATCATTTCTCAAGCTGAAGCCACCTACATGAGCCTGGGTGTGTCAGAGAAGGCTTAAAAACTGCGTCATTTAACTGAAACAGTCTGGATCATTCCTTGAGTCAGAGGAAGATTTTATGTCAGTAAGTAGAGGATGTCAATCATTGTTACTGGAGCGTGAGGATAAGAAAGGTAACAGAGAAAGGTAACGGTCAGACTTTACGCGACTAACAGCTCTTCTTTCATACCTTCTGATACAGTTTATCGGGATCAACAGAGATTTAAAGGTAAGTGAAGAGATCATGAGGAAAATAAGTTTTGTCCAAAGTCATTGACAAAAACTTTGGGAATGGTGCAAATTTTGTGTTTCATACATGTTCCCTTTTTATTCAGCTTATTCTCTACATGTTTCTGATGGAGAATCATAAACATTTCATAAGTTTCTTTTATTGGGAAACAAATCAAATGTGACCCTTCTTATCTTCTGAAATTCTTCCTGGCACAAGCGTCTGGGCTATATCCTGACTGATGAGGACCCATCCCTGCCTCATCACTGCACTTTTAAGGATTGATCATAGATTATAGATCAGACTAAGATCTAAAGAGTTTCCTGGATCCAAAATATTAATTTGATTATCTCCAAGCTGCATTGTTATCACTTTGCCTTTTGCGTCATCACACTGGAAAACACACAGATTGCCACCAAATTGCTCCTGGATTGTTGGTTTTTGAGGACATTCCTTAAACAGATCACAATCAGGCAGGATTTTGCCCAGAAGCTAAAATTCAGGATACCAGGAAGAAATTCAGAATTTATAAAGAAGTGTCTGTTCTTTAAATGCTGTGCATACATTTGCTGTAAGTCTTTGAACTTTATTAAAAGCTTGATTGTTTATTACTATATAAAAAATAGTGGCAGAAAAAAGTGGCAACCTGTATCAACACGTTGATATATGACATCAGTTTAATATTTATTTATTTATTTATTTTTAGATACAATGGCATCATCAGTCCCTGTATCCAAAGCTAGCACTGCCTTCTCTCTGGCTATGCTCAAAACGTTGAGTGAGGAGGACAGCACTGGAAACATCTTCTACTCTGGTCTCAGCGTCTCTGCAGCCCTCGCCATGCTGATGCTGGGGGCGAGGGGCAGCACAGCCACACAGATGTCAGAGGTAGAATATGCACATGTTGTAAAATACATACATGTTGTGGCACCCATTGGGATCAGAGCGTCTGCTTTCAAATATTATGGGAAGTGTGTGTGAATCTGTCTCATCAAGATAAAAAGAGGAAGGTGTGGTTTCAGGTGTTCGGGTAACTGAGTGCACAGTACAGTGATGTATGAAGGATTTAAAGGAGAGTAAAAGCAGGTTATTTTGTATTGAAAGGAGATAATAATAGGAGATCACAAATATATTTTAATACATTTTTATAATGGGGATAATGGGAAGGTCTGAGGAGGGTTTCTAGTGGAATTTTTTTTAACCCAGCAGGCAGAGTGGGGTGTGACAGGAGAAAGTGTCTGTGCAGGCATTCATTACTCACTTGGTTTCCCAGTGTCAGCAAAACAGGTAGGGAATGCTTGTGTTGGCTGAGGTTCAGGAAAGGAATAATGAATTCCACTGCACTGTGAAGCATGACATCAAACAGGAGACTTTGAATTTCAGTCAGGACAAGTTCCCGATTAGCTACTGGAATTAGACAAGAACAAGCCCAGGCAGGCTTTTTTTTCCCCTGTTAGTGTTTGCGACTTAAACACAAGTTGATATGGACAAAAAAATTGACAAACATAAAATATAATTGTTAACTTCTCAACCAAAGTTGTTAAACTATAATACATTTTCAACCTTTATGTTTTTTACTGTGTAAATGACAAAAATGATCAGCCTTTACCCTGCCCTGCTTTACACTACGTCCCATTTTTCTTTTTCATATTTTTATTGAGAGACAAGTGTACAGTGGTTTACAATGACAATACAATCTGTTCCCCTCACATATTTTTTTAGTTTTTCTTACATGAACAGATACGATAACACACACACACACACACACACACACACACACACACACACACACACACACACACACACACACACTTAAATAAACAAACAAAACAAAACCTAATAAGAAACCCAAAACAAACACAAACAACAAACCCCAAAACAAACACACACAAAAAAAAAGGGGGGGGGGGGGGAAGAGATATGATATTAATCAGCAGGTAGAGCATTTAATGACTTGCAATAGTCTACAAAGGGGCCCCAGATACGATAAAATTCTCTGTATTTGCCCTTCGCCACAAGGCCTATCTTTTGCAATTTAAGAAATGACATCACATCTCTAAACCAAAAAGAAACTGAAGGTGGCTTTGAAGATTTCCAAAGGAGTAAGATGCAACGTCTAGCCAAAAGTGATGTAAAGGCTAAAATTTTGAAATGTGTAGGGTCGGTTAGACCAGTGTTGACTGGAAGCCCAAAAACAGCTAGAAAAGGGTCCATGCAGATTTGGGTCCCAAGAGCCTTGGAAAGAATAACTGAATACTGACTCCAGAAGCCATGGAGTCTTGGGCACAGAAAGAACATATGGCCTAGGTCACATGGGGTGGCATGACATCTCTCACACTGATCCATCACTTGTGGGTAAATCTCAGACAGACGAGACTTTGAATAGTAAACCCTGTACAATACCTTGAACTGGATAAGTTGTAACCTGGCACAGGACGTACTATAACGGACATTGGATACTGCTTTCTCCCATTGCTGATCCGAAAAAATTACTCCTAACTCCCGCTCCCAAGCCCCCCTAATTTTAGCAACTGAATGGACATTTAAATCCATAAGTTGTTCATATATTAAAGATATAATTGAATTCTTATTGGGTTTAAGGGATAAGAATTCCTCCCATGGTTGGACATTAGGAAGAAGAGGGTAGGAGGGGAAGAGAGCAGAAGTGCAATGCCGTGCCTGAAAATAACGGAATAGATTGGTAGCCGGAAGATTTGTTTCTGAACACAGGTCTAAAAAAGTTAAGAAAGTGCCATCTTTATAGAGATCCTTAAAGGTATTAATACCATGATGCTTCCACTGTACATAGGTACCATCAATGAGGCCAGGAGTAAACAGATGGTTCTGCGTGATGGGCATGTGTACTGACGCAGAGATGTACTTAAAATGACTCCTGAGTTGTGACCAGACCCTTAGACTAGACTGTACCACGGGATTTTGGGTGAAATGAGAAGGCTTAAGTGGTAGTGGAGAGAACAATAAAGCTTCTAAGGATGAGGAAGTGCACAACAGGCGTTCCAGTTTACACCACAGCAGTTCTTGAGATTGAAGCTAATGGGTCAATTTGTGAATATGAGAGGACCAATAGTAAAATAAAAAGTTAGGCAAGGCAAGACCACCATCAAACATCAGTCTCTGCAATAATGATTTCCTCACCCTGGGGTGTTTCCCTCCCCACAAAAACGATGTAACTAGCTGGTCTAACTTTTTGAAAAAAGCTTTAGGTAAAAATATAGGAATATTCTGAAACAGAAATAACAATCGAGGCAAAATGTTCATCTTTACAGCATTGATCTGACCAATTAGGGACAAAGGTAGTGAATTCCATCTCTGAAAATCTGATTGAATTTGAGTCATTAAAGGGGAGAAATTGGAAGAGTATAGAGAAGACAAAGTACGAGTCACGTTAACTCCCAAATATTTAAAGCCGGCAGGGCTAAGTCTAGAAGGAATGTCAGATTGTTTAAGTGTAAGACTTAAAGAATTTATGGGGAAACATTCACTTTTAAGAAGATTTATTTTGTAACCTGACAGAGAGCCGAACTTGTTTAATAGAGACACAATCGATGGTATGCTAGATAAGGGAGCAGAAACATATAGAAGCAGGTCATCTGCATACAAAGACAATTTTACGTCAAGGCCTGACCGGGAAATACCACGAAAATGAGGAAGGGCCTTCAAAGCTATAGATAGGGGTTCAATTACAATAGCAAAAAGTAGGTGGGACAGGGGGCAACCCTGTCTCGTGCCGCGTGACAATGAGAAGTAGCCAGAGGAAACACCATTTGTCTATACACTGGCTTGGGGTGCCTTGTACAACAGTCGAATCCATGAAATGAATCTGTCCTTGAAACCAAATCTTTGTAAGACCGCAAAGAGAAAGCTCCACTCCACACGATCGAAAGCTTTCTCAGCATCAAGTGAGATAACTACTTCTGAATTAGTGGTCGAGTGTTGGGAAAGAATGACATTCAAAAGCGTGCGGACATTAAAGAACAGCTGGCGGCCTTTAATAAAGCCATTCTGTTCATCTGAAATAATAGTAGGAAGAACCTTTTCAAGGCGAATTGCTAAAATTTTAGCCAAGACTTTAACATCAACATTCAGCAGTGAAATAGGCCTATACGAGGTGCAAGACGTAGGATCCTTACCCTTCTTTAAGAGAACAGTAATTAGTGCTTGAGACAATGTAGGGGGCAATAGACCACGTTCAAAAGATTCATTATACACTGAAAGAAGTAGTGGGGCTAACTTGTCTATAAATGTTTTTAAAAATTCAACTGAAAACGCGTCAGGTCCTGGTGCCTTACTATTGTGCATGGTCTTGATTGCATGCACAATTTCATCCAACCTAAAAGGGGCATCTAATTATTCAGCTATAACATGATCGACAGTGGGCATTATAAAACCGTTAAAAAAGGAATCCATCTCAGAGGCGTCAGCAGCAGATTCAGATTCATATAGGGAGGAATAATACGTCTTAAACACCTCATTTACTTCCTTTGAATCAGAGACCAAGTTGCCTGCCGCATCTTTAATTTGAGAAATTAATCGAGAAGAGGCCTGACGTTTTAACTGATGGGCCAAAAGCCTTCTGGGCTTATCACCATGTTCATAATAAGTCGCACGCGCACGAAGTAAAAGACGTTCAGCATCTGCCGTAGAAAGTAAATCAAATTCGGTCTGCAAGTCAAGTCGTCTTTTATGCAAATCAGGAGTGGGACTGTCAACAACCTGTCTATCTATGTCACAAATTCGTGTAGTCAAAGTTTGAAGTTTGGCTTTGTGGCTTTTAGTGGAATGGGCAGAGAAAGAAATTATTTGCCCGCGCACATATGCCTTGAGAGATTCCCAAAGCAATGACCTCATAACAGTATCGCTGTCGTTAAACACCATAAATTCATCAATTGCAGATTTGATAATGGTAACAAACCCCTCATCCGAAAGCAACAAAGAGTTAAATCTCCAGGGTGAGGAAAAAGAGGACTGGGCTATGAGCTTGATGTCAACGCTAAGTGGTGCGTGATCGGAAATGACAATAGGATGATACGTAGATGACAGTACTTTTGGAATAAGGGAACCGTCCACAAAAAATAATCAATCCGCGAAAAGGACTGATGTACCTGAGAAAAGAAAGAGTACGCTCTGGTGGTAGGGTTAGAAAACCTCCAGGGATCTACAAAACCATTCTGAAACATAAACTCCGAAATAGACTTGGACATAGAGGATTGGGTCAGGGTCCGAGGATTCGAGCGATCTAAGGCAGGATCAATAACACAGTTTAAGTCACCACCCAATATCAAAAGATGAGTATCAAGGGAAGGGAGACTACTCAAAAATAGCATCATCTGTAAAACCTGGATTATCAAAATTTGGCGCATACACATTGACTAAGAGGACGGGTACATTGTACATGGTGCCTACAACAACCAAATATCCCCCGTTTTTGTCAGCTTTAATCTCAGAGGCTGTAAACTGTACCCTTCTGTTTATTAAGATCGCCACCCCCCTGGCTTTTGAATTAAACATTGAATGGAAAGTATGACCCACCCATGGGCACCTGAGCCTAAGATGATCCCGATTTCGCAAATGGGTCTCTTGCAAAAACATTACATCACTCTTTAAACGTTTAAGAGGCGAGAATATTTTAGATCGTTTAATTGGGCTATTCATACCTTTGACATTCCTCTTTTTTTTCTTTTTTTTTTCTTTTTGCCTGTCCCATTTGGTTCTTTAGCCATCAGAATTGTTGTCTGAAGACCAACAAGGATACCCAATGGATTTAGTTTGCCAAATGGATCATCGTGGCATTGCCGTATTGGTCCATTTGGTCGATCTTTGTTTTTATTATTTATTATATTTTATTTTCAGATGTTACAGACGGGACAGACATGAGTGAGGGATAGGAAAGGGAGAAAGAAAGAGGAAGGAAAGGGAAAACAGAAGGGGAGAGGGACAGTGAGAAAGGGGGGGAGAAAAAAAAATAAAAATCTCCTGGATCACCTGTTGAGAGAAAAATAGAAAACAAGCAAAAAAAAACAAAGCAACATACTAAACACAACACCATCGCATTAATCTAGCTAAGTGTAAACAGCAGTAAATACTAAATATTCAATGTTGTTGTGCAGCACGCAGGACAGATGTGCTTCGAAGTAGCGGCCAAGAAAGGTGTAATTTGGGTCTACGAGCAGTGAACACCCGTGTGCATACCTGTGTGGATCAGCGCGCTTGTATTCCGAAGGTTTCTCCATGTAACGATCTGCTAGGGAGTGTGGGGGGGCCACAGCCCCGTCCTCCAGGGTGTGAAGCGGGTATGGAGGAGATCAAAACTCCAGACATCCAGAGGCCCCCAGAACACAAGAGACCATGGAAGACCAACAGAGGGGCAGCCGCGCCACTGTTCCAGTAAGAGCTGAGGAGAGTCCCAGATGAGGGTTCACTCAGCAGCCGCGGAGCAGAAGCCAGGGGGAGTTGCAGTGACGCGCCCGTGAGCTCCGCCGGCCCCCAGCTGTGCCTGAGTGACCGAGCCCCAGGCCGAGAGGCCGGGGTCACCCCACCTCCGAAGGGGCCCGAGCGAGCCCCAGGCTCCAGGCCCCGATAAGCGGCCGCCAAGGAGTGAGCCGGTGTGTACCCGGACGCCCACCCCCAGACACAAAGAACCACCAACGCACCGACACCTGAGGGAGTCCGCCACCGGCAGGGGAAGTGGTGGTGGGTGGAGATAGGCCTCCAAACCTTGGAGGGCCTGAGATGTCCCCAAAGAGGTGGCGTCTGATACCCAACCTGACATATAGACACAGACATACAGGCACACACAGACACAAACATCCATTCCCACCCTCATGCTCTCATATGTACTTACTCCACACTCAACCAACGTGGAGACAGACATAAAGAGACGCTGTACACACGATCACACTCCCCAAGCATACTCTACAAACCGGGTCTAGGTACCCTTGCCCCTGGAGGGGGGAACTGCACCCAGACCCAGGTGGTGTTACCCTTTTCCCTGCGGTGGGGAGAGGCAGACCACCCCGACTCCGTAGCAGCAGGGAGGTCCCACACCCCAGACCGCAGTCGGACGGCCAACTCCTCTTAGCCCTCCCGCTCCAGCAGGCCGCAGAGAACGGGGGTGGGAGAAGACTCCAAACCTCCCTCCACCCGCTCATTGTAGTGTTGATGCATGTGTGTTCTAAGGTGCAATCTTCAACTGGTGGGGGAGATGGTCACATCTTGCAGGAGCTCTCCTCTCTTCAGGAACTCTCTCTGCAGGAGGGGGAGATACAGGAGAGGTGGAGGAAGATCTCAGCCTGGGCGTTTACTGTCTTATGTAGTCTGGAAGATGAGTGGATGGTGGGGTGGGTGCAGTTTTCTCTGTGGTGGGGTTGGGTGGACTGTCCCGGGCTCTGTGGGGCCGGGGGGCGCTGCTGCACTGGGCCTCGGTCTGGATGGGCCTGGGCCCCCTTTCCCTGGCGGGTCGCGGAGTATGGGAGTGCCTACTGGGGTCAGCGGGGGAGCTGGCCCCAGGGAGGGGTTACCTGCCCCTCCCTTCCTTCCCTCCCCATCTCCAGCTGCCTCCCTCTTCCAGCTCCACCACAACCACCCACACATGCAGGGCCTTGGAGTAGGGGTATGTCACCAGGGTGCAGAGGAGGCTACCCCCCCCCCCCCCCCCCTCTGGCTGCCTCTGCCTCAATTTTATCCCACAACTTAGACATTCACATTATTCACACTCTCATTACACATACATATAGGATCTTGGGGGTGGGCACAATCACGGAGTCCAAATTACCATCAGGGTGTACACCTCACCCCTGGCGTCGTTGCCCACCTCTCAATTTTAAATACACTTAGACATTAAGGGCTATCAGGAGGGACTATGCGCTTACCTGCTGCTCCCTGGCAGGTAGCTCCATGCCCTCCTGGGTTTTAATTGTACCTTTGACATTCCAAGTTAAAAATCTAATACCACTATTGCCTAAGGACTGACCTGAAGTACTGGTCATTGCAGAAAGATAAAAGAGAAAATACTTATTTCTTCACCCCCAAAGAAAGAACAAGTGGGAAAAACACACTCACACAAACACACAACGCAAACCCACAACAACAGAAGTACAGCTTCAGAATAAAAATAATAATAACACGTCAAATGCACCCTCCCGCCTCCCCCCTGCACAGCAAAAGCCCCCATCCCCAAACGATGGAGACGGCAGTGCACGCTCCCACCCGGAGCAATCTGAACAAAAACGCTCCCGACTACGAAACGAACCGTGTCAAACCAAAGCTCCAACAGAGTCATTTCTCAATAGATTAAAAGGCACAAATAAAATAAAAATAACCCAATTATACTTTACTATTAGACAGGTAAAACAAAACAAGTGTTTGGCAGAGTAACAAACTTAGCTTACCACAATGATGTTTGGATTTGGATCATGCGCTATTTCAAACAAACAAACATTGTCCCGCTATATTTTTTATCGCGTGGTTATTGTCTTAATATATTCCTTGGCCTCATCTGGCGAGACGAAGTCGCGCTGCATTCCTTGATAAGTGATCCGTAGTCTTGCCGGATAGAGGATCCCAAATCGGACTCCCTGGATGCCGCGAAGCTGGCGACGGACCTCATTGAAAGCCGCACGGGCCCGCGCTGTCTTAGCGGTGTGGTCGGGGAACACAGAAATGGTCATATTATTTATCTGCACCCTCTGCAGCTCCCTGGCCTTCTGGAGAATCCTAGCACAGTCAGCGTAATAGTGCAGCTTCACAACCATAGCACGGGGGCGTTCACCGGTGTTAGGTTTGGGGGCCAAAGTTCGGTGGGCTCTGTCTACAAGCGGCTCCTTCCCAAGCTGAAATGCCTCCATCAACAGCACGGACACATCTGTAGCGGACAGGACGTTCTCCTCTGGCACACCAACAATGCGTATATTATTGCGGCGAGACCTGGACTCCAAATCCTCGCATTTATTCTCCAATTTGGCCAACTCCTTTGACATCGCATCCACTTTGGCTTGGAGGTGGACAATATCATCCGTGCATGTGGAGAGAGACTGTTCCATCTCCGTAACTGTGCTTCTGAGGCCAGCGAATTCCTGCCGCATGGTAGTTATATCTGAGGAAAGGTCCGTTTTTAGTTGCTGTATGTCGGACCTGATAGACGTGAGATTCTCCGCAAACGCTGTCGTCAGTTCCTTTTTAAACAGTGCTGAAATTTCTTCACTAAGTTCAGAGAGGAGTTCAGCCTTCGTGAATTTTTCCGTATCGACGAGCGGCGTGTCGGGTGACCCAGGCAGTGGCGAAGTTTTACCACGAGGCGGGGATGCAGTGTTAGCAGCAGGCCGCAAGTTTGGCTGAGAGGTGCTTGCGCTCTTATTAACCTTACGCGACATTGTAAACACAAAAAGCAAAAACAGTCTTGTCTCGGAACTAAACAAAAAGAAAAAACCCGTCAAAATGTGCCTGGAAATGCTAGATAATAACTAGACTCTGCAGGAGCTACGCTCGGTGCGACCTACGCCATAGTCACATAAACCGGAAGTCCCACTACGTCCCATTTTTAAGCTCAACATTCTTGTTTGAATATTTTAATATTATCTGTAGTTCCATCCCACTTGTCAGATTTAGACCTAGCATTGCACAAATTTGATGAACTAATAAAATATATTGTACTGAATAAACAACTCGGCATTATAAGGTAAATGAGTTTCAACCATTTCGACAAGTTTACTTATCTTAATGAATTAAGCTCATTCTATTTTGCCTAGGTTGCTGTTTTAGTTCAGTGTTTCTTAGATCTCTTTGTTTCATCACCCTCTCTGTTTAAGTCTCCCTCCTAGGTTTGTCATGTTGAGTCTGCGTGTCTTAACTTGTCGTGTTTCTTGTCTGCATGTCCTGTGTTGTCAAGTTCGTGTCATATCTCCATCCTGTTATGTTTCCTGTTTTATTTTGAAGAGATCGGGTGTCCCATGTTCATTGTGTTTAGTTTCACTTCCCGTGTGGCATCATTATATTCATTCTAATCAGCTGTTTCCCCGTGTGTTTCCGCTTCCCCTGATCACCTCCTGTGTGCACTTAATGGCTGTATCCCAATTCAAGGTCTGCAGCCTTAAAGTACGCAGCCTCAACGATCCTCAAGGGCCGCATACTTAAAGACCGCTAAGGCCGGAAGTGCGAGGCTTGTGAAATGGGACGGTCTAGCCGCCGTTGCGCTGCCCAGGTTGCCTAGCAACCATGATACTAACAGCTGGAAACGTGTCATACAACTTTGTTTGACAGAAATGAAGGAGAAAATCTTTTGTTCATTTGTTTGTTTGTTTCTACAAGAGCTTTGATCATTCTCTGTAAGATTAAGCTCAGCTATTGAACGGCGTATATTTTAAAGTAAAGGCTTTAAAACCAAGTTAGTACAAACGTCACTAATGTTACATAACTTTGCCGACATGTGGCCAACAGTAATGTTTTAATGTTCTTCATTATTAAACATCTGCACATAAATAAGTGACATAATATTCAGTACTTAAAGTCTACTCTTCGGCCGCCCCTCATCCGCCGTTTTTTTCGGCAAAATTATCCATACCCACCGCCGCGTTATGCATTCTGGGATATGTTGGGCCACGAAGTCTACACCGCCACGTCCTTAAAATTCAGGGAAATGACGGACGCATTTGAGGGCCGCATTTCGAGCAGCCTTCGAATTGGGACAGCCTTCGTCGCGTCGCGGTGACGTAATCGGCCTTAAAATGCGGCCTTTAAGGCTGCAGACCCTGAATTGGGATACAGCCAATCTGTGCGCTTTCATGCCTCATCCACTTTTAAAGGTTTTTCATGTTTATTTTCTCCACGTCACATTTTTTTATGTTTAGGATATTTTGTGTTTTCTTTCTAGTTTTCCCCGGTTCAGGTTATTGTTTAGCTTTGAATTGATTTCGCCTTTTTATTTTTGTACTGCTTAATCAGCCATAATAAATGGCGCTTTTTCTGTTAGAATCAAGTTTTGTTTTTGCGTGTCTGCATTTGGATTCTCCTCCTCACTCCACACAGTCAGCTTCCGCCCAACTGTGACAATAATATATAATGTTCCACATAGAGAAACAATATATATTTTTACAGCCTTGTACTCCTTAGTAACATTTAAAGGCAGAGGTTTTACTCATAATGATATATTTCTACTGCACAGTGCTGCTATTTACTGAAGAAGTGAACTGTAATTCAATTCAATTCAATTTTATTTATATAGCACCAAATCACAACAAAAGTCGCCTCAAGGTGCTTCATAGATACAGAGAAAAACCCAACAATCATATGACCCCCTATGAGCAAGCACTTTGGCGACAGTGGGAAGGAAAAACTCCCTTTTAACAGGAAGAAACCTCCGGCAGAACCAGGCTCAGGGAGGGGCGGGGCCATCTGCTGCGACTGGTTGGGGTGAGAGAAGGAAGACAGGATAAAGACATGCTGTGGAAGAGAGACAGAGGTTAATAACAGATATGATTCAATGCAGAGAGGTCTGTTAATACATAGTGAGTGAGAAAGGTGACTGGAAAGGAAAAACTCAATGCATCATGGGAATCCCCGGCAGCCTATGTCTATTGCAGCATAACTAAGGGAGGATTCAGGGTCACCTGCTCCAGCCCTAACTATATGCTTTAGCAAAAAGGAAAGTTTTAAGCCTAATTTTGAAAGTAGAGATAGTTTCTGTCTCCCGAATCCAAACTGGAAGCTGGTTCCACAGAAGAGGGGCATTAAAACTGAAGGCTCTCCCTCCTATTCTACTTTTAAATACTCTAGGAACAACAAGTAGGCCTGCAGAGCGAGAGCGAAGTGCTCTAATAGGGTGATATGGTACTATACGACTGCAAGGTTCCTCACAGCGTTACTGGAGGCCAAGGTAACACCATCCAGAGTAAGAATCTGGTTAGATACCATATTTCTAAGATTTTCAGGGCCGAGTACAATAACCTCAGTTTGATCTGAATTAAGAAGCAGAAAGTTAGCAGCCATCCAGGTCTTTATGTCTTTAAGACATTCCTGCAGTTTAACTAATTGGTGTGTGCTACCTGGCTTCATGGACAGATAGAGCTGGGTGTCATCTGCATAGCAGTGAAAATTTATGCTATGTCTTCTAATGATGCTGCCTGAGGGAAGCATGTATAATGTAAACAGAATTGGTCCTAGCACTGAACCCTGTGGAACTCCATAATTAACCTCAGTGTGTGAAGAGGACTCACCATTTACATGTACAAATTGGAGTCTATAAGATAGATATGATACAAACCAAACTGTACACTGGTAAACTGTTACAGTATTGGTCCGTGCAACCGACAAAAGAAACAAAGCCCCCCCCCAAAAAAACAAACAAAACAAAACAAACAAACAAACAAAACTGCTGATGGTTATACAGGAGTATGGATTACAGAATGATTACATCAATCATGTCATTTCACTACATATCTGGCAAACAGATCATGATTTGTGTACAAAGGCTGGTTTTGCTCCTATCAGTATTATATGTGGAATATAAGTAGATATTGAAAGTGCAAATAAAAGCAGATGATCTTTGCCAAAGCAAGGGGAAAATTTGTGGCTTTAATAACAGTAGTCGTTAATATTTTACCACAGAATAAAGCCCAGAAACCCAATATTACAATAATAAGCTATTATGGTGATTCAGCTAAACCATTTAGACAAAGCTTCACAGTTCAAATGGAAATAAACTAAAAACTGTTGCAAAATAAACCAGAGAGTTTCTCAAGACAAGAAATGGGATATTCTTCAATGGCCAAGTCTGTGATCACATGGCTTGTTAAGTATGTGTCAACGTCCAGTACAATACTGTATGAATATAATAATGTATTTCTACCTGAGAGTTTTTGGTTTGGTGCAGAATATGTACATGCATGGCTTCTAGGCTGCCGAATACTTTCATTACCATATATAACATAGAGGAGAGGTGAAATGTGTCCATAACCCTCCATATTTCTTTAACCTTAAATTTGAGACTTTTTGTCATGTGGATTTATTTTTTTATTTCCAAAAGGGAAGCAGGTCACCACAGAATGTCTGCTCAAACATATTTATATCCAAATAACATGTGTAATGCATGCATGCATTCACATATTCACACACAAACAAACTATGAAAATGTCAACAGTGATTCCTCCCTCACAGGTCCTCGGCTTTACTGAGGTTGAAAAACTAAAGCCGGCAGAAGAGAAACCGACACAAACACAGTCAGAAACGTCGTCGCTACAGACGCCAATGCAGACCCTGATGCAGACACGGATGCAGACGCGGACGCAGATGCAGACGCAGATTCAGCAGCAAACCAGACTGCCGGGCTACCTGCGCAAGGTGGTAACAAAGCGAATAACTGTGATCTGACAGGGAAATTCAAGGTTTTAGCTCCAGAGTATCTCACACCAAACTTCCCACCACATATATCCAACACATAGCTAACACCTTAAAACAGAATTAGTAGAAAGCAGATTTATGCAGCAGGTGAAAAGTTCAGTGTCAACAAAAGCGTAACATCATACATGTTCTAAATGTTTAACATATTTGAGCGTTTGTTGCGTCTGTTTGTCCTTTTTCTGTATTCTTTCCAAAAGATGCAGGAGGCCTTGTAAATACAGATTACTACTGAGCCCTTCAGTTCCTTAAGACTTTGAATCCAATCATTCAGTGGATGTTAGTTATGAGAAAGCTATTACCAAATGAAAACAAACTAACACTGATACATTCAAAAAGGCCAATGCAGAGTTATGTTAGCCATATTAGCTGTCTTTCATCTGTCTTTGGTTCATCGTGGCTTTATAACACGTAAGTCTTCTCTGGCTGTTCACAGTGTCTGAAACCCCAGACCGACGAGGACGATGTCCACGCCAAGTTTGCCAAACTACTAACTGATCTGAACAAGGCTGATGCTCCATACTCCCTCAGTCTTGCCAACAGACTTTACGGGGATCGGTCCTACACGTTTCTCGAGGTGTGAGAGGAAACCTGTTGTTACTTAGACTTACAATAAATGACTAACCTGTGCAGTGAGCCCTGTTATAAGTCATGAGACCAAAGCTGTGCACGTTTCTCCCTGCTCCCTGGATTTTCACTTACACAAAGTTTAGGACAGTAATGCTAATTTAATACCATGAAGTTGGCTACATCTAGTCAGTAGTAGTGGTAGTACAAGTTCACTGTATTTACTGGAAACATTTCACAAGAATATGTTCTATGATAAAAAACAGACAAGTCTTCATAAAACACAGCAATAAAATAGAAACATTTGCATTAAAACTAAATAACACAAAAACAGTAAAACTGAAAAAGTAGAACTAAACAGATAAAACTAAAATGAAATATAATCATTTTACAGTTTTATTTATTTACAGTTCATAACAAGAGACAAGGCACCATTTCTCTCCTTTGTGTTCCAGTCATCACAGCAGATTAAACTTTTAAAATATTTGCAAATAGTATAAAGAAATATATAAAGAAGTAAAACAGTAATTTATTAATACTTAGAAATACTAAAATGTACATTTGTCAGCAAAAACTGCTGCCATCTGAACCGAAACGTTACAAACCAGCTTACCCACAATCTGTGTATTTTTCTATGCTGGCTACTTAAATTGGCATCCAACAAGCTATTTGCTTTAATCTTTTATTAGACAAAGGCTGACTGGTTAGTTCAAGCTTCAACTGCATCCAAAGGACTGAAAATGTTTTAACACAGTGACTGAACTTGATTGAAGTCTCCGTAGTTTGTTGAATCTGTTTCGAGTGACTTATTTTCACAATTCCAGGAATTTTTAAAAGGCACCAAAAAGCATTACAACGCTGAGCTCGAGTCTGTGGACTTCAAAGGAAATGCAGAGGAGGCCAGGGTCCACATCAACAGCTGGGTGGAGAAGCAGACACAAGGTAAGCATAATGTAACTTTAAATGATCTCCACTGTAAATCCTTGGGGATCAGTTGTGTTGTGTTCAGTTGAGACATTATTACCGGATTGTCCACCGTCCACATTATTTTCTGTTTCCAGTTCTTCCAGTCTAATTTCTATTCAGTATTAAGCAGCACTATCTCTGGGTTTTACTGTTTGGTTTCATGCTATTAATAAAACCATCACAGCAGTATGTTGCTGTAAATAGCAGGCCAATTCTTCTATTCTTATTATATTATGTGATGGGTACTTCTACTTTGATCACTTGTGTCTTTAACATATTTTTATTTTTCAGGCCCATTTAGGATTGGCTGCTATTGATTCTATATCTTTATATTATCTTAAGTGCAGCAGGAAATTCATTCATTGTTTTTATAAAAGCGCGATACAAATACAGGCCATTTATAAATCTACCATCTATAATAATAGGATACAAGGACTTTCTATGAGGGTTATAGGACTGTGGTGCCACCTGCTGGAAATGAGACAATCTTAATCCCATTATTTTTGTAGGAGCCATTTTTGGGTTGATACCTTATGTTGCCGCTAGAGGTAACCTTTTTAAGTTTCTTTTTTTTAAACTTTATTTAATAAACAATGAGTATACAACATACGAACAGATGAAGTATACAAAACAACAGAACATGAACACAAAAAGCCAAGAGTAAAAGAAAAAGGTAACAATTATAAGAATACACATACATGTATTGTTTTGAGAGCCTTTGTGTTGGTGGAGTCTGATATTGATTGTATGTACATTTCCACATCCTTAAAATAATGACAGAAATATGGTGTTTTGTTAGTAAACTTACATTTATGGATAAAAAATGTAGCTAAAAGTATGAACAAATTCATCATAAAAAACATTTCTCATACTTCTTGGGGAACTTAAACAAACAGAATAAAACATTTTCCCATCGTAAAGAAAACTCCCTTAAAATATGGACAATAACAAACCTGCTAAATTCCTTCCAGAATCTCTGTGTAAAAGAACAGTACCAAAAAAGATGCGTCACAGTTTCTGGATGATCCCCACAGAAAGTACAATTAGTATTTATGTCCCTTTTAAATTTGACCATGTAGTGACTGGCTGGATAACATTTATGTAGAATTTTAAATGAGACTTCTTTCACCTTATTTACAATCAAATATTTATGGGGGACCATCCAGACTGTCTTCCACTTGATATCTGGAACATATCGGTTCCAATAAGATGTTATATATGGGAGAGAGACGATATCTTCTTGGAATAAACTACGTATTCTCTTATTGCTGTTACCAAGTTCCTGTGAAAAGCAGATTTTTCCTATTGGTGACTCAGCTGGATCAGGGAGAGTGACTGAGGCAGATATTGAGCTGTCAGTGTTTTTATATAACATTAAAGTCCCTGAGGGTGTGGCACCAAGCACCACTGAGGATTCCACCTTTTTAAGTTCCTGTATGGTAGGTTTATGTAAGGTATTTAAGGTGGACGCACGTAATCAGCGTCAGGTGTGTTGTTAATCATAAGAAGGCAAAACGTTTGTGACCGCTGCGCTTTTATCTTAAAATGTTTGGAACAAAGACCAAAAAGGACAAGATAAGTACTGCTGGAGTTATTGGACTGTTTAATTAATTCATGCATACCAGAAGCATCGCGTCACCCCCGCTAACAACCACCTCAGTGGCTTCAAGCCTACACTTGAATTTTTGTTTTTTGTTCCCTGTTATACTGATCATAAAGCTTTTTCCCCCTTTTTTAAAATAAAAACCATCTTGCTGTTGCCCTGTTTTCTGATTTTATAGCTGAAGATGTTGTACAGTAACTAGTGCATCTTTGGTAATAGTTAATAGTTTTCATAAATTCTTTTTACCAGATAAAATCAAGGACTTGCTAAGCCAGGATGCAGTGGGTAGCCTGACGAAGCTGGTTCTCGTGAATGCCATTTACTTCAAGGGCAGCTGGAACACGCAGTTTAAGGAGGAGAAGACTGCTGATGTGCAGTTTCGACTGAACAAGGTAACAGTGCAGAAAGGCAGCATAGGATGGTGCAGTTATACTTTGATCTGTCATACTACAAACGAGCTGTGGACTTTGCTGAATGAGAACATAAAGCCTGGAGCTCTGAGGGGATAAAATCGTGCTTTTAGGACGATCACTTTCCAACTTTATGCAGTTATGCAATGCAGTTTATTATTCATGTAATATCCAATAAGTTCTCAAATAAATCTCAAACAACAGCACATCACAAACTTCGGCTAACAAGAACAAATTGTGTTGTGACGTGTGCTCTACATCCAAATCCACTCAATGGCTGGAATAAAACCATGACAGAACTTTTTGAGATCATTTTGAGACTAAACACAAAAAACATTTCTCTTGTCTCCCCTATTTTTCAGAACGACACTAAGCCGGTGAAGATGATGCAGCAGAAAAGTAAATTTCCTTTTGCGACTATTCCTGAGGCCAACTGCAAGGTAACATCCATCACTTTCAGCTTATTACAGGATTTCACCAGCATGATCTAAAACTTGTCTTTTACAAATATCAGCCTAAATTTCTAGATTAGGAAGTCAGATCATCTTTGATGGAGTAATAAATAAAAACAATGTTTCTGGACAGATTCTTGAGATGCCGTATAAAGGAAATGACCTCAGCATGCTCATATTCCTGCCTAATGACATAGAAGATGATACCACAGGCTTGGAAAAGGTAAGATGCACTTACCAGTACTTTAATGTCCAGTTTCAATCAGACAAGCTAGTGACACTGTATCCACACAGCTGGAGAAGGAGCTGACCTATCAGAACTTTGTGGACTGGACTCGCCCAGACATGATGAGCCCCAACGAGGTTGATGTCAAGCTCCCTCGATTTAAGATGGAGGAGAAGTATGACTTGGAGAAAATCCTGACCAACATGGGAATGGAGAACGCTTTTGACATCTACAAGAGAGACTTCTCTGGTGAGAAATATTGCACCAATGAGACACACTGAATCAATTATACAGTTATATTGAGAGCACAAAAACTGCAAAACATCATCTGGTAAAGAAAAAAACACAACTGATTTCTGGGCTCTTCATCTACTAGGAATGTCTCCAGCAAATGACCTGATAGTGTCCAAAGTTGTTCACAAGGCTTTGGTGGATGTAAATGAAGAAGGAACTGAGGCTGCTGCTGCCACTGGGGTTGACATGGAAGTCCGCTCTATAACGATTCCCGCTGAGTTTGTTGCCGACCATCCCTTCATCTTCTTCATCCGACATAAACCCACCAAGAGCATTCTCTTTGTGGGCCGGTACTGCTCACCCGAGTAAACACGAGCTGACATTGACATGAATTAAACATAAAACATTATATACAGTATAAGATTTTGTAAGGTAAACCTAGTTCATACAAATGAAGTAAAGAAAAGTTATTAAAACAAAACGTGCCTTGCTGTTTATTCTTTCAGTGTCCCACAGTAGCACATTTCCTGCTAGGAAAATGTCAGAAGTCACATCATTTCTGTAAATTGGGAAGTAACTGTAATACATCAAGTCACCTCTGTCTCTTGTTACCAGGACTTTTTAAAATGAATGGTACAACATGGAAAGAGGCCCTATACAAGAGTTTAGCTTTGAGCTCAATATGCGATGATCCTATCAGCCATGACATCTCTGACATGGGAAACCAGGGAATTTGATTAGAAAATGGTGAAGGATTTTCTTTTCAGTTAGAAACTGGATTTGTGTAACATGTTGGTGAAAAGCCCCCAAAGAAAGCAGCATATGATCAGTCGCTATATTGCATTTAATACAAACGTCCTTCGTGTATCCTTTGAATACAGAACAGATCATTTCTGATATCTATGAGTAAACCCAACGAGCACGTGTCCCAAAAGACCCCACAGTGTTTTTATCTGGCTTTTCCCTGACAGTTAGTGGACACTGACAGATGTGTGCTGAATATGAAAGGAAACAAAAGAACTAAAGAAGGTTTGCAGTGTTAAAAACAAGAACTACATGAAGGTTGTTTCATCCTGCTGTAACTTATGACAGAAGCATCTTTTGTTTGTTTTTTCATTTATTTACACAAAGACAGATGTTGAAATAACAGGAGTAACAGTTTAATTCAATTGAAATCGGTCCAATCGTCTATAGTGAAATTATTGTTTTTCATTAGTTGGCAAAAGATGGGGGTTGTTGACGGCAATTCAGTGAATGCAACAGGGGAGGACGCCAGTTTGGATGGAGGGGAATCAGCAGGACAGATGAGATTTTGTTTAGGAGTCGAGTAGTTGTGTGAATGAGGAGAGGAGAGCACATTAGACTGCTGAGAGACGGGGAGGTAGTCAAGCACTGACCACATGTCTTCTTGGATTTCAGCAAAACAGATGGGCTCATCTCGGTCTTGGAATAATTCAACTCGGGGTTGAACTGATGCAGTTTGAGAGGCATCTACAGGAGAGGCAGGGGTGGGTGAGGGCTGCTGAGACTGCGCAGTGATGGGGAGGGGGTCGAGCTCTTCCAGCACTGACAGCAGTTCTTCCTCACTTCCCATCTTCATCCTGAATGTGTTCACTGACAGGTGTTGCCAGCTGTGGTGGCTTGTCTCGCGCTCAAAGAGGACAAAATAGAGAACAATACAGTGTTCAGCTGCCTGGCTGTGCTTTACACACAGCCCTGCTCTGGTACACCCACTATGCCGGCCTTTGTACACTCTCTCCATCTAATGATAGAGAGGAAGGATACATTCACTACTTCTAGCCTCCACTATTCAAATTGAGTATTTTCACAGTGTCCTAAAAGCTTCCTGAAAAGCCTTTACACTATTTTCCAAAACGCTGCATCCAGAGCACAGTCAGGGACTGGAAGGAGAGAGTATATTTCCCCCATATGGACTTCTCTCTTCATTGGCTCCCAATTAAATCCCAAATAAAAATCCAAATACTTGCCCTCACACACACAAGGTCTTGAATAATCACCCCCAATTTTGTCTACAAGATCTCACAGTGCCATATCATCCCAACAGAGTGCTTTGCTCTCAGACTGCTGGCTTCCGAGGGGATTTAAAAGTACAATGGAAGGCAGAGCCATCACTTTTCAGGCCCCTCTCTGTGGAACCAGCTCCCACTTTGTATTCGGGACACAGACACTTGCTCTCATTTTTTAATTAAGCGTGAAACCTTTTTGCCAAAGTCCAATAACTAGAGAGAGGAGCCAAAGACGTCCTCGTCCCAGATTCGTCCCAAGACAGATTCACACCTATTCGCACCTTGTCTGCTGTGACCTGAAGAACTCGCGTGACCATTGCGACTCTCAAGGTGCTAAAAATCACACAAGAGTTTAAATGCGTGAGAGGCCACACTTGAGTAGCAAAGAAGCTTAGCTGATGAGATTAAATGTGCAGTTGCATGAGAGCACTAGTCTTTTTAGTGATCTACCTTTTGACCAGTTTAGAACCTGACAAGCGAGTAATCACAATGCCCACCTTGTTAATTGTCCTGAAAGCTTCATAAGCCGGACAATGACTCAGTGATGTTGCAGTTTTTCACAGCGATGATGGTATAGTGGCGAGCATAGCTGCCTTCCAAGCAGTTGACCCGGGTTCGATTCCCGGCCATCACAGTTGCTTCTCGCAGTGCTGTTCAAGCATGTGGGCTGCGTACTGTTTTACACTAAAAACGTTCTCCGCTCTTTCTGCAAAGGCTTACAATGTCAGGCCAGGTGCATTCTTCATCGGCCTCGCTGCTACCGTTTGCTGTGGAAAGACACTGTTCACACAGACTTTGAGTTCTCATCACTTCATACATATACCTTCTTACATGACACTGTGATTGGACACGCTACTTCTTCATAAAGACACCCAGTCCCACTTTAAATATTGTGCTGAATGTTTGGAATGAAGATAACATTTTACTAACCATGTACTGATCAGCTCTTTGCGGTGGCAAAATCATCAGCTGTGTGTGTTACTGTTCATGCAAACAAGCAAGCTAATGTCAGCCAGCTAGCTTCAACCGCAGCTGTGCTGCACCGATCTCACGGAACTGCAAAACCACAAGCTTTCTCACCAAAGTCATGCAGCTACCGCATTTACAATCCAGCGTGGCCGTTGTTGTGCACATCCTACTTGAAAGACGTGTGGCGTAGGACTTGGAAGACGTATGTCTTTCAAGTATGTAGCTCCAAAACCAAATGTGGTTGTTGTGGCCGAGCGGTCAAGGCGATGGACTCGAAATCCATTGGGGTCTCCCCGCACAGGTTCGAATCCTGTCGACAACGGTCAGCTGTTTTGCGGCAGTCCAGACGTTGATTTGAGAAGAAGCCACGGCATGGAGATCACCTGAGAAGGTGCCAGGAGAAAGAGCCAGGCCTTTGCTTGTGAAAATAGAGCACGCAGAAGCAATGGACCCAGCTATGTCCTGACAAAATTAGGCACATATTCAGTAAACATGGCATCCTTCAATTGCTCTCTTAGCCACCCCAGACGTGTAGTCATCCAGGATCCTGTCTGAGTACCGCCAATGACTGATGCGTCTGACAAATGCTGATTGCTTTGCAAGAGGATCGGGATTGGAGGGACAGCGGATTTCACCGGGAATGGGACAACAGCAGAAATAGCTTCAAACATCAAACATTACTGCATGAAAAGCACAAAGAGTGGACACATTTCATTGTTTGGAGCACTGCTTTTCACTTCAGCTCTTTGCATGTAAAAACTTTGCTCTTCTCCACAGCTGGCTGACGGACACGCAAAAGTGCAAGCAAGAGTGGCCACAGACCCACTATGCCGGCCTTTGTACACTCTCTCCATCCAATGATAGAGAGGAAGGATACATTCACTACTTCTAGCCTCCACTATTCAAATTCAGTATTTTCACAGCGTCCTAAAAGCTTCCTGAAAAGCCTTTACACTATTTTCCAAAACGCTGCTGTGCTGCCCCTTTAATCCTCCTCAGTTCCCTCAGTTTGAGATCCTTCCTGGGCTTGGTGTCATGGTACTCCAAGTTTTGCCAAACTTTGCAACTGTTGTAGCCCCTATGTGTGGCTGTGCTAACGACAAGAACACTTTCACATGGACTTCAGGTGCACAAGCGAGCTTTGAAGAAGTAAAAAAACTCCTGGTGAATAGTCCTGCACTGGCACTGTTTGACCCTGCCTTGCGTGTTGTGATCTCTACTGATGCAAGTGACTATGGGCTTGGTGCTGTATTTGCTCAAGTGCAACCTGATGGCACAGAAAAACCTGTGGCGTTTGCTACCTGCACACTGCCTGCAACAGATCAAAAGTACTCAACTGTTGAAAAAGAAGCTTATGCTTGTGTGTGGGCTGCAGAGAAATGGAGAACGTATTTGTGGGGCCGACGTTTCACTCTGCGGACAGACCACCAAGCTCTGACAACGCTGCTGAGCACCAAAGGGTTTAATAGGGTTGGCATGCGCATCGCCCGCTGGTCTGCCCGCCTCCTGTGTTTCACTATGATGTTATTTGCCGCCCAGGTTCTCAGAACTATACAGCTGACTGTCTCTCTCGCCTGCCCCTGCCTGTTTCTTCCCATTCCACATCAGATTCAGATCATGAAATGGTAGCCCAAGTTTCTGCTGCCATGTCCTCACTTCCAGTTGCGGGCTTTGACTCTGCCTGTTCAACTTGCCCTGAACTGGTTGCTTTGCGTTCACAAATACAAAGTGGCGGGCCTGCCTCAATCAAAGCACTTGATGTCACGCTTGCACCTTACTACAAAATCCGTAATGAACTCTCAACCCTAAGTGATTATGTTCTCAGAGGCTCAAGGCTCATTGCACCACTTTCAGTGAGACCTAAACTGATTGCACTGGCACATGAAAGTCACCATTGTGCGCACAAAACAAAGATTAAGAGATCTCTACTGGTGGCCAAAAATGGACTCACAAGTTCAGTCTGCCATAACCTCATGCCTCCTTTGCCAGTCCAATGACAAAACTGCACATACTAATCCTGCTCCTCTCCAACCCGTCCCACTGCCTGATGGACCGTGGAAAAAACTTGGTCTTGACATTGTTGGGCCTTTTGATACTGCAATACCTGCTTGTAGATACGTCATAACATTGACTGACTACTACTCCAAATGGCCTGAGCTTGCCTTTTCACCTTATGCTACTACTGATGATGTCATTCAGTTCCTCTCATCTGTCTTTAGTCGTCATGGCAACCCAGAGAACATCATAACTGACAATGGTGCACAGTTCACCTCTGTAATGTTCACCTCATTCCTCCAGAATAGAGGCATCTCCCACAGCAGAACATCTGTCTACTACCCAGCTGCAAACGGAGCAATCGAACGGTTTCATCGTGCCCTCCGCACCTGTATCCAGACATCAATCCAGCAGTCGAAACCATGGAAGGCGACTGTGCTGGATTGGCTTCAAGTTTACTGTGCAACACCGCATGCAACTACTTCCCTCTACTTCCCTCTCCCTAAGAACTCCTGTGTGGCAGGAAGATGCGTACTATACTGGATGTACTCCCTTTGCCTCCTGCTGTGTCTCCACTGGATACGTTGCACGTCACTCAGTTCAGAAATATCAGTTGAAAATGCAACGTTACACTGATGGTAGGCGTCACGCACGGAAACCTTCTTTTCTACCAGGAGAGAGTGTGAGGATAAGGAAACCCCACCATGTTCCCAAAGGACATCCCAGATTTACCCCTCCTGTAACAGTAACAAAAGCCAAAGGCTTGAATGCCTTCTTGCTGAGTGATGGAAAGAGTTGGAATGCCACTCATCTAGCACGCTGTCGCCCAGTGACTGAAAAGAACGCTGACACTGCTAGGCTGCACCACACTCAGACTGGCTCACCTACTGCCAGAAGACTGCCACGCGTCAAGTACAAGCCTCGCTGGCACAAAGACTATATTGTAGCATAATAGGTTGCTTCCTCTCTGTGCAGGGGGATGACTGAAGGGATCACCTTGCTAATCCTTGCTGTCCAAACTGGCCTCATTGAGCTGCAGGTCATCCACAGAGCCTTCCTCCTCTCTATCATCCTCTTTATTGTTGTTGCTTCCATCCTGCAGTCCATGCTGGAGATAGCTGAGTCCTAGCCCTGGGAGCATCTAGAGGCAATTAAGATAATATACCAAAGACTTTTTTCATGTGTTTATTTTTAAGAAAACTCTGTGTCCCACTGTTTGTTTTATTTTTTACTGATCATAAACAACCAGAGGTGTGGACTCGAGTCACATGACTTGGACTCGAGTCAGACTCGAGTCATTAATTTTATGACTTTAGACTTGACTTGAAAAAATGTTCTAAGACTTGTGACTTGACTTGGACTTTTACACCAATGACCTGGGACTTGAATTGGACTTGAACCGGTTTACTTGAAAAGACTTGATATTTCACCCCAAATATAAAATTTAACATACATATTATATAGAGATTGAAAATGTGACGTCATTCAGGGGTAAAACCGCAAAGGATTCTGGGAACTCGTGGCAAGAGGTACTAGCGCACGCAGGCTTTCAATTGAAATCACAGCGATAAAAAAGAAACACAAAAATGGCAAGAAGCTGTTGTATTATTAACTGCAATAGCCGGTCGCATGACAGCCACGGGAAGCCGACGGGTAAAGAGATCGGTTGTTATCGGATTACGTTGTTGAAGAGAAATTGTTCGAGCCATGTTTCCGAAGTAACAAAGAGGCGACGGGTGGCCTGGATTGCAGCCATTCAAAGACCAAATATAACGTCCCAGAACACTCCAGCTCACAGGTTAGTCTGCTCCAAGCATTTACACAAAGGTCAGTCTGCTGTTGTAGTTAATGCGTCATTTTCATAACATAATTGGTGATATAGGTTACAAGCAAGTCTGGCGCTGAACAGAAATTGTCGCTCCTTTGTTTGTTGTGCATAAATAGTGAATTGTCCTGACACAATATTGCGTTTCGCTTCTGTTATTTTGGTACATTGACAAAAACATATACTTTTATTGACAGGATAAAACAGGTTTTTTGTATCACTAATTGTCCAGTACGATTACAGCATACAGTATTATTGTCACTGCTACATTTCTGTAACGCGTACCAGAAATTATTTCCACTGCTAATTAATTACCGTTGAGCTTAAAGGTCCTATTAATAAACGGTTAACGATTGTGTATTTATGAAGACAATTTGTGAGACTGGTAAACTTATGATACGTACGATGGTCTTTCGTTCTACACGGTGCATTTCAAGGTCCTGCACCCATCCGTCGGTAAACTGTACCTGGGCTTGTTGCAGTGACCTGAAGTTACTATCGTGCCAAACTAGGTATCCCCGACAGAATTTGTTTCCCCTGCGTCGGGAGCACACGCTGGACTGTCCAAATCACGGACAAACAGTATCCCACATTGTTGATTTTTAGTTTACAAACACTTCTTATAATGACTGACTACTCCTGACATTTTTGAGATCTTAGCTCTTTATACAACGAAGTTATAGTGGGATACAAATAATATCAGGCTGGTCCTGCCACAATTTGTTCCCCCTGTGTAAATCACGGACAAACAGTATCCCACATTGCTGATTTTTCGTTCACAAACACTTCTTATTATGACGCATTTCTCCTGAAACTTTGGAGGATTTAGCTCTTTATATAATAAAGTTACAGGAGAATAAAAATAGTTATTAGCCAAAATGTTTATGGTTTATTAAAATAATCCCATCTGATACCCCGTGAGCAATAAATATATAATTTTCTGTTGTAACCCTCAAACTGAATGGTAATGTAACGATACTAATTTTTCACAAAATGAAAACATCAGTACTTCCTGCATGCTCCCAGCACAGGGGAAACAAATTCTGTCGGGGATACCTACTTTGGCACGACACCGGTCCTACAACCGCATCCAAGAATAACATGCAGCTTATCTCAGAACTGTCGGTGAAAATTATCCTTGGAGCTAGGTTTAATTGAGCTGCATTTTAAAGAGGTGCAATTTCACAATTTGTGTATATTTTCTACGTTCACTATTTTGTCATGTGTTGAGAAAAACACAGATTTAAAAATTACATGGTCTAATATTTACATTTAGCATAACTGCAACATTATTTTTTTGTTTTTTTCTTTTTAAAGACTCGAAAGGACTTGAAATTCAAAATTTCAGACTTGTGACTTTACTCGGACTTTTACACCAGTGACTTGAGACTCGACTCTGACTTGCCTGACATTACTTGAGACTTGACTTGAGACTTGAGGATAAAGACTTGAGACTTACTTGAGACTTGCAAAACAATGACTTGGTCCCACCTCTGGCTTTATCAAGTTTTATTTTCAGCGCTGTGTATTTTTCCTGCACGTCTTCAAGCTTGCAGTCCGTTTGTTTCTGTTTAATTTCTTGTTGCTTTTGTTCTTGAAGCAACTCTTTATTTTTGTTCAGTGTTTTATCAAGCTTTACCTGAAGCGCTTTGTATTTTTCCTCCATGCCTTGGAGTTTGCACTGCTTCATGTCCTGTTGTTGTTTTTCTTGGAGGAGTTCTTAATTTTTTTTGCAGAGCTTCATTAAGCTTGATTTGCAAGCCTTTGTTGTGTTTCTCCATGTCCTGGAGCTTGAAATCCATTTCCTTCTGTTTTATCTCCTGTAGCCTTTTTTCTTGAAGAAACTCTTCATTTGTGTGCGGTCTTTCATCAAGCTTTACTTGCAGCTCCTGATTCTTTTTGTCCTTCAGCACTAGTTTTTCTAGTGCTTTATCAAGCTTTGCTTGGAGCTCAAAGTTTCTTCCCTGCATTTCTAGGAGTTCCATTTCTTTCAACTTTTGAATATCTTCCTTTTCTAGAAGCTGGTTGAATGATTTGTCTACTTGATCAGGAAGTTGAATTTTGTCTTCCTGATCACAAAGAGGAGAGTTGGGCTTTACTGTTTTTTTCTGTTTTCTCTGAGACATGTTTGAATCTGTAAACTGTCACTCTGTTTATATCTGAATTAACTAATTTCAAGAAACTGTTGCAATTACCTGGACTGCCTCAGCCCAGGTGATGTAACATTAGCAGACAGAGGGTTTGATGTTGCAGAATCTTTGGAGCTGTACCATGCTGAACTGAAGAGCCCAGCTTTCACCAAAAGGAAGAACTAACTGGGCCCTAGATTGCCCAATCAAACCTCTTAATGCCACCTGCCCTCTCCTACATTAACTGTGGGCTCACCTTGTAGAACAGAGTTGAGTGTGGAAGAAATGGCAAAAATATGGAGCTGAAAAGCTGAGAGAGAAAAAGAAATGATAAATAAATCAATGTGTCAAATTAACTGACATGTTAGCTGGTAGAGTGCCCACTGCATTATATATATATCATCTCTTTTTTATAATAAATAATCAAAAACTTTATTTAAACTAAGATTTTAAAAAATATGTGCAGTGATTGATGTGCTCTCAGACATGTGCTTCAATCCACACACAAATACAAAACAATCTGACCACACGTACAACTGTTTCACAAACTCTATAAAGCATTCACACTCCAATGGATGCATCAGAAAGCAGCTTGGGATTACAATCTTGTCCAAGGATATTTCGCCTGCAGACTGGAGCAGCCAGGGATCAAACCAGAAAACTTTCTGATCAAAAGCTGACTTGTGCTAAATGCTGAACGGCAGCCAACCCATTTTAGCCATTTAATGAATGTGCCATTTAATCTTGGCTGCAGCCAAGATTAAATGGCACATTCATTAATTACAGAGTTACGGATTGTTACATGGAACTCAAAAGAAATAATGAACCCATCTCGTGTCCTGTGTCTTCTATAGCTGTCTGTACTTTTACCTCCAAAGTTCATCAGCAAACAGTTTGCAGGCCTCTAATTATCAGGCTGTACTCAAGCGCTTGAATTCAACCTAAAAGCTGTGCTGTCATACAGAACCAAGTACCCTCCGCGGAAACTATAGCTAATGTCACAACTGGATCTGATGAGACAGCTATGATTTCTGGACTCGAAGTAAATAATCCTGAATCAATTTATACAACATCAGTTTGTTTGTTTTGCTTTCATAACAAATAGTTTGAGCCATATACAAATACAGAAGTGACAAATGGAAACATATTTACAATCCAAAGTCAGACTAACAGTTTTCAGTAGCACAGTCTTTTATTTACAGTCTGCTTCTCCTGGTGGTAAACCTCTATCACATGTTTGGATTAAAAATTAGGCCTATATAGCTGCTGGTTCCAGCTTAAGCAATATGTTAAAAATACTAAATTCTTCATTGATTTGAGCTGTGGGGTTTGCTATACACTGGCAGAAAATTGTAGAGTAAATGGTGAAAACGAACAAACCAAATAACAAGATCCTTGAATTCCATCTTTTTTATTAACAGAAACTCCAACAAATTTGTGCCCAATTGATGATGTTTGGGACATGAAAAGTCCAGTCCAGCAGGTGGCGGTAATGCGCCTTAAAGCTTTAACCGCCAAAAAATACAAGAGCAGAAGAAGAAGAAGCCGAGTTCCCGCTTTATGGCGTTTTTCTCTCCGATTATTGTCAAGACTGATTTAAAGGTAAGCACCGAGCTAATATTAATCCGAGTCTAGTTAATCTTGAGTTTAGCTCCTGAATGAGTCTTTCTGTTGCTCTCCTCGGTGTCTCTTCTCAAGTTTTTGTGAACAAGTTGGAAAAAAAAATCTGACTAAATTGACTCAAGCTGCTTTAAACTAATTTACAGAAAGATATCAGCAAAAGGTTGTGAAACACAGAGAAGAAAAGAATTTTATTAGAAGAAAGCTTTTAAATGAGCTCATTGTAATCAGAGTTTCTGTTGTTTTATTAGTCTGTTATTAAGGCTACTTAGCATCTCTGTGGCACCTGCACAGCTTATGAATGCAGCTTGCTAACTAAGCTAGCTAGCGCCACCCTTCTTCCATATAAGGTCACTTCCGGCTCCAAAAGACCCAACATGTTGGCGGTAAAAGTGCTATAATGAAATACATTTATGAGAAATGTAAAAATAAATGTGTTCCAGGCTAAAACACAGCTGCCTTTATCAGCGCAAAGTTGTGATGAGGCTTACTCAGATGATGGCTCAGATTTCTACACCCACTCGGATATACAGATGAAATCAAGACAAGTACATCAATACAAAAATTCACACGATTGTTCAAAATATAATAAATTGCATGAATATAGGAAATCTTCCTCTCAGTGACTGAGTTGTCTCATTGTGTCCTCATTTTTTATAAATCAAGGCCTGAGTAACCCAACCTTAAGTGTTCATTAAGGTTTTTGTCACATAGATAGAAAATAAACTCAGAGATTAAGCGGCTGTTATAAACAGAGTGATTAGTTTATGTAAAAAATGTAGTTTGTTGTTGTTCTGGTTTACGTGCTGAAAATGGTTTTATTTGTGTATGTTCAATGTGTTAGACTTGTACATAGTTAAATATATGATCAAATAATGTTGAATCCTGGATATGGATTTGTAAGCAATGAAATTTGAAATAAGGGGGTAGGAACAAGAAAACTTCACCCTACTCCTTTTCGAGCACACACATTCTGTAGACATAGATATTTACATGAAAACTTGATGATTTTTAAGTTTTGTTATTTTTATTTTTTTCTGTTGTTATTTCAATTATATTTGCATGTTTGAAATAAATTTTATCTATCTATCTATCTATCTATCTATCTATCTATCTATCTATCATTTCTCACGGCACACGTATATTGTCGGGTTTTTTCTTGGCCAGGGCATATTTTAAAGAGGAATTGCTCTCCTGGTACTGGTGTGCCATACTGCTGAATTTGGTATCGGTGTTCAAACCTTTTGTGTTTGTTTCAAACAAGTTGTCCACCCAAGGAAGCTAAAATGTGTTCTGTGTGTTCTCAGATGAACATATAAGACACTTTGACTCTTCAGTGCAGTGTGGAGCTTAACAAAGTTCTGTTTTGTGTCCCAGCTGATCAGGAGGAGGAGAAGAGTCTGACGGAGCAGCAGAGGAAATTTCAGCTACTTGGACTCAGCTCAGCCACTGCAGAGAAAACAATGAGCTCAACACAGAAGGTGACAGATACTAGTGTTAAGAAATACTCCATTAAAAGCTGAAGTACTGATACAGTATGTATATTTTATGCTAAACTAAGTGAACCTTGTGCAATATTAATGTAATGTAGAAATAATGTATACAATGTATACAATGCCTACATCTTAGACGGTGACGTTGCCTCTAAACATCAAAATGAGCAGGAAGATGTTAAAGTGGGATTCAGCAGGATTCAACCCTAACATCAGCTGTAGTGGCTCAGTGTGGGGAAAAGGGTCACAGCTCACAATCATTTCTATTGAGAGCTCCAGTAGATTTTTTTTAATGTGCAGGCTGTGATCAGCTGACCTGCTGCTCTCTGTGAATTCAACCAGATGTCAGCAGATGTTTCACGAGTTGTCCTGGCTGATTTCCTTTCTCTACACTGACAGTACACTGTCTTTATATTAGACACTATACTGTTGATATGTGGGTGGAGCTCAGTGAATGAATGTCAGCATCATGAGCTTAAGTTTAAGTTAATCTCTGCTACACTTGATGTAATCTAACTCTGACATGAGCACCACAGTCACTGTGCACCAGTCACACACTGTTCTTTACTTAAATCCATCACATTACAGTAAACTTGCCTGCTTATCCTGCACTAACCTGCAGAGGATTTTACTGCAGTCTTTACATCACATTGTGAGACAAACTGCACACAAACAGTTTGTGTGTTTACTGATGTTTGTTGGGCTGATAGAATCGCTGCATTTGAAATTACCTGCCACATAAAAAATATTACTCCATTTATTCTCGCTCGTCTTCTGTATTGCTAACTAGATGTTGAAATACCGCGACCGCAACTTATCAGCACCTGCAGTCGTTCAGGTTCTGGTGGTGTTTGGTGCCACACTCCACCTTCAGGTTTAAAACTAGTGTTAATGGAGGGAGTTTGAAGCTTCAGTTTGTTCAATGACTGCATTTCACTCACTGACTCTGTTTGTATCTCTGTCACTGCAGGACCAACGTGGACCGAGAAGTCAGCGCTCTCAGGAGGCCGACAAACCTCACAGAAGAAAGAGAGAGAAAAAAAACACCTGTGACGAGTGTGGGAAGGATTTTACCTGGAAGTTTAAACTAAAACAACATCAGCTCATCCACACTGGAGAGAGACCGTTCAGCTGTGACTTGTGTGGAAAGTCGTTTTCCTGGAAGAATTCCCTGAAAAGACACCAAGTCGTCCACAGTGGAGTTAAAGCTTACAGCTGTGATCAGTGTGGCAGAGCTTTTACTCGAAGTAGCCACTTGCAGAGACATCTAGTTACCCACTCTGGAGTTAAGGCATACAGCTGTGACATCTGTGGAAAAACCTTCAGCCAGCTAGGGTACCGAAATATACACCTACGCATTCACTCCGGAGAAGATGTGTACTGGTGTGATCAGTGTGGTAAATACTTTACAACAGACGCACACTTACAACACCACATGTTTACCCACACTGAGGAGAGACCTTATCAATGTGACCTGTGTGAGAAGACTTTTAAAACTCCACAGTACCTGAGAAAACACCAACAGATCCACACCAGAAAGAGACTCTACAAGTGCAGTTACTGTGAGGTTTGTATTTTTATTTTATTCTTGTAAGTTCAGTCTGACTGTTTGGAACAAGTCTGCTCATTAAATTGTGTTAGCATGTTAGCACTTCTACTGCACCGAAGAGTAGCTCTGAGCCATTATTCAGGTTTTCATTTCATTTAAGTGTAAGTCAGATGTTACTGTAATATTAAATAAGTATTGCTGTAGTATTATGGTGGTAGTATTGTAGTTATTGTAGCCCAGTAAACTGAGTGTGTTAATTGAAACAGTAAAATGTAATTGGACGTCTGCAGAGATGCTCTTTATTTCAGGCGACTTTCAGGATAAAAGTGTTGAAGGACTGACTTACACTGTCTTTGTGTCTTTGTTTAGAAGCAGAGCGACACAGATGGATCCACTTCTCAACCCTGTCATCGCTGTGGTGGTGGGAAAGACTTTCGTTGTGACATCTGTGGAAAAACTTTCAGTCACCAAGCCAGCCTAAAAATACATCAACGTAAACACACTGGAGACAAACTGAAATACTGCAAAGAATGTGGGAGAAGCTTCCCCACATCAGCTGAGTTAAAACGACATGAACTCTTTCACAGTGGGGTCAAGAAGCACCTCTGTGATCAGTGTGGGTCATCCTTCACCACTGCAAGTCAGCTTAAAAGACACAAACGAGTCCACACAGGAGCGAAACCATACAAGAGATCAGGCTCCACAGAGTTCAGGTCGGCTCTCCTTAAGTTTAAGTTAAAGTTCAAATGAGGCTGTGAATCAAACTGTTCCTGTAGTTCCATTTTAATCTTTATAAATTGTTCTTCTGTTTGTGTTCAGTCGTTACCTTTTTTTTTCAGTGGTTGGATTAAAAATCAGTTTTCTGTTGTTTAAGTTTTTATTGAATGTATTTTGTTAAATAAAGTTAAAATATTGTTAAATAAAGAATTGTTTGAACGACAAAGATTTTGAGCCATGATGTCATTTCCTGTATTTCAGAGTAAAGACTGAAGTGACAAATGGAAACATGTTTACAGTCATGGAATAAACACTGATGGGTCATCTGTAGGAAGTTCTATTGCTGACCTGACAGACTCGACCTTGTTTACAAAGAAAGAAAGGAACTGATGACATGTGTCAGCAGAGGCTTTCAGGGTTGTTTAGAGTAGAGCTGATAGTCTTAAAGAGAACATGGCGATTATGACAATTTAACACAATGATCTGAGAAAAATATCTGTTTCTCTCATTTTTACTGTATTCTGATCAAATTTCCAACATTCTTTTAACATTTCAAAAGAATTTGTCTTTCTTCCACTTTCACACTTGGCCCTAAAAACACCAACATCTGTGCATCACTCTTGTGTCAGTCTAATGAACCTAACATGTGAGTATTACATAACACACATTCACACTGGCTGCATATATCAGTCCGGAGGGGCAGAGCAGAACTCTGTATGAATCAGACGCGCTCACATATTCAGGCTTTCCAGAGGCGTTTACCATCAGAAGAAGCAGAACAATGAATCATCAGCACCCTGCAGAAGAACACAGCAAGCAACAACTCTAACAATAAAGACGTGCTGGAGCCAAAAGATGCAGATAGCGAGTTTTAAACGATAACGCACAGGATCAAAGGGGGAGAGGGTAAAAACCCACTGCCTCCTGAGATAAAGATCAGCAAGTCAAGCTGGCAGCAGACGACACAAAACGCTCTCTGGAGGAGGCGGCGACTGTGGAGCAGGCCGACGGAGAGGCGGATCGGCAGACAGGAAGCTCCCGGGGTCCCACAACAAGATGTTGCGCGTCAGACTGGAGCAGGATATCCCCATGTTGGTGACACTGCCCATCGAGGTACAGCCCAACTTGGCAAACCAACCCTTCCCTTTCTTGGACACCACACTGGCTGATCTGGGCATCCAAGACTGAGTCTCACTCCGTGTGGGGACGTTTTTTTGTTTTTGTTTGTTTTTTAAGAAGCAATCATGTGTATATATTCAGCTCAGAGCTGAAGGAGAGGGTGGTTTGGGTTGACACCAAGAAGACCCATCCTAGAGGTACGGCGGTGGGATCCAACTGCAGGGATGTGGTCAGATGGCAGTCTGTGGAAATCAGGTGACAGTGAGAGCAACTTGATTTTCCTATTTTGTCCTTCAGATACGAGTGAAAGCCCAGATGCCAGGAGACAAGCAGCTCCAGGAGGTCCTGTACAGCACCGAGGTCCACACTGACCGCTCCTTCTGCTGCACTGGAATGGATATCCTGCCCTGGAAACAGACGTGTGCAGGTCTAGAAGCAGTTTAAATCCCATACTTTTTTGATCTGTGAGGCTCTTAATGTCACGTCTGCAGCCATGAAAGTCAGCTCAGGGTTTCTTGATTCTGATTTTTCTTTGCTGTGTCACATTTAGCTCATATCTGTATTGCCATGCCCTGAAAACAAGCTGCCGAGCTTTAGTCAGGCTCAGGGACAACGGGAGATCTGAGGAGCAACACAATGAGAACAACTAAAACTGAACAAACTTAACATCTGATTACCTTTTTTATTTGTAAGAAAAAGTTTAACATGAACGCGCCAACTGTCCACAGCAAAGCTTATTATGACAAGACTGCTTTTATTCAGTGATGTCAAAGTGTCATCACTTCATACCTCTGAACTGACATTAGATGTATTGCATACCTTGTTAGAATTACACTGTTGAAGCATTTGTAAAAAGCTTCTGTCCTTGTTAATTTATGTTTTAGGATAAGTTTTTGGGCTGTGTAAGGTCACAGGTTGCATTTCTGAGCAGAGTAGTAAAGGTAAAGTAAGTGTTTTCAAAACTAGCCACTCAGCATGTGTACAAACAGTGAGAAATCTCTGAAGAAAACCGTTTGAAGGAGCAAGAGCACACGCTTTTCTCCACAGGTTAAAGCCCGCTGACTCCCAAAGAGCAATGGGAATGAAAACCTCTCCTTAGCAGATTAAATCCATTACTTCACACTCTTGAGAACAAAGCAAGAAGTGTGTCCAAACCGCGTAAAGAACAGCAGCAGCGATTTATAGTGAAGCAGGAAATCAAAATACAGAACACAGGATGGTGAACCCGAACTCCTAACATAAGAAAAAGTAAACACGGCATGCACGTTAACAAGGGTCTCTGCTGTGCAGGAAGTGAGGTCACAGCTGCTTGGACCTCAGCACTGTGGTTCTGGGCAAACTTTCTCATGAGTGCTACTGAAATGTTCTGGCTTTCTGTGGAGGAGAAACAAACTGAGAGTTAGAGGTCAACACTGGAGACAGATCACTACAAAAGAACCAAATACTGATGAGAGTGCTGTGCACGATGCTAAGAGACATTAGATATGAAGCTCTGAGTCATGAGGGTTCATTCAAAGGAATTTTAACATGCAATCTGATGAGTTATTCTGCATGTGGCCATAGAAATCTTCACCTTTATCAACATCCTTGTTGCCCACGACATGACTGGAAGCAGCAACTATGGGTTTCATTAAATTCACGACCTGAAAGAGATAAAAAAAATAAAATAAAAACATTTAAGAAAAAAGTGTAATTAAAAATATTTTTAAAATTTAGGGACAAAATGCACAATGTGAAGTAGTTCAAGATTTACATCAGAGCATGTCAAAGTTTCTGCATGTGTTGGATTGTAAGAATAACTGATTTAACATTTAATAAAAGAAATGATTGGTTGGAAGTTTTTCCTTTCAAAGCATCTTTCTAAACATGTGAACAGCTGCTCTTTAATAATCAATATGAATCAAAGACTTCTGTCAACACAAAATAAATGTAAGGAAACACACTTTCCTGTGCAACATCCAGTTTCTATAACTGACGACAAGCTTGGACCACAGTGATCTAAACTCATCCTCTACATTGGAAATGTAAACAAATGTAAATGTGGTTTTTACTGTACCAGAGCAGGGCTGTGTGTGTAGAGCACAGCCAGGCAGCTGAACACTGTATGGTCCTCTTTTTGGTCCTCTTCGAGCGGGAGACGAGCCACCAAAGCTGGCAACACCGGTCAGTGAACACATTCAGTTTTCAGGCCCCTCTTCTGTGGAACCAGCTTCCAGTTTGGATTCAGGAGACAAGATTTCAAGATTAGGCTTAAAACTTTCCTCTTTGGTAAAGTATATATTTAGGGCTGGACCAGGTGACCCTGAATCCTCCCTTAGTTATGCTGCAATAGATGTAGCCTGCTGGGGATTCCCATGATGCATTGAGTTTTTCCTTTCCAGTCTCCTTTCTCACTCAGTATGAGTTAATAGACCTCTCTGCATTGAATCATATCTGTTATTAACCTCTGTCTCTCTTCCACAGCAGGTCTTTTATCCTGTTTTCCTTCTCTCACCCCAACCGGTCGCAGCAGATGGCCCCGCCCCTCCCTGAGCCTGGTTCTGCTGGAGGTTTCTTCCTGTTAAAAGGGAGTTTTTCCTTCCCACTGTCGCCAAAGTGCTTGCTCATAGGGGGTCATATGATTGTTGGGTTTTTCTCTGTATCTATGAAGCGCCTTGAGGCGACTTTTGTTGTGATTTGGCGCTATATAAATAAAATTGAATTGAATTGAATTATCTGAGGAAGAAGCAGAGTTGGTTTGTTTCCAGCTGAAATCATCCAGGCTCAGGAATTTGAATCGATCCACATCATTTCTGCTTGAACTAGAGAACATGAGTGTCGACTTACATTTGGTCTGTGAGACACATGTCATAGTGACAGTATTTGGGTTAATATGGCATTACTCACCCTGGTCGCATTTCTTCAATATCAGGCACCAAGTTCAGGAACTCGTTCTTTTGCAGCCCGCGCAAGGTAGGAGGTCTCCAGAGTGGGAACCATCGGGAAGTTTTCACAGTCTGAGCAGGAGGGACTGGAGGCACGTGAGCTGTTCTCAGGGGTCCTTTAACACAAATCACACCAAGTTAGAATCAAATGGATAACCTGTCAATAACCGTTTGCAGATCGAGGTCAATGTTCCTAAAAATATGTTTACTTCTGGCCCATGGAGCCACAGCGCGAGTCCGAGAGAGAGGGGCAGGTAGAGGAAGGGGTGAGGGTGGCACTGCTGAAGCTCGTCACGGATGGATCACGTCCGATCGGTGAGATGAGAGAAAGCTGAAGTGAAACAACAGCAGGATGAGGTAGACGTCAATATAGGAACTCCCTGATGTGACACAGAAAGGCTATTTTTTTATTTCTTTGTATTATTTCTCACCTTGCAGTCACTGATGCTGTTCACCAGCTGCTTGTATTCAGTATTGAAGGTGTGTGTCAGAAGGCGCAGGCACTACAACACAACAGGAACAAGACCGATCAGCTCCGAGCAGAGAAGGAAGAAGGCAGCAACAAGAACGCCCACTAAGCCCACGTTTTTCTCACCTTGGTGGCCAGCTCCTTCTCACGCTTTCAAAGGTGGTGCTGGAGATCTGCGAGGAGACGGAGGTGGACGTGGACAGAGTGCTGGAGCTCACGCTGGGGGACAGAGACTCACTCAGGGACTTGGTGGTGGGAGCTGTTCCCACGGGAGCCGCCTCTCCCAGAAGGTGACGGGTCTTTTCCACCTGGACGAAAGATGGGGGCGAATGTGAGGTGGGGAGAAGAGGGGAGGTTAGTCATGTAACGTCTGTACTCTAAGAAAAAACTTTTTAGAATAGCACTTTGGTCTTTGAGCTGAAAAGTCATTTTTCCCTCTACGATATTAAACAGATTTATTTCTTTATGAATCTTTTAAGGCCCCACCTCCTGCAGCTGCTCCATCTTCTCCAGCTCCCACTGGTGCTCTAGGATGAGGCTATCTCCTCTGGGCCTCCAGCCGGCCAGGTTCTCCTCTCCACGCACATAAGCCACTGATGTGTCCAGGACCTTCCTCCTCCTCCTCTGCATCCCTGCTCAGGACATGAGCCCTCATTAGGATGAAGCTCTCCACAGAATTATGATAAAACAGCTGCCGTTCTTTAAACATGTTTCATGGCCGCTCACCTGGGCTTCCAGTGTCAGACATCTTACACAAGCTCAGCTCGTAGATCCCAGTCACTCGGTTGCTATAATGAAGCAGAAGTTTTGAACAAGGAAACTTTGTAACAGGGCAGATATCTTTGATTGTGAAACAGAGATGGCCACAGTGCAGCAGCCCAGATTTACCAGTCAGCAGTTTTGGAGTATCCAGTCCCAAAGAGGTTCTTGAGAGAACGGGGTGGGGAAATCTTGGCGTCTCGGGAGTAAAAGACCGTGCAGATGTCTTTGGTGATAATGGCAGGCTGGATGCAATGGTCCAGCTGCAGAGAGGAGATAAAGGGTGTGTGTTAGACACGATGACATCAAGAGACTTAAAAACACGTACAAACAGGTACAACACGGCGGAGCAGCGGCTGACCTCCAGATACGCAGATAAGGTCATGTAGATCTTCTCTCCGTAGGGAGTGACGCGGTTGAGCAGGAGGGAACCTTTTAAGGGTGTTTTTATTTGTGCTCCCTGGCCTGGAAATAAACGGTTTCCGATCAGACCTGCTTCATCTTTGTGCCCTTGGTATCTGACTCGCTTGCTCCCCCATGCATTTTAAAAGAATCCTTCTCTTCAGCATGAAGTTCTGGCTCAGCTTTAGTGTCTGCATTACATGTACACAAAGACAGAAACATTCAATGATAAAAACACACAGTGGAATAAAATTGTAAGACGTCATCAGTTGATGCAGTTTAAGGACACTTGTTCTTCTGTGCAGTCTCACCTGGAGCTCACGCTTCTAGTTCATGCCATCATGACCAAAGATTCTTCAATTAATAGTTTAAAGATGTCCATGAATGCACTGCTAACTGCTCTTCACCCTGATAAAAATCAACATGCATTTAGAATAAGAAACACTTTTACAAAACCAAAAGCTTCACTGTACTTAGTGATTTATACGTCTACAAAACAGGTTCAGTTTGTAACTGAGAGAGCGGCTCAGTGGCGCTGAATTATATTTCCAATAGAAACACAATTTCATATGTTGTAGTAACAACACACTGCCACAAGATGGCAGCCTAGGCCTACTTTACCATGCTGTTCCAGTAAAAAAGAAAAAGTGACAGAGCCTTGAAAGAGTGACAGAGACACTTTTTATGAACTCATCTGTAATGTGTCACCTTTTCTGTAGGATGAAGAAGTGCTTCCCTTCTTTTAAAGTAAATACAGGCTTACAAAGATCCTCTAAACATGTTTCTGAAATAATCCTAAACACAATCATTAAATCAAAAATGCAAGAAACTATTTATTTAATCACTCTTCTTAACTTAATTCCTTAACTTAGTAAAAAAAAAAAAAAAAAATAGACAAGAACTTTTCTGCTGTCTCACCTCTGTCAGTTTTCATGCTGTTGCAAGAACAGGTGGAGGTGCAGGTGGAACTTTGACTTCAGTGTGGTTTGTATGTGCAGGCAGGAGTGTGACATCTCAGAACAGCAGAGGGTTGTCGAGCACGGTGACTCCTGCTGCGACGCCCCCGTCTGACTGTCCTGAGCTCTTGGTCCTCAGCAGACGGCCCACACACTCATTCATCACCATGTCTTTACCCTGCCTGTAAGAAAACCAAGAAAAGGCTAACATTAGAAACAGCCACCAACCAATCCCTTTTACTCCACCACCCAAAAACCAGTGAGAAACACTAGCTAGTATTAACTTGGAATCAAAGTGCACTAATCCCCAGGCTCCCAGCATAACATACAGTCCAACACAAACTCCACAAACTGTCTTGCTTCAGCTGACTTTCCTTCACCTTCTCTCCAGACAATCTGTTGTGCTCTTTTCAGCACAAAGCCACACTCCTGCTCACTGATCCTCACCTCTTTTTAACCTAGTCTCAGCAACTTTGTCCCATAGCTTGCACATCCTTTCCACCTCCATCTTTCTTCCCAGCCAACTGATACATACCTTTTCTCCTTCCTTAAAAGCCAGCCTAAGAAATACGAGTTCATAAACGCCACAGAGAAATAAATCAGAGGAATAAAATGCAAATGATATTGCTTACACTGAACAGCAACACCCAGGTGAGGATTATCTAATGCCAAATTTTCCAAACAATGAACAAACCGTGCCCTTTGTCTCACCATGTCTAGAGTGTAGAGGTCAGCCAATGTCGCTCGGATCTGCTGCACAGCTTGAGGCTGGTCTGGGAAGAATCTGTCCAGGACTCCAGGTCTGGGGAGCACTTGCTGAACCTTCTTGGTACCAGCCAGGTGAGCGCTGATATCTGGACACTTCACAGCTCGAGAGCGCTCCATGAGGAGACGAGCATCCCAGCTCTGCAATGGAAAACAGACAATGAATTCTCTGCTTTTTATCATTAGATGTATTTCTGTATTAAAAAATTCCGTTTAGTGGGCCACTTTGTGCTGGAAGAATTTTTCCAGCATAAAATAGCCTCTATCATTTCACTAACTAACTTATTTCACTGCTGCTAATGACGTTTCACAAACTGTCACAGGTTTTTTAGCTTCGTTCGTATAAACTTTCTTGTGGTTGAGATTCCCGAGAAAACAGCCAGCACACTGAGCAGCAGAGGGTGACAACAGTTGGTTTCAACAAAAAAACGGCATCAAAAAAGTCACGGTCATCAGAGCAACATCAGAGAAACAATAAAGTCTAACCATGGAAGGCACAAACACAAAGAACATCAACAATGAGCACCTTTCTTTTTGCTGAAAGTGATATAGCTTTCTGTTACCATCAACTGAAACCGCCAACATTTCAGGTGTGCATGCTGGGCAGCTGAAGCTGACATCACAGCACAGCTGCTCTTCCTCATCCAGAAAGCTGTGCTGCAGTGCATCGCTTTTGGCACGCCCAGTCTGTATGTACAGAAACATAACAGAGGAGTAAATATTTGCATCTGCTTATTGAAAAACAATATCAAAGAAATACTTCACTCAGCCTTCCCCCACACTTGCAGTTGCTTGCAAAAGTATTCGCCCCCCTCAGATCTGTGGCAAGATCTGAAACTGCTGTTCACAAACGCTGTCCATCTAATCTGACTGAGCTGGAGCTGTTTTGCAAAGAAGAATGGGCAAAGATTTCAGTCTCTAGATGTGCAAAGCTGGTAGAGACAGACCCTAAAAGACTGGCAGCTGTAACTGCAGCAAAAGGTGGTTCTACAAAGTATTGAGTCAGGGGGCTGAATAATTACGCACACCCCACTTTGCAGTTATTTATTTGTAAAAAATGTTTGGAATCATGTATGATTTTCCTTCCACTTCTCACGTGTGTTGGTCCACTTCTTCTTTGTGTTGGTCTTTCACGTGGAAGTCCAATAAAATTGATTCATGTTTGTGGCTGTAATGTGACAAAATGTGGAAAAGTTCAAGGGGGCCGAATACTTTTGCAAGCCACTGTAGTACCACGCTCCAACAGTTTTGCAAAAGCTTCCCTGGAGAATCATGGAGAAAATACTTTTAGTTCCAGGAAGGAGCTCAAGAGGTCTAAAGTGTAAAGAGTAGACATGTTGACAGATGCTGGCCAATATCCACTCCTAACCAGGTCCTTTAAATCAGGGCTGCACTGCTGCTGCCATGTTTGACATCTGTGTATCGCCTGGTGCACATCATAACGTCCTTGGACCAAAAAGAAGAAGAAACAACATGAATAATACACCACTGCCTTCACAGATGACTTCTGTTAAAGCAATACCATGTTCTGATTGTACAGCAAGGGCAGAAAACATGCTCCATCACACTATGTTCAAATCCATCACAGAAACCTAAATAGCAGGTTGCTGTTTACTATTAATGTCGATTAAAATCACGATTTTTCCTGCTGATACTGTGAAGTTTACGCAACCCACAGGAGCAGTTTCAAAGCTTTACTGTTGGCAGAATGCGAGCTACCAAGAAAGAGAAAACCACTTAAATAGATTCTTTCTAACTGGCTGTAGACACATATGAAAACCAAAATTGAGTGAATCTCATGAGGAAATATCTTGTGCAATTTTGACCGTCCACTCTAATAATACATGTGGTTGGAGGAATGGCTTTAAAAACATCAATAACACTTTCTCTGCTGTGGAGTGGCTGATGTTCGTGATGTAGAACATCACAATCCCCACAGAACCATTCCTCTGGAAGACACTCTCTGCACATAGACAGGACTTTGAACAAATTCAGCAAAATTTGAATAACTGAAAGTAGTATGCACTCAGATCCAGCCACTCTTGACAAAGGTAGCAGCTTCTATTTTGATATTATAGCTCCGGGTGGCTCAGTGTGCTTCACTATGAGCTGACGGTTAAAAGGACATTTGTCAAACTCATGTGGTTTTATAATTATTAAACTTCTCACACGCTCAAAGACATAAATGTCAGCCAACAAGGCATCGCTCATCAAGCTTAGCTCCATAGAAATGTATGTTATTGACACTTAATAACAGCAGGGTGAAGACAGTGGCAACACAGAGGATGGCCAACAGCTTCTGTGTCAGTGAGACATTTCAGCTGGTGTGGCCGTGCTTCTTTCCAGCACTCAGCAGCTTTCTGCTGCCAAAAGGACCGTGACACTGCCCTACTTCTTTGAGCCTCCGGAGAACGACATCAATCCAAAACAGCAGACAGCCTTTTCAAATACTTTTCTCTAAAGAATGCAAATATCAAGTATTCTTACTCCCCTTTCTTTCTGATAATGTCACTTTTACAAATCCTGTCCCATCAGCTCTCATGGCTGGTTTGGCTTTGAGGGTCGGGGAGGACAAAAAGCTATTAAGGACCTTTTGATCTGCAGTCCAGTTCTCCTCTAAAGTATTAAGGATGAAGCAACAGTGCTCCTCTTTGCTATTCTGAAATGTGTGTTAAACACAGTGTAGAAGGTAAGTAGAAGCTTACACAGCACCATCAGCCATCATGCTAAATTTGCATCTTCAAAAGTCAATGCAGCCAGACTCACACCTGATTATAAATGTTCAGGAGACACTGTTGAATGTTTAGTGTTAACTTAAATCACTCATCATTTACAGTATTACAGAGTTCAGGGTTATGGGTTAGCACTATCATGTTACCCGTAACTGTATTAACTATGGTAGTAACTTAACTAGCAGTGTTGGTCAAGTTACTTGAATAAAAGTAATCAGTAACTAATTACTGATTACTTCCCCTAAAAAGTAATCCCCTTACTTTACTGATTACTTATTTTCAAAAGTAATTAATTACTTAGTTACTTTTTAAAAACATGATTTATGACCTGAATAGGTAATAACGCAATAGATCTTTCAGCCCAATTCTACTTTTTCTGCATCATCCATCATACAAAATGTAATCAAATGGAAAAGTCTGTTTTTAAAACTTGTTTTATTAGTTTGAATCTTTTTACTTTATGCATCAAGCAAAAATTAAATTATATGCAACATCCTGACTAGAAGAAATTTGTGGAAGAATCCGCGAGTCTCTCTGTGAATTTCCAATCCCGTAGTAGCTCTGAAGTTAAGGGTTTTTTCGCTGTAAAAAGAAGTTTCTAAAAGTTTTTGTCACTTTTTACGGAATCAAACTCAAAGTAAGCTCAGTACTTCCACGCTTTAAACGCTGCACGGTCATACTCTCTCTGCACTCCTCCATAGATTATCCATTCTTGATCTGCACACAGCTGTTATTGTCATGAGGCACTCTGGCCAAAAATTTTTCAGTAACGCAGTAACGCAGCGTGCTTACGGGAAAGTAACAGTAATCTAATTACCTTTTTTGCAATAGTAATCCCCTTACATTACTCGTTAATTGAAAAAAGTAATTGGATTACAGTAACGCTTTACCCCGCGTTACTGCCCATCTCTGGCTGTGAAACACTAATGAAAAATGATTAACTCAAGTTTTTGCTGCTAAAGTTGGTTCCATCAGCTGCTGAATCACAGGATGTACTTGGTTATAGTCATTTGTGCATTTTGGGTTGCTTTAAATAAATAATGATGTGTTGTAATCATCCAGATCTAGAAGCTTAAACTGCTTTTTCACGTGTCTGTAAATGAATTTCTTTCTTATCATTGGTGTCGGCTTCTGATTTGTCTGTTGTCAAGGTCTCACCTCAGTGTGATTCCTCACGTTTTGTCATGATTAAAGGATGAATGTGAACACAGCTTCAGTGTAAATGTGAATGAAAAAAAAAAAAGCTGGAAAAAGGAGGAGCCCGGAGCTTCGTCTTTCGCTCGGCCTACCCCGCTATAGCAGACGGACCGTCAGAGACTCGAACTTGGCCGTTAAACTCCGGGGTCTGAATGCTGGCCTCTTAACGCTGCGCACCACACAGCCGGCCAGAAGAAAGTAGAAAAAAAGGACATTTATCTTCTGTTCTTCAACAATTTTTTTCGTTTTTTTAAATCTATTTAGCTTGTTGTGCAGTATTGTTGCTGTAAACAGTGTTGCTGTAAACAGTGTGTCACGTTACTTGAAAAAAGTAATCGGATTACAGTAACGCCTGGGCAGTTAACATCTCTGTTAACTAGTCATGATAGAAGCCAATATTTCTGTCCTAACATGGTCGGAATATGTTTGACTACAAGCTAACATTTACAGCATGACTTTAAGCTAGCACCATAAAGACGGTAAAAGACACTGTAATATGTAGAAATGCATGTGAAAAGTGTTATATTAGGAGTGGTTGTGCTACTCCACACAGCCACTTTAACATTACTGACACTGTGTTTCTTACCTGTAAACAGCGGGTCTTGTGTGATAAAAGCTTGTGCAGAAAGTAGCAGGTGTAGACTGGTCCATAGCACTGTATGAAGTGATAAGATGTGAAAGGACATATATAGGGTACCTTAAAGGGCGCCTTAAAAGTGTTTCCCTGAGCTTTTACTTGCAGCTTGATATCTAAATAAATGTAAATAAATGTAAATAAATGTGAATGAAAAAAAGAGAAACGAAAAAAAGGAGGAGCCCGGAGCTTCGTCTTTCGCTCGGCCTACCCCGCTATAGCAGACCGACCGTCAGAGACTCGAACTTGGCCGTTAAACTCTGGGGTCTGAATGCTGGCCTCTTAAGGCTGCGCACCACACAGCCGGCCAGTTGGAAATAGAAAAAAAGGACATTTATCTTCTGTTGTTCAACAATTTTTTTTTTCGTTTTTTTAAATCTATTTAGCTTGTTGTGCAGCATTGTTCCACACAAATGACACATGGAAACCTAGCTATTTTTTTATTGGCTTTCACAAAATGGGACTGCCAATGTTGGAGGTGTTACTGCGCCAAAGTCTTCCTGCTAGCCGGAAACCTGCTGGCGGCGCCACTATGTTCTCAGCACACTCTTCAGCATCAGCTTTGTTGCCTGTTTTCGGCACACCTACCTAGTCCCACTCATCCACTTTATCTGCTCATGGCAGATTTACCCACACTGAGCACTCCTTGGATTAAGGTAAATTGAAGCAGGTCATTATAAAAAAGACACACAGCTTATCATCGTATCCTTGTGCAACAGCTAAAAGCACTCTGTTCATTTGTTTGCTAGATTAGCCGCTAGCATACACACTGTGTTAGAGGCTTGTTGCTACCTAGTTAGCGATGCTACACACCTGTTACTGTGTATTTTTCAATGATTCAGCACTCCTTGGATTTTTAGACAGTAATGAGATCATGTGCACACTCCACAGAGGTCCAGAGTCCAAATGTGACCTCTAGCACCAAACGCTTGCTGTAGTTGTTGGTGTCAGAGGTGACACACAAGGTATCAGGTTTTCTGTGTGATTACTTTTTCATATAGGACCAAGTATGTTTGGATAGCGTTTTGCCCTTGAAAACTGCCGTTGAATATTAGACATTGTTGTCTAATGTTATAAATGTATTGATGTGAAAGGTGTAAGTGTGACAAATATGGAATAAGATAGGAAATCAGAAAGGAGGCAAATACTTGTTCACAGGGCTATAGTCTGTAAATGGTCTTCTTTTGGCTATAGTAGATCTTTTACTTGTTCATTTTTTAATTGTTTGTTAAAATAGTTTTTTTCCATCATATTGAGTATAGAGGAATGCAACTGTGAGCTTTAGCAATTATCCCGCTTCAACAGGACCGTGATCCCGATGTGTGAGACAGCAGGGTGCTGCCACTGGTGTTGTAATGTGTGATTTAGTTCCTCCTAACATTTCAGTTTTCTTCCAGTATCTATCCTCTGTGATTACTGGCTCTTTAGACAGATTTAATAGAAGTGTGTGAGCTATTGGCTCAGTATAAAGGGTCAGTAGTGTTTTCATGTCACCTATCCATCCTCCATTTAGTCACCCAAAGCATGTAGTAAATACTGCTCACTTTTATTCACCTTCTCTTAAATCCAGAAAAATTCCCACTTGTTAACGTTGAGTGTGTGTGTGTGTGTGTGTGTGTGTGTGTGCGTGTGTGTGCGTGCGTGTGTGCGTGTGCGTGCGTGCGTGTGTGTGTGCGTGCGTGCGTGTGCGTGCGTGTGTGTGTGTGTGTGTGTGTGCCAGTTGCAGCCTCCAAGTTGAACACCATCACCAAATCCAACCTGGGTCAGTGTGTCAGCAAGTACGACCTGCTGGTCTGGTTTGAGATCAGCGAGCTGGAGCCCACTGGAGAGTGAGTATCCATCTGGAGTGTTATATTCACGCACAAGCTTTAAAGGAACCATAAAAATGATCTCCAGGAAGAATATTATAAGTTGGGATGTTGTGTCACCTCCTCCCTCCATGCACAGGTACATCCCAGCCATCGTGGATCACAGTGGAGGCCTGCCCTGTCATGGTACCTACCTGCTGCACCAGGTACAGGATTGGTGCACATGTTGTTTCCTTATTACTCACACAGTGGTAACTGCTTCCTTTGTACACAGTTGAATATCTTCTTTTAAAGCGTAATGTTGCTCTAGCTGTGCTCACTGTGATCCTGAGCTCCTGTTATGTTTGCTGCAGGGGATCCAGCGGAGGATCACAGTGACCCTCATCCACGAGAAAGGCAGCGAGCTCCATTGGAAAGATGTTCGTGAGCTGGTTGTAGGTGAGCAGCCTGCCTTTAGGGTCTAGTCGTGCTATACCTCTGTGTAGAAAACAAAACCCCAAAGCACCGAAACAATGTTTTATAGTGTTTGTGTGCTTTTGATAGAGGAAGACAGGACAGAACATCATTAAAGGGATTTGACTTTGTGAGATCACCCTGAAAACGCACCACTCGGTTCACTCTGAGATATTTTCAGTCTGGAAAGATGAATCTGTCGGGCTTCAGGCTGCTTCTCACTTTAAGCAGTTCATGCTGTAGCTGATGGACCAAAAATGACATTTGATATTTTAGACATTCAGCTGCTGACTCTGAAGCCAACAGGCTCTTGAGTGTGGATGATTGTGTTGGTACTGGATGCTGTGATCAAACAGCTGTTCTGATCTGTCTTCATTCATGCCTGTTGTTATTAAGCCTCCTAAGCTCCAAACCAGTAAAAGCAATCTTTGGAGGCAACACCCTTTTTAGTACTTTGCTGTATTTGTTTGTGATTGTGTGACACTGAACCACAGTGCTATGTATATCCTCTGTAACACTCAGACGTTTCCAGATCAGTGTTTCCCCCTCAGCTGTTTCTCACTATAGAGTCTTTCCTCTGTAACAATGAGGCACCAGCAGAGCATATCTGGCTCCCAGTCTGTGGCTGATAGTGCCCCCTGCTGTTAATAACAGGAACAGTGTAACCTTGTATGGAGCTCATAGTGATGGTCTGAAGATTGCTGCTGCAAGGCAGTAATTTGTATCCATGTGTGCTGTCTATTCTGAGCATATGCAGTTATGTGAGCTCTCAGGTTTTATGTATCAGGACATAATTAAAAACAATCAGGTCCTTAGTAGGTCTTAATATGAGGTAAATATAAAACATGAAGTGTTTGTGAGGTTCATCTGCAGCACCTTTGTCTCTGTGAAATGTTTGCTAATTTAACATTTTCCCTCCTAAACAGGAAGGAGTTTGTGGAGGCCTATGTGAATCATGCCTTCAACACATCAGTGGAGAATCTGTTCCAGGAGTTCAAGCGAGGCTTCTTCCTGGTGTGTGAGCAGGATTTGGTGAGGCTGTTTCGACCAGAGGAGCTGCAGGGAGTGCTGGTCGGCCAGGACGTGCATGACTGGGAAAAGTTCAAACAGGTACAGTCAGCCAAACAGACACAGGCTGTAGTTTCACAGCTGTCCTGTAGCACAATAACTGTGTACTGCATACTGTCAAAAGCATTCAGTCGGCTGCTTTAACACAAATATGACCTTGAGTCACATCTCAGTCTTAATCCAGACTTTTGTATGATAGTATAATATAATAGTCAGCCCACCCTTCGCAGCTATAACTGCTTCCACTCTTCTGGGAAAGCTTTCCACAAGGTTTAGGTGTGTTTATGGGAATTTTTTGACTATTCTTCCAGAGGTGCATTTGTGGTGTCAGACACTGACGTTGGAGGAGAAGGCCTGGCTCACAGTTGCTGCTCTAATTCATCCCAAAGATGTTCTATCAGGTTGAGGTCAGGACTCTGTGCAGGCTAGTCCAGTTCTTCTACACCAAACTCACTCATCCATGTCTTTATGGACCTTGTATTGTGCACTGGTGCCCAGCCATGTGCACACATGCCCACACTTTACACTTGGCACAGTGCAGTCAGACAAGTACTTCTGGCAACCACCAAACCCTGACACATCCATCGGATTGCCAGTCAGAGAAGTGTGATTCGTCACTCCAGTAAACACATCTCCACTGCTTTAGAGTCCAGTGTTGAGATGCTTAAATCACTCCATCTGACGCTTTGCATTGTGTTTGTCAGTGTAAGGCTGGGATGCAGCTGCTCAGCCATGGAAACCAATGAAGTTTGGACATCTGTAACAACAGCAGACTGCAGATATTGGTGACTTAAGTGCACTATGAGCCTTAGCATCAGCTGACTAGCTGTCATTTCCAATTACTTCCACTTTGTTATAATATCACTAACAGCTGACTATGGAATATTTAATAGCGAGGAAATTTCATGACTGGACTTGTTGCACTGGTGCATCCTATCACATTACCATGCTGGAATTCATTCAGTTCCTGAGAGCGACTCGTCCTTTCACACATGTTTGTAGAAGTAGTCTGCATGCCTAGGTGCTTGATTTAATACACCTGTGTCCATGGAAGTGATTGGAACACATTAATTGAATGATTTGGATGTGTTAGGGAATACTTTTGGCAACATAGTGTATGCCTGACCTTACAAACTCTATGATTATAACAGTCATTTTCACTGTTTTCAGAACACAAGTTATGGTTGGAGATATCATGACCGCCACCCCACCATACAGATGTTTTGGGAGGTATTTGATGAACTAACTGAAGAGCAGAGGAAAGATTTCCTTCGTAAGTACTTGCTGAAGCCTCCATTATGATATGTTACTGAAATCACACTGTATCATATAAAACATTAGATTTTTCTGCGCTTTACCAAGATACATTAGAGAGCAGCATTGTTCTGATTAATATACTGTAAAGCTGCTTCTAGCTGGTGGACTGAGCCGCCTCACCTTTCACCTGGCTCACGTCACACACCTGGAGAGACTCGACCTCCACCTGTGTTGCCTCACGCGAGATGATCTAGAGGCTCTGAGTCAGTTGCTACCAATCTCACACGCCGGACACTAATCGCATGCTCGCTGCAGCAGTCATGTGACTCGTTGTTTTTCAGTCCAGGTGCTGCCCTCTCTCACTGCACTGACCGAGCTTGATGTGTCATCCAATAAGGAAGTGGGAGGTGTGGTCCACCTGCTGGTCTCCGCCCTCCCTGCGACACAAATGAGGAGGCTGCCATTCAACAGCTGCTACATGAGCAACGAGTCCTTCACTGCTCTGGGTAACACACACACACACACACACACACACACACACACACACACACACACACACACACACACACACACACACACACACACACACTTGTTTATTTATAGAAGTTTTCCTTCAAGTCATTCTCCCTGAATACCTCTTCCACCCTCTAGCCTGAAATGGTGAAAACTTTGTGTTTATGCATCAGCCCTGGCGGTGTCCTATCTGCGCACGGTGGATATTTCCTGGTGTAAAGTGGTTGGCGGTCACTTGGCGCTCCTGCTGGATGCTCTGCAGCCATCAGTCGTCAGCGAGCTCCGTCTTTGCAGCTGCGAGCTCACCACTGATGACATGCAACATCTGGGTAACTAACACACAATGACATTATACTTTTTCTTTTTTGGTCTGTAGTGGATCATTAGGCTGCATAAATGTATATTAAGACAAGTAAAGCCTGAAGGAAATTGATATTTCTTTCATTTATTTCATGCTGCCAGCATCTGTAGCTGTCGTATAAAACAAAACAATGAAACTATTCGGTGTTATTTTTGTCTCCATCAGAAACATTGTGAACAAAACAGTAAAGTGAACAGGCATAAAGTGATCAGTTATCAATGGGTCCTCTTCCTCTGTGCAGCTGCCGTGTGCAGACGGGGCTGTCTCTCCTCACTCCGTGCACTGGATCTGTCCTACAACAGCTTGGTGGGAGACAACGGTTGGTGCAGTCTGTTTGCAGCAGGTGGTCTGGGCTCTCTGGAAGACGTGGATGTCAGTTTGCGACCTTCAACCTCTGCTCCGTGCTCAGCCTGGCTGCCCGCTCTGCTCCGAGCTCTGCCTCAAATGCCGGCGCTGGCTCGACTGGCCATGCAGAGGTGGACAGCTGACTGTCAGGAGAGAGAGCAGCTCAGGTACTGTCTGAAAAAGAGGAGCGTCCTGCTGGAAAGGGATCCAGATTTACAAGACACATCATCAGCATGTAAAGGGAACAGTCAGGAGAGCCTAGAAGAGAGTCAGCCTGAGGAGATTGGAGCGGACCGCACTGGAATTTACTGTCAAAGAGCGACCCACTTTGTTGCTTTATTATTATTTTTTTAAGTCTCTGTTACCACAAGAAGGTCAGTGTTGACGTCAGCTGCATCACGTCTGATGTAAACTGTGTCACACGTGATGGTTTCAGGGAATACTGGGAACTTACAGAGTTAAGCACAGCTGGTGTGGGTTATCATATTTGTCGTCTCTCACCTTGGCTGCAGGGTCTGGGTCTTTCCAATGCAGCAGTCCTAACACTTGAGACACACATGCCGAGAAGTGGGGATACCTGGAAATGGACAAAGGCTTTCAGCAGAGTTTTAAAGCAGCTATTCAGGAAAAGAGCTGTGAATTATCTGCATACCTTGTTAGGTAATCAGCTATTTTGGGGTTCTTTAACAAATCAACCAAAAGGTCGACTGAGTATTTTCTCGTCAGAGTACCTTCACCGTTCACGATGATGTTGAGCACAAGCTGGAGCGTTTGATGGATGTTCTTTGCATCAAAGAGCTACGAGGAAATCCCAGAGATTAGAGACAGGATATTATGTGAATCAGCATGAATGTTGTTTGTTGTTCAACAGATAAAAACAAGAAGAGAAAATAGAAACAAAGTAAAAAAGGAACAATTGTTTCTGCCGTTAAGAAAAAAAAATTGAGTCATGGCAGAGACCTGCAGAAGTCTTGAGTCTCATTTGATGACATTTTGTCAGATTGCCTTGTAATTTAAAAAAAACAAAACTGTTTTTTGAGCAAAAGTTCTCCAGGTTTTTTTGGAGTTCTTTCAAAGTTTTCTTATTTTTGGACGTTAGCTGCTTTTTCACTCTTTTTCAGTCCAGTCTGTGCATCTGAACATTTACAGAAAGATTTCTTTGTTTCGTCTTTAGACACTTTGTTAAACGCAGATCCCAGCAGAGTTCGCCTACCTTCTCTCCAACCTTCTCAGGTTTTGTGGATATTATACATGGTTATGCTGAGGATATGTCGGCTACTTTCCACTGGAAATGCCTTTTGGTTAAACTGTCAGCGAGGAATTTGCACTGTTACATTTTTATATAACTTTAATGCAAAAAAAACAGCTGCTTGTTTAAGTGAAAATACACTGATGGGGTTTTTTTCTATTCATGAACAGGAGTGTGATCAGTTTAATAAAAGAAAAAATAACCATAACCAAGATATGAGGGGAAATCTTGGACAAATACAAGCAGACTGGAGCAGCCAGCGTTCAAAACACCGACGTTCAAGGTAACAGAAGGTTCCCGAGCCACATCCACCCAGCTGGTTTCTGTGTTTCTTGTGTATTTGTGTACACTGTGACTTCATGGCTGTCTTGGGCTCCAGCTCTTGTTTTGGTGTCTCATTAATTTGATTTAATGTCCTGCTTAGTGATAACATCACTCTTGGCCTCCCTGCACTGGCTTCCAATTGAATTTAGGATTCATTTTCAAGTTCTTTTATTGGTTTTTAAATCTTTAAATGGTCTGGCACCTGCTGAAGCCCTATGTCCCCACTCGTTCGCTCCGGTCAGCTGAGCAGCTGTTGCTCTCAGTCCCCAAATCACGGCTGAAACTGAGAGGAGACCGAGCGTTCTCTATCGTGGCTCCTAAGCTTTGGAATAATCTTCCTCTTCACATTAGGCAATCGACATCAGTGCTGGTTTTTAAATCCAGATTGAAAAAGCATTTTTATTCACTGGCTTTTGACTCAGTGGTTGACTGACTTGTATTTTATTGTTTTTCGCTATGTTTATTATTGTATCGTATTTATTATTCTTATGGTATCTATTATGTTTCTATTGTTCAGCAGTTTGGTCAGCCTTGTGTGTTTTTAAAGTGCTATATAAATAAACAATGATGATGATGATGAACATAGTAACGTGTGTTGGGTTGCTCTGTCTTCAGACTCACTGTCAGACTGATTAGACAGTGAGTCTGAAGGTGAGAGTCCTCACTGCCCACGCCTGTCTTTGGGTCTGACCAACACCGTTTCCTGTGTGTCATTCCCCCCTCGCCTTCCCCCCATCCGTCCTGTCTGCACTGACCTCTCCAATAAAGACAAAAGGCCTCATTTTCTGAAACTCTTCCTATCCCATCACCTTGCGAAGAATCACTTCACCATGTTGATTAATAAGGACGGTGGGAATGGTTTGAAGTCTCGTCACAGAAAATGTGCCAAAGGCAAAGAATCTGAGCTTGAAATAAAATGAAATGAAAGATCAGCCCCACACAGGGGTTAAATTCAGATGGAAACTCTTATCACACAAAGAGAACAAGCGAATAAATATATCTGAGTGTGGCCCCTCGACTGTCACAGTGTAGCTGACATTTGATCTTATCATGTGTTAAAGCTATTTTAATTACTGAAGAGAACCAGTGTCAAACTCAGCCCAAGTATGGTTGTACGTTAATCCTTAAAGCAACAACGTTTTTAAAGTTGCAGCGTCATTTTTACACCACACCTAAAATCCCACTAATCGTCCGGGCTCTTCACCCTATGACCACACGCTGGGGTATCTAACACCACATGACCCAAATGGAAACTATGTCAGCTGAAAGAAACCCATCGAAATGTGCAACACTTAAAACTTTGCCTGATTGGAGCATGGCTTCAAATACAGCCCTGAAAACAGACAGGCGGTCGTTGGCATTTCGTTACAAAGTTTCCTTGTTCAAAACTTGGTGCCTGATATTGAAGAAATGCGACCAGGGTGAGTAATGCCATATTAACCCAAATACTGTCACTATGACATGTGTCTCACAGACCAAATGTAAGTCGACACTCATGTTCTCTAGTTCAAGCAGAAATGATGTGGATCGATTCAAATTCCTGAGCCTGGATGATTTCAGCTGGAAACAAACCAACTCTGCTTCTTCTTCAGATAATTCAATTCAATTCAATTTTATTTATATAGCGCCAAATCACAACAAAAGTCACCTCAAGGCGCTTCATAGATACAGAGAAAAACCCAACAATCATATGACCCCCTATGAGCAAGCACTTTGGCGACAGTGGGAAGTAAAAACTCCCCTTTAACAGGAAGAAACCTCCAGCAGAACCAGGCTCAGGGAGGGGCGGGACCATCTGCTGCGACCAGTTGGGGTGAGAGAAGGAAAACAGGATAAAAGACCTGCTGTGGAAGAGAGACAGAGGTTAATAACAGATATGATTCAATGCAGAGAGGTCTATTAATGCATAGTGAGTGAGAAAGGTGACTGGAAAGGAAAAACTCAATGCATCATGGGAATCCCCGGCAACTATGCAAGTTGTAAACAGTTGTAGGATTAAAGATTATTGAATGTACAGAATGATTATTTACACAGAGCTATACAGTAGTGCAGTTAAGATAAGTGAGGGTGTAGATAGTTTCTACAGAGGGTATATAAAGTGCTAGTGGTTGTGAGTGGTGGTTCACTCCATGTTATTATTGTGTGTTTGAGGGTACAGTTGTCCATTGTGGGGGTGTGTATGTTCAGTGCATGAGTTTAACGTGGGTCAGATGTCAGGAGGCAGAGTTCAGGAGTCTGACAGCTGTGGGGAAGTAGCTGTTCCGGTACCTGGTGGTCTTAGTCCGGAGGCTCCTGTGGCGCCTCCCAGAGGGCAGGAGGGTGAAGAGTCCATGTGATGGGTGACTGGGGTCTTTGATGATTTTCCCAGCCCTTTTCAGACACCGCTTCCTGTAGATGTCCTTTATGGCAGGAAGTGGTGCTCCGGCGATGCGCTGGGCAGTTTTCACGACCCTCTGCAACGCCTTCCGGTCCGAGGCAGAGCAGTTCCCGTACCAGACTGTTATACAGTTGGTCAGGATGCTCTCGATGGTGCAGCGATAGAAGTTCACCAGGATGTCTGAGGACAGGTGGTTCTTCCTCAGAGTCCTCAAGAAGAAGAGGCGCTGGTGAGCCTTCTTGACCAGCTTGGAGCAGTTGGTCGTCCAGGTGAGATCCTCGGAGATGTGGACTCCCAGGAACTTGAAGCTGCTCACACGCTCCACAGCCGTCCCCTTAATGTGGATGGGTGGATGTGGGTCAGCATTCCTCCTGTAGTCCACGATGAGCTCCTTGGTCTTCTCGGTGTTAAGCAGCAGGTTGTTTGTGTCGCACCACTCAGCCAGACGATCCACCTCCTCCCTGTAGGCGGCCTCATCGTTGTCACTGATGAGGCCAATCACCGTGGTGTCATCTGCAAACTTAATGATGGTGTTGGAACCATCAGCAGGTCTGCAGTCGTGGGTGAAGAGGGAGTAGAGGAAAGGGCTCATCACACAACCTTGTGGTACACCGGTGTTCATTGTGATGGTAGATGAGCAGCGGTTATCCAGCCGGACATGTTGGGGGCGGTTGGTCAGGAAGTCCAGTAACCATTTGCAGATGAGGGAACTGATGCCCAGGTCTGTCAGTTTCCTGATGAGTTGTGAGGGGTGGATTGTATTGAATGCTGAACTGAAGTCTATAAACAGCATTCTGGCGTAGGTGTTGTTGTTGTCCAGGTGTGAGAGGACAGAGTGCAGTGCGATGGAGACTGCATCCTCTGTGCTCCTGTTCTGGCGGTATGCAAATTGGTGGGGGTCCAGGGTGGGGGGGAGACAGGATTTGAAGTGTGCTAGGACCAGCTGCTCTAAGCACTTAGCTATTTACAGTTCATAACAAGAGACAAGGCACCATTTCTCTCCTTTGTGTTCCAGTCATCACAGCAGATTAAACTTTTAAAATATTTGCAAATAGTATAAAGAAATATATAAAGAAGTAAAACAGTAATTTATTAATACTTAGAAATACTAAAACTTACATTTGTCAGCAAAAACTGCTGCCATCTGAACCGAAACGTTACAAACCAGCTTACCCACAATCTGTGTATTTTTCTATGCTGGCTACTTAAATTGGCATCCAACAAGCTATTTGCTTTAATCTTTTATTAGACAAAGGCTGACTGGTTAGTTCAAGCTTCAACTGCATCCAAAGGACTGAAAATGTTTTAACACAGTGACTGAACTTGATTGAAGTCTCCGTAGTTTGTTGAATCTGTTTCGAGTGACTTATTTTCACAATTCCAGGAATTTTTAAAAGGCACCAAAAAGCATTACAACGCTGAGCTCGAGTCTGTGGACTTCAAAGGAAATGCAGAGGAGGCCAGGGTCCACATCAACAGCTGGGTGGAGAAGCAGACACAAGGTAAGCATAATGTAACTTTAAATGATCTCCACTGTAAATCCTTGGGGATCAGTTGTGTTGTGTTCAGTTGAGACATTATTACCGGATTGTCCACCGTCCACATTATTTTCTGTTTCCAGTTCTTCCAGTCTAATTTCTATTCAGTATTAAGCAGCACTATCTCTGGGTTTTACTGTTTGGTTTCATGCTATTAATAAAACCATCACAGCAGTATGTTGCTGTAAATAGCAGGCCAATTCTTCTATTCTTATTATATTATGTGATGGGTACTTCTACTTTGATCACTTGTGTCTTTAACATATTTTTATTTTTCAGGCCCATTTAGGATTGGCTGCTATTGATTCTATATCTTTATATTATCTTAAGTGCAGCAGGAAATTCATTCATTGTTTTTATAAAAGCGCGATACAAATACAGGCCATTTATAAATCTACCATCTATAATAATAGGATACAAGGACTTTCTATGAGGGTTATAGGACTGTGGTGCCACCTGCTGGAAATGAGACAATCTTAATCCCATTATTTTTGTAGGAGCCATTTTTGGGTTGATACCTCATGTTGCCGCTAGAGGTAACCTTTTTAAGTTTTTTCTTTTTTTTTTAAACTTTATTTAACAAACAATGAGTATACAACATACGAACAGATGAAGTATACAAAACAACAGAACATGAACACAAAAAGCCAAGAGTAAAAGAAAAAGGTAACAATTATAAGAATACACATACATGTATTGTTTTGAGAGCCTTTGTGTTGGTGGAGTCTGATATTGATTGTATGTACATTTCCACATCCTTAAAATAATGACAGAAATATGGTGTTTTGTTAGTAAACTTACATTTATGGATAAAAAATGTAGCTAAAAGTATGAACAAATTCATCATAAAAAACATTTCTCATACTTCTTGGGGAACTTAAACAAACAGAATAAAACATTTTCCCATCGTAAAGAAAACTCCCTTAAAATATGGACAATAACAAACCTGCTAAATTCCTTCCAGAATCTCTGTGTAAAAGAACAGTACCAAAAAAGATGCGTCACAGTTTCTGGATGATCCCCACAGAAAGTACAATTAGTATTTATGTCCCTTTTAAATTTGACCATGTAGTGACTGGCTGGATAACATTTATGTAGAATTTTAAATGAGACTTCTTTCACCTTATTTACAATCAAATATTTATGGGGGACCATCCAGACTGTCTTCCACTTGATATCTGGAACATATCGGTTCCAATAAGATGTTATATATGGGAGAGAGACGATATCTTCTTGGAATAAACTACGTATTCTCTTATTGCTGTTACCAAGTTCCTGTGAAAAGCAGATTTTTCCTATTGGTGACTCAGCTGGATCAGGGAGAGTGACTGAGGTAGATATTGAGCTGTCAGTGTTTTTATATAACATTAAAGTCCCTGAGGGTGTGGCACCAAGCACCACTGAGGATTCCACCTTTTTAAGTTTCTGTATGGTAGGTTTATGTAAGGTATTTAAGGTGGACGCACGTAATCAGCGTCAGGTGTGTTGTTAATCATAAGAAGGCAAAACGTTTGTGACCGCTGCGCTTTTATCTTAAAATGTTTGGAACAAAGACCAAAAAGGACAAGATAAGTACTGCTGGAGTTATTGGACTGTTTAATTAATTCATGCATACCAGAAGCATCGCGTCACCCCCGCTAACAACCACCTCAGTGGCTTCAAGCCTACGCTTGAATTTTTGTTTTTTGTTCCCTGTTATACTGATCATAAAGCTTTTTCCCCCTTTTTTAAAATAAAAACCATCTTGCTGTTGCCCTGTTTTCTGATTTTATAGCTGAAGATGTTGTACAGTAACTAGTGCATCTTTGGTAATAGTTAATAGTTTTCATAAATTCTTTTTACCAGATAAAATCAAGGACTTGCTAAGCCAGGATGCAGTGGGTAGCCTGACGAAGCTGGTTCTCGTGAATGCCATTTACTTCAAGGGCAGCTGGAACACGCAGTTTAAGGAGGAGAAGACTGCTGATGTGCATTTTCGACTGAACAAGGTAACAGTGCAGAAAGGCAGCATAGGATGGTGCAGTTATACTTTGATCTGTCATACTACAAACGAGCTGTGGACTTTGCTGAATGAGAACATAAAGCCTGGAGCTCTGAGGGGATAAAATCGTGCTTTTAGGACGATCACTTTCCAACTTTATGCAGTTATGCAATGCAGTTTATTATTCATGTAATATCCAATAAGTTCTCAAATAAATCTCAAACAACAGCACAACACAAACTTCGGCTAACAAGAACAAATTGTGTTGTGACGTGTGCTCTACATCCAAATCCACTCAATGGCTGGAATAAAACCATGACAGAACTTTTTGAGATCATTTTGAGACTAAACACAAAAAACATTTCTCTTGTCTCCCCTATTTTTCAGAACGACACTAAGCCGGTGAAGATGATGCAGCAGAAAAGTAAATTTCCTTTTGCGACTATTCCTGAGGCCAACTGCAAGGTAACATCCATCACTTTCAGCTTATTACAGGATTTCACCAGCATGATCTAAAACTTGTCTTTTACAAATATCAGCCTAAATTTCTAGATTAGGAAGTCAGATCATCTTTGATGGAGTAATAAATAAAAACAATGTTTCTGGACAGATTCTTGAGATGCCGTATAAAGGAAATGACCTCAGCATGCTCATATTCCTGCCTAATGACATAGAAGATGATACCACAGGCTTGGAAAAGGTAAGATGCACTTACCAGTACTTTAATGTCCAGTTTCAATCAGACAAGCTAGTGACACTGTATCCACACAGCTGGAGAAGGAGCTGACCTATCAGAACTTTGTGGACTGGACTCGCCCAGACATGATGAGCCCCAACGAGGTTGATGTCAAGCTCCCTCGATTTAAGATGGAGGAGAAGTATGACTTGGAGAAAATCCTGACCAACATGGGAATGGAGAACGCTTTTGACATCTACAAGAGAGACTTCTCTGGTGAGAAATATTGCACCAATGAGACACACTGAATCAATTATACAGTTATATTGAGAGCACAAAAACTGCAAAACATCATCTGGTAAAGAAAAAAACACAACTGATTTCTGGGCTCTTCATCTACTAGGAATGTCTCCAGCAAATGACCTGATAGTGTCCAAAGTTGTTCACAAGGCTTTGGTGGATGTAAATGAAGAAGGAACTGAGGCTGCTGCTGCCACTGGGGTTGACATGGAAGTCCGCTCTATAACGATTCCCGCTGAGTTTGTTGCCGACCATCCCTTCATCTTCTTCATCCGACATAAACCCACCAAGAGCATTCTCTTTGTGGGCCGGTACTGCTCACCCGAGTAAACACGAGCTGACATTGACATGAATTAAACATAAAACATTATATACAGTATAAGATTTTGTAAGGTAAACCTAGTTCATACAAATGAAGTAAAGAAAAGTTATTAAAACAAAACGTGCCTTGCTGTTTATTCTTTCAGTGTCCCACAGTAGCACATTTCCTGCTAGGAAAATGTCAGAAGTCACATCATTTCTGTAAATTGGGAAGTAACTGTAATACATCAAGTCACCTCTGTCTCTTGTTACCAGGACTTTTTAAAATGAATGGTACAACATGGAAAGAGGCCCTACACAAGAGTTTAGCTTTGAGCTCAATATGCGATGATCCTTTCAGCCATGACATCTCTGACATGGGAAACCAGGGAATTTGATTAGAAAATGGTGAAGGATTTTCTTTTCAGTTAGAAACTGGATTTGTGTAACATGGTGGTGAAAAGCCCCCAAAGAAAGCAGCATATGATCAGTCGCTATATTGCATTTAATACAAACGTCCTTCGTGTATCCTTTGAATACAGAACAGATCATTTCTGATATCTATGAGTAAACCCAACGAGCACGTGTCCCAAAAGACCCCACAGTGTTTTTATCTGGCTTTTCCCTGACAGTTAGTGGACACTGACAGATGTGTGCTGAATATGAAAGGAAACAAAAGAACTAAAGAAGGTTTGCAGGGTTAAAAACAAGAACTACATGAAGGTTGTTTCATCCTGCTGTAACTTATGACAGAAGCATCTTTTGTTTGTTTTTTCATTTATTTACACAAAGACAGATGTTGAAATAACAGGAGTAACAGTTTAATTCAATTGAAATCGGTCCAATCGTCTATAGTGAAATTATTGTTTTTCATTAGTTGGCAAAAGATGGGGGTTGTTGACGGCAATTCAGTGAATGCAACAGGGGAGGACGCCAGTTTGGATGGAGGGGAATCAGCAGGACAGATGAGATTTTGTTTAGGAGTCGAGTAGTTGTGTGAATGAGGAGAGGAGAGCACATTAGACTGCTGAGAGACGGGGAGGTAGTCAAGCACTGACCACATGTCTTCTTGGATTTCAGCAAAACAGATGGGCTCATCTCGGTCTTGGAATAATTCAACTCGGGGTTGAACTGATGCAGTTTGAGAGGCATCTACAGGAGAGGCAGGGGTGGGTGAGGGCTGCTGAGACTGCGCAGTGATGGGGAGGGGGTCGAGCTCTTCCAGCACTGACAGCAGTTCTTCCTCACTGTCTGCGACAAAGGCTTCCTCTGTCTGGAACTGAAGGGCTGCAACAGGGGAGTCCAATGAGGAAAACAAACACAGAGTTTTCATTAGCTGATACAAACTCTGTGCAGTGACTGTTTCATCATTCAGTGCAGTGATGCACACATGTAGGAACTGCATGTTGGCACTTTGGACATACATAGTTTTCTTTGGTCGACCAGGCTGGATGCTCTTTGGCATGATTCTGTCTTTCTGTTTCAGCCTGCTTGAAATATCTGGCTTTCTGGTCGTTTGAAAGCGACTTCCACTGTGGACAGAAGATCATAAGAACACACTGTGAGCACTGCTACTACACATAACTACAGGACAGCTGGGACACATGCAAAAACATGAGCAGACAACATTAACAGATGCATAAATGTATGCAGAGTTACACACTTACTCTCTGTCCCACCACTGCATTTACGGCTGCACTTCCAGGGATGTTGAGTTCAGCAATGACCTTTGGCCTCTGCTCTTTGAGATAGAGCATGAAGGCATTTGGCAGCTTCGTGACGTATGGCCCATCTTCATCCTGAATGTGTTCACTGACAGGTGTTGCCAGCTGTGGTGGCTTGTCTCGCGCTCAAAGAGGACAAAATAGAGAACAATACAGTGTTCAGCTGCCTGGCTGTGCTTTACACACAGCCCTGCTCTGGTACACACACTATGCCGGCCTTTGTACACTCTCTCCATCTAATGATAGAGAGGAAGGATACATTCACTACTTCTAGCCTCCACTATTCAAATTGAGTATTTTCACAGTGTCCTAAAAGCTTCCTGAAAAGCCTTTACACTATTTTCCAAAACGCTGCATCCAGAGCACAGTCAGGGACTGGAAGGAGAGAGTATATTTCCCCCATATGGACTTCTCTCTTCATTGGCTCCCAATTAAATCCCAAATAAAAATCCAAATACTTGCCCTCACACACACAAGGTCTTGAATAATCACCCCCAATTTTGTCTACAAGATCTCACAGTGCCATATCATCCCAACAGAGTGCTTTGCTCTCAGACTGCTGGCTTCCGAGGGGATTTAAAAGTACAATGGAAGGCAGAGCCATCACTTTTCAGGCCCCTCTCTGTGGAACCAGCTCCCACTTTGTATTCGGGACACAGACACTTGCTCTCATTTTTTAATTAAGCGTGAAACCTTTTTGCCAAAGTCCAATAACTTGAGAGAGGAGCCAAAGACGTCCTCGTCCCAGATTCGTCCCAAGACAGATTCACACCTATTCGCACCTTGTCTGCTGTGACCTGAAGAACTCGCGTGACCATTGCGACTCTCAAGGTGCTAAAAATCACACAAGAGTTTAAATGCGTGAGAGGCCACACTTGAGTAGCAAAGAAGCTTAGCTGATGAGATTAAATGTGCAGTTGCATGAGAGCACTAGTCTTTTTAGTGATCTACCTTTTGACCAGTTTAGAACCTGACAAGCGAGTAATCACAATGCCCACCTTGTTAATTGTCCTGAAAGCTTCATAAGCCGGACAATGACTCAGTGATGTTGCAGTTTTTCACAGCGATGGTGGTATAGTGGCGAGCATAGCTGCCTTCCAAGCAGTTGACCCGGGTTCAATTCCCGGCCATCGCAGTTGCTTCTCGCAGTGCTGTTCAAGCATGTGGGCTGCGTACTGTTTTACAGTAAAAACGTTCTCCGCTCTTTCTGCAAAGGCTTACAATGTCAGGCCAGGTGCATTCTTCATCGGCCTCGCTGCTACCGTTTGCTGTGGAAAGACACTGTTCACACAGGCTTTGAGTTCTCATCACTTCATACATATACCTTCTTACATGAAACTGTGATTGGACACGCTACTTCTTCATAAAGACACCCAGTCCCACTTTAAATATTGTGCTGAATGTTTGGAATGAAGATAACATTTTACTAACCATGTACTGATCAGCTCTTTGCGGTGGCAAAATCATCAGCTGTGTGTGTTACTGTTCATGCAAACAAGCAAGCTAATGTCAGCCAGCTAGCTTCAACCGCAGCTGTGCTGCACCGATCTCACGGAACTGCAAAACCACAAGCTTTCTCACCAAAGTCATGCAGCTACCGCATTTACAATCCAGCGTGGCCGTTGTTGTGCACATCCTACTTGAAAGACGTGTGGCGTAGGACTTGGAAGACGTATGTCTTTCAAGTATGTAGCTCCAAAACCAAATGTGGTTGTTGTGGCTGAGCGGTCAAGGCGATGGACTCGAAATCTATTGGGGTCTCCCCGCACAGGTTCGAATCCTGTCGACAACGGTCAGCTGTTTTGCGGCAGTCCAGACGTTGATTTGAGAAGAAGCCACGGCATGGAGATCACCTGAGAAGGTGCCAGGAGAAAGAGCCAGGCCTTTGCTTGTGAAAATAGAGCACGCAGAAGCAATGGACCCAGCTATGTCCTGACAAAATTAGGCACATATTCAGTAAACATGGCATCCTTCAATTGCTCTCTTAGCCACCCCAGACGTGTAGTCATCCAGGATCCTGTCTGAGTACCGCCAATGACTGATGCGTCTGACAAATGCTGATTGCTTTGCAAGAGGATCGGGATTGGAGGGACAGCGGATTTCACCGGGAATGGGACAACAGCAGAAATAGCTTCAAACATCAAACATTACTGCATGAAAAGCACAAAGAGTGGACACATTTCATTGTTTGGAACACTGCTTTTCACTTCAGCTCTTTGCATGTAAAAACTTTGCTCTTCTCCACAGCTGGCTGACGGACACGCAAAAGTGCAAGCAAGAGTGGCCACAGACCCACTATGCCGGCCTTTGTACACTCTCTCCATCCAATGATAGAGAGGAAGGATACATTCACTACTTCTAGCCTCCACTATTCAAATTCAGTATTTTCACAGCGTCCTAAAAGCTTCCTGAAAAGCCTTTACACTATTTTCCAAAACGCTGCTGTGCTGCCCCTTTAATCCTCCTCAGTTCCCTCAGTTTGAGATCCTTCCTGGGCTTGGTGTCATGGTACTCCAAGTTTTGCCAAACTTTGCAACTGTTGTAGCCCCTATGTGTGGCTGTGCTAACGACAAGAACACTTTCACATGGACTTCAGGTGCACAAGCGAGCTTTGAAGAAGTAAAAAAACTCCTGGTGAATAGTCCTGCACTGGCACTGTTTGACCCTGCCTTGCGTGTTGTGATCTCTACTGATGCAAGTGACTATGGGCTTGGTGCTGTATTTGCTCAAGTGCAACCTGATGGCACAGAAAAACCTGTGGCGTTTGCTACCTGCACACTGCCTGCAACAGATCAAAAGTACTCAACTGTTGAAAAAGAAGCTTATGCTTGTGTGTGGGCTGCAGAGAAATGGAGAACGTATTTGTGGGGCCGACGTTTCACTCTGCGGACAGACCACCAAGCTCTGACAACGCTGCTGAGCACCAAAGGGTTTAATAGGGTTGGCATGCGCATCGCCCGCTGGTCTGCCCACCTCCTGTGTTTTGACTATGATGTTATTTACCGCCCAGGTTCTCAGAACTATACAGCTGACTGTCTCTCTCGCCTGCCCCTGCCCGTTTCTTCCCATTCCACATCAGATTCAGATCATGAAATGGTAGCCCAAGTTTTTGCTGCCATGTCCTCACTTCCAGTTGCGGACTTTGACTCTGCCTGTTCAACTTGCCCTGAACTGGTTGCTTTGCGTTCACAAATACAAAGTGGCTGGCCTGCCTCAATCAAAGCACTTGATGTCACGCTTGCACCTTACTACAAAATCCGTAATGAACTCTCAACCCTAAGTGATTATGTTCTCAGAGGCTCAAGGCTCATTGCACCACTTTCAGTGAGACCTAAACTGATTGCACTGGCACATGAAAGTCACCATTGTGCGCACAAAACAAAGATTAAGAGATCTCTACTGGTGGCCAAAAATGGACTCACAAGTTCAGTCTGCCATAACCTCATGCCTCCTTTGCCAGTCCAGTGACAAAACTGCACATACTAATCCTGCTCCTCTCCAACCCGTCCCACTGCCTGATGGACCGTGGAAAAAACTTGGTCTTGACATTGTTGGGCCTTTTGATACTGCAATACCTGCTTGTAGATACGTCATAACATTGACTGACTACTACTCCAAATGGCCTGAGCTTGCCTTTTCACCTTATGCTACTACTGATGATGTCATTCAGTTCCTCTCATCTGTCTTTAGTCGTCATGGCAACCCAGAGAACATCATAACTGACAATGGTGCACAGTTCACCTCTGTAATGTTCACCTCATTCCTCCAGAATAGAGGCATCTCCCACAGCAGAACATCTGTCTACTACCCAGCTGCAAACGGAGCAATCGAACAGTTTCATCGTGCCCTCCGCACCTGTATCCAGACATCAATCCAGCAGTCGAAACCATGGAAGGCGACTGTGCTGGATTGGCTTCAAGTTTACTGTGCAACACCGCATGCAACTACTTCCCTCTACTTCCCTCTCCCTAAGAACTCCTGTGTGGCAGGAAGATGCGTACTATACTGGATGTACTCCCTTTGCCTCCTGCTGTGTCTCCACTGGATACGTTGCACGTCACTCAGTTCAGAAATATCAGTTGAAAATGCAACGTTACACTGATGGTAGGCGTCACGCACGGAAACCTTCTTTTCTACCAGGAGAGAGTGTGAGGATAAGGAAACCCCACCATGTTCCCAAAGGACATCCCAGATTTACCCCTCCTGTAACAGTAACAAAAGCCAAAGGCTTGAATGCCTTCTTGCTGAGTGATGGAAAGAGTTGGAATGCCACTCATCTAGCACGCTGTCGCCCAGTGACTGAAAAGAACGCCGACACTGCTAGGCTGCACCACACTCAGACTGGCTCACCTACTGCCAGAAGACTGCCACGCATCAAGTACAAGCCTCGCTGGCACAAAGACTATATTGTAGCATAATAGGTTGCTTCCTCTCTGTGCAGGGGGATGACTGAAGGGATCACCTTGCTAATTCTTGCTGTCCAAACTGGCCTCATTGAGCTGCAGGTCATCCACAGAGCCTTCCTCCTCTCTATCATCCTCTTTATTGTTGTTGCTTCCATCCTGCAGTCCATGCTGGAGACAGCTGAGTCCTAGCCCTGGGAGCATCTAGAGGCAATTAAGATAATATACCAAAGACTTTTTTCATGTGTTTATTTTTAAGAAAACTCTGTGTCCCACTGTTTGTTTTATTTTTTACTGATCATAAACAACCAGAGGTGTGGACTCGAGTCACATGACTTGGACTCGAGTCAGACTCGAGTCATTAATTTTATGACTTTAGACTTGACTTGAAAAAATGTTCTAAGACTTGTGACTTGACTTGGACTTTTACACCAATGACCTGGGACTTGAATTGGACTTGAACCGGTTTACTTGAAAAGACTTGATATTTCACCCCAAATATAAAATTTAACATACATATTATATAGAGATTGAAAATGTGACGTCATTCAGGGGTAAAACCGCAAAGGATTCTGGGAACTCGTGGCAAGAGGTACTAGCGCACGCAGGCTTTCAATTGAAATCACAGCGATAAAAAAGAAACACAAAAATGGCAAGAAGCTGTTGTATTATTAACTGCAATAGCCGGTCGCATGACAGCCACGGGAAGCCGACGGGTAAAGAGATCGGTTGTTATCGGATTACGTTGTTGAAGAGAAATTGTTCGAGCCATGTTTCCGAAGTAACAAAGAGGCGACGGGTGGCCTGGATTGCAGCCATTCAAAGACCAAATATAACGTCCCAGAACACTCCAGCTCACAGGTTAGTCTGCTCCAAGCATTTACACAAAGGTCAGTCTGCTGTTGTAGTTAATGCGTCATTTTCATAACATAATTGGTGATATAGGTTACAAGCAAGTCTGGCGCTGAACAGAAATTGTCGCTCCTTTGTTTGTTGTGCATAAATAGTGAATTGTCCTGACACAATATTGCGTTTCGCTTCTGTTATTTTGGTACATTGACAAAAACATATACTTTTATTCACAGGATAAAACAGGTTTTTTGTATCACTAATTGTCCAGTACGATTACAGCATACAGTATTATTGTCACTGCTACATTTCTGTAACGCGTACCAGAAATTATTTCCACTGCTAATTAATTACCGTTGAGCTCAAAGGTCCTATTAATAAACGGTTAACGATTGTGTATTTATGACGACAATTTGTGAGACTGGTAAACTTATGATATGTACGATGGTCTTTCGTTCTACACGGTGCATTTCAAGGTCCTGCACCCATCCGTCGGTAAACTGTACCTGGGCTTGTTGCAGTGACCTGAAGTTACTATCGTGCCAAACTAGGTATCCCCGACAGAATTTGTTTCCCCTGCGTCGGGAGCACACGCTGGACTGTCCAAATCACGGACAAACAGTATCCCACATTGTTGATTTTTAGTTTACAAACACTTCTTATAATGACTGACTACTCCTGACATTTTTGAGATCTTAGCTCTTTATACAACGAAGTTATAGTGGGATACAAATAATATCAGGCTGGTCCTGCCACAATTTGTTCCCCCTGTGTAAATCACGGACAAACAGTATCCCACATTGCTGATTTTTCGTTCACAAACACTTCTTATTATGACGCATTTCTCCTGAAACTTTGGAGGATTTAGCTCTTTATATAATAAAGTTACAGGAGAATAAAAATAGTTATTAGCCAAAATGTTTATGGTTTATTAAAATAATCCCATCTGATACCCCGTGAGCAATAAATATATAATTTTCTGTTGTAACCCTCAAACTGAATGGTAATGTAACGATACTAATTTTTCACAAAATGAAAACATCAGTACTTCCTGCATGCTCCCAGCACAGGGGAAACAAATTCTGTCGGGGATACCTACTTTGGCACGACACCGGTCCTACAACCGCATCCAAGAATAACATGCAGCTTATCTCAGAACTGTCGGTGAAAATTATCCTTGGAGCTAGGTTTAATTGAGCTGCATTTTAAAGAGGTGCAATTTCACAATTTGTGTGAAAATTGTCATGTGTTGAGAAAAACACAGATTTAAAAATTACATGGTCTAATATTTACATTTAGCATAACTGCAACATTATTTTTTCATTTTTTTCTTTTTAAAGACTCGAAAGGACTTGAAATTCAAAATTTCAGACTTGTGACTTTACTCGGACTTTTACACCAGTGACTTGAGACTCGACTCTGACTTGCCTGACATTACTTGAGACTCTACTTGAGACTTGAGGATAAAGACTTGAGACTTACTTGAGACTTGCAAAACAATGACTTGGTCCCACCTCTGGCTTTATCAAGTTTCATTTTCAGCGCTGTGTATTTTTCCTGCACGTCTTCAAGCTTGCAGTCCGTTTGTTTCTGTTTAATTTCTTGTTGCTTTTGTTCTTGAAGCAACTCTTTATTTTTGTTCAGTGTTTTATCAAGCTTTACCTGAAGCGCTTTGTATTTTTCCTCCATGCCTTGGAGTTTGCACTGCTTCATGTCCTGTTGTTGTTTTTCTTGGAGGAGTTCTTAATTTTTTTTGCAGAGCTTCATTAAGCTTGATTTGCAAGCCTTTGTTGTGTTTCTCCATGTCCTGGAGCTTGAAATCCATTTCCTTCTGTTTTATCTCCTGTAGCCTTTTTTCTTGAAGAAACTCTTCATTTGTGTGCGGTCTTTCATCAAGCTTTACTTGCAGCTCCTGATTCTTTTTGTCCTTCAGCACTAGTTTTTCTAGTGCTTTATCAAGCTTTGCTTGGAGCTCAAAGTTTCTTCCCTGTCTAGGAGTTCCATTTCTTTCAACTTTTGAATATCTTCCTTTTCTAGAAGCTGGTTGAATGATTTGTCTACTTGATCAGGAAGTTGAATTTTGTCTTCCTGATCACAAAGAGGAGAGTTGGGCTTTACTGTTTTTTTCTGTTTTCTCTGAGACATGTTTGAATCTGTAAACTGTCACTCTGTTTATATCTGAATTAACTAATTTCAAGAAACTGTTGCAATTACCTGGACTGCCTCAGCCCAGGTGATGTAACATTAGCAGACAGAGGGTTTGATGTTGCAGAATCTTTGGAGCTGTACCATGCTGAACTGAAGAGCCCAGCTTTCACCAAAAGGAAGAACTAACTGGGCCCTAGATTGCCCAATCAAATCTCTTAATGCCACCTGCCCTCTCCTACATTAACTGTGGGCTCACCTTGTAGAACAGAGTTGAGTGTGGAAGAAATGGCAAAAATATGGAGCTGAAAAGCTGAGAGAGAAAAAGAAATGATAAATAAATCAATGTGTCAAATTAACTGACATGTTAGCTGGTAGAGTGCCCACTGCATTATATATATATCATCTCTTTTTTATAATAAATAATCAAAAACTTTATTTAAACTAAGATTTTAAAAAATATGTGCAGTGATTGATGTGCTCTCAGACATGTGCTTCAATCCACACACAAATACAAAACAATCTGACCACACGTACAACTGTTTCACAAACTCTATAAAGCATTCACACTCCAATGGATGCATCAGAAAGCAGCTTGGGATTACAATCTTGTCCAAGGATATTTCGCCTGCAGACTGGAGCAGCCAGGGATCAAACCAGAAAACTTTCTGATCAAAAGCTGACTTGTGCTAAATGCTGAACGGCAGCCAACCCATTTTAGCCATTTAATGAATGTGCCATTTAATCTTGGCTGCAGCCAAGATTAAATGGCACATTCATTAATTACAGAGTTACGGATTGTTACATGGAACTCAAAAGAAATAATGAACCCATCTCGTGTCCTGTGTCTTCTATAGCTGTCTGTACTTTTACCTCCAAAGTTCATCAGCAAACATGTTTGCAGGCCTCTAATTATCAGGCTGTACTCAAGCGCTTGAATTCAACCTAAAAGCTGTGCTGTCATACAGAACCAAGTACCCTCCGCGGAAACTATAGCTAATGTCACAACTGGATCTGATGAGACAGCTATGATTTCTGGACTTGAAGTAAATAATCCTGAATCAATTTATACAACATCAGTTTGTTTGTTTTGCTTTCATAACAAATAGTTTGAGCCATATACAAATACAGAAGTGACAAATGGAAACATATTTACAATCCAAAGTCAGACTAACAGTTTTCAGTAGCACAGTCTTTTATTTACAGTCTGCTTCTCCTGGTGGTAAACCTCTATCACATGTTTGGATTAAAAATTAGGCCTATATAGCTGCTGGTTCCAGTTTAAGCAATATGTTAAAAATACTAAATTCTTCATTGATTTGAGCTGTGGGGTTTGCTATACACTGGCAGAAAATTGTAGAGTAAATGGTGAAAACGAACAAACCAAATAACAAGATCCTTGAATTCCATCTTTTTTATTAACAGAAACTCCAACAAATTTGTGCCCAATTGATGATGTTTGGGACATGAAAAGTCCAGTCCAGCAGGTGGCGGTAATGCGCCTTAAAGCTTTAACCGCCAAAAAATACAAGAGCAGAAGAAGAAGAAGCCGAGTTCCCGCTTTATGGCGTTTTTCTCTCCGATTATTGTCAAGACTGATTTAAAGGTAAGCACCGAGCTAATATTAATCCGAGTCTAGTTAATCTTGAGTTTAGCTCCTGAATGAGGCTTTCTGTTGCTCTCCTCGGTGTCTCTTCTCAAGTTTTTGTGAACAAGTTGGAAAAAAAATCTGACTAAATTGACTCAAGCTGCTTTAAACTAATTTACAGAAAGATATCAGCAAAAGGTTGTGAAACACAGAGAAGAAAAGAATTTTATTAGAAGAAAGCTTTTAAATGAGCTCATTGTAATCAGAGTTTCTGTTGTTTTATTAGTCTGTTATTAAGGCTACTTAGCATCTCTGTGGCACCTGCACAGCTTATGAATGCAGCTTGCTAACTAAGCTAGCTAGCGCCACCCTTCTTCCATATAAGGTCACTTCCGGCTCCAAAAGACCCAACATGTTGGCGGTAAAAGTGCTATAATGAAATACATTTATGAGAAATGTAAAAATAAATGTGTTCCAGGCTAAAACACAGCTGCCTTTATCAGCGCAAAGTTGTGATGAGGCTTACTCAGATGATGGCTCAGATTTCTACACCCACTCGGATATACAGATGAAATCAAGACAAGTACATCAATACAAAAATTCACACGATTGTTCAAAAAATAATAAATTGCATGAATATAGGAAATCTTCCTCTCAGTGACTGAGTTGTCTCATTGTGTCCTCATTTTTTATAAATCAAGGCCTGAGTAACCCAACCTTAAGTGTTCATTAAGGTTTTTGTCACATAGATAGAAAATAAACTCAGAGATTAAGCGGCTGTTATAAACAGAGTGATTAGTTTATGTAAAAAATGTAGTTTGTTGTTGTTCTGGTTTACGTGCTGAAAATGGTTTTATTTGTGTATGTTCAATGTGTTAGACTTGTACATAGTTAAATATATGATCAAATAATGTTGAATCCTGGATATGGATTTGTAAGCAATGAAATTTGAAATAAGGGGGTAGGAACAAGAAAACTTCATCCTACTCCTTTTCGAGCACACACATTCTGTAGACATAGATATTTACATGAAAACTTGATGATTTTTAAGTTTTGTTATTTTTATTTTTTTCTGTTGTTATTTCAATTATATTTGCATGTTTGAAATAAATTTTATCTATCTATCTATCTATCTATCTATCTATCTATCTATCTATCTATCATTTCTCACGGCACACGTATATTGTCGGGTTTTTTCTTGGCCAGGGCATATTTTAAAGAGGAATTGCTCTCCTGGTACTGGTGTGCCATACTGCTGAATTTGGTATCGGTGCTCAAACCTTTTGTGTTTGTTTCAAACAAGTTGTCCACCCAGGGAAGCTAAAATGTGTTCTGTGTGTTCTCAGATGAACATATGAGACACTTTGACTCTTCAGTGCAGTGTGGAGCTTAACAAAGTTCTGTTTTGTGTCCCAGCTGATCAGGAGGAGGAGAAGAGTCTGACGGAGCAGCAGAGGAAATTTCAGCTACTTGGACTCAGCTCAGCCACTGCAGAGAAAACAATGAGCTCAACACAGAAGGTGACAGATACTAGTGTTAAGAAATACTCCATTAAAAGCTGAAGTACTGATATGTATATTTTATGCTAAACTAAGTGAACCTTGTGCAATATTAATGTAATGTAGAAATAATGTATACAATGTATACAATGCCTACATCTTAGACGGTGACGTTGCCTCTAAACATCAAAATGAGCAGGAAGATGTTAAAGTGGGATTCAGCAGGATTCAACCCTAAAATCAGCTGTAGTGGCTCAGTGTGGGGAAAAGGGTCACAGCTCACAATCATTTCTATTGAGAGCTCCAGTAGATTTTTTTTAATGTGCAGGCTGTGATCAGCTGACCTGCTGCTCTCTGTGAATTCAACCAGATGTCAGCAGATGTTTCATGAGTTGTCCTGGCTGATTTCCTTTCTCTACACTGACAGTACACTGTCTTTATATTAGACACTAAACTGTTGGTATGTGGGTGGAGCTCAGTGAATGAATGTCAGCATCATGAGCTTAAGTTTAAGTTAATCTCTGCTACACTTGATGTAATCTAACTCTGACATGAGCACCACAGTCACTGTGCACCAGTCACACACTGTTCTTTACTTAAATCCATCACATTACAGTAAACTTGCCTGCTTATCCTGCACTAACCTGCAGAGGATTTTGCTGCAGTCTTTACATCACATTGTGAGACAAACTGCACACAAACAGTTTGTGTGTTTACTGATGTTTGTTGGGCTGATAGAATTGCTGCATTTGAAATTACCTGCCACATAAAAAATATTACTCCATTTATTCTCGCTCGTCTTCTGTATTGCTAACTAGATGTTGAAATACCGCGACCGCAACTTATCAGCACCTGCAGTCGTTCAGGTTCTGGTGGTGTTTGGTGCCACACTCCACCTTCAGGTTTAAAACTAGTGTTAATGGAGGGAGTTTGAAGCTTCAGTTTGTTTAATGACTGCATTTCACTCACTGCCTCTGCTTGTATCTCTGTCACTGCAGGACCAACGTGGACCGAGAAGTCAGCGCTCTCAGGAGGCCGACAAACCTCACAGAAGCAAGAGAGAGAAAAAAAACACCTGTGACAAGTGTGGGAAGGATTTTACCTGGAAGTTTAAACTAAAACAACATCAGCTCATCCACACTGGAGAGAGACCGTTCAGCTGTGACTTGTGTGGAAAGTCGTTTTCCTGGAAGAATTCCCTGAAAACACACCAAGTCGTCCACAGTGGAGTTAAAGCTTACAGCTGTGATCAGTGTGGCAGAGCTTTTACTCACAGTAGCCACTTGCAGAGACATCTAGTTACCCACTCTGGAGTTAAGGCATACAGCTGTGACATCTGTGGAAAAACTTTCAGCCAGCTATGGTACCGAAATATACACCTACGCATTCACTCCGGAGAAGATGTGTACTGGTGTGATCAGTGTGGTAAATACTTTACAACAGACGCACAGTTACAACACCACATGTTTACCCACACTGAGGAGAGACCTTATCAATGTGACCTGTGTGAGAAGACTTTTAAAACTCCACAGTACCTGAGACAACACCAACAGATCCACACCAGAAAGAGACTCTACAAGTGCAGTTACTGTGAGGTTTGTATTTTTATTTTATTCTTGTAAGTTCAGTCTGACTGTTTGGAACAAGTCTGCTCATTAAATCGTGTTAGCATGTTAGCACTTCTACTGCACCGAAGAGTAGCTCTGAGCCATTATTCAGGTTTTCATTTCATTTAAGTGTAAGTCAGATGTTACTGTAATATTAAATAAGTATTGCTGTAGTATTATGGTGGTAGTATTGTAGTTATTGTAGCCCAGTAAACTGAGTGTGTTAATTGAAACAGTAAAATGTAATTGGACGTCTGCAGAGATGCTCTTTATTTCAGGCGACTTTCAGGATAAAAGTGTTGAAGGACTGACTTACACTGTCTTTGTGTCTTTGTTTAGAAGCAGAGCGACACAGATGGATCCACTTCTCAACCCTGTCATCGCTGTGGTGGTGGGAAAGACTTTCGTTGTGACATCTGTGGAAAAACTTTCAGTCAGCAAGCCGGCCTAAAAATGCATCAACGTAAACACACTGGAGACAAACTGAAATACTGCAAAGAATGTGGGAGAAGCTTCCCCACATCAGCTGAGTTAAAACGACATGAACTCTTTCACAGTGGGGTCAAAAAGCACCTCTGTGATCAGTGTGGGTCATCCTTCACCACTGCAGGTCACCTTAAAACACACAAACGAGTCCACACAGGAGCGAAACCATACAAGTGCAGACACTGTGACAAAAGCTTCTCACAGTCAGGTAATCGTAACGAGCATGAACGTACACACATGGAAGGAAACTACAGCTGTGAGCAGTGTGACAAGAGCTTCAGTAATCTCAGTTCATACTCTGCACACAAACGATCCCACGTTACTACTAAACTGTTTCACTGTTACCACTGTGCCAAAACATTCACTTCATCATCTGCTCTGTGCAAACATCAGCGCGATCACGCAGGGCTGAAATCGTTCCCATCACAGGATCAGAGTGAATCTGAAGAGAGAGAAACATCCTCTGGTTTCAGAGTCCAACTTAAAACCCTGGAGATCAGGCTCCACAGAGCTCAGGTCGGCTCTCCTTAAGTTTAAGTTTAAGTTCAAATGAGGCTGTGAATCAAACTTCCTGTAGTTCCATTTTAATCTTTATAAATTGTTCTTCTGTTTGTGTTCAGTCGTTACCTTTTTTTTTTCAGTGGTTGGATTAAAAATCAGTTTTCTGTTGTTTAAGTTTTTATTGAATGTATTTTGTTAAATAAAGTTAAAATATTGTTAAATAAAGAATTGTTTGAACGACAAAGATTTTGAGCCATGATGTCATTTCCTGTATTTCAGAGTAAAGACTGAAGTAACAAATGGAAACATGTTTACAGTCATGGAATAAACACTGATGGGTCATCTGTAGGAAGTTCTATTGCTGACCTGACAGACTCGACCTTGTTTACAAAGAAAGAAAGGAACTGATGACATGTGTCAGCAGAGGCTTTCAGGGTTGTTTAGAGTAGAGCTGATAGTCTTAAAGAGAACATGGCGATTATGACAATTTAACACAATGATCTGAGAAAAATATCTGTTTCTCTCATTTTTACTGTATTCTGATCAAATTTCCAACATTCTTTTAACATTTCAAAAGAAACCTGCAAATTGTCTTTCTTCCACTTTCACACTTGGCCCTAAAAACACCAACATCCGTGCATCACCCTTGTGTCAGTCTAATGAACCTAACATGTGATTGATACATAACACACATTCACACTGGCTGCATATATCAGTCCGGGGGGGCAGAGCAGAACTCTGTATGAATCAGACGCGCTCACATATTCAGGCTTTCCAGAGGCGTTTACCATCAGAAGAAGCAGAACAATGAATCATCAGCACCCCGCAGAAGAACACAGCAAGCAACAACTCTAACAATAAAGACGTGCTGGAGCCAAAAGATGCAGATAGCGAGTTTTAAACGATAACGCACAGGATCAAAGGGGGGGAGGGTAAAAACCCACTGCCTCCTGAGATAAAGATCAGCAAGTCAAGCTGGCAGCAGACGACACAAAACGCTCTCTGGAGGAGGCGGCGACTGTGGAGCAGGCCGACGGAGAGGCGGATCGGCAGACAGGAAGCTCCCGGGGTCCCACAACAAGATGTTGCGCGTCAGACTGGAGCAGGATATCCCCATGTTGGTGACACTGCCCATCGAGGTACAGCCCAACTTGGCAAACCAACCCTTCCCTTTCTTGGACACCACACTGGCTGATCTGGGCATCCAAGACTGAGTCTCACTCTGTGTGGGGACGTTTTTTTGTTTTTGTTTGTTTTTTAAGAAGCAATCATGTGTATATATTCAGCTCAGAGCTGAAGGAGAGGGTGGTTTGGGTTGACAACAAGAAGACCCATCCTAGAGGTACGGCGGTGGGATCCAACTGCAGGGATGTGGTCAGATGGCAGTCTGTGGAAATCAGGTGACAGTGAGAGCAACTTGATTTTCCTATTTTGTCCTTCAGATACGAGTGAAAGCCCAGATGCCAGGAGACAAGCAGCTCCAGGAGGTCCTGTACAGCACCGAGGTCCACACTGACCGCTCCTTCTGCTGCACTGGAATGGATATCCTGCCCTGGAAACAGACGTGTGCAGGTCTAGAAGCAGTTTAAATCCCATACTTTTTTGATCTGTGAGGCTCTTAATGTCACGTCTGCAGCCATGAAAGTCAGCTCAGGGTTTCTTGATTCTGATTTTTCTTTGCTGTGTCACATTTAGCTCATATCTGCATTGCCATGCCCTGAAAACAAGCTGCCGAGCTTTAGTCAGGCTCAGGGACAACGGGAGATCTGAGGAGCAACACAATGAGAACAACTAAAACTGAACAAACTTAACATCTGATTACCTTTTTTATTTGTAAGAAAAAGTTTAACATGAACGCGCCAACTGTCCACAGCAAAGCTTATTATGACAAGACTGCTTTTATTCAGTGATGTCAAAGTGTCATCACTTCATACCTCTGAACTGACATTAGATGTATTGCATACCTTGTTAGAATTACACTGTTGAAGCATTTGTAAAAAGCTTCTGTCCTTGTTAATTTATGTTTTAGGATAAGTTTTTGGGCTGTGTAAGGTCACAGGTTGCATTTCTGAGCAGAGTAGTAAAGGTAAAGTAAGTGTTTTCAAAACTAGCCACTCAGCATGTGTACAAACAGTGAGAAATCTCTGAAGAAAACCGTTTGAAGGAGCAAGAGCACACGCTTTTCTCCACAGGTTAAAGCCCGCTGACTCCCAAAGAGCAATGGGAATGAAAAACTCTCCTTAGCAGATTAAATCCATTACTTCACACTCTTGAGAACAAAGCAAGAAGTGTGTCCAAACCGCGTAAAGAACAGCAGCAGCGATTTATAGTGAAGCAGGAAATCAAAATACAGAACACAGGATGGTGAACCCGAACTCCTAACATAAGAAAAAGTAAACACGGCATGCACGTTAACAAGGGTCTCTGCTGTGCAGGAAGTGAGGTCACAGCTGCTTGGACCTCAGCACTGTGGTTCTGGGCAAACTTTCTCATGAGTGCTACTGAAATGTTCTGGCTTTCTGTGGAGGAGAAACAAACTGAGAGTTAGAGGTCAACACTGGAGACAGATCACTACAAAAGAACCAAATACTGATGAGAGTGCTGTGCACGATGCTAAGAGACATTAGATATGAAGCTCTGAGTCATGAGGGTTCATTCAAAGGAATTTTAACATGCAATCTGATGAGTTATTCTGCATGTGGCCATAGAAATCTTCACCTTTATCAACATCCTTGTTGCCCACGACATGACTGGAAGCAGCAACTATGGGTTTCATTAAATTCACGACCTGAAAGAGATAAAAAAAAATAAAATAAAAACATTTAAGAAAAAAGTGTAATTAAAAATATTTTTAAAATTTAGGGACAAAATGCACAATGTGAAGTAGTTCAAGATTTACATCAGAGCATGTCAAAGTTTCTGCATGTGTTGGATTGTAAGAATAACTGATTTAACATTTAATAAAAGAAATGATTGGTTGGAAGTTTTTCCTTTCAAAGCATCTTTCTAAACATGTGAACAGCTGCTCTTTAATAATCAATATGAATCAAAGACTTCTGTCAACACAAAATAAATGTAAGGAAACACTTTCCTGTGCAACATCCAGTTTCTATAACTGACGACAAGCTTGGACCACAGTGATCTAAACTCATCCTCTACATTGGAAATGTAAACAAATGTAAATGTGGTTTTTACTGTACCAGAGCAGGGCTGTGTGTGTAGAGCACAGCCAGGCAGCTGAACACTGTATTGTTCTCTTTTTGGTCCTCTTCGAGCGGGAGACGAGCCACCAAAGCTGGCAACACCGGTCAGTGAACACATTCAGTTTTCAGGCCCCTCTTCTGTGGAACCAGCTTCCAGTTTGGATTCAGGAGACAAGATTTCAAGATTAGGCTTAAAACTTTCCTTTTTGCTAAAGCATATATTTAGGGCTGGACCAGGTGACCTTGAATCCTCCCTTAGTTATGCTGCAATAGACGTAGGCTGCCGGGGATTCCCATGATGCATTGAGTTTTTCCTTTCCAGTCTCCTTTCTCACTCAGTATGAGTTAATAGACCTCTCTGCATTGAATCATATCTGTTATTAACCTCTGTCTCTCTTCCACAGCAGGTCTTTTATCCTGTTTTCCTTCTCTCACCCCAACCGGTCGCAGCAGATGGCCCCGCCCCTCCCTGAGCCTGGTTCTGCTGGAGGTTTCTTCCTGTTAAAAGGGAGTTTTTCCTTCCCACTGTCGCCAAAGTGCTTGCTCATAGGGGGTCATATGATTGTTGGGTTTTTCTCTGTATCTATGAAGCGCCTTGAGGCGACTTTTGTTGTGATTTGGCGCTATATAAATAAAATTGAATTGAATTGAATTATCTGAGGAAGAAGCAGAGTTGGTTTGTTTCCAGCTGAAATCATCCAGGCTCAGGAATTTGAATCGATCCACATCATTTCTGCTTGAACTAGAGAACATGAGTGTCGACTTACATTTGGTCTGTGAGACACATGTCATAGTGACAGTATTTGGGTTAATATGGCATTACTCACCCTGGTCGCATTTCTTCAATATCAGGCACCAAGTTCAGGAACTCGTTCTTTTGCAGCCCGCGCAAGGTGGGAGGTCTCCAGAGTGGGAACCATCGGGAAGTTTTCACAGTCTGAGCAGGAGGGACTGGAGGCACGTGAGCTGTTCTCAGGGGTCCTTTAACACAAATCACACCAAGTTAGAATCAAATAGATAACCTGTCAATAACCGTTTGCAGATCGAGGTCAATGTTCCTAAAAATATGTTTACTTCTGGCCCATGGAGCCACAGCGCGAGTCCGAGAGAGAGGGGCAGGTAGAGGAAGGGGTGAGGGTAGCACTGCTGAAGCTCGTCACGGATGGATCACGTCCGATCGGTGAGATGAGAGAAAGCTGAAGTGAAACAACAGCAGGATGAGGTAGACGTCAATATAGGAACTCCCTGATGTGACACAGAAAGGCTATTTTTTTATTTCTTTGTATTATTTCTCACCTTGCAGTCACTGATGCTGTTCACCAGCTGCTTGTATTCAGTATTGAAGGTGTGTGTCAGAAGGCGCAGGCACTACAACACAACAGGAACAAGACCGATCAGCTCCGAGCAGAGAAGGAAGAAGGCAGCAACAAGAACGCCCACTAAGCCCACGTTTTTCTCACCTTGGTGGCCAGCTCCTTCTCACGCTTTCAAAGGTGGTGCTGGAGATCTGCGAGGAGACGGAGGTGGATGTGGACAGAGTGCCGGAGCTCACGCTGGGGGACAGAGACTCACTCAGGGACTTGGTGGTGGGAGCTGTTCCCACGGGAGCCGCCTCTCCCAGAAGGTGACGGGTCTTTTCCACTTGGACGAAAGATGGGGGCGAATGTGAGGTGGGGAGAAGAGGGGAGGTTAGTCATGTAAAGTCTGTACTCTAAGAAAAAACTTTTTAGAATAGCACTTTGGTCTTTGAGTTGAAAAGTCATTTTTCCCTCTACGATATTAAACAGATTTATTTCTTTATGAATCTTTTAAGGCCCCACCTCCTGCAGCTGCTCCATCTTCTCCAGCTCCCACTGGTGCTCTAGGATGAGGCTATCTCCTCTGGGCCTCCAGCCGGCCAGGTTCTCCTCTCCACGCACATAAGCCACTGATGTGTCCAGGACCTTCCTCCTCCTCCTCTGCATCCCTGCTCAGGACATGAGCCCTCATTAGGATGAAGCTCTCCACAGAATTATGATAAAACAGCTGCCGTTCTTTAAACATGTTTCATGGCCGCTCACCTGGGCTTCCAGTGTCAGACATCTTACACAAGCTCAGCTCGTAGATCCCAGTCACTCGGTTGCTATAATGAAGCAGAAGTTTTGAACAAGGAAACTTTGTAACAGGGCAGATATCTTTGATTGTGAAACAGAGATGGCCACAGTGCAGCAGCCCAGATTTACCAGTCAGGAGTTTTGGAGTATCCAGTCCCAAAGAGGTTCTTGAGAGAACGGGGTGGGGAAATCTTGGCGTCTCGGGAGTAAAAGACCGTGCAGATGTCTTTGGTGATAATGGCAGGCTGGATGCAATGGTCCAGCTGCAGAGAGGAGATAAAGGGTGTGTGTTAGACACGATGACATCAAGAGACTTAAAAACACGTACAAACAGGTACAACACGGCGGAGCAGCGGCTGACCTCCAGATACGCAGATAAGGTCATGTAGATCTTCTCTCCGTAGGGAGTGACGCGGTTGAGCAGGAGGGAACCTTTTAAGGGTGTTTTTATTTGTGCTCCCTGGCCTGGAAATAAACGGTTTCCGATCAGACCTGCTTCATCTTTGTGCCCTTGGTATCTGACTCGCTTGCTCCCCCATGCATTTTAAAAGAATCCTTCTCTTCAACATGAAGTTCTGGCTCAGCTTTAGTGTCTGCGTTACATGTACACAAAGACAGAAACATTCAATGATAAAAACACACAGTGGAATAAAATTGTAAGACGTCATCAGTTGATGCAGTTTAAGGACACTTGTTGTTCTGTGCAGTCTCACCTGGAGCTCACGCTTCTAGTTCATGCCATCATGACCAAAGATTCTTCAATTAATAGTTTAAAGATGTCCATGAATGCACTGCTAACTGCTCTTCACCCTGATAAAAATCAACATGCATTTAGAATAAGAAACACTTTTACAAAACCAAAAGCTTCACTGTACTTAGTGATTTATACGTCTACAAAACAGGTTCAGTTTGTAACTGAGAGAGCGGCTCAGTGGCGCTGAATTATATTTCCAATAGAAACACAATTTCATATGTTGTAGTAACAACACACTGCCACAAGATGTCAGCCTAGGCCTACTTTAACATGCTGTTCCAGTACAAAAGAAAAAGTGACAGAGCCTTGAAAGAGTGACAGAGACACTTTTTATGAACTCATCTGTAATGTGTCACCTTTTCTGTAGGATGAAGAAGTGCTTCCCTTCTTTTAAAGTAAATACAGGCTTACAAAGATCCTCTAAACATGTTTCTGAAATAATCCTAAACACAATCATTGAATCAAAAATGCAAGAAACTATTTATTTAATCACTCTTCTTAACTTAATTCCTTAACTTAGTAAAAAAATAAATAAAATAGACAAGAACTTTTCTTCTGTCTCACCTCTGTCAGTTTTCATGCTGTTGCAAGAACAGGTGGAGGTGCAGGTGGAACTTTGACTTCAGTGTGGTTTGTATGTGCAGGCAGGAGTGTGACATCTCAGGACAGCAGAGGGTTGTCGAGCACGGTGACTCCTGCTGCGACGCCCCCGTCTGACTGTCCTGAGCTCTTGGTCCTCAGCGTCTGCCCACACACTCATTCATCACCATGTCTTTACCCTGCCTGTAAGAAAACCAAGAAAAGGCTAACATTAGAAACAGCCACCAACCAATCCCTTTTACTCCACCACCCAAAAACCAGTGAGAAACACTAGCTAGTATTAACTTGGAATCAAAGTGCACTAATCCCCAGGCTCCCAGCATAACATACAGTCCAACACAAACTCCACAAACTGTCTTGCTTCAGCTGACTTTCCTTCACCTTCTCTCCAAACAATCTGTTGTGCTCTTTTCAGCACAAAGCCACACTCCTGCTCACTGATCCTCACCTCTTTTTAACCTAGTCTCAGCAACTTTGTCCCATAGCTTGCACATCCTTTCCACCTCCATCTTTCTTCCCAGCCAACTGATACATACCTTTTCTCCTTCCTTAAAAGCCAGCCTAAGAAATACGAGTTCATAAACGCCACAGAGAAATAAATCAGAGGAATAAAATGCAAATGATATTGCTTACACTGAACAGCAACACCCAGGTGAGGATTATCTAATGCCAAATTTTCCAAACAATGAACAAACCGTGCCCTTTTTCTCACCATGTCTAGAGTGTAGAGGTCAGCCAATGTCGCTCGGATCTGCTGCACAGCTTGAGGCTGGTCTGGGAAGAATCTGTCCAGGACTCCAGGTCTGGGGAGCACTTGCTGAACCTTCTTGGTACCAGCCAGGTGAGCGCTGATATCTGGACACAAAGCCATAGAAAAAAAAAAGAAAAAAAATGCATCTATTAATCACCTGGATCACCTGTTGAGAAAGAAAAAAGAAAACAAGCAGAAGAGAACAAGAGTAATAGAATAAACAACATCACAATGATATATGGGAATATGACAGTAAATACTAAATATTAAACATTATTGTGCAGCACATAAGATCAACAGAACACAGTGTGCTTTGAGGTAGGAGCCAAAAAGGGTGAAGTTTGTGTGTGTGAGCACCTGTGAGCATGGACGCGCTTGTTTTTTAAAAAGGTTCCTTCATGTAATGATCTGCTAGAGGGTGTGGGGGGGCCACAGCCCCGTCCTCCAGGGCATGAAGCAGGTATGGAGGAGATCAAAACTCCAGACATCCAGAGGCCCCCAGAACACAACAGACCAAGGAAGACCAACAGAGGGGCAGCCGCGCCACTGTCCCAGAAAGAGCTGAGGAGAGTCCCAGATGAGGGCTCACTCAGCAGCCGCGGAGCAGAAGCCAGGGAGAGTTGCAGTGACGCGCCCGTGAGCTCCGCCGGCAGCCAGCCGTGCCTGAGTGACCGAGCCCCAGGCCGAGAGGCCGGGGGCACCCCCACCTCCGAAGTGGCCCGAGCGAGCCCCAGGCTCCAGGCCCCGATAAGCGGCCGCCAAGGAGTGAACCGGTGTGTACCTGGACGCGCATCCCCGGACACAAAGAACCACCAATGCACCGATGTCTGAGGGAGTCCGCCACTGGCAGGGGAAGTGGTGGTAGGGGGAGATAGGCCTCCAAACCTTGGAGGGCCTGAGATGTCCCCAGAGAGGTGGTGTCTGATACCCAACCTGACATATAGACACAGACATACAGGCACACACAGACACAAACATCCATTCCCACCCTCATGCTCTCATATGTACTTACTCCACACTCAACCAACGTGGAGACAGACATAAAGAGACGCTGTACACACGATCACACTCCCCAAGCGTACTCTACAAACCGGGTCTAGGTACCCTTGCCCCTGGAAGGGGGAACTGCACCCAGACCCAGGTAGTGTTACCCTTTTCCCTGCGGTGGGGAGAGGCAGACCACCCCAACTCCGCAGCAGCAGGGAGGCCCCACACTCCAGACCGCAGTCGGACGGCCAACTCCTCCTCCTAGCCCCCCCGCTCCAGCAGGCCGCAGAGAATGGGGGTGAGAGAAGACTCCAAACCTCCCTCAACCCGCTCATTGTAGTGTTGATGCATGTGTGTTCTAAGGTGCATTTAAAACCCAGGAGGGCATGGAGCTACCTGCCAGAGAGCAGCAGGTAAGCGCATAGTCCCTCCTGATAGCCCTCAATGTCTACGTGTATTTAAAATTGAGAGGTGGGCAACGACACCAGGGGTGGGGTGTACATGTATCGTGTATCCATGTATCCATGTATTGTGCCCACCCCCAAGATCCTATATGTATGTGTAATGAGAGTGTGAGTAATGTGAATGTCTAAGTTGTGGGATAAAATTGAGGCAGAGGCAGCCAGAAGGGGACAGAGGGGGGGTAGCCTCCTCTGCACCCTGGTGACACCCCCATACTCCGCGCCCCGCCAGGGAAAGGGGGCCCAGGCCCATCCAGACCGGGGCCCAGTGCAGCAGCGCCTCCCGGCCCCACAGAGCCCGGGACAGTCCACCCAACCCCACCACAGAGAAAACTGCACCCACCCCACCATCCACTCATCTTCCAGACTAGATAAGACAATAGACGCCCAGGCTGAGATCTTCCTCCACCTCTCCTGTATCTCCCCCTCCTGCAGAGAGAGTTCCTGAAGAGCGGAAAGCTCCAGAGAGTTGCAGCATGGCCTGGAGGTGTCACTATCACAATCTGCGGGGAGTATGATCATTTGTTATGAAAAAAGAAGACCCAAATGCAGACTCACAGGCTGGCAAGGATAAACTAAAGGCAGCCTGTTTATTTTGGACGGAGAGAATGATATGAAATATCTGACAGGGAACTGAGAAACTCAGAAACCTATACTGGGGGATAACACTAGGAAACATGACCAGTGAAGCTGGGTGACGAAAGGAGAAGATTAAACAATAAACACACAGGACGGTCATTAGGGAAGAGGAGACGGCAGGGACAAATCAGGAGTAACGAGACAGTTACAGCAAAACTCAACATAACCAACAAAATAAAATAGGAAGCACGTGTTTTGATCGCTGGCTCCAGTCTGCATGCTGAAGCTTCCTTTGGTTACAAGATACAGAACCAACGTTAGTGTGAATGAGACTATGAGAATGTTATATAGCATTTGCTCCACTTTGAATTCAGTTTGAAGAAGTAAAGAGACAAACAAACTTAAAAGAGACCATAGGATTAAAAAAACACAGACACCGCAAAAGGACGAAACACGGGCAAGAAGCAAAGTAAACAGAAAAGGAAGCAAGGAAATAGAAAGATAAGATCCACATGAATAGAATAGACAAAATATGAGTGCTTCAAGCAAACTGTGCAGGAATAAAATATAAATAGCGAACAGCAGAAATAAATAACAAATGGGGGAAAATATGTAGGATGAACAGGAACAAAGACACTGGAGAACAAAGTGGTGAGGGTTACTCAGACCACCATTAACTGATTAAATACATGGGAACTGGCAAAGTGAGACGCGGTCACAGAGAGTGACAAGGTACAAGGCGCACAAAAAGAGGGACTGGCAAAATTAGACGTCTATCAGAAGTACAGAATACAGAGACAGACAGGCAGACAGTGAAACAAACATGGAGACAAAACCTGCTACACACAGAGACAACACTAACACGGCCTGAACATGAAAGGAAACAAATTTAGACCAGCAACTAAGAGGAAGCACTAATTTGGAAGGGAAATAATACCAGACATATGGTGCACTCTGAATATCACCAGTCTGTTGCAAAGCTAACAGAGAGACAGACAAGCATTCACACCTACAGCTAATTTAAAGATACCACTTCAGCGTCACAGCTGGGTCCTTCTCTGTGTTATAAACGACACAGAGAAGGCCCCAGCTGTGACGCCACAGTAGTTCATTTGTTGACTGATACATCGATGTAGTCTCTCAGGAACGAGGGCGAAATGCCAACGACCGCCTGTCTGTTTTCAGGGCTGTATTTGAAGCCATGCTCCAATCAGGCAAAGTTTTAAGTGTTGCACATTTCGATGGGTTTCTTTCAGCTGACATAGTTTCCATTTGGGTCATGTGGTGTTAGATACCCCAGCGTGTGGTCATAGGGTGAAGAGCCCGGACGATTAGTGGGATTTTAGGTGTGGTGTAAAAATGACGCTGCAACTTTAAAAACGTTGTTGCTTTAAGGATTAACGTACAACCATACTTGGGCTGAGTTTGACACTGGTTCTCTTCAGTAATTAAAATAGCTTTAACACATGATAAGATCAAATGTCAGCTACACTGTGACAGTCAAGGGGCCACACTCAGATATATTTATTCGCTTGTTCTCTTTGTGTGATAAGAGTTTCCATCTGAATTTAACCCCTGTGTGGGGCTGATCTTTCATTTCATTTTATTTCAAGCTCAGATTCTTTGCCTTTGGCACATTTTCTGTGACGAGACTTCAAACCATTCCCACCGTCCTTATTAATCAACATGGTGAAGTGATTCTTCGCAAGGTGATGGGATAGGAAGAGTTTCAGAAAATGAGGCCTTTTGTCTTTATTGGAGAGGTCAGTGCAGACAGGACGGATGGGGGGAAGGCGAGGGGGGAATGACACACAGGAAACGGTGTTGGTCAGACCCAAAGACAGGCGTGGGCAGTGAGGACTCTCACCTTCAGACTCACTGTCTAATCAGTCTGACAGTGAGTCTGAAGACAGAGCAACCCAACACACGTTACTATGTTCATCATCATCATCATTGTTTATTTATATAGCACTTTAAAAACACACAAGGCTGACCAAACTGCTGAACAATAGAAACATAATAGATACCATAAGAATAATAAATACGATACAATAATAAACATAGCGAAAAACAATAAAATACAAGTCAGTCAACCACTGAGTCAAAAGCCAGTGAATAAAAATGCTTTTTCAATCTGGATTTAAAAACCAGCACTGATGTCGATTGCCTAATGTGAAGAGGAAGATTATTCCAAAGCTTAGGAGCCACGATAGAGAACGCTCGGTCTCCTCTCAGTTTCAGCCGTGATTTGGGGACTGAGAGCAACAGCTGCTCAGCTGACCGGAGCGAACGAGTGGGGACATAGGGCTTCAGCAGGTGCCAGACCATTTAAAGATTTAAAAACCAATAAAAGAACTTGAAAATGAATCCTAAATTCAATTGGAAGCCAGTGCAGGGAGGCCAAGAGTGATGTTATCACTAAGCAGGACATTAAATCAAATTAATGAGACACCAAAACAAGAGCTGGAGCCCAAGACAGCCATGAAGTCACAGTGTACACAAATACACAAGAAACACAGAAACCAGCTGGGTGGATGTGGCTCGGGAACCTTCTGTTACCTTGAACGTCGGTGTTTTGAACGCTGGCTGCTCCAGTCTGCTTGTATTTGTCCAAGATTTCCCCTCATATCTTGGTTATGGTTATTTTTTCTTTTATTAAACTGATCACACTCCTGTTCATGAATAGAAAAAAACCCCATCAGTGTATTTTCACTTAAACAAGCAGCTGTTTTTTTTGCATTAAAGTTATATAAAAATGTAACAGTGCAAATTCCTCGCTGACAGTTTAACCAAAAGGCATTTCCAGTGGAAAGTAGCCGACATATCCTCAGCATAACCATGTATAATATCCACAAAACCTGAGAAGGTTGGAGAGAAGGTAGGCGAACTCTGCTGGGATCTGCGTTTAACAAAGTGTCTAAAGACGAAACAAAGAAATCTTTCTGTAAATGTTCAGATGCACAGACTGGACTGAAAAAGAGTGAAAAAGCAGCTAACGTCCAAAAATAAGAAAACTTTGAAAGAACTCCAAAAAAACCTGGAGAACTTTTGCTCAAAAAACAGTTTTGTTTTTTTTTTTTATTACAAGGCAATCTGACAAAATGTCATCAAATGAGACTCAAGACTTCTGCAGGTCTCTGCCATGACTCAATTTTTTTTTCTTAACGGCAGAAACAATTGTTCCTTTTTTACTTTGTTTCTATTTTCTCTTCTTGTTTTTATCTGTTGAACAACAAACAACATTCATGCTGATTCACATAATATCCTGTCTCTACTCTCTGGGATTTCCTCGTAGCTCTTTGATGCAAAGAACATCCATCAAACGCTCCAGCTTGTGCTCAACATCATCGTGAACGGTGATGGTACTCTGACGAGAAAATACTCAGTCGACCTTTTGGTTGATTTGTTAAAGAACCCCAAAATAGCTGATTACCTAACAAGGTATGCAGATAATTCACAGCTCTTTTCCTGAATAGCTGCTTTAAAACTCTGCTGAAAGCCTTTGTCCATTTCCAGGTATCCCCACTTCTCGGCATGTGTGTCTCAAGTGTTAGGACTGCTGCATTGGAAAGACCCAGACCCTGCAGCCAAGGTGAGAGACGACAAATATGATAACCCACACCAGCTGTGCTTAACTCTGTAAGTTCCCAGTATTCCCTGAAACCATCACGTGTGACACAGTTTACATCAGACGTGATGCAGCTGACCTCAACACTGACCTTCTTGTGGTAACAGAGACTTAAAAAAATAATAATAAAGCAACAAAGTGGGTCGCTCTTTGACAGTAAATTCCAGTGCGGTCCGCTCCAATCTCCTCAGGCTGACTCTCTTCTAGGCTCTCCTGACTGTTCCCTTTACATGTTGATGATGTGTCTTGTAAATCTGGATCCCTTTCCAGCAGGACGCTCCTCTTTTTCAGACAGTACCTCAGCTGCTCTCTCTCCTGACAGTCAGCTGTCCACCTCTGCATGGCCAGTCGAGCCAGCGCCGAAATTTGAGGCAGAGCTCGGAGCAGAGCGGGCAGCCAGGCTGAGCACGGAGCAGAGGTTGAAGGTCGCAAACTGACATCCACGTCTTCCAGAGAGCCCAGACCTCCTGCTGCAAACAGACTGCACCAACCGTTGTCTCCCACCAAGCTGTTGTAGGACAGATCCAGTGCACGGAGTGAGGAGAGACAGCCCCGTCTGCACACGGCAGCTGCACAGAGGAAGAGGACCCATTGATAACTGATCACTTTATGCCTGTTCACTTTACTGTTTTGTTCACAATGTTTCTGATGGAGACAAAAATAACACCGAATAGTTTCATTGTTTTGTTTTATACGACAGCTACAGATGCTGGCAGCATGAAATAAATGAAAGAAATATCAATTTCCTTCAGGCTTTACTTGTCTTAATATACATTTATGCAGCCTAATGATCCACTACAGACCAAAAAAGAAAAAGTATAATGTCATTGTGTGTTAGTTACCCAGATGTTGCATGTCATCAGTGGTGAGCTCGCAGCTGCAAAGACGGAGCTCGCTGACGACTGATGGCTGCAGAGCATCCAGCAGGAGCGCCAAGTGACCGCCAACCACTTTACACCAGGAAATATCCACCGTGCGCAGATAGGACACCGCCAGGGCTGATGCATAAACACAAAGTTTTCACCATTTCAGGCTAGAGGGTGGAAGAGGTATTCAGGGAGAATGACTTGAAGGAAAACTTCTATAAATAAACAAGTGTGTGTGTGTGTGTGTTACCCAGAGCAGTGAAGGACTCGTTGCTCATGTAGCAGCTGTTGAATGGCAGCCTCCTCATTTGTGTCGCAGGGAGGGCGGAGACCAGCAGGTGGACCACACCTCCCACTTCCTTATTGGATGACACATCAAGCTCGGTCAGTGCAGTGAGAGAGGGCAGCACCTGGACTGAAAAACAACGAGTCACATGACTGCTGCAGCGAGCATGCGATTAGTGTCCGGCGTGTGAGATTGGTAGCAACTGACTCAGAGCCTCTAGATCATCTCGCGTGAGGCAACACAGGTGGAGGTCGAGTCTCTCCAGGTGTGTGACGTGAGCCAGGTGAAAGGTGAGGCGGCTCAGTCCACCAGCTAGAAGCAGCTTTACAGTATATTAATTAGAACAATGCTGCTCTCTAATGTATCTTGGTAAAGTGCAGAAAAATCTAATGTTTTATATGATACAGTGTGATTTCAGTAACATATCATAATGGAGGCTTCAGCAAGTACTTACGAAGGAAATCTTTCCTCTGCTCTTCAGTTAGTTCATCAAATACCTCCCAAAACATCTGTATGGTGGGGTGGCGGTCATGATATCTCCAACCATAACTTGTGTTCTGAAAACAGTGAAAATGACTGTTATAATCATAGAGTTTGTAAGGTCAGGCATACACTATGTTGCCAAAAGTATTCCCTAACACATCCAAATCATTCAATTAATGTGTTCCAATCACTTCCATGGACACAGGTGTATTAAATCAAGCACCTAGGCATGCAGACTACTTCTACAAACATGTGTGAAAGGACGAGTCGCTCTCAGGAACTGAATGAATTCCAGCATGGTAATGTGATAGGATGCACCAGTGCAACAAGTCCAGTCATGAAATTTCCTCGCTATTAAATATTCCATAGTCAGCTGTTAGTGATATTATAACAAAGTGGAAGTAATTGGAAATGACAGCGAGTCAGCTGATGCTAAGGCTCATAGTGCACTTAAGTCACCAATATCTGCAGTCTGCTGTTGTTACAGATGTCCAAACTTCATTGGTTTCCATGGCTGAGCAGCTGCATCCCAGCCTTACACTGACAAACACAATGCAAAGCGTCAGATGGAGTGATTTAAGCATCTCAACACTGGACTCTAAAGCAGTGGAGATGTGTTTACTGGAGTGACGAATCACACTTCTCTGACTGGCAATCCGATGGATGTGTCAGGGTTTGGTGGTTGCCAGAAGTACTTGTCTGACTGCACTGTGCCAAGTGTAAAGTGTGGGCATGTGTGCACATGGCTGGGCACCAGTGCACAATACAAGGTCCATAAAGACATGGATGAGTGAGTTTGGTGTAGAAGAACTGGACTAGCCTGCACAGAGTCCTGACCTCAACCTGATAGAACATCTTTGGGATGAATTAGAGCAGCAACTGTGAGCCAGGCCTTCTCCTCCAACGTCAGTGTCTGACACCACAAATGCACCTCTGGAAGAATAGTCAAAAAATTCCCATAAACACACCTAAACCTTGTGGAAAGCTTTTCCAGAAGAGTGGAAGCAGTTATAGCTGCGAAGGGTGGGCTGACTATTATATTATACTATCATACAAAAGTCTGGATTAAGACTGAGATGTGACACAAGTTCATATTTGTGTTAAAGCAGCCGACTGAATGCTTTTGACAGTATGCAGTACACAGTTATTGTGCTACAGGACAGCTGTGAAACTACAGCCTGTGTCTGTTTGGCTGACTGTACCTGTTTGAACATTTCCCAGTCATGCACGTCCTGGCCGACCAGCACTCCCTGCAGCTCCTCTGGTCGAAACAGCCTCACCAAATCCTGCTCACACACCAGGAAGAAGCCTCGCTTGAACTCCTGGAACAGATTCTCCACTGATGTGTTGAAGGCATGATTCACATAGGCCTCCACAAACTCCTTCCTGTTTAGGAGGGAAAATGTTAAATTAGCAAACATTTCACAGAGACAAAGGTGCTGCAGATGAACCTCACAAACACTTCATGTTTTATATTTACCTCATATTAAGACCTACTAAGGACCTGATTGTTTTTAATTATGTCCTGATACATAAAACCTGAGAGCTCACATAACTGCATATGCTCAGAATAGACAGCACACATGGATACAAATTACTGCCTTGCAGCAGCAATCTTCAGACCATCACTATGAGCTCCATACAAGGTTACACTGTTCCTGTTATTAACAGCAGGGGGCACTATCAGCCACAGACTGGGAGCCAGATATGCTCTGCTGGTGCCTCATTGTTACAGAGGAAAGACTCTATAGTGAGAAACAGCTGAGGGGGAAACACTGATCTGGAAACGTCTGAGTGTTACAGAGGATATACATAGCACTGTGGTTCAGTGTCACACAATCACAAACAAATACAGCAAAGTACTAAAAAGGGTGTTGCCTCCAAAGATTGCTTTTACTGGTTTGGAGCTTAGGAGGCTTAATAACAACAGGCATGAATGAAGACAGATCAGAACAGCTGTTTGATCACAGCATCCAGTACCAACACAATCATCCACACTCAAGAGCCTGTTGGCTTCAGAGTCAGCAGCTGAATGTCTAAAATATCAAATGTCATTTTTGGTCCATCAGCTACAGCATGAACTGCTTAAAGTGAGAAGCAGCCTGAAGCCCGACAGATTCATCTTTCCAGACTGAAAATATCTCAGAGTGAACAGAGTGGTGCGTTTTCAGGGTGATCTCACAAAGTCAAATCCCTTTAATGATGTTCTGTCCTGTCTTCCTCTATCAAAAGCACACAAACACTATAAAACATTGTTTCGGTGCTTTGGGGTTTTGTTTTCTACACAGAGGTATAGCACGACTAGACCCTAAAGGCAGGCTGCTCACCTACAACCAGCTCACGAACATCTTTCCAATGGAGCTCGCTGCCTTTCTCGTGGATGAGGGTCACTGTGATCCTCCGCTGGATCCCCTGCAGCAAACATAACAGGAGCTCAGGATCACAGTGAGCACAGCTAGAGCAACATTACGCTTTAAAAGAAGATATTCAACTGTGTACAAAGGAAGCAGTTACCACTGTGTGAGTAATAAGGAAACAACATGTGCACCAATCCTGTACCTGGTGCAGCAGGTAGGTACCATGACAGGGCAGGCCTCCACTGTGATCCACGATGGCTGGGATGTACCTGTGCATGGAGGGAGGAGGTGACACAACATCCCAACTTATAATATTCTTCCTGGAGATCATTTTTATGGTTCCTTTAAAGCTTGTGCGTGAATATAACACTCCAGATGGATACTCACTCTCCAGTGGGCTCCAGCTCGCTGATCTCAAACCAGACCAGCAGGTCGTACTTGCTGACACACTGACCCAGGTTGGATTTGGTGATGGTGTTCAACTTGGAGGCTGCAACTGGCACACACACACACACACGCACACACACACACGCACACACACGCACACACACACACGCACACACACACACGCACGCACACACGCACGCACACACACACTCAACGTTAACAAGTGGGAATTTTTCTGGATTTAAGAGAAGGTGAATAAAAGTGAGCAGTATTTACTACATGCTTTGGGTGACTAAATGGAGGATGGATAGGTGACATGAAAACACTACTGACCCTTTATACTGAGCCAATAGCTCACACACTTCTATTAAATCTGTCTAAAGAGCCAGTAATCACAGAGGATAGATACTGGAAGAAAACTGAAATGTTAGGAGGAACTAAATCACACATTACAACACCAGTGGCAGCACCCTGCTGTCTCACACATCGGGATCACGGTCCTGTTGAAGCGGGATAATTGCTAAAGCTCACAGTTGCATTCCTCTATACTCAATATGATCGAAAAAACTATTTTAACAAACAATTAAAAAAGGAACAAGTAAAAGATCTACTATAGCCAAAAGAAGACCATTTACAGACTATAGCCCTGTGAACAAGTATTTGCCTCCTTTCTCATTTCCTATCTTATTCCATATTTGTCACACTTACACCTTTCACATCAATACATTTATAACATTAGACAACAATGTCTAATATTCAACGGCAGTTTTCAAGGGCAAAACGCTATCCAAACATACTTGGTCCTATATGAAAAAGTAATCACACAGAAAACCTGATACCTTGTGTGTCACCTCTGACACCAACAGCTGCAGCAAGCGTTTGGTGCTAGAGGTCACATTTGGACTCTGGACCTCTGTGGAGTGTGCACATGATCTCATTACTGTCTAAAAATCCAAGGAGTGCTGAATCATTGAAAAATACACAGTAACAGGTGTGTAGCATCGCTAACTAGGTAGCAACAAGCCTCTAATTGGATAATCCAAATTGTCACTAGGTGTGAATGTGCAAATGAATGTGAGTGCGAATGGTTGTCTGTCCCTATGTGTTAGCCCTGCGATAGACTGGCGACCTGTCCAGGGTGTACCCTGCCTCTTGCCCTATGACAGCTGGGATAGGCTCCAGTGACCCTGAAAAGGATAAGCGGAAGCGAATGGATGGATGGAATTTTTCTTCCTTTATGCTTACAGCCACGCTCTTGACACAATCAGGACAAAATGCCATGGCGACTGTCCCTTGGTGACCTTCTTGGTTACCTCATTGCAGATGTTTTTCTATATTGCATAACTACTTTGGAATGATGCATCAAAAATAAATAAATAAATGAATACATGCCAAAAAAAGAAACATTTGTTTTAATGTGGGGTTTGAAAAAGCCCACCTTTTGAATTATAAGCCGTGAAAAATGACAGACTTTTTCTCATTATTTGGTAAGGATTAAGACGCACAAAGAACCAGTAATTCTTGCCCTTCAGCAGTCACAGAGGTTTAAACCATGCTGGTGAAATTAGTGCCATTATCTGACAGGGAGAGGAGCTGCAATATTTTCTATATGGCTCCAAGAGTGATAAAATGCCTCACAGCGATGTTCATAAATGTCAGTCATGCCCTGGCAGAGAACTCCACTGCTGAATTAATATTATATGTCAAACAATGCTCCATCCAGTTTTATGGGTTGCATACACAGTCTGAGCCTCCAGTCACGCAAACCTGTCCTGGCTTGTAGAGTGAAGCCAGACTAGATGCTAATGGAGCTCTCTAATACTTGAATTTTAGTCAAGCTTGCAGCTTTCTTCACTATGTTGTATAATGCAATGAATAACATGAACATTTTTAGTAAGGTTTGTTTGCTTGTTAACATTTTTCCCTTTAATGTTTTCATTAATAAAATCCAACCTTGAAGCATAACAAACCAACCTTCTACTTTCTTAAGTTCAAGCAAGTCTACAGTTTAAATAAAGGTCTAAAGTCACAAATATTATTCTGACAATAGAAATCCTAGAATAGTGGTAACACTCTGAATACACATGCCAATATAAATTTATCTCGCTGTCATGTGTTATTTTGCCGGGTTGTTTCCTCCCGTTGCCATGTAAACACAAAATAGTGTATATATATGAATATTTTCAAAAAATGCTCTGTGAGTTCCACATCATAACAGTTATTTACTGAGCAGCTCAGTTAGAACTTGCCACTCACACACTGAGCAGCACTCACTAACTTTCTATTTCTAAACAATTTGTTCACTTTTTATCTCAGGCATGTCTGAAAAGACATCAAATAACTTTTTCCATCGCTTTAAAGATTTGATTCAGAGAAAGCGCACAGGTGGAGATGTAAGTAACTAAACATACTCATTCTTGACTTCTCTGCTGATCAAATGTAAATGTTTCTGAGAGATGTGTTATATTTTGCTGCTTTGCACAGTGTAATTTTTGTGTAAGTCACTGTAGACAGAGCAACTGTCAGCGCTTCACCACAGAGTCCAGGATCCTGGACTTTCACAAAGCTCAGAGCAGTAAGACAAATGTGTTCTTTCAACAGGCAGACACATTGCATATCGCACAGAGACCCAGAGATTATGCTGTGCATCTCCCACCTTTACCTGAGCAATGCGCAGGCTCTCCACAGAGAGTCCAGGGAAGCTGGAACTGTTTGGATGACCCCTTTTGGAATCAGGAGGACCCTGAAAGAAGTCTGAGTAGCCTCAGCTCTGCAGACACACACACACCAAGTGATCTGAGGGCCATTCCTTTCATTGTTAGTCCTGTTGAGATGACACCGCTCACTCCAGTTCCTCCACCTCCTCGAGCAGCTTGTCCATCGCAATTGCGGTTCAAAGGTGATGCTTTTCTTTAGTGGTTACACCTGCTGTTAATCAGTTAGTTTAGATTTTAAAATTTGACACTGTAGATTATCTATTTTAATGCTAAATTACACATTCTTGCTGTCCATTCATTTTATATGCTTTTTTGAAGAAAAAAAAATCAGGAAGAAAAATGTTTATTGTTGTTTTTGTAAGATGTCAATTTGTAGTTATTTAGTTATTTTTTGTCTAAACAGACACGAAGTTCATTCGTGGAATAAGAGTCTTGACAGCAAAAGACAAATTTGGGCCTATTTTGACTCCAAAACCTCCAACAGTTCCCATACCGCAAAAACGAGGACCTCGGCCTGGGACGCTGCTGCCCCGTGCAAAAGTCGTCCCTATAGACAGTAAGTGGTTTTCCTCAGTAACTGTAGAAGATGCTGAATAATCAAACTTTAAATTAAGAGATTTTTTAAAAAGATTTTAATGAACAATTAATCACTGCATCATGCTTCGAATTAGAAGAAATGACAGTTTCTTTTTACTAACCTCGTTGATTATCAGACAAGAAAGCAGACAGTCAGTGCAGTCAGAATAATCCAAGAGAGAGCAGGGTCAAACTCCCGCCTGTAGCTACACCTGTAGAGAGCCTGTCCCACAGCTTTAGTCTGCTGTCTTCATTAGAACTTTAAAATGAATACTAGATCTACTTCTACTGAATGGAGAAAAGGTTCCTGAGAAGAGATTTAATTTTCAGTATCTAAGAAATTTGAGGCGTTTCTGAAGGTACTGTACCATGTTAGAGCATCTTAACATAGAGTCCTTGAATACTAGGCAGTTGTAGAGGATGAGTTACTCTACTTTAAATGACTCCCACCCCTTATTGGAGGATTTCAGCTTCTTCCTGTGGGACAGAGGTTTGCAGACCCTAAATGCAGGCGAAGCTTGAAGAAACAGCTTTGTCCAAGCTGCTATTTTGTTGTCGTTGTAACAAATGACACATGTTTTTTTTCTATATTTTTTAAAAACTGTATTTATTTATTTACTGTACTTATTTCTCTATTTATGACAGTGCTTTTATCTCCTTTTTGCTGTTTTATATGAATTTATCAGTATAGTGTTGTCTAGTTTTAGAAGCTGTGATTAGGACGTCTATTTAAATTTGTTGATTAAAGATCATAATTAGAGATCATAACCTGCCTTTGATTTAGACATGTCTGATATTTTTGTAAACACAAAATAGTGTATATATATGAATATTTTCAAAAAATGCTCTGTGAGTTCCACATCATAACAGTTATTTACTGAGCAGCTCAGTTAGAACTTGCCACTCACACACTGAGCAGCACTCACTAACTTTCTATTTCTAAACAATTTGTTCACTTTTTATCTCAGGCATGTCTGAAAAGACATCAGATAACTTTTTCCATCGCTTTGAAGATTTGATTCAGAGAAAGCGCACAGGTGGAGATGTAAGTAACTAAACATACTCATTCTTGACTTCTCTGCTGATCAAATGTAAATGTTTCTGAGAGATGTGTTATATTTTGCTGCTTTGCACAGTGTAATTTTTGTGTAAGTCACTGTAGACAGAGCAACTGTCAGCGCTTCACCACAGAGTCCAGGATCCTGGACTTTCACAAAGCTCAGAGCAGTAAGACAAATGTGTTCTTTCAACAGGCAGACACATTGCATATCGCACAGAGACCCAGAGATTATGCTGTGCATCTCCCACCTTTACCTGAGCAATGCGCAGGCTCTCCACAGAGAGTCCAGAGAAGCTGGAACTGTTTGGATGACCCCTTTTGGAATCAGGAGGACCCTGAAAGAAGTCTGAGTAGCCTCAGCTCTGCAGACACACACACACCAAGTGATCTGAGGGCCATTCCTTTCATTGTTAGTCCTGTTGAGATGACACCGCTCACTCCAGTTCCTCCACCTCCTCGAGCAGCTTGTCCATCGCAATTGCCTGTTTTCTCTGCTAAACATTCAGGAGCAGGTCGGTTCAAAGGTGATGCTTTTCTTTAGTGGTTACACCTGCTGTTAATCAGTTAGTTTAGATTTTAAAATTTGACACTGTAGATTATCTATTTTAATGCTAAATTACACATTCTTGCTGTCCATTCATTTTATATGCTTTTTTGAAGAAAAAAAAAATCAGGAAGAAAAATGTTTATTGTTGTTTTTGTAAGATGTCAATTTGTAGTTATTTAGTTATTTTTTTGTCTAAACAGACACGAAGGTCATTCGTGGAATAAGAGTCTTGACAGCAAAAGACAAATTTGGGCCTATTTTGGAAAAACTGCAGCATTTCCAGGATGGGATTGTAACCTCACCTGGACACACAGTACCAACCAAAACATTTACTGCAGTAAAGCCTTTGACTCCAAAACCTCCAACAGTTCCCATACCGCAAAAACGAGGACCTCGGCCTGGGACGCTGCTGCGCCGTGCAAAAGTCGTCCCTATAGACGGTAAGTGGTTTTCCTCAGTAACTGTAGAAGATGCTGAATAATCAAACTTTAAATTAAGAGATTTTTTAAAAAGATTTTAATGAACAATTAATCACTGCATCATGCTTCGAATTAGAAGAAATGACAGTTTCTTTTTACTAACCTCGTTGATTATCAGACAAGAAAGCAGACAGTCAGTGCAGTCAGAATAATCCAAGAGAGAGCAGGGTCAAACTCCCGCCTGTAGCTACACCTGTAGAGAGCCTGTCCCACAGCTTTAGTCTGCTGTCTTCAGACGACTGGTAAGAAACGTAGTAAGGAGACATTAAATACTGCACAGAAACAGTGCTGCATAATGTGGCTGTGTTATTTGTGGTGTTCCTGAAGTCGTGTTCAATGTTGTGTTGTGTAAATACAGGATTAAGAAAAGACACGGCTTGCAAACTATTCAGTCTCTGGCAAAGCACCACTCGGACATCCTGAAGACTAAACTACATGAAGTGTGTCTGGTCCTCATTGAGGAGGTATTGCACACTTTATGTTTCTTATATGCGTTTCATGCAGCTAGTTTCCCTTCAAGTGCATACTACAGCCTCAACTGATGATTTTCACTCACATTTTAGGTGAAAAACCAACGCTCAGCAATAGCCTTTGAGGCCATACATGCCATCAATGAGCTCTACATTCAGCTCCAGAGAACAATGGACCCAGAAGTTGAAACAACAGGCCGAGCTCTATTGCTGAAGCTTGCAATGACCAACAACAACTTTCTACATCAGGAGGTCAATCTGGCGCTTGATGCCATGGTGGAAAATTGCAGCCATGGACGGATTCTGAGCGCTCTGTTTAACACAGGACTGACGTAAGAGGAGAGAAGAAGCTGTAGTGATTTTATTAGAAGACATGAAAGAGAGATCATGTTCACTGAGTTGTGTGTCTAATATTGTCCTTGCTCAGCCATCGCTGTGTTGCAGTGAGGAATAGCACGGCTCAACACCTGCACCAGCTGGCTGACAAACTTGGAGCAGCCGTCACCCTGAAAACAGGAACCTTCACTGAAAGATTTCTAATTGCTGCCTCTAGAATGGCAGGGGATGCTGCACCTGAAGCCAGGTGGGTACTTTTAAATGGGTTTGAAGTGCATTAATGTTTTATTTTCTGTGAGTTTACACAATTAATGAAAATTAATGACAACTGTAATCTTCCACAGGTACCATGGGCGAACAATCATTGAGAAACTGACCCTTCACAAGGACTTTATGAATTTGTGGGTGAAGATTGTCCCTGAAAAAGACAGGCGTCCTGTGGAGAAGAGCCTGAAAAAGACAGGCGTCCTGTGGAGCGCCTGAAATTCAAAAGACATCTGTCCAAAAGTAAGAAAACGTCACACTTCAAGACTGACTGATGGCTTGGACCACTGGAACTATCATCTTCATGTTTTTTCTCTTTCCTTTCTTTCCAGACTGCCGGGATTTCTTGGACGCGTGTTTAACCAAAGTCCCGGAGACGCGGCCGACGCTGGAGGAGCTACAGCATCACACTTGGCTGAGATAAGCCTATCACACACACACACAAACACACACAATTCAGACGTTATCATTTATGTGTGATGTATGAATTACCTTTCTTTTTTTCAGGAAATAATTTTTTTTAATTGGCCCACTTTAAATTTCAGTGTTTTGGAATTCCTGTAACCCCCCCCAGCCATCCCAGGAAAGGGGATCTCTCTTTGAATGGGCTTTCCCGAGGTTTCTTCCCGTCAGTCTGGCCCCCCCAGGGGAGTTTTTCCTCGTCTTCATAGAGAGCTTGGGCTGGCTCAGGAGCTCCATCAAAACTGTCTTTATTTAATTACTCTAATGTAATCATATACTTTAAAGTAATCAAATAAAAGACAGTAAAAATCTGAAGACTTGAAGTAAACTTCCATTAAAATAAAACTTGTTTAATTCATCTTTGCTGAGGATACTGTGTTATTACTATTTCAAGGATTATGTCAGAACACCGGATACTGGTACCCATCCCTACCCATCACTAGGGAACAGAACAAACCAGACATCAATTACAACAAAAATGACACTGACCCAGCCAGCATGACTCGTCTGCCTTAAGAAATGTTTAGCAATATTACAAATTGGGTGATATGCCTTAAAGTAGCTTCTCATGTGTTCAGCATTGACCTGTATGCATTTTCCCCTTCTCAACCTCATACCAGTGATACTGAGTGGGGTGAGGGAGGAGTAGCTGTCTCTCATTTTTATAGATCCCATACTGGCCCATCAGGCCATTGATGGCAGAACTAGCTTTTCTGTTCCACTACTGGCCATGACCATTGCCTTTGAACATTGACTTGGCGTGATTTTTTTCTTCCACATCCCAAATGGTCAGCACTCTGGGCGTGGCACACGAGTGGCTGATTTAAAATGAAGCAGGTCTCTCTCTGAGAGTCATTGTGAACATTCAGAATGCTAGATCACTTTCTACATGCTCATTTTATGAAGTATTTGAGAGATTCCTTATCTATACTCTGTTTAGGGATGGGTATCGTTTAGGTTTTATCCGATACCGGTACTTTTGAAACTGTGCGGGTGCTTAAATGGTGCTCTAACCGTTGCTTCCTTCTCTCACCCCAACCGGTCGCAGCAGATGGCCCCGCCCCTCCCTGAGCCTGGTTCTGCTGGAGGTTTCTTCCTGTTAAACAGGAGTTTTTCCTTCCCACTGTTGCCAAAGTGCTGCTCATAGGGGGTCATATGATTGTTGGGTTTTTCTCTGTATCTATGAAGCGCCTTGAGGCGACTTTTGTTGTGATTTGGTGCTATATAAATAAAATTGAATTGAATTGAATTGCTTAAAGAATGGAGAACACAAACTTTGTCCAAAAACCTCTTATGTTTTTATTTTTAGCAGTCTCTTTTTTCTGCAAAATGATAACCAAGTTAGCCTTTTCTTTTGATACAACATACCTACTTTGTTTGGAACCGGTGAATAATGGAAAACATGTTTAGCTGTTTGTTTTTTTTGTAAAAAGATAACGGTGTTAGCTTTTTCTGCAGCTACAGGGCATGTATGGTATCACTCTATCAAACAAGAAGACAGTCGCATGTAACTACGACGGTGTTTGCTAGTTCACCTTACATGCATTAATGTAATAACGTGGTTAGCCTACTCAACGTAAATTACACACGAACAACATTAAGCTCCTCACGCAGAGAAGAACGGTTGCTGCTGCATCATCATCCGTCTGCTACACTGGCAGGGCTAGGGGCCAGGACTCTCCTCTTCGGGTTTTTGGGGGATGTTGCTAACTCCAGGTCCAATAACAGGCAACCCACCCGCAGCAGATGTGCTCGGTGTGAAGTCTCGCAGCAAGCTATCAAATACTGCGCATTTCTCTGCTTTTAAAAAAACGCTATTGCGTTGCCAGGTGTTTCATTGGATTCGAGGTGTTACTTCCTTTGCACAGTATCACAGTATCACCTTAAAGCACTTGTTGCTGCTGAGTTTGCATATTTTGCTGTGAAGTACAGCCAGACTTTTGACCGCTTTGCCTTGGACATTTAATCTGTAGCTCTGCTCTCAAAGAACATACGTACCTGGACCCGCCTACTATCCTCGGAAACGTAAAATGATTGGCTAGAATCCAAAGTGTATGACATCTCAAGAAAAAAAAAAGCCACCCGTATCCGGTATACCCGCACCCAATGTTCCCTCTAATTTTTCATGTGTCTGAGCGAACACAGAAACTCCCTGAGCGATCCCTTGGACCACTGTGAGCAACAGCAGACGTGTGCACTGTGGTGACGCCAGCATTGAATCCATGCAAGTTACATGGTTTATTAAAATAATAAAATTACAGCATTTACATTTATGTTAGACTACTTTTAATTAACTATTTTAGCCCACTTACAATGAAAATTTAAAAAAACAAAACAAAAAAATCTTGTTCATGACCTGTGTAGCATGTTAACACTATTGGAAGTAAAAATAACTTGAACTCCAATTTTGAAAACACAAGTTTCTTTTGTTTTTTTTTCATAAAGCTCTGACTTGTATTATGAGTCTGTGGTCTGGGAGAGAGTCTGTAACTCTGTCTGCAAAATACAGTAAATAATGACCAATGTTGGGTAATTAATTATATAGTTACTTCTTCAAAAAAGTAACTGAGTTATGCAAACAACAAAGTTTTTTGCAGCTGTTTACCTAAAAATGCAGCCAAGGCGTTTTTTTAAATAAACATTTTAAATTATTTAGAGAACAATCATCAAATTGCATCAAATCTGATGCCACACAAATTATTTGTGCCACTCCAAAAATAATTTCTGTCAACTATGAGATGAAGGAGAACAACAGCCTGATACCTGCAGGCCTGACAGCAGCAGATGTGTCACTGCTGTAACACCTGTAACACTCAGCAGTCGCCTCATTGTTCTGACACACACTAAACGTCGCCACGCCGCTTTGCTCGCTAAAACACCGGTGTCGGCACATAAGGACGCTGTCAGAGCCTGTCAACGACATTGATTAGCTGCGTATATACGAATGTGAATCGCATTACTGGCTGGATCCCATACGGGAGCAGCCAGTCACTGACTAACACTGCAAAACAGACTTGTTAAAGTATTGATTTTAATTTCAATTCAGGTTAGATTTTTTTTTTTGTGCGCAACGCAGATTTTCTGTGCGCAGAGACCGTGCCAGCAGTGCGCAATTGTGCACACACACAGCTTCGAGGGAACATTGCCGGTACCCATTCCTAACTCTGTTCCACATGTGTTATGTTTCCTTCAGGATTAGCTAAATAAGAGAGGATTATTTTCCATTTATTAAACTGCATTTAGCTACTCTTTCGTATCACATTTACTTTGGGAATGCACCAATTGGTCCACATCCTGTTTATGCAGGGCCCACTTTTAAACGGTAAATTGCTGAAAATGTAGCCATATATAGCGCTTTTCTGTGTCTTGCACTCCTTTGCATAGATTGAAGCATCTGTGTGTTCCTGTTTTGTTGAGTGTATCTGTCTGTGTGGCTGTTGAAGGCTACTGAGAGTGTGACCTTCACAGTTCACCAGAGGACCATCTATTACATTTGTTAGGTTATGCGTTTTTGATATTATTGCATCCTCACTGGCACACTCAGTCCTTAGTGTGGGCTTACCCTGCTCCATACCTTGTTAAGGATAAAGAACTTACAACCTGGAAGTAGATTATATCTCCCATAGTGAGATACAGAGAATGGTTGCTTACCAGGGTAACTCTGGTTTTCTGAAACCCAGGTGATGTTTGGTTTTCACCTCCAAACAATCGCAGTCAGAGATCAGGTGAAAGAGGAAAGAGCAGAGAGCGTCAAAATAAAAGGGAAATTATGGGAGCAAACACCAGAGTTTAACAATTGTTCATCACTAAATACAGTACAGATATTTTAATAAGGAGAGGTTATTTGAAAGAATGAAATTGATTTACTGATGAACAGAATTTAAACAGGTGATTTGCCGTTAGACTCAGATGGCCTATCTCAGCGGAACAGAACCCCGTCTGTGAAAAGGATTAGAGCAGGAGCCCCGAGAGCCTGGAAGCTGGTGGTGGAATGGTTGAATGGAGCATGAGTGATGAGATGAGGCGTGTACAAGGAAGAATAACCGAGGACACAGCATGAATGCTGATTGGCCTGGAGAAGGTGATTGGACTAGACCACTTCAGGAACGCCTTTAGCCACACCTCACCAGGTGTAGACAATCGGCAGTTAAACCTAGGCAACACCTGAAGACAACTGCATTTCCACTGTAAGGAGTGTAAGGGTTGCAATGGGCTGTAACAAAGGACAAGCACAGATGAGTCCACTATCATAGACTGGAACATCATTCATAACTTTTTATGTTATAAAGGGGGTGGCAGTAGAGCTTCTGTGATTGGTCACATCAGAGAGTGCTTGGTTATCAGAGAGTTACCATAGTAACCAAAGGTTTTAAAGATTGCAATATAGCTATTGTTGTCCAGAGGGGCCGATGGTGCGATATGGCAGCCTCGCTTCTGTCAGTCTGCCCCAGGGCAGCTGTGGCTACAACTGTAGCTGCCTCCACCAGTGTGTGAATGTGAGAGTGAATGAATAGTGGCATTGTAAAGCGCTTTGGGTGCCTTGGAAAGCGCTATATAAATCCAATCCATTATTATTATTATTATTATTATCAAATCAACAAAATATTAAAGAATCATTAAATATGTGGAATAGTTCATTCTTTCCTTTTTTCATCAGTGGTTTACACACTGGCTTGCAGGCAAAATGTCACTGGTTCGATTGCAACCGGAGATACAAATCAGGGTTGTGCCTGGAAGGGCATCTGGTATAAAACTCTGCCGTATCAAAAGATGCTGAGCTATCAGGTGTGGTGACCCCTTGTGACAAGGGAGCAACTGAAAGTGAAACACTGTTTTGCTTTGTCTTTGTGTAAAGTGTCCTTGAGTGTTTTGAAAGGCGCTTAATAAAATGTATTATTATTATTATTATTATTAATGTTTTGTATAGAATCATAACAAAATGTGAAAAGTTCAAAAGACTATGCGGCTGTTTAGCTGTGCCTGTCCGTCTGCCATCAGCTGAGAGAGATGCCGGTCAACTCTCTGGAGAAGCCGTGGACGGTAGACCCCTCTGAGGTGGCAGAGCGGCGGGATCTTAGGGACAGTCGCCTGGTGTTCAGCATCGATCCACGCGGCTGTGAAGATGTAGACGACACGCTGTCTGTACACAAGCTCCCCAACAGAAGGCTGGAGCTGGGAGTTCACATTGCTGATGTCACTCACTTTGTCAAAGAGGGTTCGCTCACAGACTTGGAGGCATGTTCAAGGTGAGGAACTGGTTGGAGTGGTTGGGTAGAGTAGGTGGGATATAAAAGGATAAAAGAAAATTACAGCATCTTGCATAAGTGTTCAGAGGAACTTTCAGAAGTACAAAGAGGCAAGAAAGTTGTTGCCTGAATTAATGTTGCATCAGCAGCATGCCTTGTAGCGCAATTATAAATAACACAGAGGGCCACCTTAAATAAGGCTCGTGTCTGATGTGAAGCATTAAGCCTTAAATGTCTATCATTTAATCACATGTAGAAGGACTTCACAGGGTCCATGATGGCTTTGAAAGTATCACTGGCACCAGGAATTGAACCAATGGTCAGCACATTGTTGGTTCAATCCCTGATGCCTTCGGGCTTCATGTTAAAGTCACCTTGCACAAAATACTTAACCCCCAAATTTCCCTGGATGCATCCGTTAGTGTGAGTGTGCATGTGAGAGAAAATGCTTAAAGGTATAGACTAACGCGCTGTATGAATATGTGTGCGAATGGACGAATGCTGGTCGTGCTAAAAGGTGGTTGGGGTTCTCACAGTAGAGAACTGCTACACACAGAACACAGTGGTCCATGTTGTTACGAAGAACTTGTGCTCATTTTGAGTACGATGCCATTAACAGGACAGGGGAATGTTTCCGCTGTGGGAAAGCCTGAGTGATTTTCACTGTGGCCTTCATAAACATATATTACTACGGGACATGGCAGCCATACTTGTACACAACATTCAACCAGAAGGTCATGCAGCAAAAAAAGGAAAAATGAGTCCGCTTCCAACTAAATTAGTTTTATTCTACTGAGTGGTAGAAGTAAAGAACAGTGTGTCACACATCATTTGTTTTCAGATCCCCTTTGTACAGTTACGGGTGTCAGGAAAACACCGGAGGTCACATGATGGCATGTGACCTTGAGTACCTGATGTTAATGGTTTGTCTATAATTGGCTTTCAGTGCATCTTATTAATAAAGAGGATGATGATACAAGACAGTTGAACCACAGTAATAGAACAAGAAGATATTCATCTGTGTTTATGTCCAGATATATGCACATGTTCTGATTTATTTATTTATTTTGTGCTGTATTGTACAAATGAATAAAACTGAGTTTAAAATATCTGCAGTAAATGAAGTGAAGGTCGGGGCTGCAAAAGTAATGCTTGCACTTGATCTCCACAAATTTTCCTTCCTGGGAACATGCAGCGATGACACCATGTGACAGGGAAGCAGCCCAAAAAAATTTGTGTCACAGCTGAACGGCCGACAAATCTGCAGCAAATGCATTCTGCTGTCATCTCGGTGTAATCTCGCTATAATCCAAAATCTCTACGGAATTCTTTCAGCACCTTGTTGAGTCTTGGAAGTGAAGAAAGGAGTGTTCAGAAGGCAGAAGTGTCTAACCCAGTGCTAATAAAATGTATCTGATAAAGTGTAGTCTGCAGATAAATTAGTAAGAAGGTCCATGAAGTGCATGTCGTTTTTTAAAGGCAGCAGCAGCAGCAGCAGCAGCATGTACAGAAGATGATTGAGAGCCGAGTGAGGAGAGAAACTCCGTGTAGACTGTTAACAACGTGCACTTATAAAATAATACTGAAATCTTACTATATATTTTTTATGTTGTGATTTTTAATGTAGTTTTGGTCCTCTGCTTTCTCTCTGACTTACTCTAAAATTCCATTTTACATTTCATAGCTGTCCACAAAGCAGCGTGCAGATCACCCACCTGTCCAGCTCGCCTCCACACTTTAAAGAAGTAAATTAAAATCTCATGATTGTGGTTTGAAGCCTTAAATTCTATTTCAGAAAATGGGGAATATTTATTAAATCATAAGAAAAACATTTTGCTTATTTATTTCATCCTTCCTGACTTATTAATAAACAGAAGGATGAAAATGACAAAGGTGGAACAAACTCTGAATATTTAGTACTTATTTTCAAATTATGTCTCACTTTTGATTAGAAAGAAGATGATAAAGCTGCTGCTTTGATCTCATTGCCTTTTTATATTTATTATGTCACTTCTTAAGGGCTACAACCTACTACCTGGCAGACCGCAGGTACGACATGCTGCCTGCTATTCTCAGCGCAGACCTTTGCTCACTGCTGGGAGGTGCTGACAGGTTAGTAGACTTCCCATCACACGTTTCATTTTCATATGCTTAAAATGCATGCTAGTTGTGTAACTGACACTTTCAAATTCAGGTATGCAATGAGCGTGCTTTGGGAGCTTGACGCAGAATCCCTTGAAGTCCAAGAGGTCTGGTATGGTCGTACACTCATCCGCTCCTCCTATCAGCTCCACTACGAGCTGGCTCAGGCGCTCCTCAACGGAGAACAGGTTGAGGTAGCGGAACTGGCCAACCTGGGTCCTCAGGAAAAGGGTTCTAAGCTAGCTCAACTCACTGAGGCACTTGAGATGCTCACACATGTAGCCAGACATCTTCGGGCAAAGAGGGACAGAGGAGGAGCGCTGGAGCTGGAAGGAGTGGAGGTATGATTGGTTTCTTGTATCTTCATAGAGTATTTTGTGTGTTTTGGTAATGTGTGTACTTAACAGTAAGACTATATAAATAAAGACTGCAAACATTTAAGGTTCATGTTCTTAATTGAAAGCGTAAGCATGTTATAGCTGAGTGTCTAACCCTAACACATCGTCATTACTGACGTCTAACATACGACACAAAATGATTCAATGAATCTGAAGTGAATCAAACAAAGTAAACCGTGCACATAGCTTCAGTGGAGAGAAATCCATTCTGCACATTAAAAACTGGAACCACTATCTTTCTCGCACATTTCAGCTGCAGAAGATTCTCCCTTCTAAGCTTCTGTCTAAGTGAAAGTTTGACTTAACCTCTGTGTTTGGTCATTTTGTCAGATGACATCATGGTTAGAAAATTCAGTATCAGTCACCCCGAAACACTTCATACAGCCGAGGGGAGGAAATCAGGTCAAAAGACACCTGTGGAAAAGGGCCAGGGATTAATGATAACTAATGATTAAATGGAGATTGGTCTATAAACATGTAGTCAGTGATAATGATGACAAAGAGGTGATGATGATGTTCGGCGTCATCATGAGAATCCCCCAGCTGCCACGGTCTATTGCAGCATAACTAAGGGAGGATTCAGGGTCACCTGGTCCAGCCCTAACTATATGCTTTAGCAAAAAGGAAAGTTTGAAGCCTAATCTTAAAAGTAGAGATAGTGTCTGTCTCCTGAATCCAAACTGGAAGCTGGTTCCACAGAAGAGGGGCCTGAAAACTGAAGGCTCTGCCTCCCATTCTACTTTTAAATACTCTAGGAACAACAAGTAGGCCTGCAGAGCGAGAGCGAAGTGCTCTAATAGGGTGATATGGTACTACAAGGTCATTAAGATAAGATGGGGCCTGATTATTTAAGACCTTGTATGTGAGGAGCAGGATTTTGAATTCTGGATTTAACAGGAAGCCAATGAAGGGAATCTGCTCTCTCTTTCTAGTCCCTGTCAGGACTCTTGCTGCAGCATTTTGGATCAGCTGAAGGCTTTTCAGCGAGTTTTTTGGACATCCTGATAATAATGAATTACAGTCGTCCAGCCTGGAAGTAATAAATGCATGAACTAGTTTTTCAGCGTCACTCTGAGACAGGATATTTCTAACTTTAGAGATGTTGCACAAATGGAAGAACGCAGTCTTACATATTTGTTTAATATGTGCATTGAAGGACATGTCCTGGTCAAACATGACTCCAAGGTTCCTCACAGCGTTACTGGAGGCCAAGGTAATGCCATCCAGAGTAAGAATCTGCTTAGATACCATATTTCTAACATGTTCAGGACTCAGTACAATAACTGAATGAATTTAGACGCAGGAGTCTTCCAGGTCTTTATGTTTAGTTTGGTTTTTTGCTGTGTTATTTACAGAATTACAGATGGATACCATATATTTCTTTTCATCGATAATAAATTATAGTACGGTCTAATAGAGACGTTATTTTTAAAATCAGGCGTCTAAGCAGAACACGTTCCTCAGCAGAAAACATTTTATCAGAAAGTCATTTCAGTGAGAATATTGGAATAAAGAAACCAAGCACTCCACTGTGAAACCACTGACAGTTTTCACATTAGATCACAGCCATTTATCTACAGCGGCTGGTCGGCCATCTGTTAAAACCTCATATGGACAATTCCTGTTGTTCTATAAGATGCTCTCTAATAGGATGTCTTGGATTTATTTATTATTCAGTTATTGCATTCCTGTTATGGCTGTACGCACACAGAATATTGATATGAAGTAAAAATGATTCTCTCGGGTTGCTTCTGGGATAGTGGAAAAACCAATATATTTCTAAAAGTGTGTTTAATGATTGAGCTGCCACCCAAAAATCAAGTTCTTATCTTGACAAAGCTGGATTATTGACCGCTGGTGAAACATCTGTTGTCCTGAAGGATAAGGACAACAGATGTTTCATCTTGATCTATTATATAAAACGGCCAAAACTGTGTTCAAATCCAAACTTTCTGGCTTCTTTTGGTTCCTGCTGAAGTACTTTGGGTCCCCTCAGTTCATCCTTAGTCTGAGAAAAGTTTTGTTCTCTCTTTAAGGCACATTTCCTTTGAGCTAACTTAAACTCTGATTGGCTGTCCACTATAAACAAAAAGCATGAACAGCAGATCGGTGGAGTTTCTGTGCCCATGAGCAGAGCTGTGTGCCTGTTAGGGATATGTGTTCTTACTGGTATGATAGAGAGCTGAACGTAGGAAAGACAGTAGACTGTTTTCAGGTTGAGATTCATTCACATTTGGTTCTCCGTGCAGCATTTGTTCCGGTGGAATGGTGCATGTTCAACTGAGTTAAAGTAAACTGTAGTAAAATGTGGCCCACTGATGCATTTTCATATTCTTTTTCATTGAAGTCACGTTAGAAGCATTTTCCCTTTTCAGGTGGGTGCCCAGCTGGATGAGGAGAGGAACATTACGGCCCTGGTCCCTCGTCAGCCCCTGGAGGTCCATGAGACCGTGGCAGAGTGCATGATTTACGCCAACCACTGGGTGGCCCGCAAGATCCAGGAAGCTTTCCCCAACCAGGCCCTTCTAAGGTGTCACCCACCACCACAACAGGAGCTATTCAACCAGCTGGTGGACACTGCAAAGGCCAAAGGTTTCACCATTGACACCAGGTAATGTTTTTGACTGTTCAGTATAGAAACTGAGGAAATGCATATTGTAGTCCAACGCACATCATGTTCAGACACACAAGTGTGTGAACCTGAAATGTTTGATAACACGGGGACACACTCAGGTGTCACATGAGCAGTCAGACAAGAAGAAGACATGTTCCTTCAGCTCAGGTTGAGGTTGAAGCCAAATATGCTTCCAAACCAAAGACTAGAACATATGATGAAGCATATCTTGCCTTTGGCTTCAGCTTCACAACAGCTGTCGTGGCAAGGTCGGTCTCCCCGACAGAATTAGTTTCCCCTGCGTCGGGAGCACACGCTGGGCTGTCCAAATCACGGACAAACAGGATCCCACATTCTTGATTTTCAGTTCACAAACACTTCTTATAACGACTAACTACTCCTGAAACTTTGGAGGTTTTAGCTCTTTACACAGTAAAGTTACAGGATAAATATAATTATCAGGCAAAATGTCCTTCGTTTGTTAAAATAATCCCGTCTGATACCACGAGAGGACAATAAATATTTCATTTTCTGTTGTAACCCTTAAACTGAATGGTAATGTAACGACACTCAGGTTTCACTTTTTTACAAAACTAAAACATCACTACTTCCACGTCTGACTGTTTGTAATGGAGGCGGCGTAACCTGGATCCACACTCCGTGCCCAGCGAACGCTCGCCACGCAGGGGGAACACATGCTGTCGGCGATGCCGACCTCGGCACAACGCTGATCCTGCCGCAGTTTGTTCCCCGGTTCAAATCCCGGACAAACAGGATCCCACAGCTGTTTATGCTTTTAAACCCGTTTTGCACAGAGAGCAGTGTTGAATATTCTCACACGGGAACAAAACAAACAACTCAAATAATTAAAGATGGTTTGTTTTTCTGTTTTTTAAAAGAGGCAGTGATTTATTTAATTACAACCTGTAATCTATTACAGTTAACTTTTATTTGTTTAACTGTTTACAAAAGGTCTGAGGATCTGAGGCGTGGAATGAACTGCAATGGAGTTTGAAAACAAAATATGAATGTGCGGTTGGAGGATTGTGGGGGGGGGGGGGGTTAAACCAACAGCAGAACCGGTCCCAGGACAAGAGACATGGTGATGCAAGTAGCTTTGTGTCACTGACTGCTGAGATGAGAGGCCTCACTCATCCCTGGTTTCTGGCTCTGTTCCTTCAGGTCCAACAAGGCTTTAGCTGCCTCACTGGACCGAGCTGTGGACCCACAGGACCCCTTGGTGAACAGGTTGTTCAGAATGATGGCCACCACTGCTATGTCACAGGCTCTGTACTTCTCCACTGGTGCTCATCCTCAAGACCAATACTACCATTATGGTACGATACCGCTGCACAGCTTTTATTGGCTGCACTAGAGTTTCAGTGTGACTGTGGGTCAGTCCATCCATCACACGTCTGCACACACTTGTCCAACGTCTGTTGTTTGTGAAGAATTATTCGACTGAGAACTAGAAAGAAGGCTAACGTGCTGATATTTGCTTCGTTGTCGTAGGTCTGGCTCTGGATCGCTACACACACTTTACCTCACCCATCCGTCGGTACGCAGACATTGTCGTGCACCGCCTTCTTACCGCAGCCCTGCACATGCAGAGGGGCGTTGTATCTGGTAAAGCACCAGCCAGTAACAAAGAAGTGGAGGAAATGGCTCACCATGTCAACAGCAAGAACAGGGTCAGGGGTGTTTTATTGTTTGTGTTTTTCAATGATTCACCTCTTACTCTATTAACAGAAGCTGTGCTGACGTCTGTGTTTCATTTGCAGGCAGCACAGGCAGCCCAAATGCGATCCACAGCACTGTTTCAGTGTCTGTTTTTCAGAGAACGAGACCCTCAGACAGACCCGTGCTGTGTGGCTGACGCTGTTGTCTACTCCATTCGAGACAACGGTGTCTTGGTGTTTATCCCAGAGTAAGAACCTTCAGTCCTGTGTTTTGTTCTGCAGTCTTCTTCTTTTCCTTTGTTTAATGGAGCTGTACAGCAGCTCACAGACGGCCAACCACTCGTGTATTTTTAATAGACGAATTCAAAGTTTATGACAATGAATGAATTTGTTGGAAGATGTAATTGCACGCTAATCAATGTATATTTAACAGTATACACGCTAGTTTTATTTTCTCTTAAAAAACCTCAAAATGAGTTTTAAATTGTATAAATTTACTAAACTAATTCCTTAAACATTTATTGTGAGCAGGGAAAATCGGCTAAAACCCCAAATCTTTTCTCTACCAGGCTTTAAATAAGTTAATTGCATTGCTGAAGTTGAGTCTGTGGGGAGGGACGGTGCTTTGGAGCCAGCCTTGTGTTTGTGGCACTTCTACGTTAGCTTAGCTAACCTCTGGAGGTTGCTGCTTGTTTATTGCAAGGAAAGTGTAATTTAATAACATCAGTGTTCTCCATGCTTGTGGTGTTACAGGGATATGCAATATTAACAGTTTATTAAAATGTAACCTGTGGTCATTTTGAGAAGGCTGTAGAATCCATGTAATGATTAAAATCACAGGGCGCAAAGCAGGTTGAGTAATATCACTGAGTAAGTAAGGCTGCCTCTGACCACAGCCATGTTGTTCACAGGTATGGTGTGAGGGGGCCTGTGTATCTGAAGAACAAAGAGGGCCTGGTGGTGGTAGCGGGACAGGACGGCAGCTGTGATTGGCAGGGTGGCACTGTGCGAAAATACCCGGACCGCATTACCACCACCTCCAGCTGTGGCACCTCCACCTTCAAACTGTTTGACCACATCACCGTAAGTCACAGAAAACGCTAATCAATCATTTTAGAAGGTTTCCAGCAATGCAGCGCCTAAAGGCGACGATTCCAAATATATATGCATGAGTGTATATGAATCACAGGTTCATACGACTACTGGATCTTTTGTGGTCCAACATTAAGAGACGTTTTATGATCTTGTTGTGATAAAGTGTTGTGTGGTTGCTGCTTTGTTAGCTAATCTCAAGGTAACAAAACGTCAGTAAGATGAATGAGACGAAAATGATTCCTGAAAATAAATCATTTAAAGTTATTCAGTTTATTGTTTTTAAATATTATATGAAAACAAAAACATAAGTGTGGGGGGGGGGAGGCTCTCCTCCAAGACAAGAAATGTAATGCTTCCAGTTTGTGGCGTTTCTACACAAACCTTTTTGTAAAGGGAGATAAAAAATGACAGTGGGCGGTAATTGTTTTCACATAAACGCCTTTAAACGCTGCACGGTCGCACTCTCTCTCTCGCACTCGATAAATGATCCATTGTTGCTCTGCACACGTTTGTTACCACAAACGTCGCATGCACTTATGTCATTGTCATGAGACACTCTTGCAAACAAACTCACGGTTTAGTAACACAGTAGAGCAGCGTGTTTACGGGACAGTAACAGTAATCTAATTACCTTTTTTGCAACAGTAATCCCTTACTTTACTCGTTACTTGAAAAAAGTAATCTAATTATGCGTTGCTGCCCATCACTGGCGTCAAGTTATATTAAGTTCAGGCATGTTACACACGATGATTGTGAGGAATAAGTGCATGTGATTTAAGCAAAAAGAGCAGGAAACATTACCCTAAGGTTAGCTAACAAAAAGAAACTGAAGTAACGGTGTGTTATTCTCACATCTTTGGCTTTAAGACATGAAAAAGTGACAGAGTACTGCTGCTTCCACTGTTATCAACATCTTTTCTTTCTTTCATGGACTTATCCTGGGGTCATAAATGTCAAAGGGCAAAGGCAATGCTAACAACATAGCTTACTGATGGATGATGATGGATGACACATGTGGCCAAAACAAGATAGAAAGAAACATTAGCCCAAACACAAGTTGTCCACCACAGCATTGACTGCTGTCAAGCTATGATCATATCAAACAAAGAGATGATGATGATATTCAACAAACAAATCAACAAAACAACAACCTCACTGTGACACTTGACCGAGGTCACAGTGTTAATGAATGTTTTTCTCCCCCTCTGCTCCAGTCTCCACGTCGTGTGAATGTTAGAAAGCACAGTAAAGAAAGTTCGTGTACGGATGGATGAACGTTTGTTACATTGGATACGTGTGTGTAACATACGTATCCAATTTATCCTATTTATGAACAAAATTGTGGCACAGTCGGAAACTTCTCCACTCTACACCACTGTCTACTTAGCTGTGACGCTGCGCACAGTGCTGAGAGGACTGCTGTTATATATTACGTCACAAACCTTAAGTGGGCCTGTCTTTGCATAGCATTCCATTAGACTATTTTCAGTAGGTGCCATTACTGTGTAGTGATCGAACTGAGGAATACTGTGACTTACGTTCTCTGCTCTCTTCAGGTTCGTATTTCTGTCCACTCTTCAACTTGCCACGCTGACCGTCTAAACCTCGAGGTCATCAGCAACAAGCCTCACCACAGTGCCAAGTCCCAGCAGCCCAGCCCTCAGGGCCGCAGTCAGCTGGTCAAAGAGGTGGTGCGTCAGAATGAAGAGGCGCTGGCTCAGGAGAAGACAGCCCGGCGCCCCAAACTCTCCAAAGAGGAAAGAGAGTTTCGTCAGAGCAAAACTCCCAGTCTGTACTCTATTCTGGAAGAAATCAGAGAGTTGGCTCTGATGGATCTGGAAAGGGCTTCACGCCTCCCGGCAACAACAGCATAGAAACGCTGTAGCCCAGCTTTACCTCCAAGCAGACACTTGTGAGAACTGCACGCTGTGCGCTAACAGAACGGTGATCATTGAAGATCACTCGTGCTGAGTCATCCAGGTCATTCTTGTAGCTCCAGATTGTGTGTGGACAAACCACACGAGTGTGTGAAGTCACAGGAAAGCAAACACAATATTAAGTAAAAACATGTCCCGCCATCTTTTTAGAAACCAGAGTCAAACCGAATCAGTGGATACGTTTTGTAAAAGTTAGTTTTTAAAATCACATCAAGTTAAACTTAGTTGTAAGGAGGATAGGGAACGTGTTAATGCCAGTGAAGTGTCAGCAGTTACTTTGACAAGACCTAGTACTCACTGCAAATGTGGTTCAATCCTGCAGGAAACTAGTCAACTGCAGCAGGTTAAAGAAGTCTGGTAACAAAAGGCTTTTCTCTCAGCACCAGTGATCTCAATATCTCACTGGTGGGATCAATGTCTTGTGTAAATTAAATGTCTTGTGTTATAGAACCATTTTTGGTGAGTTCACACATATTGTACTACCTGTGACCACTTCATACAAAACCCAGCACGAGTATTGTTCTGGAGATGATAAAACGTCCACTCGTCCATTTTCTTCTGCACGTCCTGGAATCTGTCCCAGCTGTCATAGGGTGAGAGGCAGGATACGCCCTGGACAGGTCACCGGACTGATAAAACTTCATGTCACTCATTAGCAGACTTTAAAATAAACCCGTAGAGTAATGAAATACACCTGAGGTTGGTTGTGTTGGAAGTGATGTATAAAACTAGGATGTATTTATCTTATAGTTTGTATATCAAGAGCCTGTATAGAAGACACCAACACCAAGGACATTTTTATTGTTTGAACTGGTAAATAATCAGAAGCGTTTTTTGGTTTGTGGATTTTAAGATTGTTTTCTAGAACTACCAACAGAAATATGAACTGTACATAACTATTTCAATATGTGTGCAGTGGCCTGTAATTAAAAATGGTGTTTTCATTAGCGCAGATGGAGCCACTTCATCGTGTTGCGTTTCATGTCCCTGCAGTAGCTTAAGAAAGAACTGTTCATAATTGAACGAGCACTTAATGCTTGGAAGAGGGTGATGGTCAGTTGACAGCTCACATACTACACACACACAGAGGCCTTTTATAGAAACATGTTTGCAACCAAAATTCTGCCAATAGTGAAACTGGAGAAAGAAGATGCATCAGAGCAGGAACTGTGGATCAGTTCAAATATTTTTCTGTAACAGATACCAACACATGGTAAATACGTTTAGGATTCGGACTTTTAAAAATAAGAAAAACATTTATTTCCATTGATTATAAATGTCTTTGCTACCCCAAAGCTGACGTCACAGTAGGAACATGTGCTCAAGATATAAACCACCAGAAATGCACAACATTACTCGAATGAGCAGGCACGAACATTGGGAAACCTTTAAATCTGCTCACTGCCAAAGCTTTTCAGCAGAAACTGCTGCACGTGAACTTTAATCCCCCTCTACACAGTCGTTGCTGAGCTGTTGCTCAGGGCTGAGGCCGGTCTCAGCCTCAGCGGGCTCAGAGTCTTTGGGGGGAAGCGGGCTGGTTTGTTGCGTGGAGGTGTTGTTGGAAGGCTCGAGGTCAGGATCTTCTACAGTTTCATCTCCATCAGTAGAACCTTTGATGACATTTGGTGAGGATGCAGCTGGAGGTTTGTCTCCTAACATGTCAGCAGTCTGAGAGGCTGAAGGGCCTGAAAGGGTTGAGAATTAGAAACAGTGATGGTTTCAGTCAACACAGACACACTCAGTCTACTACGATTTATAAAAGACAGGCAAAGCTGAGATAATGAAAAATGAAACTGTAAACTGCAGGGTTCAAACTCATTGTTCAGGGTCAAATTTAAGCACTTTAAGCACTTTCAAGGTCCATTATCAAGCTTTTCCAGCACATTACCAAAAAAACAGTTTGCATGTTCCACTTTGCATCACCTCAGTAAGACCATGTAAAAATTAAAACAAATCGTCTTAGGTTGACTTAAATGTTCTTTGTTCCTCTTTTGTTAAAACAGAGAAAAATGCACCACACAAAAATACTGAAAAAGGAAATGGTTGTCTTATATGCATATAGTGCACAAACTCAAAAAACTCATTTCTCTCAAAAATGCAGATGTGCAAATGTGAACAAATCAACTTGTTAGAGATGCTCATCTCCACTTGGAAAAAACAACCACACAAAAGAAGAAATCTGCACAAATGAACAAGTCTGCTCATCAGATATTGATGCTTCTTTCCTACGTGACACAACAACAGGAGACAGATGTTTGGTACTTTAACTAGTTAAGCACCCACACCACCAAAAATGGGGGAAAAGAGAGGAGATCACATTTAATCGGTTATAACACGAGGTCAGAAATATAAGTGCAGACATGAGTGTCCACAGAAGCCTCTGAATCTCAGCTGTAAACCATTTCTACAAACACCAAACAGTTAAAAGAGCAGTTACATCACCATGAATCTGTGGACAGGTAACATCCATATTTTGATTTATGATTTTCTGGAGTTAAATGTGACCCAAAGTATATTTTATAGCATATAAGCTATAAAATACTTTTAAAAATTAGGTGAGGGAAATAATCATTTTTTTCTATGTTTGAGTCCCAGTAACTTTGACATAGTAACATCTGCAGTAATATTTACCCCTCTGATGACAGCTCACAAGCGTTAGCTTTATTTTGATACCAAGACTGTTTACACAGAGTTTGTAATTGCAGAGAAATACTCCATTTATTTTGGCCTCTTCATTTTCGAGCAGGAAGCTCAGAAAAGCCCTGGGGGCCTAACAGGTCAAAGTTCATTCCCAATAAAACTAACTGTGAGATGTTTGACTACATTGCTCTCTGGATTATTGTTACAGTCCTAAATGATCAGCTTTAAAGTGTTTGTGCTAATAACACCATGTACAGTAAGTTATAAACTGTAAACACATTTTTATGGGTGAAGGCTCATAATAGAGACCGATCAACAGGTCATTTTCTTTTCTATGGGTCTCATTTAAATCACATTACATCATTTCTGCGGTAAATGAGGACCCTGAAGAACGATTTAATGTCACTGTTAAAGATTTGTAGACAATAGATCGCAGACAGCTGGCTCCGCTTTAACTAAAGAGGAAGTAAAAACAGTTTGGATCACAAGTGTAAGGCAAAAACAAAAATACTACGCCTAATTGAAGCTGACATCAGACAGGCAGTAAAGAAATCAATGTTTTCTACATGCTTTGCCTCTTATTACCAAACTCCACACTAATGTGAGGAATCTCTGGTGGTTTGGACGAACTGTGCAATACGGGAACTCGTCACTCGACCTTCAGGGTTTCTGGTGGATATATACACTAGATCCACTTCACTATATTGTAAGGAGTATTCACTCACCACCCATCATCCAAATCATTGAATTCAGGTGATCCAGTAACTTCCACAGCTGTATAGAATCAAGCACCTAGGCATGCAGACTGCTGCTACTAAGTGGAAGTGTTTGGGAACGACAGCAACTCAGCCATCAAGTGGTGGATCACGTAAAATCCCAGAGTGGGGGTCAGTGGATACTGAGGCGCACAGAGGTTGCTAATTTTCTGTGGAGTCCATCGCTCCAAACTTCACGTGGTCTCCAGATTAGCTAAAGAACAGTGCACAGAGAGCTTCGTGGAATCCATTTCCATGGCCGAGCAGCTGTAGTCCAAGCCTTACATCACAGAGTGCAACGCAAAGCAATGGGACACAGCGGTGTAAAGCACGCCGCCACTGGACTCTAGAACAGGAGAGATGCAGTCTATGGAGCGACGGATCACAGTTCTCAATCTGGAAAGCCGATAGACAAGTCAACTTAGCAGTTGCCAGGACAACAGAGCTCCAGGTTTGGTGGCAGGGGGATTTCGGTGCGGGGTTGTTTTTCAGAAGTTGGGCTCAGTCTCTTCGTTCCAGTGAAAGGAACTCTTAATGCTTCAGCATGCAAAGACATTTTGGCTCCCGACTTTAAGGGAACAGTTTGGGGATGGCTTCTTCCTGTTCCAGCATGACTGGGCACCAGTGCACAAAGCAAGGTCCACAAAGACATGAACTCTGGCATGGGAGTCCTGACCAGAACACCACTGGGATGAATGAGAGCAGAGACTTGGAGCCAGGCCTTCAACATCAGTGTCTGACCTTACAAATGGTCATAAACTCCCATAAACACTCCCAGAAGAGTTGAAGCTGATATAGCTGCACAGGCGGACGTCGTGAATGGGATGTCACTCGAGTTCATATGAGTGTGGGGGCAGATGAGCAAACACTTTTGGCAATATACTGTACATTCAATGTTTTGCTTTTTGTATTTTCATATAAAGTTAATACACCAATGAAGCTAGATGATCCTTATGAACCTTCGCTGGATGTTTTGTAGCAGAATCATTAATTATTTCTGTTATATTGTGTCCCAGCTGTATGATACATTTTTGCCATTCTTACCAATTTGCTGCTGGCGTGCGCGCCTCTTTTCCAGGGCCCGCTGTCTGTTCAGCTCAATACGTTTCTGCTGCTCTTCGGTCAGAGAGGGAGTAGGTGGGGGAGCGAGGGCTTCGGCAATCTGCCCTTGGGGAGCATTAATAAAACTCTCTCTGCTGAACAGATCAGGATCCCCAAATGTTTCCAGTTCACGTTGTACCTCTTCGTCACCAGCACCTGAACACAATTTCAAGCAGTGCTGATAATTAAGTCCTGTGGAATATGGCAAGTATTTCCTATGTGCACCTGCAGGTGTGAATCCACCGTAGGGCTGTTCGATACAACGATATATACAAAAACGTCTATTTCATTTTACGCTATCGTTTGTTTCGTGGTGTCGCAAAATAAACTGTTTACGGCAATATTTCTTCATGGTTCTGATGTCACTGTAGTAAAGTTCTCTCTTTCTCTTATATATAACCACACTACGGACGGACAAGCGCCTGTTTTTATGCGTTGTCGTTAGCAACAACGACGGTAAAACCATCGCGTGTCCGCTTGTTTATGTTCCACATAAACCTTTCAGAATAAAGCTCAAGATCCTGTTGAGGCTTTTCAAAATAAACGGAATCACGTGAAAGAGCAGAGTGTTTACGGATGAGAAGTAAAACAGAGCCGCCAGGTGCTAAAAAATAAACCTTAGACTCAAACGTTAGAACAGGCTTTCCCCCGCAGCACGCCGTGTAATAAATACTCACAAAGAAAACGGCGCCGTTACAACTTCTGTCTAAAAATGTGTCGTTTCATGCATCGGTTAAAACACTCGACTCCAGCTACATGACGCGCAGCTGGAAACACTTCACGCAAGTCGAGATTCACAGAATTGACAGAAAATGTTACATTTCTGTGATTTATATCGTTATCGGACGATAGAATTCTTATATCGGGAGATGAGACTTTGGTCATATCGCACAGCCCTAGTCCACCGTATCCCCATCAGTAATGATTTTTCTTCTTACCATCTGTACTTGTAAAATCTTCATGTGTCAGGGGCATGTCCAGTCGTATTCGTTTAAGACATGTCTATAGAAGAATGAGTAAAAAATTACAAATTCTGAACATTAGGAATCCCACACGCTTGCAGGAAATATTCTACTGCTTCCTCTCACCTGCACTTCCTTTTTGCTGCCGAGCCTTTCCACTTTGTCAATAAAATCTTCAAATTGCAATTTGGGGTACAACCTGTGGGCCCAGTTCTCCATCTTCTGCATCAGCAGCCGCAGGTCTGCAGCCTAATGGGGCAAACATCAAAAACAGCGAGTAGTGATATGAAAGAGGGCTGTGTGTGATAGGACGCTTCTTCTTCCCACTAAAAAATGACTTCCAGTCATTGGAACAAAAGACATCTTAATTTGGTAAACCAACCTCTGGTTCCCCTCACTCATTTTTGACCACGACAGAAAGGGCAACTTTTGACCTTTTAGTCTCAAACCAAATTTAGGACATCTAATTAAAAGCTGACAGGCCAAACAGATTTAGCTCAAAAACCAATGTTCATTCACATCTGGTAATTGGTGGGACAGATGTTATCATATCCTACCTCGTGTCCTTTGCCTTTGAACTGGATATTGTCAAAGAGAGTGCCCAGAGCTGGAAGCCCTCGATCTGATATCAGCCTGGGAAAAAATATTAAGACTAAGTTAAACCATTAATGGATTACAAGCAGGGTTAGCAGCACATCCAGGCGTATTTGGCTTATCCAATTCAGGATCGTGGATGGCTGAAGCCCATCCCAGCAGCCAGGTCGCCAGCCTGTCACAGGGCCAACACAGACAGACCCTCTGAATGGAAATGTCAGTGCCTTCAGATGTACCATGTTCAGAAGGCAGTAGCTTGTTGGGGGGGGGGGTAGGGTGTTTGGTTTTCAGGGTGCCCACAACCTTTCTTTTCCTACCTGTTTGTACATAAGGCAGTATAATGAGAAATAGTCAAATTTCTCCATCTAAAAATAAAAAATAAAAAATTGCTATATATATATATATATTTATAGCAAAGTTGCAATTAATTTGAATATTTTATCAAATGAAAATCTATGTTTTTCTTTAATACAGCTTGCAAGTTTTATCCTAAGTATAATCGACGTTCTTACTTAAAAGCTTATTTAACATCCTTTGATTTAGTATAACTTAGTTCTGTCCAGGAACATTGTGAACAGAACAGTAACAGAGGAGTGCCACTGGAACACCCACTGGGAGACTACTGGGAACGAGCCTGACTTATGGTTGGCAATACTAACCAGGTTCACACTATAGGTGTACAGAGACTGGAAACATCTTTCTCACACACATCCAGGGATGTCTCCAACGCTCTGACAATTTTCAGTCTGGGAATTTTGCCCATCCAAATGATGAAAACAACAATGGTATTAGAGTCTTTCTTCTTTAAATGACTGGCAGAGTGAAGCTGCACCATCATCACACAGATGCAGTCATTTGTACCCGCCGCTAAAGCGTAAGAAGACGCTGCAGTACTCTGCGAAACGACAGGTGTCGCCACTCAGATAATATCACATCACTTTTTTTGTGCAAAGTTCTTTCCACAAACTTACGTTTTCAAACATTTGCAACAACTCTGTGTGTCAGTGTGTCTCTGAGCCTCTGTGCACGATTATTAGTGAAACGGTGATAAAAACCAGTGCAGTCACAGACTCGTGTTCAACCTGGCTGCAACACTGACAGTCTGCACACGTCAATCAATGATTTTGGCCTCCTTGTGTCCCAGCTCACACAAGATGACATCAAATTCCTATTTAAATGCGCATTTTAATGCATTTCAACCCTCTGTCGTGATATAAATGTCTTTGCTACCTGTGGGAGTCCAGCTTGGGTTGGGGTCTCTTCACGCCTCTCCTTTTAGCAGTAGGGACATCAGCCAGCTGTGATACCTCACCTTCATCTCCTGCATTGAAAACACATGACAACAGGATGTGTTTCTAACTCATTCTGTTGGCAGCGTGGCAAACTTCAAGCTTATCTTTAAATCCAGACAAATTATAGACTGGAGGTTACAGAAGAAATGTGCTGGTTTGAACAGTATCTGATAGGTTTCATTTGCTCACGCAAACAAAAACATGTGTGTTGTTATTGTTAGAAACATCCAGTCTCAGAGAGATGCTGAAAAACCAGTTCATGCATTTGTTAATTCTAGGCTGAACTAACAAATTCATTATTATCAAGCTGTTCCAAAAAGCTTTGTGGAAGGACTATGAGAGGTTGTATTTCTCCCACATTAGCCTTTTTTCCTGAATCTTATTTTTCTATGATTCTTCATTAAACCATGAATTTAAAATACAAAGTTCTGAATCATCACATCTTAAAGACCTCATAGTAATCCTGTAAGAGCACAGCAGCATCTACCATCTGCAAAAGGGTCTCCTTCCTCCTGGCCTCCCCGGCCTGGGGAGTGTGGTGGTGGGAGTGGGGGGAAAGCTTCATCCTCTATGCCGTCATAGTCAGGAATGTCCTGCGGGCTATTTTCCTGTGGGTCAACCATGGTGAGTCGGTCCTGGAGACAAAGTAAAAGACGTGTGAGCCCCAGTCGTCAACAGCATCAGCATTAAGTTACATGAATTTAACTGCAAGTTGAAAAAATGACATTTATTTCTGTAAGAGTAATTCTTTACTGTGTTACAACATCAACATGAAAACCTAAAAAAAACTGGCATTTACTTTTTTCTTTTTTTACATCAACAGGAGGAGCTGTACAGACACTCATCCCACCTGGAATTATACCCCAAATTCAGAAATGTACTATTATGATACATTAATGGTCCATTATGTTTGTTTCACAGTTATATACATAATACAATTTATAGATTTGTATATATTTACATTCTATCAGGGATGAACTGGTTGTGAACCTTTGGGCTGATAATGACATTTAAAAGTTACAATTTGGATGAATTATTACTGCGATACTTCTTTTGGACTCTGTAGTACCACAGAAATATCATTAAAGTAACAGGTTTGTTTTAAAGTCTTTCAGCTGTTCCGTAAGCATCATCGTCATCATCATTTATATAGCACTTTAAAAACACACCTGGCAGACCGAAGTGCTGCACAATACAAATGTAGTAATAAAATAGCAAAAAACAAACATAGCAATAAAGTAAACTCTTGAGCCAAAATGATGTGACACAACTAGGGCTGCCACAAACGATTATTTTGATAGTCGACTAGTCACCGATTATTTATGCGATTAGTCGACTAATCAGATCATCATCCACTGGACGTAAAACTACAGCTTATTGCACCATGCAGCATATGCTCTTATATAACTATCATTAGCTTATAGCTTTAAGCTTTTAAGGTGCTAACTAAAAATAAAGACAAGATGATAGTTTATTCAATTTTAATGAAATTTGCAGATTGTTTCGGTGAAGTTTAATAAACTCCTTGCTATCTAAAATATAACAGGACAACGGAGTATATTCTCCAGCATCTCACACTTCTGATAATCAGCTGTCTGCTTGACGTTTATTCAGCTGTGTAAAAACTATAACTTTAATCTCAGACAAACCGATTTACTCAGGAACAAATAAAATACTAAAAAAAAAAAAAGCCAAACAACAACATTTTTAATTTATCTAAGTGACTCATATATATTTAACCTGAGTAGCGAAAGACGGCGGTGGGTTTGAAAACAATTTGCCTGGAGTCCGGTGTTCTCACCGTGCTAGTGACCTAGCCCCCGGCTAGCTATCGAGCTAGTGGGTAACAGACGACTCTGAAAACGTCGGAGCGCTTTTGAAAATATGTGGTGTCCTGATAAACTGAGCCGATATTTGAGGTTTACACAGCTACATTCTCGGCTGAAAATATGTTAAACGTTTATTTTGTGACCCAGAAAGAATAATAAGAGTAATATTAAAACTAACTAGCTGCCGCCATTGTTGGAAACTGAGCTGGGCCGCGCTATGAATTCTGGGACACAGCTGCTGCTTCTTCTTCTTCTTCTTCGGGGTTTAACGGCAGCTGGCATCCTTGTACATGCAGTGCTGCCATCTTCTGTTTCAGTCCGTTATTACACTCTTAAATCCTGCTACTTATTCCTGCGTCTTTTGGGATCTTACAAAGCTTCAAACGACGCGTCGACTATTAAATCAGTCGTCGACGATTTTGATAGTCGACGTAATCGTGACTAGTCGACAAATCGTGGCAGCCCTAGACACAACACAGACACAAAAGGAAATCTTCTACATTGTTTTGCTGTTCACACAAGTTCTAATGCTACCCTTTGTTTCTGGAAGGAGACGATTTTCTGTCCAGTATTAAAGTTCAAAGAACAGGGTATCCGTCTCCAGTGGGCTGCTAAACAAGTTTACCAGAAAAATCAGACCCACGGTCATGTTGTGTCACTTTGAGTGATTAGTCAGCAGCAATAACAGGGAATGACAAACTGACAGACTTTGGATATAAAACAAACAATTTAAACATTTAGAAGTTAAACATCTTCTCGGATTCCTTTTGCTGCACATGTCTATGTATGTATTTGCTGTACAGTGTCATTTGTTTGGAACATTAATCTTGATGTATACATAAACATTTGATTTAAAAAACGTGTTTAAAAATGAACACTGACACAATTAAACACAACACTGGTGCACGGTGACTGCAAACAGAAGCAGCTGCTTGTATCCTCCTGTGGATACAAACCAGCAAGAACTCATCAGATCTCTGTCACTTACCATTAATGAAGTTTGGCTTTTATTAATAAACAGAGAGCACGGATATCTATGGAAGAAATATAGTATCATCAGAATTCAAGTATTTTTAGACATTGAATTTATGACACTGAATTTTTATCCTCCAAATTTCCCTGCAAAAATATTCACCTGCAAAAATTCACCTGCAAAAATTCACCTGAAAAAAATTCACCTGCAAAAATTCACCTGAAAAAAATTCACCTGCAAAAATTCAACTGCAAAAGTGATGAACTTTAATGACCCAAGCCAGAGCAATCAGCACCAGATCGAGTCGAGTGGCTCTCAGCCAATTAAATTACGCTGTTTGATCACATGACACCGTTAGCCAGCAGTGTGTCTCCTAAAAGAGAGCTGTTTAAAGGTGAGTGATTAAGTTTTTCTCCTAAATAGAGATCATTACAGAACGCCTAGTCCTACTTAAAATCCCATTTATTATTATTATTTTTTTTATCATCTACTCGAACTAAGGAAAACGTTTGACTAACTCAAAGACAATTTCCACGCCTCCCCTGCCTGACTGCAGAGGCAGTTTTGAATTTAGGAGCGCCAAGATGGCAGCGGCAAACCCTGGCGGCTCTCCGGTGAGTATATATATATATTTTTTTTATCTTCAAGTTTGTCTTTTGAAACCTTAATTTTATTTAAATCCGTTGCTCACGTATAAAGTACACAGACGGGGTCTTTGCTCAACTCGTCTGAGGCGTGTCTCACTAAGCGCTACATGCTAGCATCCTGCTAACCGAGCTACCCTTTACATGCTGTGCTTTAGAAAATAGGATACTCGTTAAAAAAAATACTCCGCAGATATCCGGTTGTTCAGTCTGACGTCACTAGCCGTGTCTGGGTCTAAACTCCGCTGCAGGTCCATATATCAAACGATCACTGTGGCATTACTGAGAGTTGAAAAACTGTCTAAAGTCTTTCATCTTTAATAAAATGATCAGCGTTCTGCTCTACCAGGTGTAACAATTGAGTTTAACATCCAGGCATCCATGAAAACGGAATTTATGACATTTAATGGAGTTAGAAGTTAGCAGGGAGTTAGCTCGCTAGCTTCTATCTAAATACAATATAGCATGTCCTGACTGCGGGGTTTTGGAAACAAATTAAAACATACAGCTCTGTTATCACTTCCAGCATAAATGAAGACAGAAAACTAAACAGCAGTGACGTTTGTAGGGTTACTGAAGTTGGGCTAGCTGGTATATAATGATGTGCTACGTGACCGCTAGCGACATAGCTATGTTAGCATAATATAAACAAGCTAACTTTTTTTTCCACTCGATAAAAGTTAACGTGAGTGTTCTCGGTGGTCAGAAACAAATGTAATCGCATGGCAGGATGCTGTAAAAGGACCAAACTTCAGCCAAGAGAACAACTGAGATAATCCATCCACAATACGAGGTTAGTCATTCATATACTGCTGCATGGGCTGGGCTGTAGCTACATCATAAGGTTTTAAAAACTGAGCTTAAATAAATGATTAGCGGTAATAAAAGCCGAGGGAGGTCAACAGGGATCACTGACTGTTTTAGGAGCTTTTTGAGATCAAATAGAAGAAAATACATAACATTAAACATGTTAACAACACAAAAGCCATATTAAACGCAGACTACTTTAGACCCGGAAGTAGGATTCGTCGCGTCATCACTGAACAACCGGATAGATAGATAGACGAACACTGCAAATATAATGTTGGAAACGAGAACGGCCTTTAGTGAAGGGGTAAAATACACCATGAATAAAGCCATAGAGTGAATGGCTGCCATGGTTGCAGAACAGCCTGATTTAATGACAAGAATGGGGAAGAGTGAGGTGAAGTGAACCACAGCCACAAAACACGGTCAGACAAGGCGGCAAAAGGGCAGTGATCTGTCCGTCAGTATGAAGTTGGTGTGTGCTTTGGTGAACAAAAACTCCAGACTGGTAGCAGGAAGATGGGAGACTCGTGTTTCACTGGAATAGTGGTGAATTAAAACATCCTTTGTTGGGGACATTTCGGTGTAAATGCATCCATACAGGCAAGACAGAGGCAGACCAGACAGTGAAGAAAACAAGGCAAACATTAGAAATATAAAAACGGAAATATAGGATGAGTCGGGGATGAGTTCCTGCCCCAAGTGGAGGAGTTCAAGTATCTCGGGGTCTTGTTCGCGAGTGATGGGAGAAGGGAGCCGGAGATCGACAGACGGATTGGGGCTGCAGCTGCAGTAATGCGGACGCTGCACCGGTCCGTCGTGGTGAAGAGGGAGCTGAGTGTAAAAGCGAAGCTCTCAATTTACCGGTCGATCTACGTCCCTACCCTCACCTATGGCCTTTACATGACTAACGTCCCCTCTTCTCCCTACCTCACATTAGCCCCCATCTTTCTTCCAGGTGGAAAAGACCCGTCACCTTCTGGGAGTGGCGGCTCCCGTGGGAACAGCTCCCACCACCAAGTCCCTGAGTGAGTCTCTGTCCCCCAGCGTGAGCTCCAGCACTCTGTCCACGTCCACCTCCGCCTCCTCGCAGATCTCCAGCACCACCTTTGAAAGCGTGAGAAGGAGCTGGCCACCAAGGTGAGAAAAACGTGGGCTTAGTGGGCGTTCTTGTTGCTGCCTTCTTCCTTCTCTGCTCGGTCTTGTTCCTGTTGTGTTGTAGTGCCTGCGCCTTCTGACACACACCTTCAATACTGAATACAAGCAGCTGGTGAACAGCATCAGTGACTGCAAGGTGAGAAATAATACAAAGAAATAAAAAAATAGCCTTTCTGTGTCACATCAGGGAGTTCCTATATTGACGTCTACCTCATCCTGCTGTTGTTTCACTTCAGCTTTCTCTCATCTCACCGATCGGACGTGATCCATCCGTGACGAGCTTCAGCAGTGCCACCCTCACCCCTTCCTCTACCTGCCCCTCTCTCTCGGACTCGCGCTGTGGCTCCATGGGCCAGAAGTAAACATATTTTTAGGAACATTGACCTCGATCTGCAAACGGTTATTGACAGGTTATCCATTTGATTCTAACTTGGTGTGATTTGTGTTAAAGGACCCCTGAGAACAGCTCACGTGCCTCCAGTCCCTCCTGCTCAGACTGTGAAAACTTCCCGATGGTTCCCACTCTGGAGACCTCCTACCTTGCGCGGGCTGCAAAGAACGAGTTCCTGAACTTGGTGCCTGATATTGAAGAAATGCGACCAGGGTGAGTAATGCCATATTAACCCAAATACTGTCACTATGACATGTGTCTCACAGACCAAATGTAAGTCGACACTCATGTTCTCTAGTTCAAGCAGAAATGATGTGGATCGATTCAAATTCCTGAGCCTGGATGATTTCAGCTGGAAACAAACCAACTCTGCTTCTTCCTCAGATAATTCAATTCAATTTTATTTATATAGCGCCAAATCACAACAAAAGTCGCCTCAAGGCGCTTCATAGATACAGAGAAAAACCCAACAATCATATGACCCCCTATGAGCAAGCACTTTGGCGACAGTGGGAAGGAAAAACTCCCTTTTAACAGGAAGAAACCTCCAGCAGAACCAGGCTCAGGGAGGGGCGGGACCATCTTCTGCGACCGGTTGGGGTGAGAGAAGGAAGATGGGATAAAGACATGCTGTGGAAGAGAGACAGAGGTTAATAACAGATATGATTCAATGCAGAGAGGTCTATTAATACATAGTGAGTGAGAAAGGTGACTGGAAAGGAAAAACTCAATGCATCATGGGAATCCCCGGCAGCCTACGTCTATTGCAGCATAACTAAGGGAGGATTCAGGGTCACCTGGTCCAGCCCTAACTATATGCTTTAGCAAAAAGGAAAGTTTTAAGCCTAATCTTAAAAGTAGAGATAGTGTCTGTCTCCTGAATCCAAACTGGAAGCTGGTTCCACAGAAGAGGGGCCTGAAAACTGAAGGCTCTCCCTCCCATTCTACTTTTAAATACTCTAGGAACAACAAGTAGGCCTGCAGAGCGAGAGCGAAGTGCTCTAATAGGGTGATATGGTACTACAAGGTCATTAAGATAAGATGGGGCCTGATTATTTAAGACCTTGTATGTGAGGAGCAGGATTTTGAATTCAATTCTGGATTTAACAGGAGAAATCTGCTCTCTCTTTCTAGTCCCTGTCAGGACTCTTGCTGCAGCATTTTGGATTAGCTGAAGGCTTTTCAGTGAGTTTTTTGGACATCCTGATAATAATGAATTACAGTCGTCCAGCCTGGAAGTAATAAATGGTAAATGCCCTGTATTTATATAGCGCTTTACTAGTCCCTAAGGACCCCAAAGCGCTTTACATATCCAGTCATCCACCCATTCACACACACATTCACACAATAAATGCATGAACTAGTTTTTCAGCGTCACTCTGAGACAGGATATTTCTAATTTTAGAGATGTTGCGCAAATGGAAGAACGCAGTCTTACATATTTGTTTAATATGTGCGTTGAAGGACATGTCCTGGTCAAAAATGACTCCAAGGTTCCTCACAGCGTTACTGGAGGCCAAGGTAATGCCATCCAGAGTAAGAATCTGGTTAGATACCATATTTCTAAACTTTTCAGGGACGAGTACAATAACCTCAGTTTGATCTGAATTAAGAAGCAGAAAGTTAGCGGCCATCCAGGTCTTTAAGTCTTTAAGACATTCCTGCAGTGTAACTCATTGGTGTGTGTTATCTGGCTTCATGGACAGATAGAGCTGGGTGTCATCTGCATAGCAGTGAAAATTTATGCTATGTCTTCTAATGATGCTGCCTAGGGGAAACATGTATAATGTAAACAGAATTGGTCCTAGCACTGAACCCTGTGGAACTCCATAATTAACCTCAGTGTGTGAAGAGGACTCTCCATTTACATGCACAAATTGGAGTCTATTAGATAGATATGTCACAAACCAAACTGTACACTGGTAAACTGTTACAATAAAAAAAGACCGTAATTTTCTTTACTCTTCTTTATTTATGTAACTTTTGTTTTCACTGGCAATTTAGTATTAGGTTAGGACAAAAAACAAATTAGGAAGGTTAAAGACAGAACATTACTAGATTGTGGTTTTAATTAAAATGTAGCCTTTGACAATGCTGAACACATGAGAAGCTACTTTAAGGCATATCACCCAATTTGTAATATTGCTAAACATTTCTTAAGGCAGACGAGTCATGCTGGCTGGGTCAGTGTCATTTTTGTTGTAATTGATGTCTGGTTTGTTCTGTTCCCTAGTGATGGGTAGGGATGGGTACCAGTATCCGGTGTTCTGACATAATCCTTGAAATAGTAATAACACAGTATCCTCAGCAAAGATGAATTAAACAAGTTTTATTTTAATGGAAGTTTACTTCAAGTCTTCAGATTTTTACTGTCTTTTATTTGATTACTTTAAAGTATATGATTACATTAGAGTAATTAAATAAAGACAGTTTTGATGGAGCTCCTGAGCCAGCCCAAGCTCTCTATGAAGACGAGGAAAAACTCCCCTGGGGGGGCCAGACTGACGGGAAGAAACCTCGGGAAAGCCCATTCAAAGAGAGATCCCCTTTCCTGGGATGGCTGGGGGGGGGTTACAGGAATTCCAAAACACTGAAATTTAAAGTGGGCCAATTTAAAAAAAAATTATTTCCTGAAAAAAAGAAAGGTAATTCATACATCACACATAAATGATAACGTCTGAATTGTGTGTGTTTGTGTGTGTGTGTGATAGGCTTATCTCAGCCAAGTGTGATGCTGTAGCTCCTCCAGCGTCGGCCGCGTCTCCGGGACTTTGGTTAAACACGCGTCCAAGAAATCCCGGCAGTCTGGAAAGAAAGGAAAGAGAAAAAACATGAAGATGATAGTTCCAGTGGTCCAAGCCATCAGTCAGTCTTGAAGTGTGACGTTTTCTTACTTTTGGACAGATGTCTTTTGAATTTCAGGCGCTTTTTGAGGAAGCTCGTGGTGTTAAAGTCCCCGGCATGAAGCGCTTCGTACAGAACCACTCCCATTTGCCATACCGTGGTGGGTCCACACCTGTAGCAACTGCGCCCGTACCACTCGGGAGGGGAGTAAATTTCTGTACCTAATAAACAGACACAATTGCAATTTCTTCTAAAACAAAAGGCGAAAATTGTGACATCTGTGAAGAGCAAGAGCAGAATATGTTACCATAGAAGACGCGGTACTGCGACTGCTCCTTAACAAAGCAGCTCAGTCCAAAGTCGATGATACGAACACGCGGTACATCTGAGCCGGTCTCAATTAGAATGTTCTCACTCTTGATGTCCCGGTGAAAGATGTGTTTATCCTCCAGGTGCTTCGCAGCATCAACCAGCTGCTTCAGAATGACCTGGAAATAGAGCAGGGCGATATGACCAAAAATATTTATCACGATATACATTTGAAAAGTTGTGATAACGATATAACTGACGATATAACTGACACTAGACAAAATACTTTACAACGCCACAACTTTATTAGTGCAAAAAACCCCATAAATGTATTTTCACTTAAACAAGCAGCTGTTTTTTTATGTGCATTAAAGTTATATAAAAATGTAACAGTGCAAATGCAAATTCCTCGCTGACAGTTTAACCAAAAGGCATTTCCAGTGGAAATTGGCCGACATATCCTCAGCATAACCATGTAAAATATCCACAAAGCTTAAAAAGAGGTTATACACACACAATACGGTAATATCACGTTGAGGTGCAGTACGTATCACTCCGCGAGGCGCCTGCCTACGATAGCCGTAATGCTCCGACAATCCATCGAGCGGTGCGGCTTTGTAGCTTAGCAAAGTCGCCGTGTACATAAAATCGTTTTGAGGTCAGTAAACACAACCAGAATTCATACATAAGGCACACGGGATTATAAGGGGCACTGTCGAGTTTCAGAAAAATCAAAGGATTGATTTTAAGTGTGCCGTATTTTCCAAACAACACGGTAATAACGGCGGCCCGCTAGCATGCGCTACCAAAAATCGTGCTTTGTTGTGTATCTGACGGACAAAAGCTAAACCAGTTCCACACCACTAAAGTTGCAGCATTTTTACAAACCAGTTCTGGTTCATCCGTTTCATTCAACGATCCACTTTTGCTCTTCTCTTTCTGCGTCACCGCCATCTGCGTATGTAAACATAGGCACTGCGCATGCGCGTTTTACCTATTCTAGCGCGATATTTCATTTTCCTATCGTTGCCCAAAATTACACCGGTATTACCGTGAATGGTATGATATAGCCCAGCCCTACCTGGAAACGATGAAAAAGACAATAATCAATCAATGGGTTAATGTTTCTCTAATACTCTGTGCTTTGATTGAATGATGTACAGTCTAAGACTCTTCTAAGGCAAGTCAACTTGCCTTGGCCTTGTCCTCTGGCAAAAATCCTCCATTTTCTTCTATGTATTTATCCAGGTCCACAGCGGGGACAGGTCTCTCCATCACCAGGATCAGCTCTCTGCCAAAGTCAAACCACTCCAACAGAGACACTGGGGCTGATGTTTCCACTGATCCATCTGCTTCAGCTGCAAGCTTCAGCATGATGGCAACTTCCACTGACACATTCTTCCCGTTATCATCCTGAAATATTTCAACAAAGTGGATGATGAGGCACAGACGTTCCACAGGTGAACGCTGCATGCAATCCACTAATGTAAAAACAATTCAAGTCTTGCACATTTACCTTCACTTTGCAGTACACTTTCCCCTTTGGGATGTGTTTGATGGCCACCTAAAAGACACAGGGCATTGATGAGCATTTCCTCAGTATGACATCATTAAAGGTGTAAAACAGCATACATCTCAGCTTACGATATTATCCCTTATCTGCATTACTGCCTGTCTTACTACCACCATCTGAACACTTACTGGTAAATGATCCTTTATGCGGTAGCCAGCAAACACTGCTCCACAGCCTCCTTCTCCAAGCCGGTGCTCCTCCACGTATCTTGCTTGGAAGTCACCTAAACAGACAAACACAAATTGGGTTTTACTACAGCTGTCACACAAATTACTCTCTGCTGTACCCTAAATGTTCATTTTGCTCTTCACCTGAATATAAAAGCTAAGCTGCTTGCTACTTACGTTTCTGTTCAGCCACTGACTTTTTGGCAACGGTTTTGGTTTTGTCCTGGTCCACGTTCTTTTTCTTAGGTGGGTCCCTGGTGTCTCCCGCAGCTTTCCTTTTGCCAGCCTTTTTGTTTTTACTGCAGCTCTCTGAAATCTCTATGCTGCAGTCTGCAGATGTGGAAAACACCAAAAGCACATCAGCTTATTAGATAATAGACACAAATATCTCCCAAACACTAATATCTTCAAACTAGCAACCAGATGTACACTTAATCTACCCCTCACTCAACTAATTAGCCTACCTTTACCAGTGTCCAACCAGGAAGATGCCTGCCCCTTGTCACCGCTCACATGCTCAAGAAGTTTACGCTTTTTTGCTGTATTGGTTGTCCCCGCTTCATCTTGTTGGACCTTTCGCTTGACTCCCCCGACCACATGAGCATCTGAGCTGGTGGAAGGACCAGCCTGCTCAGTGACCCTCCTTCTTTTTATGGGGGTCGTTTTTTCAGGACTGGCCTTTCTTTTAGCCATCCTGCTCTTACAATCTATAAACAACAACAACACATTAGTGAAAAAGAGCGCTCGACATCAGGACTAGAAGGATTTTGATGTCATTGAATTTTAAATTAGTATTGCTTACAATATAATAACAAGTTTATCCTTTTGATAAAAAACACACCAAAACGAGTCCATACTAGGTCTACTAAGTCTAGATACTGATGACACTTGTTGCTCTGTTTTCACTGCTCAGTCCAAGAATAAACTTGTCACATTATTTTACCAAAAGACAAAGTGCCCCAGTAACCTTTCTTTGATTAGACATGTTGCACTCAGGTTAGTTTCAATCAAAACCAGGATTTAAATCCTCTAAAAATGAATCATTTTATACACAGAGCCTCAACATTGTTAGAAATGTACATTCTGTTATTTAGGGGATTTTATTTTTTACTTACTTTGATCTCCTGGATCTTTCTTATCTGCCTCAGTCGTAACTTTTCTTGTTTCCTTTTTCATCTTAATTTTTAAAATAGAAAATGTCACCTTAATGAGTGAATAGTCCTTCAAATGTCTGGATGCTTGACTTTTCTAACTAAGCTGTATAAGTCAGTTCTGTAAGTGAGCTTTAAAAGTAAACTCCGGAGTCTATGGCAACACAACATTAGAACCTTGCCTTTTAGTGACATCACTAAAAGGCAAGTAGTTTAAAGAAAAACACTCTGGCATTTCATATAATTCAGTAATTTCACATTAAACTTTCTTTCATTATCCTTTCATTATTTGTTTAAAGACTTGATGTGTGGATGCTACTATGAAGACTTCTAGTTGAGCAAACACTAATAAACACTGACTAGTTTATCTGAGATAAAATATAACACTTTTTTATTAAGTCAGTGTTAACTCTGTTTTTTTCTGTTAGGATCATTCAATAGTATCAGAAGAGAAAAGAAAAGTATGTTTTGTTTTGTTTTTTTTCTTCAAGATCTGTTCACATGTACTTAGCAAGAGTGAGTACACAGCGTTAAAAAATGGTACTTAGTGTAGTGAGGAAGGCGAAAAGCAAAGAGAGCATATGAAGGTAATATTGAAGAAGGCGCAGTTTTGAAGTGGTGAAAGGCAAAGGCATGAGTGCAAGCGTAATAAAAGGTAATAGGAGAGATGTCGAGCAGGCGGAGGACTTGGCTGGAGCAGGAAAAGGCAAAAGGGGAAACGCGAGTGCACGTCTGAAACTTCTTCACTGTCAGTGAATCCTAATTCTTAAGACTAACTAAGAAGAATAAATCTATGTATGAATGTCGTTTTGAGCACATCTCCTCTTTCTACTGATCAATTCTTCCACCTAGTGGATAGATGATAGTATTGCAGCTTGTCTCGTCACCTGTTGTGTGTTTTGTGTGCTCCAGAACCTGCGTCCTGTTGGAGTACTGTACGTAAAACACACAAACACTGGAGTGAACACAGCTGCTGAACATCTCTATATTCATAACTTCTTCCTGTTATCTCATATCTGTCTCCCTTCATCTGTGTAGGAACGGTGTACAGATGTATGAGTATGTCACTCCTGCTCCTCCACCTAACACCTCCACTCCAAACTAAGTTTGCTCGGCTGCTTTGGTTCACTGATCTGCAAGTATCTGTCATTTGTTTGCAGATGTCTGCAGGAATTATTGTAATGATCCATTAATGGTGCCTGATTTCATTCAGTTTTACAGCTTGTCTCGTGTTTTTGAACTGCTTCCCTCACAGTTGTACACAGTGCTAACATGTGCTCTTACTCTGTGTTTTATTCCTGAAGAAAAAGAAAGTGCCCAGCCCAGCAGGATGAAGATGGGCCATACGTCAAGAAGCCGCCAAATGCCTTCATGCTCTATCTCAAAGAGCAGAGGCCAAAGGTCATTGCTGAACTCAACATCCCTGGAAATGCAGCCGTAAATGCAGTGGTGGGACAGAGAGTAAGTGTGTAACTCTACGTCTATTGCAGCATAACTAAGGGAGGATTCAGGGTCACCTGGTCCAGCCCTAACTATATGCTTTAGCAAAAAGGAAAGTTTTAAGCCTAATCTTAAAAGTAGAGATAGTGTCTGTCTCCTGAATCCAAACTGGAAGCTGGTTCCACAGAAGAGGGGCCTGAAAACTGAAGGCTCTCCCTCCCATTCTACTTTTAAATACTCTAGGAACAACAAGTAGGCCTGCAGAGCGAGAGCGAAGTGCTCTAATAGGGTGATATGGTACTACAAGGTCATTAAGATAAGATGGGGCCTGATTATTTAAGACCTTGTATGTGAGGAGCAGGATTTTGAATTCAATTCTGGATTTAACAGGAGAAATCTGCTCTCTCTTTCTAGTCCCTGTCAGGACTCTTGCTGCAGCATTTTGGATTAGCTGAAGGCTTTTCAGTGAGTTTTTTGGACATCCTGATAATAATGAATTACAGTCGTCCAGCCTGGAAGTAATAAATGGTAAATGCCCTGTATTTATATAGCGCTTTACTAGTCCCTAAGGACCCCAAAGCGCTTTACATATCCAGTCATCCACCCATTCACACACACATTCACACAATAAATGCATGAACTAGTTTTTCAGCGTCACTCTGAGACAGGATATTTCTAATTTTAGAGATGTTGCGCAAATGGAAGAACGCAGTCTTACATATTTGTTTAATATGTGCGTTGAAGGACATGTCCTGGTCAAAAATGACTCCAAGGTTCCTCACAGCGTTACTGGAGGCCAAGGTAATGCCATCCAGAGTAAGAATCTGGTTAGATACCATATTTCTAAACTTTTCAGGGACGAGTACAATAACCTCAGTTTGATCTGAATTAAGAAGCAGAAAGTTAGCGGCCATCCAGGTCTTTAAGTCTTTAAGACATTCCTGCAGTGTAACTCATTGGTGTGTGTTATCTGGCTTCATGGACAGATAGAGCTGGGTGTCATCTGCATAGCAGTGAAAATTTATGCTATGTCTTCTAATGATGCTGCCTAGGGGAAACATGTATAATGTAAACAGAATTGGTCCTAGCACTGAACCCTGTGGAACTCCATAATTAACCTCAGTGTGTGAAGAGGACTCTCCATTTACATGCACAAATTGGAGTCTATTAGATAGATATGTCACAAACCAAACTGTACACTGGTAAACTGTTACAATAAAAAAAGACCGTAATTTTCTTTACTCTTCTTTATTTATGTAACTTTTGTTTTCACTGGCAATTTAGTATTAGGTTAGGACAAAAAACAAATTAGGAAGGTTAAAGACAGAACATTACTAGATTGTGGTTTTAATTAAAATGTAGCCTTTGACAATGCTGAACACATGAGAAGCTACTTTAAGGCATATCACCCAATTTGTAATATTGCTAAACATTTCTTAAGGCAGACGAGTCATGCTGGCTGGGTCAGTGTCATTTTTGTTGTAATTGATGTCTGGTTTGTTCTGTTCCCTAGTGATGGGTAGGGATGGGTACCAGTATCCGGTGTTCTGACATAATCCTTGAAATAGTAATAACACAGTATCCTCAGCAAAGATGAATTAAACAAGTTTTATTTTAATGGAAGTTTACTTCAAGTCTTCAGATTTTTACTGTCTTTTATTTGATTACTTTAAAGTATATGATTACATTAGAGTAATTAAATAAAGACAGTTTTGATGGAGCTCCTGAGCCAGCCCAAGCTCTCTATGAAGACGAGGAAAAACTCCCCTGGGGGGGCCAGACTGACGGGAAGAAACCTCGGGAAAGCCCATTCAAAGAGAGATCCCCTTTCCTGGGATGGCTGGGGGGGGGTTACAGGAATTCCAAAACACTGAAATTTAAAGTGGGCCAATTTAAAAAAAAATTATTTCCTGAAAAAAAGAAAGGTAATTCATACATCACACATAAATGATAACGTCTGAATTGTGTGTGTTTGTGTGTGTGTGTGATAGGCTTATCTCAGCCAAGTGTGATGCTGTAGCTCCTCCAGCGTCGGCCGCGTCTCCGGGACTTTGGTTAAACACGCGTCCAAGAAATCCCGGCAGTCTGGAAAGAAAGGAAAGAGAAAAAACATGAAGATGATAGTTCCAGTGGTCCAAGCCATCAGTCAGTCTTGAAGTGTGACGTTTTCTTACTTTTGGACAGATGTCTTTTGAATTTCAGGCGCTTTTTGAGGAAGCTCGTGGTGTTAAAGTCCCCGGCATGAAGCGCTTCGTACAGAACCACTCCCATTTGCCATACCGTGGTGGGTCCACACCTGTAGCAACTGCGCCCGTACCACTCGGGAGGGGAGTAAATTTCTGTACCTAATAAACAGACACAATTGCAATTTCTTCTAAAACAAAAGGCGAAAATTGTGACATCTGTGAAGAGCAAGAGCAGAATATGTTACCATAGAAGACGCGGTACTGCGACTGCTCCTTAACAAAGCAGCTCAGTCCAAAGTCGATGATACGAACACGCGGTACATCTGAGCCGGTCTCAATTAGAATGTTCTCACTCTTGATGTCCCGGTGAAAGATGTGTTTATCCTCCAGGTGCTTCGCAGCATCAACCAGCTGCTTCAGAATGACCTGGAAATAGAGCAGGGCGATATGACCAAAAATATTTATCACGATATACATTTGAAAAGTTGTGATAACGATATAACTGACGATATAACTGACACTAGACAAAATACTTTACAACGCCACAACTTTATTAGTGCAAAAAACCCCATAAATGTATTTTCACTTAAACAAGCAGCTGTTTTTTTTATGTGCATTAAAGTTATATAAAAATGTAACAGTGCAAATGCAAATTCCTCGCTGACAGTTTAACCAAAAGGCATTTCCAGTGGAAATTGGCCGACATATCCTCAGCATAACCATGTAAAATATCCACAAAGCTTAAAAAGAGGTTATACACACACAATACGGTAATATCACGTTGAGGTGCAGTACGTATCACTCCGCGAGGCGCCTGCCTACGATAGCCGTAATGCTCCGACAATCCATCGAGCGGTGCGGCTTTGTAGCTTAGCAAAGTCGCCGTGTACATAAAATCATTTTGAGGTCAGTAAACACAACCAGAATTCATACATAAGGCACACGGGATTATAAGGGGCACTGTCGAGTTTCAGAAAAATCAAAGGATTGATTTTAAGTGTGCCGTATTTTCCAAACAACACGGTAATAACGGCGGCCCGCTAGCATGCGCTACCAAAAATCGTGCTTTGTTGTGTATCTGACGGACGAAAGCTAAACCAGTTCCACACCACTAAAGTTGCAGCATTTTTACAAACCAGTTCTGGTTCATCCGTTTCATTCAACGATCCACTTTTGCTCTTCTCTTTCTGCGTCACCGCCATCTGCGTATGTAAACATAGGCACTGCGCATGCGCGTTTTACCTATTCTAGCGCGATATTTCATTTTCCTATCGTTGCCCAAAATTACACCGGTATTACCGTGAATGGTATGATATAGCCCAGCCCTACCTGGAAACGATGAAAAAGACAATAATCAATCAATGGGTTAATGTTTCTCTAATACTCTGTGCTTTGATTGAATGATGTACAGTCTAAGACTCTTCTAAGGCAAGTCAACTTGCCTTGGCCTTGTCCTCTGGCAAAAATCCTCCATTTTCTTCTATGTATTTATCCAGGTCCACAGCGGGGACAGGTCTCTCCATCACCAGGATCAGCTCTCTGCCAAAGTCAAACCACTCCAACAGAGACACTGGGGCTGATGTTTCCACTGATCCATCTGCTTCAGCTGCAAGCTTCAGCATGATGGCAACTTCCACTGACACATTCTTCCCGTTATCATCCTGAAATATTTCAACAAAGTGGATGATGAGGCACAGACGTTCCACAGGTGAACGCTGCATGCAATCCACTAATGTAAAAACAATTCAAGTCTTGCACATTTACCTTCACTTTGCAGTACACTTTCCCCTTTGGGATGTGTTTGATGGCCACCTAAAAGACACAGGGCATTGATGAGCATTTCCTCAGTATGACATCATTAAAGGTGTAAAACAGCATACATCTCAGCTTACGATATTATCCCTTATCTGCATTACTGCCTGTCTTACTACCACCATCTGAACACTTACTGGTAAATGATCCTTTATGCGGTAGCCAGCAAACACTGCTCCACAGCCTCCTTCTCCAAGCCGGTGCTCCTCCACGTATCTTGCTTGGAAGTCACCTAAACAGACAAACACAAATTGGGTTTTACTACAGCTGTCACACAAATTACTCTGCTGTACCCTAAATGTTCATTTTGCTCTTCACCTGAATATAAGTACCTGGGTATGTGTCAGCCAGTCTTACAGGACTAACACAACCATTCACACTCGCATTTCTGCATTCACACCTATGGGCAATTTAGTGTTTCCAATTAACCTGTCACCACTAACTGCATGTCTTAAAATGCAGTTAGTGGTGATGTCATTAAAATGAATGCAACTTGTCTGCGTTGTTAACTATCCCCAAACACGGCACCTGCTTCCTGAAATGCTCAGAGTAGCTCATCTGCAACCAGTAACCAGCCGTGCTCAAAGTCTTTTAAACGACTTTCCTCCCCATTCTGATGCTCTGTTTGAAATGTTGAGTTGCATTCATAATCAAGCTGTTAGCTGTGTGCCCAGCTTAACCTAGCTACACATGTCTGTAGACATTGACCAGGGGTCAGCCTCATTATATCCGAGCTCTGCTGACAAAGCTGAAAGAGACGCAGCCTGTGACTTGAAATATGTGTCCAGCATAAACATGCAGGAGCGCTTTGGACAAACTTGATGAGCACTGTAAATAAGAAGTCCCACGTGAACTCGGGTTTCAGTCCAGTTTATTCCTGATTTGTGCTCACACAGCCATTTTAGAGTGTTGCATCATTAATGTGATGAGGCTTCACTTTGATAGCGTTAGGTGGACATCTGGTGAAACATACAGAGTTGTCATACTGAATCACTACTTACTGTTTTCCATTGAATTTAACGTACACAGCAAAGAGAAAAAAGCTTCATCGTGGACTCTCTTTGCAGTTTCACTTTGCAGAATCGCTGAATTTTCTATACATCATCTATATTAACTCAACTAGTGATCGGGGCATTTGTAGGCCTTTATTTCTTATTTCATCTGTTTGATCAGTACAAGTGTTCATTTTTAGTGTGAAACAGCTACTACATGTACTCTGAAATGTGCCACGTTAAAGTTAGTGCAGTATAGTGTTCACACATAGTCAACATGTTTCAGAAAAAAGCAATCTGCTGCTTTAGTTCACCAACTGGGCTTTTATTGTGAAACTCAAAGGATAACAAAGCCAGGTGTCATCCTCTTTCAATAATTTCAGATCAGGATCTTATGTTTAGGTCTAATGCATATTATCTGACAGACAAGTCTTTGTTTTATTTTGATTTTTACAAACAAGAGTGAATTTAAAAAATGAGCCAAAATGAACAAAGGAACATAAATTATGTTAGGAAAAGTCAACATACGTTGGTCTATTTTTTCTCCCTCGTGCTTCAGGGTTAACGTTCTCCTAACATCCCCACCATTCTCCCAAACTAATGAGAGGCTTTCTTGAGTGTAATTTATGATTTTATTGAATGTACTTGTTTTTGTAATGTGCGTTTGTGCAGATATTACAAGCGGCTGCAAACCCTTGTCAAAGACCCTCGACACGACTGCGTGCTGTTTGCCAATGAATTTCAGAAGTACTCTTACTGTCCACGAGAGAAGGGCGAGAGCCAGGAAAAATGGCAGACCAGGTCAGTGCTCATTATTTACCACACTCACTGAAGTGTACAGTCAAGTTGCTGCAGCACATGTAGCATAGAAATAGAGTCTATAGAGTCTTTTCCTTTCTCATTTTTTCCTCTTTGTCATGTTTTTTCTTCTACTTATACTTCTTTGACTTCATTTTGTTTTTCTGGGTCAAAGTGTGACGTTACATGTTTCACTAGGTGAAATTTGTAAATCTCATTAATTATAATGGAGATTATGCTAATAAAACATATTCAGTTCTTCAGTAAAGATGAAATACTTGCACCATGGGAAGTCCCCAATCTTGCCTATTGCAGCGTAACTAAGGGAGGATTCAGGGTCACTCAATCCAGCCCTAACTATAAATCAAAAAGGAAAGTTTTAATCCTAATCTTAATAGTGAGAGGGCGTCAGTCTCCCGTGTGCAAATAGGAAGCTGGTTCTACAAAAAAGGGCATGAAGGCTGATGCTCTGCCTCCCATTCTACTTTTGTAAACCCCACAAATAAGCCCGCAGCCTGAGAGTAAAGTGGGTGTGTAAAAGGGGTTTGATTATTCAAGACTTTTCTGTGTAAGAAGATTTTAAATTAAATTCTGGATTTAACAGGGAAGCCAGTATGGGAGAAATATGTTCTTTTGTTCTTGGACTGGATTAACTGAAGGTTTTTCAAATGATGCTTTTAGGACATCCTGATAATCATCCAATCACACAAAATGTCTTTGACTGCACCTGCTGACTACTTCTGCTCAGCAACTCTTGAAAGGAAATTGTGTTTCTAAAAATGTTAAGTCTCTGGGTTTAAAAAATATTTTGTGAAAGTGACATAAATGTATAGTTCACACGTGTGCAAAATTCATCTGGGAGATTTAAAAATGTAAACATTACATTTGAACTTTCTTTCAAATTGTGCAACAGGCCAGCGGTGCAGATGCATATGGCACTTAGAGCACACGTACTGGCTAAGATGTCAATCGAGCATTCATAGTGTTTTGTCCCAATAGGGGTTCAATGGGTAAAGGGGTCATTTTAACATTTTCAAAAATGTTTTTCCTCCACTTCAGGTAGAAAACAAGTGCAGGAACAAAGAAGTCAGGAGGACTTGTGAATGGCAGCTTAAAAGTGATTAATATTTATACCAGTTTAATAGAGAAAAGCACCAAAAGGATTTAATGAGTGTTTTTAATAATAGAGACTTGGTTGTAATGTTAATCACGATCTGACAAACTTTTATGTTGTGCCAACAAATGAAGCTAGAAGTGCAGTGTGTTCTCATGAAATGTGTTTATTATATAGATAAGGCACTCAATTATTTATTTTTTATATTCTTTCTGTGGAAGCACCATTTGAATTACAAGTAGTGTGAAATCATAACTTCCACCTACAAAACAGCAAAAACTTAGTGGGATATGTTAAAGATTATTGCTTTAGCGGGCAATTTGCTTTCATGCATCTTATGCTAAACTTGTGAGTTCATTTAGTGTGTGTGTGTGTGTGTGTGTGTGTGTGTGTGTGTGTGTGTGTGTGTGTGTGTGTGTGTGTACTCAGCTGCAGTGTGGTACTACAACCACCTGGCAGGAATGATGAATATAGTGATGATCACTGAGGATCCTGAGGCCGTAGCTCAGTTCAGCAGCCTGACGTCTGGAGTGTACGTCATCTCCGTCCAGGTATATGAAATACCTTTATAATACCATCTACTCTATATCGGCTTCTTATATGTAGCCACCTTACAGGGATTTATCATCATGCATTTAGAGAAACACGTGGTTTGAACACCTAAAACTGAAAGTCAGCTCTTTGTGTTAAAGTCGTTGTGTTGGAGCCTATATGATGGAACAGTTGGTTGGTCTGTATTATTTCACTAATCTTCAGTGGGACTATTGTAGCATGTAGCAGGCATGGGTTTTTGAAACACTTACATTTTTGGCAGCAGTATTAGAACAGTCTCACTTAGAAGTGAAATTGGTGGTTGTTGTCAAACTTTCGGTCATTACACATGATTTCTTGGTTAAGTGACAAAATGTAAATATATGTGGCATTTAGTCTGTTTACATACGGAGAGCTGCACTTTGTTTTTCAATTCATGTCAGCCTAGCAAGCATGCTGTGGTTGTATAAAACACAGTGACAATGAGTCAGAAAACTATTAAACTAGTATGTAAATGAGAATTTCGCTAAAGGTGAAGGTCACAGCCTTGTTTGTAATTGCACTGATTGATCCGAGCTCTGTCAGAAAAAAACAGTTACACTTTTTACCTATTTGTCGATACACTGGTATCGCCATTTAAAATGGTCAATAAATGACAGTTAAAGTAAAGAAGAGAGGTTAGAAACAGCCTTTAGCCATGTTATGGGTATTGATATTATATGTTTGGCTTCACAGGTACTCTGCATCTTCCCTCTTGGCAACGTGTTTGGAACGCCGCAAACACGAGTCGGTCAGAGAGTAAACTCATTGCTCAATAAGGACTGATATCAAGTCTGATGTTTATTTAAAGGAAAAAGAGCAGTACATGCTAGTAGCCGTGAAATTAATATTACATCGCTTTCTATTGTGATACATTTTTGATACATTGCTGCCAGATTTGTATATTTTTATCCAAACATACGTACCCGGGTATTTTTGAAAACGCAGATTTTTCTATGTGTTTGCGCCTTTCGTCCACACGTAAACGGCGTTTTCGGTCACTGAAAACAGAGATTTTCAACCAGAATTGGTAGAATTCATTTAAATTGGTTGGTTTCCTAAAACGGTCGTGGCGTTTAAGCACGGTCCAACAATTAACAACAGGGTTGAGGTTGTTGCTTTGGGAAGCCCATTCCAAAAACTCGCTTTATTTATTCTGAAACCAGTTCTTATATCTATTTAACTATTATTGTAATACTAATACTGAGGACGTCTAACTGTATCAAAAGGTTTAAGCATCTGGCTGTTGATTTGAGGTGAATTTGAAAGATTTTACTCTATTTCTCTTTCTCGAACCTGATAAGGTTAAGTGGAAGAGGATCCAAAACTTAGGCCCTTGAAGGGATGTTACTGGAACTAAGAAGGCCAACTGAAGTAATTTATTTCTTGACCTGTGTGTTTTTCCTTTGCCAGGATTATTTGCAAAGCTTCTGGTCAGATCTGCAGGCAGCCCATGAACTGTTTAGCTCCATTTCTCAGGCACAACAAGAGACAGAGGGCGACGATGGGGAGAAAGAGTTTCCCGAACATCTTCCCGCTGAAGTCCTGGAGGCTGGTATAAAGTCTGAACGTTACATTCAGGTAAAAATGTACCAACCTGTTGTTGGGTCTAACGCTCAAACCCCGCTGACTCAGCGCTTTCTTTTACTTGCTGCAAGGGGAGAAGGTCTTCATCTGATCTTAGCCCAACTCCAGCCTTCCCTCAAAGCCCTTTTATTAACTTCAGTGGTCACACAAACATCAACATTAATGATGCGACAGATAAGACACGCACATGTGAACGTGTGTCTCTGCAAGAGTGAACATGTGATGTGTGTGTATGTGAATGTGTCTCTGTGAGCATGTGATGTGATCAGTGATGTGTGTGTGTAGAAAACAGAGGTGAGCATTCATGCTAAAGATCTGATCATCTTGTGCAATGACAAACATATTGATCCACAATTCTCTAACTCCTGTTTTAAGTATACCGGATCTCTCTTTAAAACACGAGTTTAAAACAACTGCAGGAACAACGTTTAAATATTTTAGTAGCTTTAAGCCTGTTCATTTTTCAGAGAAACTGCAGGTACCTTTAATACATATACTAATCTATACTAACGAAATACACTGATGAGTGTAGGGAGTGTGCTGAGGAGGTAGGAGTATTTGAGGGGCTGACGAATAAAGAAAATGAGATGAAGAGCAGGACTGTTATTGAATGAAGAAGATATGAACTGTCTCTAAGTTTTCTTGCAGTTTAATTTTAAAGGAGAGAGACAGAAAAAACACATCATTATTATTATTATTATTATTTTAAAAAGTCATAAAGGGATTGGCAAGTTACTTTCAGTGAGTCCCCAAGCAAAACATGGCTTAGTATTTGGGGTAGAGACCTTTGTTGCCAGTGGTAAGACTTTTCTTGGTATCAAGTGGAGTAGTCAGAGGGTGACGATGGGGAGAAAGAGTTTCCTGAGGCAGATGGACATCTGCGTCTAAAGGTCAAAGGTCACTCTTTCGAGGATGCCAATGTTCACATTTTGGACAGAGAGGACAGATGGTTTGAAAGAGGAGTGAAAGAAGCCATCTATGTCCACTGTGAGCGACCATCTTTGAACAGAGGCGGGGCTTACGACACCAACTCTCTGCCATCTATAATCCAGTTTTGAGATCCTTCCCAGACGCCTTAACGCCCACTCACATCCTGGGCCATCTGACCTCAGGAATTCGCATGATAAGGTGGGGCCAGGTTTCACAATGAACACACCCGAAACTCTGGCTGATTGGGACCCACACCCAGTTTCACACCTTGGCTCAGGCGATTAGAGGATCATCAGGGGGTCCTTTTGTCCCTCTGTGGGGGGATACTCCCTCTAGGTTTATATCTGGGACTCTCCACCATTTGACCTTAGAACTGAAGAAGCTTCTCGGATGAGAGGTGAAACGTCTTCAAGCAACTTAAAGAAGTCCAGACGCTTTTCTTTGCAAGCTCCTTTGACTACGATGACCTGGATGACTGAGAACCTTCACAGACAGTTTTTGGTTGATATTCTATCGCTCTCCATTAAATGAAACTAACATTAAAGAAATAACATGAATAATTGTTCTTTCTTTGTAACTGAGGAAACCTACAAATTCAGCAGTGATAATTATTTCCCCAACTGTACCTGAGCAGGTATGGAGATGTCACAAAGAGAAGGCAGTGGAGTTTTTCACCAGATTGTTTAACACAACCTCAGTGGCAGAAGAGTAAATGTCTTGTTTCATTCCTTTTTACTAGGGTACACTGAATGTTAACAAGCATCGGGCACAGAACGAGGCTTTCGTCAGGCCGAAGAACTTCTCAACCAAGAGCACAGGTGAAAACGCCTTACATTTTCAAAACAGGTGGAACAGACACATTAAACTTATATTTGCTAGACGTTTCTGATCTCTTCTCCCGACTTTGACCCCCCCTATCCATCTTAGATCTGACTTGGGATGTGCTTGTGTATGGTCGAAAAAATCGAAACAGAGCGGTGCATGGGGACGAGGTTGTGGTGGAGTTGTTGCCCAAGAACGAGTGGAGAGGGAGGGACACAGCCCTGACTGATGGGGATGAAAAAACTGGAGAGGACAATGAGAGTACACCTCTGCCAACAGGTGGGAATGTTTGTACTCCATTCATTCACATTTGATTTATTTTTGTATTTAATGATATTTTGTGTATTATATTTTCTGTCTGATTTGCCTAAAATATGTTCAGGATATCTCACAAATAAGTAATGAAAACAATGAAGCATCTTGATCGAACCACATGAATGGTTCGATCCGTGGCTCCCCGAGTCTGCAAGCCGAGTATCTTTGGGAAAGATACTAACCCCAAGTTGCTCTCCGATGCATCCATTGGAGTATAGTGAGTGTGAATGTTGCTTAGTAAGCACTTAAACGCATAGAAGGAAGTGCTTGTGTGAATGGGGTGATTGGGTAAGAGTAGAAAAGAGCTGTATAAGAATTAGTCCATTCACCATTCTTGTTTATATCACCTGCATGAAGCAACATTATAAGAACATATTTGGGTGAAATAACATTTGGAAGCTATTTTCTGGACAGGCATTCACAATTAAACTTTTTTTAAAGTTGCTACTGATTTTTATTACAGTTCTGGTGTAATTTGGCACAACTGAACCTCTTCTCCATGGTTCCATTCGTCAGGGAATAGCTTCTTGACAGCCACATTTCCAGAGATTCAAATAACGATGAAGTTTCGTCGAACAACTCAAGGGCCAAATGCATCTCTCAGGTTCTGTGTCACGTCTTTGCTGGTTTTTCCTGCTTTTTAATGACATGGCAGATATTGTTCATCTTCTGTAGAATTTTTTTTACGTCTGACACCTTTTCTTTCGTCCAATACAAAAGAAAGTTTTAAGTCTAGGAGACACAAATGGCAGGGAACGCATCCTGAGCTTCCACTAACATACAGTTCCCTTTACCAAACACAACAGAACAGAGACAGACGGGGCCCCATAAGTTTGCCAGTGTAACCTCGCAAATGACAAAAGAGAGAAAGAAAGAAAAACACTAATTAATTAAGCACACAACTCAGGGCCCAGTATTCAAAAGGCGAGGAACACTCCTGCAACTATACACGTGGACTCGCACAAATAATCAATAATCTTTTCAGCTGTGGCAGACCTAGAACAGGGAGGGATAGTTCAGGTGCAAAAATACTGTTTTAGCTTGTCACACTTTTAATTTGGCTAATGGGAACACCCTGTGTTTTTACATAAAAAATATGCAACACATAAAATACATTTTAATCTAACTGGAGGCAATTGACCATTGTTAACCCTTCTTATTGTTATTATTTTTACACACGAGGTCCTAAGGACAAAAAACTTCCCCCCCCTGCGGGCGGTCAATCCTTCAAGCTCAGGTCCTCTACCAGAGGCCTGGGAGCTTGAGGGTCCTGCGCAGCATCTCTGCTGTTCCCAGGACTGCGCTCTTCTGGACAGAGATCTCAGATGTTGTTCCCGGGATCTGCTGGAACCACTCGCCTAGCTTGGGAGTCACCGCACCGAGTGCTCAGGTTACCACGGGGACCACTGTTACCGTCACCTCCACATCTTCTCAAGCTCTTCTCTGAGCCCTTGGTACTCTAGCTTCTCATGTTCCTTCGTCCTGATGTTCCTGATGATTGCTAAATCTGTCACTACAGCCGTCTTCCTCTGCTTGTTCACCACCACTATGTCCGATTAGCCATCACCATTTTGTCCGTCTGTATCTGGAAGCCCCGAAGCATCTTAGCTCGGTCATTCTCCATCACACTAAGGGGCGTCTCCCGTTTTGACCTCGGGACTTCCAGGCCATACTCGGCACAGATATTCCCTTTATACTATGCCGGCCACTTGGTTATGGCGTTCCATGTATGTCTGCTAGCATCTTGCACCCTGTTGTTATGTGCTGGATTGTCTCAGGGGCATCTTTACGCTTGTATCTGGGGTCTTGACTGACTGGTCTGGTAGACCCCAGCCTCTATGGATCTTGTACTTATGGCTTCATGTGCTGCCATTATTAGTGCCTCTGTGCTCTATTTCAGTCCAGTCCAGCCACTGGTAGGATTTCTGGATGTGAGCTAGTTCTTTTATCTGTTGGTGGTACTGTGCAGGATCCTGTCCTTCCATGATGGTTCCTCTTCTTGCTCCTCTTTCTTGGGTTTCTGGTGCCTGAGGTATTCACTAAGCACACCTGAAGCCCCTACCAGTCAAAAGTGTGGACACGCCTTTTTTTTAGTGGTTTTTCTGTCATGGCCTGGTACTTCTACATAGTAGATTCTCACTGAAGGCATCAAAACTATGAATGAACACATATGTAATTATGTAGTACATATGTATATACCGGCTCCCCCCCAGTGCTGCGTTCTTTCTCCTCTGCTCTTCTCCCTGTACACCAACTGCTGCACCTCCACCCACCAGTCTGTCAAGCTAATCAAGTTTGCAGATGACACCACCGCTATTGGACTCATCTCGGACGGGGACGAGTCTGCCTACAGGAGGGAGGTTGAACGTCTGGTGTCCTGGTGCAGCCACAACAACCTGGTGCTGAATGCCCAGAAGACAGTGGAGATTATTGTGGGCTTCAGGAAGCACACAGCCCCACTCCCCCCCATCATCCTGACTGACACCCCCATCACCTCTGTGGACTCATTCCGCTTCCTGGGTACCACCATCACCCAGGACCTGAAGTGGGAGCCTCCGTCACCTCCGTCATAAAGAAGGCTCAGCAGAGGATGTGCTTCCTGAGGCAGCTGAAGAAATTCAACCTGCCAACACGGACGATGATGCAATTCTACACCGCAATCATCGAGTCCATCCTCACTTACTCCATAAATGTCTCTCTGTACTGATGTCTGACATTTAACCCCACAGGTCGTATTGTAGGGATCCTGCAGAGGAACTGGAGAGACTACGTGGTAACTTTCCCCACTAGGGATGGGATTCAGTCCCAGAGCAGGAATTCCCAGCGGATACTGACCATACCTTGGGACCAGCGTATTCCTAAAATCCGCATCAGTACTCAACAGGCTGAAGCTCTGCAGGTCTGACTTGACTTACATCTATAGGTTGATTTTATTTTCATGATGTACATTATGGCTTAGTCACATGAGTAAAAATAGGACGGCACCTGCCTTGTAACAAAGAAAAAACGCTGCTTTTCCAGTGATTGCAGTGAATATTTTGCATTCAGCGTTCAATTACAAGTAGTTACGGCAACCAACTGGTCGATCAAAGGTTGAGAATACAACACTGTCAACCTCTGGATGAACGCTTTCAAGGTGATTGCCTTGAAAAGCAGGACTCTATCTCCAGACCATCTTATCACCATTTGATTGGTGTTTTGCACCCTTTAAATAAAAGTAACTGACTGAGAGTAGTTGCAGAATTAGTCCCCGTCTTCCAAAGAAGCATTTCAAAGCCAACAATATTGCAAATTCATTGCACATAGCAACACCGATCTTGTTTGCGCTCCAGTCTCTAGTGTTACTATAGCATTATGCTTTTGTCTCATAGTGTGACCAGTGTTTACTAAGTGCTGTCTCATTTCTATCCCTGTCTTCTCATCCTCACCGAGGACCACAGAGTTGTGGTGCGCATTGATTCATGGGAAAGCACGTCATTCTATCCCAACGGCCATAGTGTACGGGTTTTGGGTCGAGCTGGAGAGCTTGAGACTGAGGTCCAGACCATCCTCCTAGAGAACTGCATCCATATTCTTCCTTTCTCAGACGCACAGGTGAGAGCACCTACGTTAGAGATAAATTCAAGTTTTTACATCTCTAAAAGGCAAATTCCACAAGCCTATATAGTATGTTTCACCTTTCGTATTTAGCTGTTGTGAACCCATCAGCAATTATTGTGAATATAAATATTATGATAAAATGTGATTTTTTTTTTATGTCTATAAATTGCAATTAAACAGTTAAATTCAACCATAATTGACGCAAATGGTGGCAAATACCCATCTACACAGTTTGGAAATACTTTGGTGAGTAATTTGCTTCATCCTGTGTGATAAAACTTGCAGGATTCTAGTAAGTTAAGTAATTTCAGAAAATATGTTTTTGTTACTAATTCCCAGCTCTGGTTGTACTTTGGATGTAGGTTTTTGATTGTTAAGGATTAATAAGCTTCAGAATTGTCCAAAAACAGCTGGACATTATTAAAACATTATTACCAAATCACCAAGCAGTGAAAGAACCCTAGCAGCTCCATATACCAAAAGCTTGGGGAAAAAAAGAGTCTGGACTTTTTCTTGAAGATGTTTCACCTCTCATCTGAGAGGTTTCTTCAGTTCTAGGAGAAACTGGTGCAGAGTCCCAGATTTTAAGCCCTATGGGAGTGTCCCCCAGGAGAGATGGACCCCCTAATGATCCTCTACCTAATCACACGAGCCAAGGTGTGAAAATGGGTGTGGGTCACAATCAGCCAAGTATTCGGGTGAACCCACTGTGAATCCTAGCCCCAGCCTATCATGTGATTTCCTGAGGTCAGATGGCCCAGGATGTGAGTGGAAGCGTCTGGGAAGGGATCTCAAAACTGGATTATAGATGGCAGACAGTTGGTGTCGTAAGCCGCTGCCTCTGTTCAAAGATGGTCGCTCACAGTGGACATAGATGCCTCTTTTACTTCTCTTTCAAACTATGTCTTCTGACAGCTGAGTCTTGTCTCATTTTAAGAGCTTCCTTTACATGTGTGTGTTCCCTCTTTTTTCCTTCAGGCTTAGAGGGAACATGTTCTGCCCGGTGGTGTAGGGTCCTGATTACTCAAAGTTTGTGTTCCAGAGGGTGATGGGAGTCAAACAGGAGGTACTGGTCCGTGTGTGTGGGCTTCCAGTAAACTTCATGTTGAGGTTTCCGTTCTCTTTAATGCGCACGGCAAAGTCCAGGAATGGCATACTGTTATCCTTTGTGTCTTCCCTGGTGAACTTTGTTTTTATCCACAGCGTTGATGTAAACAGTGAAGGATTCTACTTCCTGGGTTTTGATTTTGACCCATGTGTCATCAACATATCTGTACCAGTGGTTAGGTACTGTCCCTTTAAAAGAGCCAACAGCCTTTCTTTCCACCAGTTACTCCTAGACCTGAAGAAGCTTCTGACAGGTGAAACGTCTTCAAGGAACTTATAGAAGTTTGGACGCTTTTCTTTCCAAGCTCCTTAGACTACGATGACCTGGATGACTGAGAACCTTCACAGACTTATATGACCAAAAGGTTTGCAAGTTGACAGCTCGGTCCATAATAACCCTTAATGTGGTCACCCTACTGTCAGCTTACTTGGCTAAGCTCTTTCAGGACATTGGCCACCTGCTTGATAAGGGCACCTGTATGCATTTTCCCCTTCTCAACCTCATACCAGTGATACTGAGTGGGGTGAGGGAGGAGTAGCTGTCTCTTATTTTTATAGATCCCATACTGGCCCATCAGGCCATTGATGGCAGAACTAGCTTTTCTGTTCCACTACTGGCCATGACCATTGCCTTTGAACATTGACTTGGCGTGATTTTTTTCTTCCACATCCCAAATGGTCAGCACTCTGGGCGTGGCACACGAGTGGCTGATTTAAAATGAAGCAGGTCTCTCTCTGAGAGTCATTGTGAACATTCAGAATGCTAGATCACTTTCTACATGCTCATTTTATGAAGTATTTGAGAGATTCCTTATCTATACTCTGTTTAGGGATGGGTATCGTTTAGGTTTTATCCGATACCGGTACTTTTGAAACTGTGCGGGTGCTTAAATGGTGCTCTAACCGTTGCTTCCTTCTCTCACCCCAACCGGTCGCAGCAGATGGCCCCGCCCCTCCCTGAGCCTGGTTCTGCTGGAGGTTTCTTCCTGTTAAACAGGAGTTTTTCCTTCCCACTGTTGCCAAAGTGCTGCTCATAGGGGGTCATATGATTGTTGGGTTTTTCTCTGTATCTATGAAGCGCCTTGAGGCGACTTTTGTTGTGATTTGGTGCTATATAAATAAAATTGAATTGAATTGAATTGCTTAAAGAATGGAGAACACAAACTTTGTCCAAAAACCTCTTATGTTTTTATTTTTAGCAGTCTCTTTTTTCTGCAAAATGATAACCAAGTTAGCCTTTTCTTTTGATACAACATACCTACTTTGTTTGGAACCGGTGAATAATGGAAAACATGTTTAGCTGTTTGTTTTTTTTGTAAAAAGATAACGGTGTTAGCTTTTTCTGCAGCTACAGGGCATGTATGGTATCACTCTATCAAACAAGAAGACAGTCGCATGTAACTACGACGGTGTTTGCTAGTTCACCTTACATGCATTAATGTAATAACGTGGTTAGCCTACTCAACGTAAATTACACACGAACAACATTAAGCTCCTCACGCAGAGAAGAACGGTTGCTGCTGCATCATCATCCGTCTGCTACACTGGCAGGGCTAGGGGCCAGGACTCTCCTCTTCGGGTTTTTGGGGGATGTTGCTAACTCCAGGTCCAATAACAGGCAACCCACCCGCAGCAGATGTGCTCGGTGTGAAGTCTCGCAGCAAGCTATCAAATACGGCGCATTTCTCTGCTTTTAAAAAAACGCTATTGCGTTGCCAGGTGTTTCATTGGATTCGAGGTGTTACTTCCTTTGCACAGTATCACAGTATCACCTTAAAGCACTTGTTGCTGCTGAGTTTGCATATTTTGCTGTGAAGTACAGCCAGACTTTTGACCGCTTTGCCTTGGACATTTAATCTGTAGCTCTGCTCTCAAAGAACATACGTACCTGGACCCGCCTACTATCCTCGGAAATGTAAAATGATTGGCTAGAATCCAAAGTGTATGACATCTCAAGAAAAAAAAAAGCCACCCGTATCCGGTATACCCGCACCCAATGTTCCCTCTAATTTTTCATGTGTCTGAGCGAACACAGAAACTCCCTGAGCGATCCCTTGGACCACTGTGAGCAACAGCAGACGTGTGCACTGTGGTGACGCCAGCATTGAATCCATGCAAGTTACATGGTTTATTAAAATAATAAAATTACAGCATTTACATTTATGTTAGACTACTTTTAATTAACTATTTTAGCCCACTTACAATGAAAATTTAAAAAAACAAAACAAAAAAATCTTGTTCATGACCTGTGTAGCATGTTAACACTATTGGAAGTAAAAATAACTTGAACTCCAATTTTGAAAACACAAGTTTCTTTTGTTTTTTTTTTCATAAAGCTCTGACTTGTATTATGAGTCTGTGGTCTGGGAGAGAGTCTGTAACTCTGTCTGCAAAATACAGTAAATAATGACCAATGTTGGGTAATTAATTATATAGTTACTTCTTCAAAAAAGTAACTGAGTTATGCAAACAACAAAGTTTTTTGCAGCTGTTTACCTAAAAATGCAGCCAAGGCGTTTTTTTAAATAAACATTTTAAATTATTTAGAGAACAATCATCAAATTGCATCAAATCTGATGCCACACAAATTATTTGTGCCACTCCAAAAATAATTTCTGTCAACTATGAGATGAAGGAGAACAACAGCCTGATACCTGCAGGCCTGACAGCAGCAGATGTGTCACTGCTGTAACACCTGTAACACTCAGCAGTCGCCTCATTGTTCTGACACACACTAAACGTCGCCACGCCGCTTTGCTCGCTAAAACACCGGTGTCGGCACATAAGGACGCTGTCAGAGCCTGTCAACGACATTGATTAGCTGCGTATATACGAATGTGAATCGCATTACTGGCTGGATCCCATACGGGAGCAGCCAGTCACTGACTAACACTGCAAAACAGACTTGTTAAAGTATTGATTTTAATTTCAATTCAGGTTAGATTTTTTTTTTTGTGCGCAACGCAGATTTTCTGTGCGCAGAGACCGTGCCAGCAGTGCGCAATTGTGCACACACACAGCTTCGAGGGAACATTGCCGGTACCCATTCCTAACTCTGTTCCACATGTTATGTTTCCTTCAGGATTAGCTAAATAAGAGAGGATTATTTTCCATTTATTAAACTGCATTTAGCTACTCTTTCGTATCACATTTACTTTGGGAATGCACCAATTGGTCCACATCCTGTTTATGCAGGACCCACTTTTAAACGGTAAATTGCTGAAAATGTAGCCATATATAGCGCTTTTCTGTGTCTTGCACTCCTTTGCATAGATTGAAGCATCTGTGTGTTCCTGTTTTGTTGAGTGTATCTGTCTGTGTGGCTGTTGAAGGCTACTGAGAGTGTGACCTTCACAGTTCACCAGAGGACCATCTATTACATTTGTTAGGTTATGCGTTTTTGATATTATTGCATCCTCACTGGCACACTCAGTCCTTAGTGTGGGCTTACCCTGCTCCATACCTTGTTAAGGATAAAGAACTTACAACCTGGAAGTAGATTATATCTCCCATAGTGAGATACAGAGAATGGTTGCTTACCAGGGTAACTCTGGTTTTCTGAAACCCAGGTGATGTTTGGTTTTCACCTCCAAACAATCGCAGTCAGAGATCAGGTGAAAGAGGAAAGAGCAGAGAGCGTCAAAATAAAAGGGAAATTATGGGAGCAAACACCAGAGTTTAACAATTGTTCATCACTAAATACAGTACAGATATTTTAATAAGGAGAGGTTATTTGAAAGAATGAAATTGATTTACTGATGAACAGAATTTAAACAGGTGATTTGCCGTTAGACTCAGATGGCCTATCTCAGCGGAACAGAACCCCGTCTGTGAAAAGGATTAGAGCAGGAGCCCCGAGAGCCTGGAAGCTGGTGGTGGAATGGTTGAATGGAGCATGAGTGATGAGATGAGGCGTGTACAAGGAAGAATAACCGAGGACACAGCATGAATGCTGATTGGCCTGGAGAAGGTGATTGGACTAGACCACTTCAGGAACGCCTTTAGCCACACCTCACCAGGTGTAGACAATCGGCAGTTAAACCTAGGCAACACCTGAAGACAACTGCATTTCCACTGTAAGGAGTGTAAGGGTTGCAATGGGCTGTAACAAAGGACAAGCACAGATGAGTCCACTATCATAGACTGGAACATCATTCATAACTTTTTATGTTATAAAGGGGGTGGCAGTAGAGCTTCTGTGATTGGTCACATCAGAGAGTGCTTGGTTATCAGAGAGTTACCATAGTAACCAAAGGTTTTAAAGATTGCAATATAGCTATTGTTGTCCAGAGGGGCCGATGGTGCGATATGGCAGCCTCGCTTCTGTCAGTCTGCCCCAGGGCAGCTGTGGCTACAACTGTAGCTGCCTCCACCAGTGTGTGAATGTGAGAGTGAATGAATAGTGGCATTGTAAAGCGCTTTGGGTGCCTTGGAAAGCGCTATATAAATCCAATCCATTATTATTATTATTATTATTATTATTATTATTATTATTATTATCAAATCAACAAAATATTAAAGAATCATTAAATATGTGGAATAGTTCATTCTTTCCTTTTTTCATCAGTGGTTTACACACTGGCTTGCAGGCAAAATGTCACTGGTTCGATTGCAACCGGAGATACAAATCAGGGTTGTGCCTGGAAGGGCATCTGGTATAAAACTCTGCCGTATCAAAAGATGCTGAGCTATCAGGTGTGGTGACCCCTTGTGACAAGGGAGCAACTGAAAGTGAAACACTGTTTTGCTTTGTCTTTGTGTAAAGTGTCCTTGAGTGTTTTGAAAGGCGCTTAATAAAATGTATTATTATTATTATTATTATTAATGTTTTGTATAGAATCATAACAAAATGTGAAAAGTTCAAAAGACTATGCGGCTGTTTAGCTGTGCCTGTCCGTCTGCCATCAGCTGAGAGAGATGCCGGTCAACTCTCTGGAGAAGCCGTGGACGGTAGACCCCTCTGAGGTGGCAGAGCGGCGGGATCTTAGGGACAGTCGCCTGGTGTTCAGCATCGATCCACGCGGCTGTGAAGATGTAGACGACACGTTGTCTGTACACAAGCTCCCCAACAGAAGGCTGGAGCTGGGAGTTCACATTGCTGATGTCACTCACTTTGTCAAAGAGGGTTCGCTCACAGACTTGGAGGCACGTTCAAGGTGAGGAACTGGTTGGAGTGGTTGGGTAGAGTAGGTGGGATATAAAAGGATAAAAGAAAATTACAGCATCTTGCATAAGTGTTCAGAGGAACTTTCAGAAGTACAAAGAGGCAAGAAAGTTGTTGCCTGAATTAATGTTGCATCAGCAGCATGCCTTGTAGCGCAATTATAAATAACACAGAGGGCCACCTTAAATAAGGCTCGTGTCTGATGTGAAGCATTAAGCCTTAAATGTCTATCATTTAATCACATGTAGAAGGACTTCACAGGGTCCATGATGGCTTTGAAAGTATCACTGGCACCAGGAATTGAACCAATGGTCAGCACGTTGTTGGTTCAATCCCTGGTGCCTTCGGGCTTCATGTTAAAGTCACCTTGCACAAAATACTTAACCCCCAAATTTCCCTGGATGCATCCGTTAGTGTGAGTGTGCATGTGAGAGAAAATGCTTAAAGGTATAGACTAACGCGCTGTATGAATATGTGTGCGAATGGACGAATGCTGGTCGTGCTAAAAGGTGGTTGGGGTTCTCACAGTAGAGAACTGCTACACACAGAACACAGTGGTCCATGTTGTTACGAAGAACTTGTGCTCATTTTGAGTACGATGCCATTAACAGGACAGGGGAATGTTTCCGCTGTGGGAAAGCCTGAGTGATTTTCACTGTGGCCTTCATAAACATATATTACTACGGGACATGGCAGCCATACTTGTACACAACATTCAACCAGAAGGTCATGCAGCAAAAAAAGGAAAAATGAGTCCGCTTCCAACTAAATTAGTTTTATTCTACTGAGTGGTAGAAGTAAAGAACAGTGTGTCACACATCATTTGTTTTCAGATCCCCTTTGTACAGTTACGGGTGTCAGGAAAACACCGGAGGTCACATGATGGCATGTGACCTTGAGTACCTGATGTTAATGGTTTGTCTATAATTGGCTTTCAGTGCATCTTATTAATAAAGAGGATGATGATACAAGACAGTTGAACCACAGTAATAGAACAAGAAGATATTCATCTGTGTTTATGTCCAGATATATGCACATGTTCTGATTTATTTATTTATTTTGTGCTGTATTGTACAAATGAATAAAACTGAGTTTAAAATATCTGCAGTAAATGAAGTGAAGGTCGGGGCTGCAAAAGTAATGCTTGCACTTGATCTCCACAAATTTTCCTTCCTGGGAACATGCAGCGATGACACCATGTGACAGGGAAGCAGCCCAAAAAAATTTGTGTCACAGCTGAACGGCCGACAAATCTGCAGCAAATGCATTCTGCTGTCATCTCGGTGTAATCTCGCTATAATCCAAAATCTCTACGGAATTCTTTCAGCACCTTGTTGAGTCTTGGAAGTGAAGAAAGGAGTGTTCAGAAGGCAGAAGTGTCTAACCCAGTGCTAATAAAATGTATCTGATAAAGTGTAGTCTGCAGATAAATTAGTAAGAAGGTCCATGAAGTGCATGTCGTTTTTTAAAGGCAGCAGCAGCAGCAGCAGCAGCATGTACAGAAGATGATTGAGAGCCGAGTGAGGAGAGAAACTCCGTGTAGACTGTTAACAACGTGCACTTATAAAATAATACTGAAATCTTACTATATATTTTTTATGTTGTGATTTTTAATGTAGTTTTGGTCCTCTGCTTTCTCTCTGACTTACTCTAAAATTCCATTTTACATTTCATAGCTGTCCACAAAGCAGCGTGCAGATCACCCACCTGTCCAGCTCGCCTCCACACTTTAAAGAAGTAAATTAAAATCTCATGATTGTGGTTTGAAGCCTTAAATTCTATTTCAGAAAATGGGGAATATTTATTAAATCATAAGAAAAACATTTTGCTTATTTATTTCATCCTTCCTGACTTATTAATAAACAGAAGGATGAAAATGACAAAGGTGGAACAAACTCTGAATATTTAGTACTTATTTTCAAATTATGTCTCACTTTTGATTAGAAAGAAGATGATAAAGCTGCTGCTTTGATCTCATTGCCTTTTTATATTTATTATGTCACTTCTTAAGGGCTACAACCTACTACCTGGCAGACCGCAGGTACGACATGCTGCCTGCTATTCTCAGCGCAGACCTTTGCTCACTGCTGGGAGGTGCTGACAGGTTAGTAGACTTCCCATCACACGTTTCATTTTCATATGCTTAAAATGCATGCTAGTTGTGTAACTGACACTTTCAAATTCAGGTATGCAATGAGCGTGCTTTGGGAGCTTGACGCAGAATCCCTTGAAGTCCAAGAGGTCTGGTATGGTCGTACACTCATCCGCTCCTCCTATCAGCTCCACTACGAGCTGGCTCAGGCGCTCCTCAACGGAGAACAGGTTGAGGTAGCGGAACTGGCCAACCTGGGTCCTCAGGAAAAGGGTTCTAAGCTAGCTCAACTCACTGAGGCACTTGAGATGCTCACACATGTAGCCAGACATCTTCGGGCAAAGAGGGACAGAGGAGGAGCGCTGGAGCTGGAAGGAGTGGAGGTATGATTGGTTTCTTGTATCTTCATAGAGTATTTTGTGTGTTTTGGTAATGTGTGTACTTAACAGTAAGACTATATAAATAAAGACTGCAAACATTTAAGGTTCATGTTCTTAATTGAAAGCGTAAGCATGTTATAGCTGAGTGTCTAACCCTAACACATCGTCACTACTGACGTCTAACATACGACACAAAATGATTCAATGAATCTGAAGTGAATCAAACAAAGTAAACCGTGCACATAGCTTCAGTGGAGAGAAATCCATTCTGCACATTAAAAACTGGAACCACTATCTTTCTCGCACATTTCAGCTGCAGAAGATTCTCCCTTCTAAGCTTCTGTCTAAGTGAAAGTTTGACTTAACCTCTGTGTTTGGTCATTTTGTCAGATGACATCATGGTTAGAAAATTCAGTATCAGTCACCCCGAAACACTTCATACAGCCGAGGGGAGGAAATCAGGTCAAAAGACACCTGTGGAAAAGGGCCAGGGATTAATGATAACTAATGATTAAATGGAGATTGGTCTATAAACATGTAGTCAGTGATAATGATGACAAAGAGGTGATGATGATGTTCGGCGTCATCATGAGAATCCCCCAGCTGCCACGGTCTATTGCAGCATAACTAAGGGAGGATTCAGGGTCACCTGGTCCAGCCCTAACTATATGCTTTAGCAAAAAGGAAAGTTTGAAGCCTAATCTTAAAAGTAGAGATAGTGTCTGTCTCCTGAATCCAAACTGGAAGCTGGTTCCACAGAAGAGGGGCCTGAAAACTGAAGGCTCTGCCTCCCATTCTACTTTTAAATACTCTAGGAACAACAAGTAGGCCTGCAGAGCGAGAGCGAAGTGCTCTAATAGGGTGATATGGTACTACAAGGTCATTAAGATAAGATGGGGCCTGATTATTTAAGACCTTGTATGTGAGGAGCAGGATTTTGAATTCTGGATTTAACAGGAAGCCAATGAAGGGAATCTGCTCTCTCTTTCTAGTCCCTGTCAGGACTCTTGCTGCAGCATTTTGGATCAGCTGAAGGCTTTTCAGCGAGTTTTTTGGACATCCTGATAATAATGAATTACAGTCGTCCAGCCTGGAAGTAATAAATGCATGAACTAGTTTTTCAGCGTCACTCTGAGACAGGATATTTCTAACTTTAGAGATGTTGCACAAATGGAAGAACGCAGTCTTACATATTTGTTTAATATGTGCATTGAAGGACATGTCCTGGTCAAACATGACTCCAAGGTTCCTCACAGCGTTACTGGAGGCCAAGGTAATGCCATCCAGAGTAAGAATCTGCTTAGATACCATATTTCTAACATGTTCAGGACTCAGTACAATAACTGAATGAATTTAGACGCAGGAGTCTTCCAGGTCTTTATGTTTAGTTTGGTTTTTTGCTGTGTTATTTACAGAATTACAGATGGATACCATATATTTCTTTTCATCGATAATAAATTATAGTACGGTCTAATAGAGACGTTATTTTTAAAATCAGGCGTCTAAGCAGAACACGTTCCTCAGCAGAAAACATTTTATCAGAAAGTCATTTCAGTGAGAATATTGGAATAAAGAAACCAAGCACTCCACTGTGAAACCACTGACAGTTTTCACATTAGATCACAGCCATTTATCTACAGCGGCTGGTCGGCCATCTGTTAAAACCTCATATGGACAATTCCTGTTGTTCTATAAGATGCTCTCTAATAGGATGTCTTGGATTTATTTATTATTCAGTTATTGCATTCCTGTTATGGCTGTACGCACACAGAATATTGATATGAAGTAAAAATGATTCTCTCGGGTTGCTTCTGGGATAGTGGAAAAACCAATATATTTCTAAAAGTGTGTTTAATGATTGAGCTGCCACCCAAAAATCAAGTTCTTATCTTGACAAAGCTGGATTATTGACCGCTGGTGAAACATCTGTTGTCCTGAAGGATAAGGACAACAGATGTTTCATCTTGATCTATTATATAAAACGGCCAAAACTGTGTTCAAATCCAAACTTTCTGGCTTCTTTTGGTTCCTGCTGAAGTGCTTTGGGTCCCCTCAGTTCATCCTTAGTCTGAGAAAAGTTTTGTTCTCTCTTTAAGGCACATTTCCTTTGAGCTAACTTAAACTCTGATTGGCTGTCCACTATAAACAAAAAGCATGAACAGCAGATCGGTGGAGTTTCTGTGCCCATGAGCAGAGCTGTGTGCCTGTTAGGGATATGTGTTCTTACTGGTATGATAGAGAGCTGAACGTAGGAAAGACAGTAGACTGTTTTCAGGTTGAGATTCATTCACATTTGGTTCTCCGTGCAGCATTTGTTCCGGTGGAATGGTGCATGTTCAACTGAGTTAAAGTAAACTGTAGTAAAATGTGGCCCACTGATGCATTTTCATATTCTTTTTCATTGAAGTCACGTTAGAAGCATTTTCCCTTTTCAGGTGGGTGCCCAGCTGGATGAGGAGAGGAACATTACGGCCCTGGTCCCTCGTCAGCCCCTGGAGGTCCATGAGACCGTGGCAGAGTGCATGATTTACGCCAACCACTGGGTGGCCCGCAAGATCCAGGAAGCTTTCCCCAACCAGGCCCTTCTAAGGTGTCACCCACCACCACAACAGGAGCTATTCAACCAGCTGGTGGACACTGCAAAGGCCAAAGGTTTCACCATTGACACCAGGTAATGTTTTTGACTGTTCAGTATAGAAACTGAGGAAATGCATATTGTAGTCCAACGCACATCATGTTCAGACACACAAGTGTGTGAACCTGAAATGTTTGATAACACGGGGACACACTCAGGTGTCACATGAGCAGTCAGACAAGAAGAAGACATGTTCCTTCAGCTCAGGTTGAGGTTGAAGCCAAATATGCTTCCAAACCAAAGACTAGAACATATGATGAAGCATATCTTGCCTTTGGCTTCAGCTTCACAACAGCTGTCGTGGCAAGGTCAGTCTCCCCGACAGAATTAGTTTCCCCTGCGTCGGGAGCACACGCTGGGCTGTCCAAATCACGGACAAACAGGATCCCACATTCTTGATTTTCAGTTCACAAACACTTCTTATAACGACTAACTACTCCTGAAACTTTGGAGGTTTTAGCTCTTTACACAGTAAAGTTACAGGATAAATATAATTATCAGGCAAAATGTCCTTCGTTTGTTAAAATAATCCCGTCTGATACCACGAGAGGACAATAAATATTTCATTTTCTGTTGTAACCCTTAAACTGAATGGTAATGTAACGACACTCAGGTTTCACTTTTTTACAAAACTAAAACATCACTACTTCCACGTCTGACTGTTTGTAATGGAGGCGGCGTAACCTGGATCCACACTCCGTGCCCAGCGAACGCTCGCCACGCAGGGGGAACACATGCTGTCGGCGATGCCGACCTCGGCACAACGCTGATCCTGCCGCAGTTTGTTCCCCGGTTCAAATCCCGGACAAACAGGATCCCACAGCTGTTTATGCTTTTAAACCCGTTTTGCACAGAGAGCAGTGTTGAATATTCTCACACGGGAACAAAACAAACAACTCAAATAATTAAAGATGGTTTGTTTTTCTGTTTTTTAAAAGAGGCAGTGATTTATTTAATTACAACCTGTAATCTATTACAGTTAACTTTTATTTGTTTAACTGTTTACAAAAGGTCTGAGGATCTGAGGCGTGGAATGAACTGCAATGGAGTTTGAAAACAAAATATGAATGTGCGGTTGGAGGATTGTGGGGGGGGGGGGGTTAAACCAACAGCAGAACCGGTCCCAGGACAAGAGACATGGTGATGCAAGTAGCTTTGTGTCACTGACTGCTGAGATGAGAGGCCTCACTCATCCCTGGTTTCTGGCTCTGTTCCTTCAGGTCCAACAAGGCTTTAGCTGCCTCACTGGACCGAGCTGTGGACCCACAGGACCCCTTGGTGAACAGGTTGTTCAGAATGATGGCCACCACTGCTATGTCACAGGCTCTGTACTTCTCCACTGGTGCTCATCCTCAAGACCAATACTACCATTATGGTACGATACCGCTGCACAGCTTTTATTGGCTGCACTAGAGTTTCAGTGTGACTGTGGGTCAGTCCATCCATCACACGTCTGCACACACTTGTCCAACGTCTGTTGTTTGTGAAGAATTATTCGACTGAGAACTAGAAAGAAGGCTAACGTGCTGATATTTGCTTCGTTGTCGTAGGTCTGGCTCTGGATCGCTACACACACTTTACCTCACCCATCCGTCGGTACGCAGACATTGTCGTGCACCGCCTTCTTACCGCAGCCCTGCACATGCAGAGGGGCGTTGTATCTGGTAAAGCACCAGCCAGTAACAAAGAAGTGGAGGAAATGGCTCACCATGTCAACAGCAAGAACAGGGTCAGGGGTGTTTTATTGTTTGTGTTTTTCAATGATTCACCTCTTACTCTATTAACAGAAGCTGTGCTGACGTCTGTGTTTCATTTGCAGGCAGCACAGGCAGCCCAAATGCGATCCACAGCACTGTTTCAGTGTCTGTTTTTCAGAGAACGAGACCCTCAGACAGACCCGTGCTGTGTGGCTGACGCTGTTGTCTACTCCATTCGAGACAACGGTGTCTTGGTGTTTATCCCAGAGTAAGAACCTTCAGTCCTGTGTTTTGTTCTGCAGTCTTCTTCTTTTCCTTTGTTTAATGGAGCTGTACAGCAGCTCACAGACGGCCAACCACTCGTGTATTTTTAATAGACGAATTCAAAGTTTATGACAATGAATGAATTTGTTGGAAGATGTAATTGCACGCTAATCAATGTATATTTAACAGTATACACGCTAGTTTTATTTTCTCTTAAAAAACCTCAAAATGAGTTTTAAATTGTATAAATTTACTAAACTAATTCCTTAAACATTTATTGTGAGCAGGGAAAATCGGCTAAAACCCCGAATCTTTTCTCTACCAGGCTTTAAATAAGTTAATTGCATTGCTGAAGTTGAGTCTGTGGGGAGGGACGGTGCTTTGGAGCCAGCCTTGTGTTTGTGGCACTTCTACGTTAGCTTAGCTAACCTCTGGAGGTTGCTGCTTGTTTATTGCAAGGAAAGTGTAATTTAATAACATCAGTGTTCTCCATGCTTGTGGTGTTACAGGGATATGCAATATTAACAGTTTATTAAAATGTAACCTGTGGTCATTTTGAGAAGGCTGTAGAATCCATGTAATGATTAAAATCACAGGGCGCAAAGCAGGTTGAGTAATATCACTGAGTAAGTAAGGCTGCCTCTGACCACAGCCATGTTGTTCACAGGTATGGTGTGAGGGGGCCTGTGTATCTGAAGAACAAAGAGGGCCTGGTGGTGGTAGCGGGACAGGACGGCAGCTGTGATTGGCAGGGTGGCACTGTGCGAAAATACCCGGACCGCATTACCACCACCTCCAGCTGTGGCACCTCCACCTTCAAACTGTTTGACCACATCACCGTAAGTCACAGAAAACGCTAATCAATCATTTTAGAAGGTTTCCAGCAATGCAGCGCCTAAAGGCGACGATTCCAAATATATATGCATGAGTGTATATGAATCACAGGTTCATACGACTACTGGATCTTTTGTGGTCCAACATTAAGAGACGTTTTATGATCTTGTTGTGATAAAGTGTTGTGTGGTTGCTGCTTTGTTAGCTAATCTCAAGGTAACAAAACGTCAGTAAGATGAATGAGACGAAAATGATTCCTGAAAATAAATCATTTAAAGTTATTCAGTTTATTGTTTTTAAATATTATATGAAAACAAAAACATAAGTGTGGGGGGGGGGGGCTCTCCTCCAAGACAAGAAATGTAATGCTTCCAGTTTGTGGCGTTTCTACACAAACCTTTTTGTAAAGGGAGATAAAAAATGACAGTGGGCGGTAATTGTTTTCACATAAACGCCTTTAAACGCTGCACGGTCGCACTCTCTCTCTCGCACTCGATAAATGATCCATTGTTGCTCTGCACACGTTTGTTACCACAAACGTCGCATGCACTTATGTCATTGTCATGAGACACTCTTGCAAACAAACTCACGGTTTAGTAACACAGTAGAGCAGCGTGTTTACGGGACAGTAACAGTAATCTAATTACCTTTTTTGCAACAGTAATCCCTTACTTTACTCGTTACTTGAAAAAAGTAATCTAATTATGCGTTGCTGCCCATCACTGGCGTCAAGTTATATTAAGTTCAGGCATGTTACACACGATGATTGTGAGGAATAAGTGCATGTGATTTAAGCAAAAAGAGCAGGAAACATTACCCTAAGGTTAGCTAACAAAAAGAAACTGAAGTAACGGTGTGTTATTCTCACATCTTTGGCTTTAAGACATGAAAAAGTGACAGAGTACTGCTGCTTCCACTGTTATCAACATCTTTTCTTTCTTTCATGGACTTATCCTGGGGTCATAAATGTCAAAGGGCAAAGGCAATGCTAACAACATAGCTTACTGATGGATGATGATGGATGACACATGTGGCCAAAACAAGATAGAAAGAAACATTAGCCCAAACACAAGTTGTCCACCACAGCATTGACTGCTGTCAAGCTATGATCATATCAAACAAAGAGATGATGATGATATTCAACAAACAAATCAACAAAACAACAACCTCACTGTGACACTTGACCGAGGTCACAGTGTTAATGAATGTTTTTCTCCCCCTCTGCTCCAGTCTCCACGTCGTGTGAATGTTAGAAAGCACAGTAAAGAAAGTTCGTGTACGGATGGATGAACGTTTGTTACATTGGATACGTGTGTGTAACATACGTATCCAATTTATCCTATTTATGAACAAAATTGTGGCACAGTCGGAAACTTCTCCACTCTACACCACTGTCTACTTAGCTGTGACGCTGCGCACAGTGCTGAGAGGACTGCTGTTATATATTACGTCACAAACCTTAAGTGGGCCTGTCTTTGCATAGCATTCCATTAGACTATTTTCAGTAGGTGCCATTACTGTGTAGTGATCGAACTGAGGAATACTGTGACTTACGTTCTCTGCTCTCTTCAGGTTCGTATTTCTGTCCACTCTTCAACTTGCCACGCTGACCGTCTAAACCTCGAGGTCATCAGCAACAAGCCTCACCACAGTGCCAAGTCCCAGCAGCCCAGCCCTCAGGGCCGCAGTCAGCTGGTCAAAGAGGTGGTGCGTCAGAATGAAGAGGCGCTGGCTCAGGAGAAGACAGCCCGGCGCCCCAAACTCTCCAAAGAGGAAAGAGAGTTTCGTCAGAGCAAAACTCCCAGTCTGTACTCTATTCTGGAAGAAATCAGAGAGTTGGCTCTGATGGATCTGGAAAGGGCTTCACGCCTCCCGGCAACAACAGCATAGAAACGCTGTAGCCCAGCTTTACCTCCAAGCAGACACTTGTGAGAACTGCACGCTGTGCGCTAACAGAACGGTGATCATTGAAGATCACTCGTGCTGAGTCATCCAGGTCATTCTTGTAGCTCCAGATTGTGTGTGGACAAACCACACGAGTGTGTGAAGTCACAGGAAAGCAAACACAATATTAAGTAAAAACATGTCCCGCCATCTTTTTAGAAACCAGAGTCAAACCGAATCAGTGGATACGTTTTGTAAAAGTTAGTTTTTAAAATCACATCAAGTTAAACTTAGTTGTAAGGAGGATAGGGAACGTGTTAATGCCAGTGAAGTGTCAGCAGTTACTTTGACAAGACCTAGTACTCACTGCAAATGTGGTTCAATCCTGCAGGAAACTAGTCAACTGCAGCAGGTTAAAGAAGTCTGGTAACAAAAGGCTTTTCTCTCAGCACCAGTGATCTCAATATCTCACTGGTGGGATCAATGTCTTGTGTAAATTAAATGTCTTGTGTTATAGAACCATTTTTGGTGAGTTCACACATATTGTACTACCTGTGACCACTTCATACAAAACCCAGCACGAGTATTGTTCTGGAGATGATAAAACGTCCACTCGTCCATTTTCTTCTGCACGTCCTGGAATCTGTCCCAGCTGTCATAGGGTGAGAGGCAGGATACGCCCTGGACAGGTCACCGGACTGATAAAACTTCATGTCACTCATTAGCAGACTTTAAAATAAACCCGTAGAGTAATGAACACACCTGAGGTTGGTTGTGTTGGAAGTGATGTATAAAACTAGGATGTATTTATCTTATAGTTTGTATATCAAGAGCCTGTATAGAAGACACCAACACCAAGGACATTTTTATTGTTTGAACTGGTAAATAATCAGAAGCGTTTTTTGGTTTGTGGATTTTAAGATTGTTTTCTAGAACTACCAACAGAAATATGAACTGTACATAACTATTTCAATATGTGTGCAGTGGCCTGTAATTAAAAATGGTGTTTTCATTAGCGCAGATGGAGCCACTTCATCGTGTTGCGTTTCATGTCCCTGCAGTAGCTTAAGAAAGAACTGTTCATAATTGAACGAGCACTTAATGCTTGGAAGAGGGTGATGGTCAGTTGACAGCTCACATACTACACACACACACAGAGGCCTTTTATAGAAACATGTTTGCAACCAAAATTCTGCCAATAGTGAAACTGGAGAAAGAAGATGCATCAGAGCAGGAACTGTGGATCAGTTCAAATATTTTTCTGTAACAGATACCAACACATGGTAAATACGTTTAGGATTTGGACTTTTAAAAATAAGAAAAACATTTATTTCCATTGATTATAAATGTCTTTGCTAACCCAAAGCTGACGTCACAGTAGGAACATGTGCTCAAGATATAAACCACCAGAAATGCACAACATTACTCGAATGAGCAGGCACGAACATTGGGAAACCTTTAAATCTGCTCACTGCCAAAGCTTTTCAGCAGAAACTGCTGCACGTGAACTTTAATCCCCCTCTACACAGTCGTTGCTGAGCTGTTGCTCAGGGCTGAGGCCGGTCTCAGCCTCAGCGGGCTCAGAGTCTTTGGGGGGAAGCGGGCTGGTTTGTTGCGTGGAGGTGTTGTTGGAAGGCTCGAGGTCAGGATCTTCTACAGTTTCATCTCCATCAGTAGAACCTTTGATGACATTTGGTGAGGATGCAGCTGGAGGTTTGTCTCCTAACATGTCAGCAGTCTGAGAGGCTGAAGGGCCTGAAAGGGTTGAGAATTAGAAACAGTGATGGTTTCAGTCAACACAGACACACTCAGTCTACTACGATTTATAAAAGACAGGCAAAGCTGAGATAATGAAAAATGAAACTGTAAACTGCAGGGTTCAAACTCATTGTTCAGGGTCAAATTTAAGCACTTTAAGCACTTTCAAGGTCCATTATCAAGCTTTTCCAGCACATTACCAAAAAAACAGTTTGCATGTTCCACTTTGCATCACCTCAGTAAGACCATGTAAAAATTAAAACAAATCGTCTTAGGTTGACTTAAATGTTCTTTGTTCCTCTTTTGTTAAAACAGAGAAAAATGCACCACACAAAAATACTGAAAAAGGAAATGGTTGTCTTATATGCATATAGTGCACAAACTCAAAAAACTCATTTCTCTCAAAAATGCAGATGTGCAAATGTGAACAAATCAACTTGTTAGAGATGCTCATCTCCACTTGGAAAAAACAACCACACAAAAGAAGAAATCTGCACAAATGAACAAGTCTGCTCATCAGATATTGATGCTTCTTTCCTACGTGACACAACAACAGGAGACAGATGTTTGGTACTTTAACTAGTTAAGCACCCACACCACCAAAAATGGGGGAAAAGAGAGGAGATCACATTTAATCGGTTATAACACGAGGTCAGAAATATAAGTGCAGACATGAGTGTCCACAGAAGCCTCTGAATCTCAGCTGTAAACCATTTCTACAAACACCAAACAGTTAAAAGAGCAGTTACATCACCATGAATCTGTGGACAGGTAACATCCATATTTTGATTTATGATTTTCTGGAGTTAAATGTGACCCAAAGTATATTTTATAGCATATAAGCTATAAAATACTTTTAAAAATTAGGTGAGGGAAATAATCATTTTTTTCTATGTTTGAGTCCCAGTAACTTTGACATAGTAACATCTGCAGTAATATTTACCCCTCTGATGACAGCTCACAAGCGTTAGCTTTATTTTGATACCAAGACTGTTTACACGGAGTTTGTAATTGCAGAGAAATACTCCATTTATTTTGGCCTCTTCATTTTCGAGCAGGAAGCTCAGAAAAGCCCTGGGGGCCTAACAGGTCAAAGTTCATTCCCAATAAAACTAACTGTGAGATGTTTGACTACATTGCTCTCTGGATTATTGTTACAGTCCTAAATGATCAGCTTTAAAGTGTTTGTGCTAATAACACCATGTACAGTAAGACAGGCATGGAGAACAGCACTGACGGGAGGCTTTGAACAGATGACACACTCAGTTCAATTCAACATATAAGACTTTAAAAACGCACAAACATCGACCTAAAATCTATTTATTCAGTCCATCACCTGTCATAGAATTATGTCAAATAATAATGTATTGTTCATCTCCCTTAAATAAACAGGCAGCCTTAAAGTATGAAACATTCATTCATTAAAACACTAAAATGTGTCTGTCGTCTCCGTGGCTGATAGAGCCCCACAGGCATCAATGTGAGCTTAAAGCCATTTATAATTTTTAAATGGTTTAATGTGTCGGTGCTCACGATAAACACATTTTGAATGAAAGCCAGGGAACTTCAGCAGCACAAGAAATGGCTTCTTTGTGCCCACATGCATCAGTCCCTCTTTTTACCAGTTTTTCTTTAAGGCTTAAGTTGGCTAGTTAAGTGTCGGACTAACGATTAAAGCTTTCACTTGAGTGAAGTCACTAATATTACTGCTACTGCTAAGTAATGTTAGCCAAGTTTAAAGCACACTGCATAAATCACCATGCCATAACTAACTGCTGTGCTAGCACTGCCGTACTCTATCACACTCAGTGCATTTCAATCATTTCTCCAGCAAGTTTGATAGCTAGCAAAATAATAATCATAGTTTTAAACATTAGCCTGTGTTATGTACACATACTCGAAATTATTTACTGTCATGTGACTCAAGAGTACAAATTCCTTCAGTGACGTTTTCCATCGAACACTCATTAAAACAGCACGAACCCTGAAACTGCTTATTAAAATAATATGTATGTAAATAATAGTATGTTGCATTATAAAAAATTAAGCTTTTGACTGCCCTCCAGAGTTCACATTAACTTCAGATCTCTGGAAGCTACACTACCCGAACGATGTCAGCTGTTTAGTTTCTATACTGGACAGAAAAAAAAAAAGGGGGGGGGGGGGGTGGATTGGCTCCTCTTAAGGAGGACTAATGACTAAAATGTGAAAGTTTAAAGTCGATGAGTAAATCATGCTCGGGTAATACAATGGAAACGGTCTCATATCACCATCTAGTGTTATAAACTGTAAACACATTTTTATGGGTGAAGGCTCATAATAGAGACCGATCAACAGGTCATTTTCTTTTCTATGGGTCTCATTTAAATCACATTACATCATTTCTGCGGTAAATGAGGACCCTGAAGAACGATTTAATGTCACTGTTAAAGATTTGTAGACAATAGATCGCAGACAGCTGGCTCCGCTTTAACTAAAGAGGAAGTAAAAACAGTTTGGATCACAAGTGTAAGGCAAAAACAAAAATACTACGCCTAATTGAAGCTGACATCAGACAGGCAGTAAAGAAATCAATGTTTTCTACATGCTTTGCCTCTTATTACCAAACTCCACACTAATGTGAGGAATCTCTGGTGGTTTGGACGAACTGTGCAATACGGGAACTCGTCACTCGACCTTCAGGGTTTCTGGTGGATATATACACTAGATCCACTTCACTATATTGTAAGGAGTATTCACTCACCACCCATCATCCAAATCATTGAATTCAGGTGATCCAGTAACTTCCACAGCTGTATAGAATCAAGCACCTAGGCATGCAGACTGCTGCTACTAAGTGGAAGTGTTTGGGAACGACAGCAACTCAGCCATCAAGTGGTGGATCACGTAAAATCCCAGAGTGGGGGTCAGTGGATACTGAGGCGCACAGAGGTTGCTAATTTTCTGTGGAGTCCATCGCTCCAAACTTCACGTGGTCTCCAGATTAGCTAAAGAACAGTGCACAGAGAGCTTCGTGGAATCCATTTCCATGGCCGAGCAGCTGTAGTCCAAGCCTTACATCACAGAGTGCAACGCAAAGCAATGGGACACAGCGGTGTAAAGCACGCCGCCACTGGACTCTAGAACAGGAGAGATGCAGTCTATGGAGCGACGGATCACAGTTCTCAATCTGGAAAGCCGATAGACAAGTCAACTTAGCAGTTGCCAGGACAACAGAGCTCCAGGTTTGGTGGCAGGGGGATTTCGGTGCGGGGTTGTTTTTCAGAAGTTGGGCTCAGTCTCTTCGTTCCAGTGAAAGGAACTCTTAATGCTTCAGCATGCAAAGACATTTTGGCTCCCGACTTTAAGGGAACAGTTTGGGGATGGCTTCTTCCTGTTCCAGCATGACTGGGCACCAGTGCACAAAGCAAGGTCCACAAAGACATGAACTCTGGCATGGGAGTCCTGACCAGAACACCACTGGGATGAATGAGAGCAGAGACTTGGAGCCAGGCCTTCAACATCAGTGTCTGACCTTACAAATGGTCATAAACTCCCATAAACACTCCCAGAAGAGTTGAAGCTGATATAGCTGCACAGGCGGACGTCGTGAATGGGATGTCACTCGAGTTCATATGAGTGTGGGGGCAGATGAGCAAACACTTTTGGCAATATACTGTACATTCAATGTTTTGCTTTTTGTATTTTCATATAAAGTTAATACACCAATGAAGCTAGATGATCCTTATGAACCTTCGCTGGATGTTTTGTAGCAGAATCATTAATTATTTCTGTTATATTGTGTCCCAGCTGTATGATACATTTTTGCCATTCTTACCAATTTGCTGCTGGCGTGCGCGCCTCTTTTCCAGGGCCCGCTGTCTGTTCAGCTCAATACGTTTCTGCTGCTCTTCGGTCAGAGAGGGAGTAGGTGGGGGAGCGAGGGCTTCGGCAATCTGCCCTTGGGGAGCATTAATAAAACTCTCTCTGCTGAACAGATCAGGATCCCCAAATGTTTCCAGTTCACGTTGTACCTCTTCGTCACCAGCACCTGAACACAATTTCAAGCAGTGCTGATAATTAAGTCCTGTGGAATATGGCAAGTATTTCCTATGTGCACCTGCAGGTGTGAATCCACCGTAGGGCTGTTCGATACAACGATATATACAAAAACGTCTATTTCATTTTACGCTATCGTTTGTTTCGTGGTGTCGCAAAATAAACTGTTTACGGCAATATTTCTTCATGGTTCTGATGTCACTGTAGTAAAGTTCTCTCTTTCTCTTATATATAACCACACTACGGACGGACAAGCGCCTGTTTTTATGCGTTGTCGTTAGCAACAACGACGGTAAAACCATCGCGTGTCCGCTTGTTTATGTTCCACATAAACCTTTCAGAATAAAGCTCAAGATCCTGTTGAGGCTTTTCAAAATAAACGGAATCACGTGAAAGAGCAGAGTGTTTACGGATGAGAAGTAAAACAGAGCCGCCAGGTGCTAAAAAATAAACCTTAGACTCAAACGTTAGAACAGGCTTTCCCCCGCAGCACGCCGTGTAATAAATACTCACAAAGAAAACGGCGCCGTTACAACTTCTGTCTAAAAATGTGTCGTTTCATGCATCGGTTAAAACACTCGACTCCAGCTACATGACGCGCAGCTGGAAACACTTCACGCAAGTCGAGATTCACAGAATTGACAGAAAATGTTACATTTCTGTGATTTATATCGTTATCGGACGATAGAATTCTTATATCGGGAGATGAGACTTTGGTCATATCGCACAGCCCTAGTCCACCGTATCCCCATCAGTAATGATTTTTCTTCTTACCATCTGTACTTGTAAAATCTTCATGTGTCAGGGGCATGTCCAGTCGTATTCGTTTAAGACATGTCTATAGAAGAATGAGTAAAAAATTACAAATTCTGAACATTAGGAATCCCACACGCTTGCAGGAAATATTCTACTGCTTCCTCTCACCTGCACTTCCTTTTTGCTGCCGAGCCTTTCCACTTTGTCAATAAAATCTTCAAATTGCAATTTGGGGTACAACCTGTGGGCCCAGTTCTCCATCTTCTGCATCAGCAGCCGCAGGTCTGCAGCCTAATGGGGCAAACATCAAAAACAGCGAGTAGTGATATGAAAGAGGGCTGTGTGTGATAGGACGCTTCTTCTTCCCACTAAAAAATGACTTCCAGTCATTGGAACAAAAGACATCTTAATTTGGTAAACCAACCTCTGGTTCCCCTCACTCATTTTTGACCACGACAGAAAGGGCAACTTTTGACCTTTTAGTCTCAAACCAAATTTAGGACATCTAATTAAAAGCTGACAGGCCAAACAGATTTAGCTCAAAAACCAATGTTCATTCACATCTGGTAATTGGTGGGACAGATGTTATCATATCCTACCTCGTGTCCTTTGCCTTTGAACTGGATATTGTCAAAGAGAGTGCCCAGAGCTGGAAGCCCTCGATCTGATATCAGCCTGGGAAAAAATATTAAGACTAAGTTAAACCATTAATGGATTACAAGCAGGGTTAGCAGCACATCCAGGCGTATTTGGCTTATCCAATTCAGGATCGTGGATGGCTGAAGCCCATCCCAGCAGCCAGGTCGCCAGCCTGTCACAGGGCCAACACAGACAGACCCTCTGAATGGAAATGTCAGTGCCTTCAGATGTACCATGTTCAGAAGGCAGTAGCTTGTTGGGGGGGGGGGTAGGGTGTTTGGTTTTCAGGGTGCCCACAACCTTTCTTTTCCTACCTGTTTGTACATAAGGCAGTATAATGAGAAATAGTCAAATTTCTCCATCTAAAAATAAAAAATAAAAAATTGCTATATATATATATATATTTATAGCAAAGTTGCAATTAATTTGAATATTTTATCAAATGAAAATCTATGTTTTTCTTTAATACAGCTTGCAAGTTTTATCCTAAGTATAATCGACGTTCTTACTTAAAAGCTTATTTAACATCCTTTGATTTAGTATAACTTAGTTCTGTCCAGGAACATTGTGAACAGAACAGTAACAGAGGAGTGCCACTGGAACACCCACTGGGAGACTACTGGGAACGAGCCTGACTTATGGTTGGCAATACTAACCAGGTTCACACTATAGGTGTACAGAGACTGGAAACATCTTTCTCACACACATCCAGGGATGTCTCCAACGCTCTGACAATTTTCAGTCTGGGAATTTTGCCCATCCAAATGATGAAAACAACAATGGTATTAGAGTCTTTCTTCTTTAAATGACTGGCAGAGTGAAGCTGCACCATCATCACACAGATGCAGTCATTTGTACCCGCCGCTAAAGCGTAAGAAGACGCTGCAGTACTCTGCGAAACGACAGGTGTCGCCACTCAGATAATATCACATCACTTTTTTTGTGCAAAGTTCTTTCCACAAACTTACGTTTTCAAACATTTGCAACAACTCTGTGTGTCAGTGTGTCTCTGAGCCTCTGTGCACGATTATTAGTGAAACGGTGATAAAAACCAGTGCAGTCACAGACTCGTGTTCAACCTGGCTGCAACACTGACAGTCTGCACACGTCAATCAATGATTTTGGCCTCCTTGTGTCCCAGCTCACACAAGATGACATCAAATTCCTATTTAAATGCGCATTTTAATGCATTTCAACCCTCTGTCGTGATATAAATGTCTTTGCTACCTGTGGGAGTCCAGCTTGGGTTGGGGTCTCTTCACGCCTCTCCTTTTAGCAGTAGGGACATCAGCCAGCTGTGATACCTCACCTTCATCTCCTGCATTGAAAACACATGACAACAGGATGTGTTTCTAACTCATTCTGTTGGCAGCGTGGCAAACTTCAAGCTTATCTTTAAATCCAGACAAATTATAGACTGGAGGTTACAGAAGAAATGTGCTGGTTTGAACAGTATCTGATAGGTTTCATTTGCTCACGCAAACAAAAACATGTGTGTTGTTATTGTTAGAAACATCCAGTCTCAGAGAGATGCTGAAAAACCAGTTCATGCATTTGTTAATTCTAGGCTGAACTAACAAATTCATTATTATCAAGCTGTTCCAAAAAGCTTTGTGGAAGGACTATGAGAGGTTGTATTTCTCCCACATTAGCCTTTTTTCCTGAATCTTATTTTTCTATGATTCTTCATTAAACCATGAATTTAAAATACAAAGTTCTGAATCATCACATCTTAAAGACCTCATAGTAATCCTGTAAGAGCACAGCAGCATCTACCATCTGCAAAAGGGTCTCCTTCCTCCTGGCCTCCCCGGCCTGGGGAGTGTGGTGGTGGGAGTGGGGGGAAAGCTTCATCCTCTATGCCGTCATAGTCAGGAATGTCCTGCGGGCTATTTTCCTGTGGGTCAACCATGGTGAGTCGGTCCTGGAGACAAAGTAAAAGACGTGTGAGCCCCAGTCGTCAACAGCATCAGCATTAAGTTACATGAATTTAACTGCAAGTTGAAAAAATGACATTTATTTCTGTAAGAGTAATTCTTTACTGTGTTACAACATCAACATGAAAACCTAAAAAAAACTGGCATTTACTTTTTTCTTTTTTTACATCAACAGGAGGAGCTGTACAGACACTCATCCCACCTGGAATTATACCCCAAATTCAGAAATGTACTATTATGATACATTAATGGTCCATTATGTTTGTTTCACAGTTATATACATAATACAATTTATAGATTTGTATATATTTACATTCTATCAGGGATGAACTGGTTGTGAACCTTTGGGCTGATAATGACATTTAAAAGTTACAATTTGGATGAATTATTACTGCGATACTTCTTTTGGACTCTGTAGTACCACAGAAATATCATTAAAGTAACAGGTTTGTTTTAAAGTCTTTCAGCTGTTCCGTAAGCATCATCGTCATCATCATTTATATAGCACTTTAAAAACACACCTGGCAGACCGAAGTGCTGCACAATACAAATGTAGTAATAAAATAGCAAAAAACAAACATAGCAATAAAGTAAACTCTTGAGCCAAAATGATGTGACACAACTAGGGCTGCCACAAACGATTATTTTGATAGTCGACTAGTCACCGATTATTTATGCGATTAGTCGACTAATCAGATCATCATCCACTGGACGTAAAACTACAGCTTATTGCACCATGCAGCATATGCTCTTATATAACTATCATTAGCTTATAGCTTTAAGCTTTTAAGGTGCTAACTAAAAATAAAGACAAGATGATAGTTTATTCAATTTTAATGAAATTTGCAGATTGTTTCGGTGAAGTTTAATAAACTCCTTGCTATCTAAAATATAACAGGACAACGGAGTATATTCTCCAGCATCTCACACTTCTGATAATCAGCTGTCTGCTTGACGTTTATTCAGCTGTGTAAAAACTATAACTTTAATCTCAGACAAACCGATTTACTCAGGAACAAATAAAATACTAAAAAAAAAAAAAGCCAAACAACAACATTTTTAATTTATCTAAGTGACTCATATATATTTAACCTGAGTAGCGAAAGACGGCGGTGGGTTTGAAAACAATTTGCCTGGAGTCCGGTGTTCTCACCGTGCTAGTGACCTAGCCCCCGGCTAGCTATCGAGCTAGTGGGTAACAGACGACTCTGAAAACGTCGGAGCGCTTTTGAAAATATGTGGTGTCCTGATAAACTGAGCCGATATTTGAGGTTTACACAGCTACATTCTCGGCTGAAAATATGTTAAACGTTTATTTTGTGACCCAGAAAGAATAATAAGAGTAATATTAAAACTAACTAGCTGCCGCCATTGTTGGAAACTGAGCTGGGCCGCGCTATGAATTCTGGGACACAGCTGCTGCTTCTTCTTCTTCTTCTTCGGGGTTTAACGGCAGCTGGCATCCTTGTACATGCAGTGCTGCCATCTTCTGTTTCAGTCCGTTATTACACTCTTAAATCCTGCTACTTATTCCTGCGTCTTTTGGGATCTTACAAAGCTTCAAACGACGCGTCGACTATTAAATCAGTCGTCGACGATTTTGATAGTCGACGTAATCGTGACTAGTCGACAAATCGTGGCAGCCCTAGACACAACACAGACACAAAAGGAAATCTTCTACATTGTTTTGCTGTTCACACAAGTTCTAATGCTACCCTTTGTTTCTGGAAGGAGACGATTTTCTGTCCAGTATTAAAGTTCAAAGAACAGGGTATCCGTCTCCAGTGGGCTGCTAAACAAGTTTACCAGAAAAATCAGACCCACGGTCATGTTGTGTCACTTTGAGTGATTAGTCAGCAGCAATAACAGGGAATGACAAACTGACAGACTTTGGATATAAAACAAACAATTTAAACATTTAGAAGTTAAACATCTTCTCGGATTCCTTTTGCTGCACATGTCTATGTATGTATTTGCTGTACAGTGTCATTTGTTTGGAACATTAATCTTGATGTATACATAAACATTTGATTTAAAAAACGTGTTTAAAAATGAACACTGACACAATTAAACACAACACTGGTGCACGGTGACTGCAAACAGAAGCAGCTGCTTGTATCCTCCTGTGGATACAAACCAGCAAGAACTCATCAGATCTCTGTCACTTACCATTAATGAAGTTTGGCTTTTATTAATAAACAGAGAGCACGGATATCTATGGAAGAAATATAGTATCATCAGAATTCAAGTATTTTTAGACATTGAATTTATGACACTGAATTTTTATCCTCCAAATTTCCCTGCAAAAATATTCACCTGCAAAAATTCACCTGCAAAAATTCACCTGAAAAAAATTCACCTGCAAAAATTCACCTGAAAAAAATTCACCTGCAAAAATTCAACTGCAAAAGTGATGAACTTTAATGACCCAAGCCAGAGCAATCAGCACCAGATCGAGTCGAGTGGCTCTCAGCCAATTAAATTACGCTGTTTGATCACATGACACCGTTAGCCAGCAGTGTGTCTCCTAAAAGAGAGCTGTTTAAAGGTGAGTGATTAAGTTTTTCTCCTAAATAGAGATCATTACAGAACGCCTAGTCCTACTTAAAATCCCATTTATTATTATTATTTTTTTTATCATCTACTCGAACTAAGGAAAACGTTTGACTAACTCAAAGACAATTTCCACGCCTCCCCTGCCTGACTGCAGAGGCAGTTTTGAATTTAGGAGCGCCAAGATGGCAGCGGCAAACCCTGGCGGCTCTCCGGTGAGTATATATATATATTTTTTTTATCTTCAAGTTTGTCTTTTGAAACCTTAATTTTATTTAAATCCGTTGCTCACGTATAAAGTACACAGACGGGGTCTTTGCTCAACTCGTCTGAGGCGTGTCTCACTAAGCGCTACATGCTAGCATCCTGCTAACCGAGCTACCCTTTACATGCTGTGCTTTAGAAAATAGGATACTCGTTAAAAAAAATACTCCGCAGATATCCGGTTGTTCAGTCTGACGTCACTAGCCGTGTCTGGGTCTAAACTCCGCTGCAGGTCCATATATCAAACGATCACTGTGGCATTACTGAGAGTTGAAAAACTGTCTAAAGTCTTTCATCTTTAATAAAATGATCAGCGTTCTGCTCTACCAGGTGTAACAATTGAGTTTAACATCCAGGCATCCATGAAAACGGAATTTATGACATTTAATGGAGTTAGAAGTTAGCAGGGAGTTAGCTCGCTAGCTTCTATCTAAATACAATATAGCATGTCCTGACTGCGGGGTTTTGGAAACAAATTAAAACATACAGCTCTGTTATCACTTCCAGCATAAATGAAGACAGAAAACTAAACAGCAGTGACGTTTGTAGGGTTACTGAAGTTGGGCTAGCTGGTATATAATGATGTGCTACGTGACCGCTAGCGACATAGCTATGTTAGCATAATATAAACAAGCTAACTTTTTTTTCCACTCGATAAAAGTTAACGTGAGTGTTCTCGGTGGTCAGAAACAAATGTAATCGCATGGCAGGATGCTGTAAAAGGACCAAACTTCAGCCAAGAGAACAACTGAGATAATCCATCCACAATACGAGGTTAGTCATTCATATACTGCTGCATGGGCTGGGCTGTAGCTACATCATAAGGTTTTAAAAACTGAGCTTAAATAAATGATTAGCGGTAATAAAAGCCGAGGGAGGTCAACAGGGATCACTGACTGTTTTAGGAGCTTTTTGAGATCAAATAGAAGAAAATACATAACATTAAACATGTTAACAACACAAAAGCCATATTAAACGCAGACTACTTTAGACCCGGAAGTAGGATTCGTCGCGTCATCACTGAACAACCGGATAGATAGATAGACGAACACTGCAAATATAATGTTGGAAACGAGAACGGCCTTTAGTGAAGGGGTAAAATACACCATGAATAAAGCCATAGAGTGAATGGCTGCCATGGTTGCAGAACAGCCTGATTTAATGACAAGAATGGGGAAGAGTGAGGTGAAGTGAACCACAGCCACAAAACACGGTCAGACAAGGCGGCAAAAGGGCAGTGATCTGTCCGTCAGTATGAAGTTGGTGTGTGCTTTGGTGAACAAAAACTCCAGACTGGTAGCAGGAAGATGGGAGACTCGTGTTTCACTGGAATAGTGGTGAATTAAAACATCCTTTGTTGGGGACATTTCGGTGTAAATGCATCCATACAGGCAAGACAGAGGCAGACCAGACAGTGAAGAAAACAAGGCAAACATTAGAAATATAAAAACGGAAATATAGGATGAGTCGGGGATGAGTTCCTGCCCCAAGTGGAGGAGTTCAAGTATCTCGGGGTCTTGTTCGCGAGTGATGGGAGAAGGGAGCCGGAGATCGACAGACGGATTGGGGCTGCAGCTGCAGTAATGCGGACGCTGCACCGGTCCGTCGTGGTGAAGAGGGAGCTGAGTGTAAAAGCGAAGCTCTCAATTTACCGGTCGATCTACGTCCCTACCCTCACCTATGGCCTTTACATGACTAACGTCCCCTCTTCTCCCTACCTCACATTAGCCCCCATCTTTCTTCCAGGTGGAAAAGACCCGTCACCTTCTGGGAGTGGCGGCTCCCGTGGGAACAGCTCCCACCACCAAGTCCCTGAGTGAGTCTCTGTCCCCCAGCGTGAGCTCCAGCACTCTGTCCACGTCCACCTCCGCCTCCTCGCAGATCTCCAGCACCACCTTTGAAAGCGTGAGAAGGAGCTGGCCACCAAGGTGAGAAAAACGTGGGCTTAGTGGGCGTTCTTGTTGCTGCCTTCTTCCTTCTCTGCTCGGTCTTGTTCCTGTTGTGTTGTAGTGCCTGCGCCTTCTGACACACACCTTCAATACTGAATACAAGCAGCTGGTGAACAGCATCAGTGACTGCAAGGTGAGAAATAATACAAAGAAATAAAAAAATAGCCTTTCTGTGTCACATCAGGGAGTTCCTATATTGACGTCTACCTCATCCTGCTGTTGTTTCACTTCAGCTTTCTCTCATCTCACCGATCGGACGTGATCCATCCGTGACGAGCTTCAGCAGTGCCACCCTCACCCCTTCCTCTACCTGCCCCTCTCTCTCGGACTCGCGCTGTGGCTCCATGGGCCAGAAGTAAACATATTTTTAGGAACATTGACCTCGATCTGCAAACGGTTATTGACAGGTTATCCATTTGATTCTAACTTGGTGTGATTTGTGTTAAAGGACCCCTGAGAACAGCTCACGTGCCTCCAGTCCCTCCTGCTCAGACTGTGAAAACTTCCCGATGGTTCCCACTCTGGAGACCTCCTACCTTGCGCGGGCTGCAAAGAACGAGTTCCTGAACTTGGTGCCTGATATTGAAGAAATGCGACCAGGGTGAGTAATGCCATATTAACCCAAATACTGTCACTATGACATGTGTCTCACAGACCAAATGTAAGTCGACACTCATGTTCTCTAGTTCAAGCAGAAATGATGTGGATCGATTCAAATTCCTGAGCCTGGATGATTTCAGCTGGAAACAAACCAACTCTGCTTCTTCCTCAGATAATTCAATTCAATTTTATTTATATAGCGCCAAATCACAACAAAAGTCGCCTCAAGGCGCTTCATAGATACAGAGAAAAACCCAACAATCATATGACCCCCTATGAGCAAGCACTTTGGCGACAGTGGGAAGGAAAAACTCCCTTTTAACAGGAAGAAACCTCCAGCAGAACCAGGCTCAGGGAGGGGCGGGACCATCTTCTGCGACCGGTTGGGGTGAGAGAAGGAAGATGGGATAAAGACATGCTGTGGAAGAGAGACAGAGGTTAATAACAGATATGATTCAATGCAGAGAGGTCTATTAATACATAGTGAGTGAGAAAGGTGACTGGAAAGGAAAAACTCAATGCATCATGGGAATCCCCGGCAGCCTACGTCTATTGCAGCATAACTAAGGGAGGATTCAGGGTCACCTGGTCCAGCCCTAACTATATGCTTTAGCAAAAAGGAAAGTTTTAAGCCTAATCTTAAAAGTAGAGATAGTGTCTGTCTCCTGAATCCAAACTGGAAGCTGGTTCCACAGAAGAGGGGCCTGAAAACTGAAGGCTCTCCCTCCCATTCTACTTTTAAATACTCTAGGAACAACAAGTAGGCCTGCAGAGCGAGAGCGAAGTGCTCTAATAGGGTGATATGGTACTACAAGGTCATTAAGATAAGATGGGGCCTGATTATTTAAGACCTTGTATGTGAGGAGCAGGATTTTGAATTCAATTCTGGATTTAACAGGAGAAATCTGCTCTCTCTTTCTAGTCCCTGTCAGGACTCTTGCTGCAGCATTTTGGATTAGCTGAAGGCTTTTCAGTGAGTTTTTTGGACATCCTGATAATAATGAATTACAGTCGTCCAGCCTGGAAGTAATAAATGGTAAATGCCCTGTATTTATATAGCGCTTTACTAGTCCCTAAGGACCCCAAAGCGCTTTACATATCCAGTCATCCACCCATTCACACACACATTCACACAATAAATGCATGAACTAGTTTTTCAGCGTCACTCTGAGACAGGATATTTCTAATTTTAGAGATGTTGCGCAAATGGAAGAACGCAGTCTTACATATTTGTTTAATATGTGCGTTGAAGGACATGTCCTGGTCAAAAATGACTCCAAGGTTCCTCACAGCGTTACTGGAGGCCAAGGTAATGCCATCCAGAGTAAGAATCTGGTTAGATACCATATTTCTAAACTTTTCAGGGACGAGTACAATAACCTCAGTTTGATCTGAATTAAGAAGCAGAAAGTTAGCGGCCATCCAGGTCTTTAAGTCTTTAAGACATTCCTGCAGTGTAACTCATTGGTGTGTGTTATCTGGCTTCATGGACAGATAGAGCTGGGTGTCATCTGCATAGCAGTGAAAATTTATGCTATGTCTTCTAATGATGCTGCCTAGGGGAAACATGTATAATGTAAACAGAATTGGTCCTAGCACTGAACCCTGTGGAACTCCATAATTAACCTCAGTGTGTGAAGAGGACTCTCCATTTACATGCACAAATTGGAGTCTATTAGATAGATATGTCACAAACCAAACTGTACACTGGTAAACTGTTACAATAAAAAAAGACCGTAATTTTCTTTACTCTTCTTTATTTATGTAACTTTTGTTTTCACTGGCAATTTAGTATTAGGTTAGGACAAAAAACAAATTAGGAAGGTTAAAGACAGAACATTACTAGATTGTGGTTTTAATTAAAATGTAGCCTTTGACAATGCTGAACACATGAGAAGCTACTTTAAGGCATATCACCCAATTTGTAATATTGCTAAACATTTCTTAAGGCAGACGAGTCATGCTGGCTGGGTCAGTGTCATTTTTGTTGTAATTGATGTCTGGTTTGTTCTGTTCCCTAGTGATGGGTAGGGATGGGTACCAGTATCCGGTGTTCTGACATAATCCTTGAAATAGTAATAACACAGTATCCTCAGCAAAGATGAATTAAACAAGTTTTATTTTAATGGAAGTTTACTTCAAGTCTTCAGATTTTTACTGTCTTTTATTTGATTACTTTAAAGTATATGATTACATTAGAGTAATTAAATAAAGACAGTTTTGATGGAGCTCCTGAGCCAGCCCAAGCTCTCTATGAAGACGAGGAAAAACTCCCCTGGGGGGGCCAGACTGACGGGAAGAAACCTCGGGAAAGCCCATTCAAAGAGAGATCCCCTTTCCTGGGATGGCTGGGGGGGGGTTACAGGAATTCCAAAACACTGAAATTTAAAGTGGGCCAATTTAAAAAAAAATTATTTCCTGAAAAAAAGAAAGGTAATTCATACATCACACATAAATGATAACGTCTGAATTGTGTGTGTTTGTGTGTGTGTGTGATAGGCTTATCTCAGCCAAGTGTGATGCTGTAGCTCCTCCAGCGTCGGCCGCGTCTCCGGGACTTTGGTTAAACACGCGTCCAAGAAATCCCGGCAGTCTGGAAAGAAAGGAAAGAGAAAAAACATGAAGATGATAGTTCCAGTGGTCCAAGCCATCAGTCAGTCTTGAAGTGTGACGTTTTCTTACTTTTGGACAGATGTCTTTTGAATTTCAGGCGCTTTTTGAGGAAGCTCGTGGTGTTAAAGTCCCCGGCATGAAGCGCTTCGTACAGAACCACTCCCATTTGCCATACCGTGGTGGGTCCACACCTGTAGCAACTGCGCCCGTACCACTCGGGAGGGGAGTAAATTTCTGTACCTAATAAACAGACACAATTGCAATTTCTTCTAAAACAAAAGGCGAAAATTGTGACATCTGTGAAGAGCAAGAGCAGAATATGTTACCATAGAAGACGCGGTACTGCGACTGCTCCTTAACAAAGCAGCTCAGTCCAAAGTCGATGATACGAACACGCGGTACATCTGAGCCGGTCTCAATTAGAATGTTCTCACTCTTGATGTCCCGGTGAAAGATGTGTTTATCCTCCAGGTGCTTCGCAGCATCAACCAGCTGCTTCAGAATGACCTGGAAATAGAGCAGGGCGATATGACCAAAAATATTTATCACGATATACATTTGAAAAGTTGTGATAACGATATAACTGACGATATAACTGACACTAGACAAAATACTTTACAACGCCACAACTTTATTAGTGCAAAAAACCCCATAAATGTATTTTCACTTAAACAAGCAGCTGTTTTTTTATGTGCATTAAAGTTATATAAAAATGTAACAGTGCAAATGCAAATTCCTCGCTGACAGTTTAACCAAAAGGCATTTCCAGTGGAAATTGGCCGACATATCCTCAGCATAACCATGTAAAATATCCACAAAGCTTAAAAAGAGGTTATACACACACAATACGGTAATATCACGTTGAGGTGCAGTACGTATCACTCCGCGAGGCGCCTGCCTACGATAGCCGTAATGCTCCGACAATCCATCGAGCGGTGCGGCTTTGTAGCTTAGCAAAGTCGCCGTGTACATAAAATCGTTTTGAGGTCAGTAAACACAACCAGAATTCATACATAAGGCACACGGGATTATAAGGGGCACTGTCGAGTTTCAGAAAAATCAAAGGATTGATTTTAAGTGTGCCGTATTTTCCAAACAACACGGTAATAACGGCGGCCCGCTAGCATGCGCTACCAAAAATCGTGCTTTGTTGTGTATCTGACGGACAAAAGCTAAACCAGTTCCACACCACTAAAGTTGCAGCATTTTTACAAACCAGTTCTGGTTCATCCGTTTCATTCAACGATCCACTTTTGCTCTTCTCTTTCTGCGTCACCGCCATCTGCGTATGTAAACATAGGCACTGCGCATGCGCGTTTTACCTATTCTAGCGCGATATTTCATTTTCCTATCGTTGCCCAAAATTACACCGGTATTACCGTGAATGGTATGATATAGCCCAGCCCTACCTGGAAACGATGAAAAAGACAATAATCAATCAATGGGTTAATGTTTCTCTAATACTCTGTGCTTTGATTGAATGATGTACAGTCTAAGACTCTTCTAAGGCAAGTCAACTTGCCTTGGCCTTGTCCTCTGGCAAAAATCCTCCATTTTCTTCTATGTATTTATCCAGGTCCACAGCGGGGACAGGTCTCTCCATCACCAGGATCAGCTCTCTGCCAAAGTCAAACCACTCCAACAGAGACACTGGGGCTGATGTTTCCACTGATCCATCTGCTTCAGCTGCAAGCTTCAGCATGATGGCAACTTCCACTGACACATTCTTCCCGTTATCATCCTGAAATATTTCAACAAAGTGGATGATGAGGCACAGACGTTCCACAGGTGAACGCTGCATGCAATCCACTAATGTAAAAACAATTCAAGTCTTGCACATTTACCTTCACTTTGCAGTACACTTTCCCCTTTGGGATGTGTTTGATGGCCACCTAAAAGACACAGGGCATTGATGAGCATTTCCTCAGTATGACATCATTAAAGGTGTAAAACAGCATACATCTCAGCTTACGATATTATCCCTTATCTGCATTACTGCCTGTCTTACTACCACCATCTGAACACTTACTGGTAAATGATCCTTTATGCGGTAGCCAGCAAACACTGCTCCACAGCCTCCTTCTCCAAGCCGGTGCTCCTCCACGTATCTTGCTTGGAAGTCACCTAAACAGACAAACACAAATTGGGTTTTACTACAGCTGTCACACAAATTACTCTCTGCTGTACCCTAAATGTTCATTTTGCTCTTCACCTGAATATAAAAGCTAAGCTGCTTGCTACTTACGTTTCTGTTCAGCCACTGACTTTTTGGCAACGGTTTTGGTTTTGTCCTGGTCCACGTTCTTTTTCTTAGGTGGGTCCCTGGTGTCTCCCGCAGCTTTCCTTTTGCCAGCCTTTTTGTTTTTACTGCAGCTCTCTGAAATCTCTATGCTGCAGTCTGCAGATGTGGAAAACACCAAAAGCACATCAGCTTATTAGATAATAGACACAAATATCTCCCAAACACTAATATCTTCAAACTAGCAACCAGATGTACACTTAATCTACCCCTCACTCAACTAATTAGCCTACCTTTACCAGTGTCCAACCAGGAAGATGCCTGCCCCTTGTCACCGCTCACATGCTCAAGAAGTTTACGCTTTTTTGCTGTATTGGTTGTCCCCGCTTCATCTTGTTGGACCTTTCGCTTGACTCCCCCGACCACATGAGCATCTGAGCTGGTGGAAGGACCAGCCTGCTCAGTGACCCTCCTTCTTTTTATGGGGGTCGTTTTTTCAGGACTGGCCTTTCTTTTAGCCATCCTGCTCTTACAATCTATAAACAACAACAACACATTAGTGAAAAAGAGCGCTCGACATCAGGACTAGAAGGATTTTGATGTCATTGAATTTTAAATTAGTATTGCTTACAATATAATAACAAGTTTATCCTTTTGATAAAAAACACACCAAAACGAGTCCATACTAGGTCTACTAAGTCTAGATACTGATGACACTTGTTGCTCTGTTTTCACTGCTCAGTCCAAGAATAAACTTGTCACATTATTTTACCAAAAGACAAAGTGCCCCAGTAACCTTTCTTTGATTAGACATGTTGCACTCAGGTTAGTTTCAATCAAAACCAGGATTTAAATCCTCTAAAAATGAATCATTTTATACACAGAGCCTCAACATTGTTAGAAATGTACATTCTGTTATTTAGGGGATTTTATTTTTTACTTACTTTGATCTCCTGGATCTTTCTTATCTGCCTCAGTCGTAACTTTTCTTGTTTCCTTTTTCATCTTAATTTTTAAAATAGAAAATGTCACCTTAATGAGTGAATAGTCCTTCAAATGTCTGGATGCTTGACTTTTCTAACTAAGCTGTATAAGTCAGTTCTGTAAGTGAGCTTTAAAAGTAAACTCCGGAGTCTATGGCAACACAACATTAGAACCTTGCCTTTTAGTGACATCACTAAAAGGCAAGTAGTTTAAAGAAAAACACTCTGGCATTTCATATAATTCAGTAATTTCACATTAAACTTTCTTTCATTATCCTTTCATTATTTGTTTAAAGACTTGATGTGTGGATGCTACTATGAAGACTTCTAGTTGAGCAAACACTAATAAACACTGACTAGTTTATCTGAGATAAAATATAACACTTTTTTATTAAGTCAGTGTTAACTCTGTTTTTTTCTGTTAGGATCATTCAATAGTATCAGAAGAGAAAAGAAAAGTATGTTTTGTTTTGTTTTTTTTCTTCAAGATCTGTTCACATGTACTTAGCAAGAGTGAGTACACAGCGTTAAAAAATGGTACTTAGTGTAGTGAGGAAGGCGAAAAGCAAAGAGAGCATATGAAGGTAATATTGAAGAAGGCGCAGTTTTGAAGTGGTGAAAGGCAAAGGCATGAGTGCAAGCGTAATAAAAGGTAATAGGAGAGATGTCGAGCAGGCGGAGGACTTGGCTGGAGCAGGAAAAGGCAAAAGGGGAAACGCGAGTGCACGTCTGAAACTTCTTCACTGTCAGTGAATCCTAATTCTTAAGACTAACTAAGAAGAATAAATCTATGTATGAATGTCGTTTTGAGCACATCTCCTCTTTCTACTGATCAATTCTTCCACCTAGTGGATAGATGATAGTATTGCAGCTTGTCTCGTCACCTGTTGTGTGTTTTGTGTGCTCCAGAACCTGCGTCCTGTTGGAGTACTGTACGTAAAACACACAAACACTGGAGTGAACACAGCTGCTGAACATCTCTATATTCATAACTTCTTCCTGTTATCTCATATCTGTCTCCCTTCATCTGTGTAGGAACGGTGTACAGATGTATGAGTATGTCACTCCTGCTCCTCCACCTAACACCTCCACTCCAAACTAAGTTTGCTCGGCTGCTTTGGTTCACTGATCTGCAAGTATCTGTCATTTGTTTGCAGATGTCTGCAGGAATTATTGTAATGATCCATTAATGGTGCCTGATTTCATTCAGTTTTACAGCTTGTCTCGTGTTTTTGAACTGCTTCCCTCACAGTTGTACACAGTGCTAACATGTGCTCTTACTCTGTGTTTTATTCCTGAAGAAAAAGAAAGTGCCCAGCCCAGCAGGATGAAGATGGGCCATACGTCAAGAAGCCGCCAAATGCCTTCATGCTCTATCTCAAAGAGCAGAGGCCAAAGGTCATTGCTGAACTCAACATCCCTGGAAATGCAGCCGTAAATGCAGTGGTGGGACAGAGAGTAAGTGTGTAACTCTACGTCTATTGCAGCATAACTAAGGGAGGATTCAGGGTCACCTGGTCCAGCCCTAACTATATGCTTTAGCAAAAAGGAAAGTTTTAAGCCTAATCTTAAAAGTAGAGATAGTGTCTGTCTCCTGAATCCAAACTGGAAGCTGGTTCCACAGAAGAGGGGCCTGAAAACTGAAGGCTCTCCCTCCCATTCTACTTTTAAATACTCTAGGAACAACAAGTAGGCCTGCAGAGCGAGAGCGAAGTGCTCTAATAGGGTGATATGGTACTACAAGGTCATTAAGATAAGATGGGGCCTGATTATTTAAGACCTTGTATGTGAGGAGCAGGATTTTGAATTCAATTCTGGATTTAACAGGAGAAATCTGCTCTCTCTTTCTAGTCCCTGTCAGGACTCTTGCTGCAGCATTTTGGATTAGCTGAAGGCTTTTCAGTGAGTTTTTTGGACATCCTGATAATAATGAATTACAGTCGTCCAGCCTGGAAGTAATAAATGGTAAATGCCCTGTATTTATATAGCGCTTTACTAGTCCCTAAGGACCCCAAAGCGCTTTACATATCCAGTCATCCACCCATTCACACACACATTCACACAATAAATGCATGAACTAGTTTTTCAGCGTCACTCTGAGACAGGATATTTCTAATTTTAGAGATGTTGCGCAAATGGAAGAACGCAGTCTTACATATTTGTTTAATATGTGCGTTGAAGGACATGTCCTGGTCAAAAATGACTCCAAGGTTCCTCACAGCGTTACTGGAGGCCAAGGTAATGCCATCCAGAGTAAGAATCTGGTTAGATACCATATTTCTAAACTTTTCAGGGACGAGTACAATAACCTCAGTTTGATCTGAATTAAGAAGCAGAAAGTTAGCGGCCATCCAGGTCTTTAAGTCTTTAAGACATTCCTGCAGTGTAACTCATTGGTGTGTGTTATCTGGCTTCATGGACAGATAGAGCTGGGTGTCATCTGCATAGCAGTGAAAATTTATGCTATGTCTTCTAATGATGCTGCCTAGGGGAAACATGTATAATGTAAACAGAATTGGTCCTAGCACTGAACCCTGTGGAACTCCATAATTAACCTCAGTGTGTGAAGAGGACTCTCCATTTACATGCACAAATTGGAGTCTATTAGATAGATATGTCACAAACCAAACTGTACACTGGTAAACTGTTACAATAAAAAAAGACCGTAATTTTCTTTACTCTTCTTTATTTATGTAACTTTTGTTTTCACTGGCAATTTAGTATTAGGTTAGGACAAAAAACAAATTAGGAAGGTTAAAGACAGAACATTACTAGATTGTGGTTTTAATTAAAATGTAGCCTTTGACAATGCTGAACACATGAGAAGCTACTTTAAGGCATATCACCCAATTTGTAATATTGCTAAACATTTCTTAAGGCAGACGAGTCATGCTGGCTGGGTCAGTGTCATTTTTGTTGTAATTGATGTCTGGTTTGTTCTGTTCCCTAGTGATGGGTAGGGATGGGTACCAGTATCCGGTGTTCTGACATAATCCTTGAAATAGTAATAACACAGTATCCTCAGCAAAGATGAATTAAACAAGTTTTATTTTAATGGAAGTTTACTTCAAGTCTTCAGATTTTTACTGTCTTTTATTTGATTACTTTAAAGTATATGATTACATTAGAGTAATTAAATAAAGACAGTTTTGATGGAGCTCCTGAGCCAGCCCAAGCTCTCTATGAAGACGAGGAAAAACTCCCCTGGGGGGGCCAGACTGACGGGAAGAAACCTCGGGAAAGCCCATTCAAAGAGAGATCCCCTTTCCTGGGATGGCTGGGGGGGGGTTACAGGAATTCCAAAACACTGAAATTTAAAGTGGGCCAATTTAAAAAAAAATTATTTCCTGAAAAAAAGAAAGGTAATTCATACATCACACATAAATGATAACGTCTGAATTGTGTGTGTTTGTGTGTGTGTGTGATAGGCTTATCTCAGCCAAGTGTGATGCTGTAGCTCCTCCAGCGTCGGCCGCGTCTCCGGGACTTTGGTTAAACACGCGTCCAAGAAATCCCGGCAGTCTGGAAAGAAAGGAAAGAGAAAAAACATGAAGATGATAGTTCCAGTGGTCCAAGCCATCAGTCAGTCTTGAAGTGTGACGTTTTCTTACTTTTGGACAGATGTCTTTTGAATTTCAGGCGCTTTTTGAGGAAGCTCGTGGTGTTAAAGTCCCCGGCATGAAGCGCTTCGTACAGAACCACTCCCATTTGCCATACCGTGGTGGGTCCACACCTGTAGCAACTGCGCCCGTACCACTCGGGAGGGGAGTAAATTTCTGTACCTAATAAACAGACACAATTGCAATTTCTTCTAAAACAAAAGGCGAAAATTGTGACATCTGTGAAGAGCAAGAGCAGAATATGTTACCATAGAAGACGCGGTACTGCGACTGCTCCTTAACAAAGCAGCTCAGTCCAAAGTCGATGATACGAACACGCGGTACATCTGAGCCGGTCTCAATTAGAATGTTCTCACTCTTGATGTCCCGGTGAAAGATGTGTTTATCCTCCAGGTGCTTCGCAGCATCAACCAGCTGCTTCAGAATGACCTGGAAATAGAGCAGGGCGATATGACCAAAAATATTTATCACGATATACATTTGAAAAGTTGTGATAACGATATAACTGACGATATAACTGACACTAGACAAAATACTTTACAACGCCACAACTTTATTAGTGCAAAAAACCCCATAAATGTATTTTCACTTAAACAAGCAGCTGTTTTTTTTATGTGCATTAAAGTTATATAAAAATGTAACAGTGCAAATGCAAATTCCTCGCTGACAGTTTAACCAAAAGGCATTTCCAGTGGAAATTGGCCGACATATCCTCAGCATAACCATGTAAAATATCCACAAAGCTTAAAAAGAGGTTATACACACACAATACGGTAATATCACGTTGAGGTGCAGTACGTATCACTCCGCGAGGCGCCTGCCTACGATAGCCGTAATGCTCCGACAATCCATCGAGCGGTGCGGCTTTGTAGCTTAGCAAAGTCGCCGTGTACATAAAATCATTTTGAGGTCAGTAAACACAACCAGAATTCATACATAAGGCACACGGGATTATAAGGGGCACTGTCGAGTTTCAGAAAAATCAAAGGATTGATTTTAAGTGTGCCGTATTTTCCAAACAACACGGTAATAACGGCGGCCCGCTAGCATGCGCTACCAAAAATCGTGCTTTGTTGTGTATCTGACGGACGAAAGCTAAACCAGTTCCACACCACTAAAGTTGCAGCATTTTTACAAACCAGTTCTGGTTCATCCGTTTCATTCAACGATCCACTTTTGCTCTTCTCTTTCTGCGTCACCGCCATCTGCGTATGTAAACATAGGCACTGCGCATGCGCGTTTTACCTATTCTAGCGCGATATTTCATTTTCCTATCGTTGCCCAAAATTACACCGGTATTACCGTGAATGGTATGATATAGCCCAGCCCTACCTGGAAACGATGAAAAAGACAATAATCAATCAATGGGTTAATGTTTCTCTAATACTCTGTGCTTTGATTGAATGATGTACAGTCTAAGACTCTTCTAAGGCAAGTCAACTTGCCTTGGCCTTGTCCTCTGGCAAAAATCCTCCATTTTCTTCTATGTATTTATCCAGGTCCACAGCGGGGACAGGTCTCTCCATCACCAGGATCAGCTCTCTGCCAAAGTCAAACCACTCCAACAGAGACACTGGGGCTGATGTTTCCACTGATCCATCTGCTTCAGCTGCAAGCTTCAGCATGATGGCAACTTCCACTGACACATTCTTCCCGTTATCATCCTGAAATATTTCAACAAAGTGGATGATGAGGCACAGACGTTCCACAGGTGAACGCTGCATGCAATCCACTAATGTAAAAACAATTCAAGTCTTGCACATTTACCTTCACTTTGCAGTACACTTTCCCCTTTGGGATGTGTTTGATGGCCACCTAAAAGACACAGGGCATTGATGAGCATTTCCTCAGTATGACATCATTAAAGGTGTAAAACAGCATACATCTCAGCTTACGATATTATCCCTTATCTGCATTACTGCCTGTCTTACTACCACCATCTGAACACTTACTGGTAAATGATCCTTTATGCGGTAGCCAGCAAACACTGCTCCACAGCCTCCTTCTCCAAGCCGGTGCTCCTCCACGTATCTTGCTTGGAAGTCACCTAAACAGACAAACACAAATTGGGTTTTACTACAGCTGTCACACAAATTACTCTGCTGTACCCTAAATGTTCATTTTGCTCTTCACCTGAATATAAGTACCTGGGTATGTGTCAGCCAGTCTTACAGGACTAACACAACCATTCACACTCGCATTTCTGCATTCACACCTATGGGCAATTTAGTGTTTCCAATTAACCTGTCACCACTAACTGCATGTCTTAAAATGCAGTTAGTGGTGATGTCATTAAAATGAATGCAACTTGTCTGCGTTGTTAACTATCCCCAAACACGGCACCTGCTTCCTGAAATGCTCAGAGTAGCTCATCTGCAACCAGTAACCAGCCGTGCTCAAAGTCTTTTAAACGACTTTCCTCCCCATTCTGATGCTCTGTTTGAAATGTTGAGTTGCATTCATAATCAAGCTGTTAGCTGTGTGCCCAGCTTAACCTAGCTACACATGTCTGTAGACATTGACCAGGGGTCAGCCTCATTATATCCGAGCTCTGCTGACAAAGCTGAAAGAGACGCAGCCTGTGACTTGAAATATGTGTCCAGCATAAACATGCAGGAGCGCTTTGGACAAACTTGATGAGCACTGTAAATAAGAAGTCCCACGTGAACTCGGGTTTCAGTCCAGTTTATTCCTGATTTGTGCTCACACAGCCATTTTAGAGTGTTGCATCATTAATGTGATGAGGCTTCACTTTGATAGCGTTAGGTGGACATCTGGTGAAACATACAGAGTTGTCATACTGAATCACTACTTACTGTTTTCCATTGAATTTAACGTACACAGCAAAGAGAAAAAAGCTTCATCGTGGACTCTCTTTGCAGTTTCACTTTGCAGAATCGCTGAATTTTCTATACATCATCTATATTAACTCAACTAGTGATCGGGGCATTTGTAGGCCTTTATTTCTTATTTCATCTGTTTGATCAGTACAAGTGTTCATTTTTAGTGTGAAACAGCTACTACATGTACTCTGAAATGTGCCACGTTAAAGTTAGTGCAGTATAGTGTTCACACATAGTCAACATGTTTCAGAAAAAAGCAATCTGCTGCTTTAGTTCACCAACTGGGCTTTTATTGTGAAACTCAAAGGATAACAAAGCCAGGTGTCATCCTCTTTCAATAATTTCAGATCAGGATCTTATGTTTAGGTCTAATGCATATTATCTGACAGACAAGTCTTTGTTTTATTTTGATTTTTACAAACAAGAGTGAATTTAAAAAATGAGCCAAAATGAACAAAGGAACATAAATTATGTTAGGAAAAGTCAACATACGTTGGTCTATTTTTTCTCCCTCGTGCTTCAGGGTTAACGTTCTCCTAACATCCCCACCATTCTCCCAAACTAATGAGAGGCTTTCTTGAGTGTAATTTATGATTTTATTGAATGTACTTGTTTTTGTAATGTGCGTTTGTGCAGATATTACAAGCGGCTGCAAACCCTTGTCAAAGACCCTCGACACGACTGCGTGCTGTTTGCCAATGAATTTCAGAAGTACTCTTACTGTCCACGAGAGAAGGGCGAGAGCCAGGAAAAATGGCAGACCAGGTCAGTGCTCATTATTTACCACACTCACTGAAGTGTACAGTCAAGTTGCTGCAGCACATGTAGCATAGAAATAGAGTCTATAGAGTCTTTTCCTTTCTCATTTTTTCCTCTTTGTCATGTTTTTTCTTCTACTTATACTTCTTTGACTTCATTTTGTTTTTCTGGGTCAAAGTGTGACGTTACATGTTTCACTAGGTGAAATTTGTAAATCTCATTAATTATAATGGAGATTATGCTAATAAAACATATTCAGTTCTTCAGTAAAGATGAAATACTTGCACCATGGGAAGTCCCCAATCTTGCCTATTGCAGCGTAACTAAGGGAGGATTCAGGGTCACTCAATCCAGCCCTAACTATAAATCAAAAAGGAAAGTTTTAATCCTAATCTTAATAGTGAGAGGGCGTCAGTCTCCCGTGTGCAAATAGGAAGCTGGTTCTACAAAAAAGGGCATGAAGGCTGATGCTCTGCCTCCCATTCTACTTTTGTAAACCCCACAAATAAGCCCGCAGCCTGAGAGTAAAGTGGGTGTGTAAAAGGGGTTTGATTATTCAAGACTTTTCTGTGTAAGAAGATTTTAAATTAAATTCTGGATTTAACAGGGAAGCCAGTATGGGAGAAATATGTTCTTTTGTTCTTGGACTGGATTAACTGAAGGTTTTTCAAATGATGCTTTTAGGACATCCTGATAATCATCCAATCACACAAAATGTCTTTGACTGCACCTGCTGACTACTTCTGCTCAGCAACTCTTGAAAGGAAATTGTGTTTCTAAAAATGTTAAGTCTCTGGGTTTAAAAAATATTTTGTGAAAGTGACATAAATGTATAGTTCACACGTGTGCAAAATTCATCTGGGAGATTTAAAAATGTAAACATTACATTTGAACTTTCTTTCAAATTGTGCAACAGGCCAGCGGTGCAGATGCATATGGCACTTAGAGCACACGTACTGGCTAAGATGTCAATCGAGCATTCATAGTGTTTTGTCCCAATAGGGGTTCAATGGGTAAAGGGGTCATTTTAACATTTTCAAAAATGTTTTTCCTCCACTTCAGGTAGAAAACAAGTGCAGGAACAAAGAAGTCAGGAGGACTTGTGAATGGCAGCTTAAAAGTGATTAATATTTATACCAGTTTAATAGAGAAAAGCACCAAAAGGATTTAATGAGTGTTTTTAATAATAGAGACTTGGTTGTAATGTTAATCACGATCTGACAAACTTTTATGTTGTGCCAACAAATGAAGCTAGAAGTGCAGTGTGTTCTCATGAAATGTGTTTATTATATAGATAAGGCACTCAATTATTTATTTTTTATATTCTTTCTGTGGAAGCACCATTTGAATTACAAGTAGTGTGAAATCATAACTTCCACCTACAAAACAGCAAAAACTTAGTGGGATATGTTAAAGATTATTGCTTTAGCGGGCAATTTGCTTTCATGCATCTTATGCTAAACTTGTGAGTTCATTTAGTGTGTGTGTGTGTGTGTGTGTGTGTGTGTGTGTGTGTGTGTGTGTGTGTGTGTGTGTGTGTACTCAGCTGCAGTGTGGTACTACAACCACCTGGCAGGAATGATGAATATAGTGATGATCACTGAGGATCCTGAGGCCGTAGCTCAGTTCAGCAGCCTGACGTCTGGAGTGTACGTCATCTCCGTCCAGGTATATGAAATACCTTTATAATACCATCTACTCTATATCGGCTTCTTATATGTAGCCACCTTACAGGGATTTATCATCATGCATTTAGAGAAACACGTGGTTTGAACACCTAAAACTGAAAGTCAGCTCTTTGTGTTAAAGTCGTTGTGTTGGAGCCTATATGATGGAACAGTTGGTTGGTCTGTATTATTTCACTAATCTTCAGTGGGACTATTGTAGCATGTAGCAGGCATGGGTTTTTGAAACACTTACATTTTTGGCAGCAGTATTAGAACAGTCTCACTTAGAAGTGAAATTGGTGGTTGTTGTCAAACTTTCGGTCATTACACATGATTTCTTGGTTAAGTGACAAAATGTAAATATATGTGGCATTTAGTCTGTTTACATACGGAGAGCTGCACTTTGTTTTTCAATTCATGTCAGCCTAGCAAGCATGCTGTGGTTGTATAAAACACAGTGACAATGAGTCAGAAAACTATTAAACTAGTATGTAAATGAGAATTTCGCTAAAGGTGAAGGTCACAGCCTTGTTTGTAATTGCACTGATTGATCCGAGCTCTGTCAGAAAAAAACAGTTACACTTTTTACCTATTTGTCGATACACTGGTATCGCCATTTAAAATGGTCAATAAATGACAGTTAAAGTAAAGAAGAGAGGTTAGAAACAGCCTTTAGCCATGTTATGGGTATTGATATTATATGTTTGGCTTCACAGGTACTCTGCATCTTCCCTCTTGGCAACGTGTTTGGAACGCCGCAAACACGAGTCGGTCAGAGAGTAAACTCATTGCTCAATAAGGACTGATATCAAGTCTGATGTTTATTTAAAGGAAAAAGAGCAGTACATGCTAGTAGCCGTGAAATTAATATTACATCGCTTTCTATTGTGATACATTTTTGATACATTGCTGCCAGATTTGTATATTTTTATCCAAACATACGTACCCGGGTATTTTTGAAAACGCAGATTTTTCTATGTGTTTGCGCCTTTCGTCCACACGTAAACGGCGTTTTCGGTCACTGAAAACAGAGATTTTCAACCAGAATTGGTAGAATTCATTTAAATTGGTTGGTTTCCTAAAACGGTCGTGGCGTTTAAGCACGGTCCAACAATTAACAACAGGGTTGAGGTTGTTGCTTTGGGAAGCCCATTCCAAAAACTCGCTTTATTTATTCTGAAACCAGTTCTTATATCTATTTAACTATTATTGTAATACTAATACTGAGGACGTCTAACTGTATCAAAAGGTTTAAGCATCTGGCTGTTGATTTGAGGTGAATTTGAAAGATTTTACTCTATTTCTCTTTCTCGAACCTGATAAGGTTAAGTGGAAGAGGATCCAAAACTTAGGCCCTTGAAGGGATGTTACTGGAACTAAGAAGGCCAACTGAAGTAATTTATTTCTTGACCTGTGTGTTTTTCCTTTGCCAGGATTATTTGCAAAGCTTCTGGTCAGATCTGCAGGCAGCCCATGAACTGTTTAGCTCCATTTCTCAGGCACAACAAGAGACAGAGGGCGACGATGGGGAGAAAGAGTTTCCCGAACATCTTCCCGCTGAAGTCCTGGAGGCTGGTATAAAGTCTGAACGTTACATTCAGGTAAAAATGTACCAACCTGTTGTTGGGTCTAACGCTCAAACCCCGCTGACTCAGCGCTTTCTTTTACTTGCTGCAAGGGGAGAAGGTCTTCATCTGATCTTAGCCCAACTCCAGCCTTCCCTCAAAGCCCTTTTATTAACTTCAGTGGTCACACAAACATCAACATTAATGATGCGACAGATAAGACACGCACATGTGAACGTGTGTCTCTGCAAGAGTGAACATGTGATGTGTGTGTATGTGAATGTGTCTCTGTGAGCATGTGATGTGATCAGTGATGTGTGTGTGTAGAAAACAGAGGTGAGCATTCATGCTAAAGATCTGATCATCTTGTGCAATGACAAACATATTGATCCACAATTCTCTAACTCCTGTTTTAAGTATACCGGATCTCTCTTTAAAACACGAGTTTAAAACAACTGCAGGAACAACGTTTAAATATTTTAGTAGCTTTAAGCCTGTTCATTTTTCAGAGAAACTGCAGGTACCTTTAATACATATACTAATCTATACTAACGAAATACACTGATGAGTGTAGGGAGTGTGCTGAGGAGGTAGGAGTATTTGAGGGGCTGACGAATAAAGAAAATGAGATGAAGAGCAGGACTGTTATTGAATGAAGAAGATATGAACTGTCTCTAAGTTTTCTTGCAGTTTAATTTTAAAGGAGAGAGACAGAAAAAACACATCATTATTATTATTATTATTATTTTAAAAAGTCATAAAGGGATTGGCAAGTTACTTTCAGTGAGTCCCCAAGCAAAACATGGCTTAGTATTTGGGGTAGAGACCTTTGTTGCCAGTGGTAAGACTTTTCTTGGTATCAAGTGGAGTAGTCAGAGGGTGACGATGGGGAGAAAGAGTTTCCTGAGGCAGATGGACATCTGCGTCTAAAGGTCAAAGGTCACTCTTTCGAGGATGCCAATGTTCACATTTTGGACAGAGAGGACAGATGGTTTGAAAGAGGAGTGAAAGAAGCCATCTATGTCCACTGTGAGCGACCATCTTTGAACAGAGGCGGGGCTTACGACACCAACTCTCTGCCATCTATAATCCAGTTTTGAGATCCTTCCCAGACGCCTTAACGCCCACTCACATCCTGGGCCATCTGACCTCAGGAATTCGCATGATAAGGTGGGGCCAGGTTTCACAATGAACACACCCGAAACTCTGGCTGATTGGGACCCACACCCAGTTTCACACCTTGGCTCAGGCGATTAGAGGATCATCAGGGGGTCCTTTTGTCCCTCTGTGGGGGGATACTCCCTCTAGGTTTATATCTGGGACTCTCCACCATTTGACCTTAGAACTGAAGAAGCTTCTCGGATGAGAGGTGAAACGTCTTCAAGCAACTTAAAGAAGTCCAGACGCTTTTCTTTGCAAGCTCCTTTGACTACGATGACCTGGATGACTGAGAACCTTCACAGACAGTTTTTGGTTGATATTCTATCGCTCTCCATTAAATGAAACTAACATTAAAGAAATAACATGAATAATTGTTCTTTCTTTGTAACTGAGGAAACCTACAAATTCAGCAGTGATAATTATTTCCCCAACTGTACCTGAGCAGGTATGGAGATGTCACAAAGAGAAGGCAGTGGAGTTTTTCACCAGATTGTTTAACACAACCTCAGTGGCAGAAGAGTAAATGTCTTGTTTCATTCCTTTTTACTAGGGTACACTGAATGTTAACAAGCATCGGGCACAGAACGAGGCTTTCGTCAGGCCGAAGAACTTCTCAACCAAGAGCACAGGTGAAAACGCCTTACATTTTCAAAACAGGTGGAACAGACACATTAAACTTATATTTGCTAGACGTTTCTGATCTCTTCTCCCGACTTTGACCCCCCCTATCCATCTTAGATCTGACTTGGGATGTGCTTGTGTATGGTCGAAAAAATCGAAACAGAGCGGTGCATGGGGACGAGGTTGTGGTGGAGTTGTTGCCCAAGAACGAGTGGAGAGGGAGGGACACAGCCCTGACTGATGGGGATGAAAAAACTGGAGAGGACAATGAGAGTACACCTCTGCCAACAGGTGGGAATGTTTGTACTCCATTCATTCACATTTGATTTATTTTTGTATTTAATGATATTTTGTGTATTATATTTTCTGTCTGATTTGCCTAAAATATGTTCAGGATATCTCACAAATAAGTAATGAAAACAATGAAGCATCTTGATCGAACCACATGAATGGTTCGATCCGTGGCTCCCCGAGTCTGCAAGCCGAGTATCTTTGGGAAAGATACTAACCCCAAGTTGCTCTCCGATGCATCCATTGGAGTATAGTGAGTGTGAATGTTGCTTAGTAAGCACTTAAACGCATAGAAGGAAGTGCTTGTGTGAATGGGGTGATTGGGTAAGAGTAGAAAAGAGCTGTATAAGAATTAGTCCATTCACCATTCTTGTTTATATCACCTGCATGAAGCAACATTATAAGAACATATTTGGGTGAAATAACATTTGGAAGCTATTTTCTGGACAGGCATTCACAATTAAACTTTTTTTAAAGTTGCTACTGATTTTTATTACAGTTCTGGTGTAATTTGGCACAACTGAACCTCTTCTCCATGGTTCCATTCGTCAGGGAATAGCTTCTTGACAGCCACATTTCCAGAGATTCAAATAACGATGAAGTTTCGTCGAACAACTCAAGGGCCAAATGCATCTCTCAGGTTCTGTGTCACGTCTTTGCTGGTTTTTCCTGCTTTTTAATGACATGGCAGATATTGTTCATCTTCTGTAGAATTTTTTTTACGTCTGACACCTTTTCTTTCGTCCAATACAAAAGAAAGTTTTAAGTCTAGGAGACACAAATGGCAGGGAACGCATCCTGAGCTTCCACTAACATACAGTTCCCTTTACCAAACACAACAGAACAGAGACAGACGGGGCCCCATAAGTTTGCCAGTGTAACCTCGCAAATGACAAAAGAGAGAAAGAAAGAAAAACACTAATTAATTAAGCACACAACTCAGGGCCCAGTATTCAAAAGGCGAGGAACACTCCTGCAACTATACACGTGGACTCGCACAAATAATCAATAATCTTTTCAGCTGTGGCAGACCTAGAACAGGGAGGGATAGTTCAGGTGCAAAAATACTGTTTTAGCTTGTCACACTTTTAATTTGGCTAATGGGAACACCCTGTGTTTTTACATAAAAAATATGCAACACATAAAATACATTTTAATCTAACTGGAGGCAATTGACCATTGTTAACCCTTCTTATTGTTATTATTTTTACACACGAGGTCCTAAGGACAAAAAACTTCCCCCCCCTGCGGGCGGTCAATCCTTCAAGCTCAGGTCCTCTACCAGAGGCCTGGGAGCTTGAGGGTCCTGCGCAGCATCTCTGCTGTTCCCAGGACTGCGCTCTTCTGGACAGAGATCTCAGATGTTGTTCCCGGGATCTGCTGGAACCACTCGCCTAGCTTGGGAGTCACCGCACCGAGTGCTCAGGTTACCACGGGGACCACTGTTACCGTCACCTCCACATCTTCTCAAGCTCTTCTCTGAGCCCTTGGTACTCTAGCTTCTCATGTTCCTTCGTCCTGATGTTCCTGATGATTGCTAAATCTGTCACTACAGCCGTCTTCCTCTGCTTGTTCACCACCACTATGTCCGATTAGCCATCACCATTTTGTCCGTCTGTATCTGGAAGCCCCGAAGCATCTTAGCTCGGTCATTCTCCATCACACTAAGGGGCGTCTCCCGTTTTGACCTCGGGACTTCCAGGCCATACTCGGCACAGATATTCCCTTTATACTATGCCGGCCACTTGGTTATGGCGTTCCATGTATGTCTGCTAGCATCTTGCACCCTGTTGTTATGTGCTGGATTGTCTCAGGGGCATCTTTACGCTTGTATCTGGGGTCTTGACTGACTGGTCTGGTAGACCCCAGCCTCTATGGATCTTGTACTTATGGCTTCATGTGCTGCCATTATTAGTGCCTCTGTGCTCTATTTCAGTCCAGTCCAGCCACTGGTAGGATTTCTGGATGTGAGCTAGTTCTTTTATCTGTTGGTGGTACTGTGCAGGATCCTGTCCTTCCATGATGGTTCCTCTTCTTGCTCCTCTTTCTTGGGTTTCTGGTGCCTGAGGTATTCACTAAGCACACCTGAAGCCCCTACCAGTCAAAAGTGTGGACACGCCTTTTTTTTAGTGGTTTTTCTGTCATGGCCTGGTACTTCTACATAGTAGATTCTCACTGAAGGCATCAAAACTATGAATGAACACATATGTAATTATGTAGTACATATGTATATACCGGCTCCCCCCCAGTGCTGCGTTCTTTCTCCTCTGCTCTTCTCCCTGTACACCAACTGCTGCACCTCCACCCACCAGTCTGTCAAGCTAATCAAGTTTGCAGATGACACCACCGCTATTGGACTCATCTCGGACGGGGACGAGTCTGCCTACAGGAGGGAGGTTGAACGTCTGGTGTCCTGGTGCAGCCACAACAACCTGGTGCTGAATGCCCAGAAGACAGTGGAGATTATTGTGGGCTTCAGGAAGCACACAGCCCCACTCCCCCCCATCATCCTGACTGACACCCCCATCACCTCTGTGGACTCATTCCGCTTCCTGGGTACCACCATCACCCAGGACCTGAAGTGGGAGCCTCCGTCACCTCCGTCATAAAGAAGGCTCAGCAGAGGATGTGCTTCCTGAGGCAGCTGAAGAAATTCAACCTGCCAACACGGACGATGATGCAATTCTACACCGCAATCATCGAGTCCATCCTCACTTACTCCATAAATGTCTCTCTGTACTGATGTCTGACATTTAACCCCACAGGTCGTATTGTAGGGATCCTGCAGAGGAACTGGAGAGACTACGTGGTAACTTTCCCCACTAGGGATGGGATTCAGTCCCAGAGCAGGAATTCCCAGCGGATACTGACCATACCTTGGGACCAGCGTATTCCTAAAATCCGCATCAGTACTCAACAGGCTGAAGCTCTGCAGGTCTGACTTGACTTACATCTATAGGTTGATTTTATTTTCATGATGTACATTATGGCTTAGTCACATGAGTAAAAATAGGACGGCACCTGCCTTGTAACAAAGAAAAAACGCTGCTTTTCCAGTGATTGCAGTGAATATTTTGCATTCAGCGTTCAATTACAAGTAGTTACGGCAACCAACTGGTCGATCAAAGGTTGAGAATACAACACTGTCAACCTCTGGATGAACGCTTTCAAGGTGATTGCCTTGAAAAGCAGGACTCTATCTCCAGACCATCTTATCACCATTTGATTGGTGTTTTGCACCCTTTAAATAAAAGTAACTGACTGAGAGTAGTTGCAGAATTAGTCCCCGTCTTCCAAAGAAGCATTTCAAAGCCAACAATATTGCAAATTCATTGCACATAGCAACACCGATCTTGTTTGCGCTCCAGTCTCTAGTGTTACTATAGCATTATGCTTTTGTCTCATAGTGTGACCAGTGTTTACTAAGTGCTGTCTCATTTCTATCCCTGTCTTCTCATCCTCACCGAGGACCACAGAGTTGTGGTGCGCATTGATTCATGGGAAAGCACGTCATTCTATCCCAACGGCCATAGTGTACGGGTTTTGGGTCGAGCTGGAGAGCTTGAGACTGAGGTCCAGACCATCCTCCTAGAGAACTGCATCCATATTCTTCCTTTCTCAGACGCACAGGTGAGAGCACCTACGTTAGAGATAAATTCAAGTTTTTACATCTCTAAAAGGCAAATTCCACAAGCCTATATAGTATGTTTCACCTTTCGTATTTAGCTGTTGTGAACCCATCAGCAATTATTGTGAATATAAATATTATGATAAAATGTGATTTTTTTTTTATGTCTATAAATTGCAATTAAACAGTTAAATTCAACCATAATTGACGCAAATGGTGGCAAATACCCATCTACACAGTTTGGAAATACTTTGGTGAGTAATTTGCTTCATCCTGTGTGATAAAACTTGCAGGATTCTAGTAAGTTAAGTAATTTCAGAAAATATGTTTTTGTTACTAATTCCCAGCTCTGGTTGTACTTTGGATGTAGGTTTTTGATTGTTAAGGATTAATAAGCTTCAGAATTGTCCAAAAACAGCTGGACATTATTAAAACATTATTACCAAATCACCAAGCAGTGAAAGAACCCTAGCAGCTCCATATACCAAAAGCTTGGGGAAAAAAAGAGTCTGGACTTTTTCTTGAAGATGTTTCACCTCTCATCTGAGAGGTTTCTTCAGTTCTAGGAGAAACTGGTGCAGAGTCCCAGATTTTAAGCCCTATGGGAGTGTCCCCCAGGAGAGATGGACCCCCTAATGATCCTCTACCTAATCACACGAGCCAAGGTGTGAAAATGGGTGTGGGTCACAATCAGCCAAGTATTCGGGTGAACCCACTGTGAATCCTAGCCCCAGCCTATCATGTGATTTCCTGAGGTCAGATGGCCCAGGATGTGAGTGGAAGCGTCTGGGAAGGGATCTCAAAACTGGATTATAGATGGCAGACAGTTGGTGTCGTAAGCCGCTGCCTCTGTTCAAAGATGGTCGCTCACAGTGGACATAGATGCCTCTTTTACTTCTCTTTCAAACTATGTCTTCTGACAGCTGAGTCTTGTCTCATTTTAAGAGCTTCCTTTACATGTGTGTGTTCCCTCTTTTTTCCTTCAGGCTTAGAGGGAACATGTTCTGCCCGGTGGTGTAGGGTCCTGATTACTCAAAGTTTGTGTTCCAGAGGGTGATGGGAGTCAAACAGGAGGTACTGGTCCGTGTGTGTGGGCTTCCAGTAAACTTCATGTTGAGGTTTCCGTTCTCTTTAATGCGCACGGCAAAGTCCAGGAATGGCATACTGTTATCCTTTGTGTCTTCCCTGGTGAACTTTGTTTTTATCCACAGCGTTGATGTAAACAGTGAAGGATTCTACTTCCTGGGTTTTGATTTTGACCCATGTGTCATCAACATATCTGTACCAGTGGTTAGGTACTGTCCCTTTAAAAGAGCCAACAGCCTTTCTTTCCACCAGTTACTCCTAGACCTGAAGAAGCTTCTGACAGGTGAAACGTCTTCAAGGAACTTATAGAAGTTTGGACGCTTTTCTTTCCAAGCTCCTTAGACTACGATGACCTGGATGACTGAGAACCTTCACAGACTTATATGACCAAAAGGTTTGCAAGTTGACAGCTCGGTCCATAATAACCCTTAATGTGGTCACCCTACTGTCAGCTTACTTGGCTAAGCTCTTTCAGGACATTGGCCACCTGCTTGATAAGGGCACCTGTATGCATTTTCCCCTTCTCAACCTCATACCAGTGATACTGAGTGGGGTGAGGGAGGAGTAGCTGTCTCTTATTTTTATAGATCCCATACTGGCCCATCAGGCCATTGATGGCAGAACTAGCTTTTCTGTTCCACTACTGGCCATGACCATTGCCTTTGAACATTGACTTGGCGTGATTTTTTTCTTCCACATCCCAAATGGTCAGCACTCTGGGCGTGGCACACGAGTGGCTGATTTAAAATGAAGCAGGTCTCTCTCTGAGAGTCATTGTGAACATTCAGAATGCTAGATCACTTTCTACATGCTCATTTTATGAAGTATTTGAGAGATTCCTTATCTATACTCTGTTTAGGGATGGGTATCGTTTAGGTTTTATCCGATACCGGTACTTTTGAAACTGTGCGGGTGCTTAAATGGTGCTCTAACCGTTGCTTCCTTCTCTCACCCCAACCGGTCGCAGCAGATGGCCCCGCCCCTCCCTGAGCCTGGTTCTGCTGGAGGTTTCTTCCTGTTAAACAGGAGTTTTTCCTTCCCACTGTTGCCAAAGTGCTGCTCATAGGGGGTCATATGATTGTTGGGTTTTTCTCTGTATCTATGAAGCGCCTTGAGGCGACTTTTGTTGTGATTTGGTGCTATATAAATAAAATTGAATTGAATTGAATTGCTTAAAGAATGGAGAACACAAACTTTGTCCAAAAACCTCTTATGTTTTTATTTTTAGCAGTCTCTTTTTTCTGCAAAATGATAACCAAGTTAGCCTTTTCTTTTGATACAACATACCTACTTTGTTTGGAACCGGTGAATAATGGAAAACATGTTTAGCTGTTTGTTTTTTTTGTAAAAAGATAACGGTGTTAGCTTTTTCTGCAGCTACAGGGCATGTATGGTATCACTCTATCAAACAAGAAGACAGTCGCATGTAACTACGACGGTGTTTGCTAGTTCACCTTACATGCATTAATGTAATAACGTGGTTAGCCTACTCAACGTAAATTACACACGAACAACATTAAGCTCCTCACGCAGAGAAGAACGGTTGCTGCTGCATCATCATCCGTCTGCTACACTGGCAGGGCTAGGGGCCAGGACTCTCCTCTTCGGGTTTTTGGGGGATGTTGCTAACTCCAGGTCCAATAACAGGCAACCCACCCGCAGCAGATGTGCTCGGTGTGAAGTCTCGCAGCAAGCTATCAAATACGGCGCATTTCTCTGCTTTTAAAAAAACGCTATTGCGTTGCCAGGTGTTTCATTGGATTCGAGGTGTTACTTCCTTTGCACAGTATCACAGTATCACCTTAAAGCACTTGTTGCTGCTGAGTTTGCATATTTTGCTGTGAAGTACAGCCAGACTTTTGACCGCTTTGCCTTGGACATTTAATCTGTAGCTCTGCTCTCAAAGAACATACGTACCTGGACCCGCCTACTATCCTCGGAAATGTAAAATGATTGGCTAGAATCCAAAGTGTATGACATCTCAAGAAAAAAAAAAGCCACCCGTATCCGGTATACCCGCACCCAATGTTCCCTCTAATTTTTCATGTGTCTGAGCGAACACAGAAACTCCCTGAGCGATCCCTTGGACCACTGTGAGCAACAGCAGACGTGTGCACTGTGGTGACGCCAGCATTGAATCCATGCAAGTTACATGGTTTATTAAAATAATAAAATTACAGCATTTACATTTATGTTAGACTACTTTTAATTAACTATTTTAGCCCACTTACAATGAAAATTTAAAAAAACAAAACAAAAAAATCTTGTTCATGACCTGTGTAGCATGTTAACACTATTGGAAGTAAAAATAACTTGAACTCCAATTTTGAAAACACAAGTTTCTTTTGTTTTTTTTTTCATAAAGCTCTGACTTGTATTATGAGTCTGTGGTCTGGGAGAGAGTCTGTAACTCTGTCTGCAAAATACAGTAAATAATGACCAATGTTGGGTAATTAATTATATAGTTACTTCTTCAAAAAAGTAACTGAGTTATGCAAACAACAAAGTTTTTTGCAGCTGTTTACCTAAAAATGCAGCCAAGGCGTTTTTTTAAATAAACATTTTAAATTATTTAGAGAACAATCATCAAATTGCATCAAATCTGATGCCACACAAATTATTTGTGCCACTCCAAAAATAATTTCTGTCAACTATGAGATGAAGGAGAACAACAGCCTGATACCTGCAGGCCTGACAGCAGCAGATGTGTCACTGCTGTAACACCTGTAACACTCAGCAGTCGCCTCATTGTTCTGACACACACTAAACGTCGCCACGCCGCTTTGCTCGCTAAAACACCGGTGTCGGCACATAAGGACGCTGTCAGAGCCTGTCAACGACATTGATTAGCTGCGTATATACGAATGTGAATCGCATTACTGGCTGGATCCCATACGGGAGCAGCCAGTCACTGACTAACACTGCAAAACAGACTTGTTAAAGTATTGATTTTAATTTCAATTCAGGTTAGATTTTTTTTTTTGTGCGCAACGCAGATTTTCTGTGCGCAGAGACCGTGCCAGCAGTGCGCAATTGTGCACACACACAGCTTCGAGGGAACATTGCCGGTACCCATTCCTAACTCTGTTCCACATGTTATGTTTCCTTCAGGATTAGCTAAATAAGAGAGGATTATTTTCCATTTATTAAACTGCATTTAGCTACTCTTTCGTATCACATTTACTTTGGGAATGCACCAATTGGTCCACATCCTGTTTATGCAGGACCCACTTTTAAACGGTAAATTGCTGAAAATGTAGCCATATATAGCGCTTTTCTGTGTCTTGCACTCCTTTGCATAGATTGAAGCATCTGTGTGTTCCTGTTTTGTTGAGTGTATCTGTCTGTGTGGCTGTTGAAGGCTACTGAGAGTGTGACCTTCACAGTTCACCAGAGGACCATCTATTACATTTGTTAGGTTATGCGTTTTTGATATTATTGCATCCTCACTGGCACACTCAGTCCTTAGTGTGGGCTTACCCTGCTCCATACCTTGTTAAGGATAAAGAACTTACAACCTGGAAGTAGATTATATCTCCCATAGTGAGATACAGAGAATGGTTGCTTACCAGGGTAACTCTGGTTTTCTGAAACCCAGGTGATGTTTGGTTTTCACCTCCAAACAATCGCAGTCAGAGATCAGGTGAAAGAGGAAAGAGCAGAGAGCGTCAAAATAAAAGGGAAATTATGGGAGCAAACACCAGAGTTTAACAATTGTTCATCACTAAATACAGTACAGATATTTTAATAAGGAGAGGTTATTTGAAAGAATGAAATTGATTTACTGATGAACAGAATTTAAACAGGTGATTTGCCGTTAGACTCAGATGGCCTATCTCAGCGGAACAGAACCCCGTCTGTGAAAAGGATTAGAGCAGGAGCCCCGAGAGCCTGGAAGCTGGTGGTGGAATGGTTGAATGGAGCATGAGTGATGAGATGAGGCGTGTACAAGGAAGAATAACCGAGGACACAGCATGAATGCTGATTGGCCTGGAGAAGGTGATTGGACTAGACCACTTCAGGAACGCCTTTAGCCACACCTCACCAGGTGTAGACAATCGGCAGTTAAACCTAGGCAACACCTGAAGACAACTGCATTTCCACTGTAAGGAGTGTAAGGGTTGCAATGGGCTGTAACAAAGGACAAGCACAGATGAGTCCACTATCATAGACTGGAACATCATTCATAACTTTTTATGTTATAAAGGGGGTGGCAGTAGAGCTTCTGTGATTGGTCACATCAGAGAGTGCTTGGTTATCAGAGAGTTACCATAGTAACCAAAGGTTTTAAAGATTGCAATATAGCTATTGTTGTCCAGAGGGGCCGATGGTGCGATATGGCAGCCTCGCTTCTGTCAGTCTGCCCCAGGGCAGCTGTGGCTACAACTGTAGCTGCCTCCACCAGTGTGTGAATGTGAGAGTGAATGAATAGTGGCATTGTAAAGCGCTTTGGGTGCCTTGGAAAGCGCTATATAAATCCAATCCATTATTATTATTATTATTATTATTATTATTATTATTATTATCAAATCAACAAAATATTAAAGAATCATTAAATATGTGGAATAGTTCATTCTTTCCTTTTTTCATCAGTGGTTTACACACTGGCTTGCAGGCAAAATGTCACTGGTTCGATTGCAACCGGAGATACAAATCAGGGTTGTGCCTGGAAGGGCATCTGGTATAAAACTCTGCCGTATCAAAAGATGCTGAGCTATCAGGTGTGGTGACCCCTTGTGACAAGGGAGCAACTGAAAGTGAAACACTGTTTTGCTTTGTCTTTGTGTAAAGTGTCCTTGAGTGTTTTGAAAGGCGCTTAATAAAATGTATTATTATTATTATTATTATTAATGTTTTGTATAGAATCATAACAAAATGTGAAAAGTTCAAAAGACTATGCGGCTGTTTAGCTGTGCCTGTCCGTCTGCCATCAGCTGAGAGAGATGCCGGTCAACTCTCTGGAGAAGCCGTGGACGGTAGACCCCTCTGAGGTGGCAGAGCGGCGGGATCTTAGGGACAGTCGCCTGGTGTTCAGCATCGATCCACGCGGCTGTGAAGATGTAGACGACACGTTGTCTGTACACAAGCTCCCCAACAGAAGGCTGGAGCTGGGAGTTCACATTGCTGATGTCACTCACTTTGTCAAAGAGGGTTCGCTCACAGACTTGGAGGCACGTTCAAGGTGAGGAACTGGTTGGAGTGGTTGGGTAGAGTAGGTGGGATATAAAAGGATAAAAGAAAATTACAGCATCTTGCATAAGTGTTCAGAGGAACTTTCAGAAGTACAAAGAGGCAAGAAAGTTGTTGCCTGAATTAATGTTGCATCAGCAGCATGCCTTGTAGCGCAATTATAAATAACACAGAGGGCCACCTTAAATAAGGCTCGTGTCTGATGTGAAGCATTAAGCCTTAAATGTCTATCATTTAATCACATGTAGAAGGACTTCACAGGGTCCATGATGGCTTTGAAAGTATCACTGGCACCAGGAATTGAACCAATGGTCAGCACGTTGTTGGTTCAATCCCTGGTGCCTTCGGGCTTCATGTTAAAGTCACCTTGCACAAAATACTTAACCCCCAAATTTCCCTGGATGCATCCGTTAGTGTGAGTGTGCATGTGAGAGAAAATGCTTAAAGGTATAGACTAACGCGCTGTATGAATATGTGTGCGAATGGACGAATGCTGGTCGTGCTAAAAGGTGGTTGGGGTTCTCACAGTAGAGAACTGCTACACACAGAACACAGTGGTCCATGTTGTTACGAAGAACTTGTGCTCATTTTGAGTACGATGCCATTAACAGGACAGGGGAATGTTTCCGCTGTGGGAAAGCCTGAGTGATTTTCACTGTGGCCTTCATAAACATATATTACTACGGGACATGGCAGCCATACTTGTACACAACATTCAACCAGAAGGTCATGCAGCAAAAAAAGGAAAAATGAGTCCGCTTCCAACTAAATTAGTTTTATTCTACTGAGTGGTAGAAGTAAAGAACAGTGTGTCACACATCATTTGTTTTCAGATCCCCTTTGTACAGTTACGGGTGTCAGGAAAACACCGGAGGTCACATGATGGCATGTGACCTTGAGTACCTGATGTTAATGGTTTGTCTATAATTGGCTTTCAGTGCATCTTATTAATAAAGAGGATGATGATACAAGACAGTTGAACCACAGTAATAGAACAAGAAGATATTCATCTGTGTTTATGTCCAGATATATGCACATGTTCTGATTTATTTATTTATTTTGTGCTGTATTGTACAAATGAATAAAACTGAGTTTAAAATATCTGCAGTAAATGAAGTGAAGGTCGGGGCTGCAAAAGTAATGCTTGCACTTGATCTCCACAAATTTTCCTTCCTGGGAACATGCAGCGATGACACCATGTGACAGGGAAGCAGCCCAAAAAAATTTGTGTCACAGCTGAACGGCCGACAAATCTGCAGCAAATGCATTCTGCTGTCATCTCGGTGTAATCTCGCTATAATCCAAAATCTCTACGGAATTCTTTCAGCACCTTGTTGAGTCTTGGAAGTGAAGAAAGGAGTGTTCAGAAGGCAGAAGTGTCTAACCCAGTGCTAATAAAATGTATCTGATAAAGTGTAGTCTGCAGATAAATTAGTAAGAAGGTCCATGAAGTGCATGTCGTTTTTTAAAGGCAGCAGCAGCAGCAGCAGCAGCATGTACAGAAGATGATTGAGAGCCGAGTGAGGAGAGAAACTCCGTGTAGACTGTTAACAACGTGCACTTATAAAATAATACTGAAATCTTACTATATATTTTTTATGTTGTGATTTTTAATGTAGTTTTGGTCCTCTGCTTTCTCTCTGACTTACTCTAAAATTCCATTTTACATTTCATAGCTGTCCACAAAGCAGCGTGCAGATCACCCACCTGTCCAGCTCGCCTCCACACTTTAAAGAAGTAAATTAAAATCTCATGATTGTGGTTTGAAGCCTTAAATTCTATTTCAGAAAATGGGGAATATTTATTAAATCATAAGAAAAACATTTTGCTTATTTATTTCATCCTTCCTGACTTATTAATAAACAGAAGGATGAAAATGACAAAGGTGGAACAAACTCTGAATATTTAGTACTTATTTTCAAATTATGTCTCACTTTTGATTAGAAAGAAGATGATAAAGCTGCTGCTTTGATCTCATTGCCTTTTTATATTTATTATGTCACTTCTTAAGGGCTACAACCTACTACCTGGCAGACCGCAGGTACGACATGCTGCCTGCTATTCTCAGCGCAGACCTTTGCTCACTGCTGGGAGGTGCTGACAGGTTAGTAGACTTCCCATCACACGTTTCATTTTCATATGCTTAAAATGCATGCTAGTTGTGTAACTGACACTTTCAAATTCAGGTATGCAATGAGCGTGCTTTGGGAGCTTGACGCAGAATCCCTTGAAGTCCAAGAGGTCTGGTATGGTCGTACACTCATCCGCTCCTCCTATCAGCTCCACTACGAGCTGGCTCAGGCGCTCCTCAACGGAGAACAGGTTGAGGTAGCGGAACTGGCCAACCTGGGTCCTCAGGAAAAGGGTTCTAAGCTAGCTCAACTCACTGAGGCACTTGAGATGCTCACACATGTAGCCAGACATCTTCGGGCAAAGAGGGACAGAGGAGGAGCGCTGGAGCTGGAAGGAGTGGAGGTATGATTGGTTTCTTGTATCTTCATAGAGTATTTTGTGTGTTTTGGTAATGTGTGTACTTAACAGTAAGACTATATAAATAAAGACTGCAAACATTTAAGGTTCATGTTCTTAATTGAAAGCGTAAGCATGTTATAGCTGAGTGTCTAACCCTAACACATCGTCACTACTGACGTCTAACATACGACACAAAATGATTCAATGAATCTGAAGTGAATCAAACAAAGTAAACCGTGCACATAGCTTCAGTGGAGAGAAATCCATTCTGCACATTAAAAACTGGAACCACTATCTTTCTCGCACATTTCAGCTGCAGAAGATTCTCCCTTCTAAGCTTCTGTCTAAGTGAAAGTTTGACTTAACCTCTGTGTTTGGTCATTTTGTCAGATGACATCATGGTTAGAAAATTCAGTATCAGTCACCCCGAAACACTTCATACAGCCGAGGGGAGGAAATCAGGTCAAAAGACACCTGTGGAAAAGGGCCAGGGATTAATGATAACTAATGATTAAATGGAGATTGGTCTATAAACATGTAGTCAGTGATAATGATGACAAAGAGGTGATGATGATGTTCGGCGTCATCATGAGAATCCCCCAGCTGCCACGGTCTATTGCAGCATAACTAAGGGAGGATTCAGGGTCACCTGGTCCAGCCCTAACTATATGCTTTAGCAAAAAGGAAAGTTTGAAGCCTAATCTTAAAAGTAGAGATAGTGTCTGTCTCCTGAATCCAAACTGGAAGCTGGTTCCACAGAAGAGGGGCCTGAAAACTGAAGGCTCTGCCTCCCATTCTACTTTTAAATACTCTAGGAACAACAAGTAGGCCTGCAGAGCGAGAGCGAAGTGCTCTAATAGGGTGATATGGTACTACAAGGTCATTAAGATAAGATGGGGCCTGATTATTTAAGACCTTGTATGTGAGGAGCAGGATTTTGAATTCTGGATTTAACAGGAAGCCAATGAAGGGAATCTGCTCTCTCTTTCTAGTCCCTGTCAGGACTCTTGCTGCAGCATTTTGGATCAGCTGAAGGCTTTTCAGCGAGTTTTTTGGACATCCTGATAATAATGAATTACAGTCGTCCAGCCTGGAAGTAATAAATGCATGAACTAGTTTTTCAGCGTCACTCTGAGACAGGATATTTCTAACTTTAGAGATGTTGCACAAATGGAAGAACGCAGTCTTACATATTTGTTTAATATGTGCATTGAAGGACATGTCCTGGTCAAACATGACTCCAAGGTTCCTCACAGCGTTACTGGAGGCCAAGGTAATGCCATCCAGAGTAAGAATCTGCTTAGATACCATATTTCTAACATGTTCAGGACTCAGTACAATAACTGAATGAATTTAGACGCAGGAGTCTTCCAGGTCTTTATGTTTAGTTTGGTTTTTTGCTGTGTTATTTACAGAATTACAGATGGATACCATATATTTCTTTTCATCGATAATAAATTATAGTACGGTCTAATAGAGACGTTATTTTTAAAATCAGGCGTCTAAGCAGAACACGTTCCTCAGCAGAAAACATTTTATCAGAAAGTCATTTCAGTGAGAATATTGGAATAAAGAAACCAAGCACTCCACTGTGAAACCACTGACAGTTTTCACATTAGATCACAGCCATTTATCTACAGCGGCTGGTCGGCCATCTGTTAAAACCTCATATGGACAATTCCTGTTGTTCTATAAGATGCTCTCTAATAGGATGTCTTGGATTTATTTATTATTCAGTTATTGCATTCCTGTTATGGCTGTACGCACACAGAATATTGATATGAAGTAAAAATGATTCTCTCGGGTTGCTTCTGGGATAGTGGAAAAACCAATATATTTCTAAAAGTGTGTTTAATGATTGAGCTGCCACCCAAAAATCAAGTTCTTATCTTGACAAAGCTGGATTATTGACCGCTGGTGAAACATCTGTTGTCCTGAAGGATAAGGACAACAGATGTTTCATCTTGATCTATTATATAAAACGGCCAAAACTGTGTTCAAATCCAAACTTTCTGGCTTCTTTTGGTTCCTGCTGAAGTGCTTTGGGTCCCCTCAGTTCATCCTTAGTCTGAGAAAAGTTTTGTTCTCTCTTTAAGGCACATTTCCTTTGAGCTAACTTAAACTCTGATTGGCTGTCCACTATAAACAAAAAGCATGAACAGCAGATCGGTGGAGTTTCTGTGCCCATGAGCAGAGCTGTGTGCCTGTTAGGGATATGTGTTCTTACTGGTATGATAGAGAGCTGAACGTAGGAAAGACAGTAGACTGTTTTCAGGTTGAGATTCATTCACATTTGGTTCTCCGTGCAGCATTTGTTCCGGTGGAATGGTGCATGTTCAACTGAGTTAAAGTAAACTGTAGTAAAATGTGGCCCACTGATGCATTTTCATATTCTTTTTCATTGAAGTCACGTTAGAAGCATTTTCCCTTTTCAGGTGGGTGCCCAGCTGGATGAGGAGAGGAACATTACGGCCCTGGTCCCTCGTCAGCCCCTGGAGGTCCATGAGACCGTGGCAGAGTGCATGATTTACGCCAACCACTGGGTGGCCCGCAAGATCCAGGAAGCTTTCCCCAACCAGGCCCTTCTAAGGTGTCACCCACCACCACAACAGGAGCTATTCAACCAGCTGGTGGACACTGCAAAGGCCAAAGGTTTCACCATTGACACCAGGTAATGTTTTTGACTGTTCAGTATAGAAACTGAGGAAATGCATATTGTAGTCCAACGCACATCATGTTCAGACACACAAGTGTGTGAACCTGAAATGTTTGATAACACGGGGACACACTCAGGTGTCACATGAGCAGTCAGACAAGAAGAAGACATGTTCCTTCAGCTCAGGTTGAGGTTGAAGCCAAATATGCTTCCAAACCAAAGACTAGAACATATGATGAAGCATATCTTGCCTTTGGCTTCAGCTTCACAACAGCTGTCGTGGCAAGGTCGGTCTCCCCGACAGAATTAGTTTCCCCTGCGTCGGGAGCACACGCTGGGCTGTCCAAATCACGGACAAACAGGATCCCACATTCTTGATTTTCAGTTCACAAACACTTCTTATAACGACTAACTACTCCTGAAACTTTGGAGGTTTTAGCTCTTTACACAGTAAAGTTACAGGATAAATATAATTATCAGGCAAAATGTCCTTCGTTTGTTAAAATAATCCCGTCTGATACCACGAGAGGACAATAAATATTTCATTTTCTGTTGTAACCCTTAAACTGAATGGTAATGTAACGACACTCAGGTTTCACTTTTTTACAAAACTAAAACATCACTACTTCCACGTCTGACTGTTTGTAATGGAGGCGGCGTAACCTGGATCCACACTCCGTGCCCAGCGAACGCTCGCCACGCAGGGGGAACACATGCTGTCGGCGATGCCGACCTCGGCACAACGCTGATCCTGCCGCAGTTTGTTCCCCGGTTCAAATCCCGGACAAACAGGATCCCACAGCTGTTTATGCTTTTAAACCCGTTTTGCACAGAGAGCAGTGTTGAATATTCTCACACGGGAACAAAACAAACAACTCAAATAATTAAAGATGGTTTGTTTTTCTGTTTTTTAAAAGAGGCAGTGATTTATTTAATTACAACCTGTAATCTATTACAGTTAACTTTTATTTGTTTAACTGTTTACAAAAGGTCTGAGGATCTGAGGCGTGGAATGAACTGCAATGGAGTTTGAAAACAAAATATGAATGTGCGGTTGCAGGATTGTGGTGGGGGGGGGGTTAAACCAACAGCAGAACCGGTCCCAGGACAAGAGACATGGTGATGCAAGTAGCTTTGTGTCACTGACTGCTGAGATGAGAGGCCTCACTCATCCCTGGTTTCTGGCTCTGTTCCTTCAGGTCCAACAAGGCTTTAGCTGCCTCACTGGACCGAGCTGTGGACCCACAGGACCCCTTGGTGAACAGGTTGTTCAGAATGATGGCCACCACTGCTATGTCACAGGCTCTGTACTTCTCCACTGGTGCTCATCCTCAAGACCAATACTACCATTATGGTACGATACCGCTGCACAGCTTTTATTGGCTGCACTAGAGTTTCAGTGTGACTGTGGGTCAGTCCATCCATCACACGTCTGCACACACTTGTCCAACGTCTGTTGTTTGTGAAGAATTATTCGACTGAGAACTAGAAAGAAGGCTAACGTGCTGATATTTGCTTCGTTGTCGTAGGTCTGGCTCTGGATCGCTACACACACTTTACCTCACCCATCCGTCGGTACGCAGACATTGTCGTGCACCGCCTTCTTACCGCAGCCCTGCACATGCAGAGGGGCGTTGTATCTGGTAAAGCACCAGCCAGTAACAAAGAAGTGGAGGAAATGGCTCACCATGTCAACAGCAAGAACAGGGTCAGGGGTGTTTTATTGTTTGTGTTTTTCAATGATTCACCTCTTACTCTATTAACAGAAGCTGTGCTGACGTCTGTGTTTCATTTGCAGGCAGCACAGGCAGCCCAAATGCGATCCACAGCACTGTTTCAGTGTCTGTTTTTCAGAGAACGAGACCCTCAGACAGACCCGTGCTGTGTGGCTGACGCTGTTGTCTACTCCATTCGAGACAACGGTGTCTTGGTGTTTATCCCAGAGTAAGAACCGTCAGTCCTGTGTTTTGTTCTGCAGTCTTCTTCTTTTCCTTTGTTTAATGGAGCTGTACAGCAGCTCACAGACGGCCAACCACTCGTGTATTTTTAATAGACGAATTCAAAGTTTATGACAATGAATGAATTTGTTGGAAGATGTAATTGCACGCTAATCAATGTATATTTAACAGTATACACGCTAGTTTTATTTTCTCTTAAAAAACCTCAAAATGAGTTTTAAATTGTATAAATTTACTAAACTAATTCCTTAAACATTTATTGTGAGCAGGGAAAATCGGCTAAAACCCCGAATCTTTTCTCTACCAGGCTTTAAATAAGTTAATTGCATTGCTGAAGTTGAGTCTGTGGGGAGGGACGGTGCTTTGGAGCCAGCCTTGTGTTTGTGGCACTTCTACGTTAGCTTAGCTAACCTCTGGAGGTTGCTGCTTGTTTATTGCAAGGAAAGTGTAATTTAATAACATCAGTGTTCTCCATGCTTGTGGTGTTACAGGGATATGCAATATTAACAGTTTATTAAAATGTAACCTGTGGTCATTTTGAGAAGGCTGTAGAATCCATGTAATGATTAAAATCACAGGGCGCAAAGCAGGTTGAGTAATATCACTGAGTAAGTAAGGCTGCCTCTGACCACAGCCATGTTGTTCACAGGTATGGTGTGAGGGGGCCTGTGTATCTGAAGAACAAAGAGGGCCTGGTGGTGGTAGCGGGACAGGACGGCAGCTGTGATTGGCAGGGTGGCACTGTGCGAAAATACCCGGACCGCATTACCACCACCTCCAGCTGTGGCACCTCCACCTTCAAACTGTTTGACCACATCACCGTAAGTCACAGAAAACGCTAATCAATCATTTTAGAAGGTTTCCAGCAATGCAGCGCCTAAAGGCGACGATTCCAAATATATATGCATGAGTGTATATGAATCACAGGTTCATACGACTACTGGATCTTTTGTGGTCCAACATTAAGAGACGTTTTATGATCTTGTTGTGATAAAGTGTTGTGTGGTTGCTGCTTTGTTAGCTAATCTCAAGGTAACAAAACGTCAGTAAGATGAATGAGACGAAAATGCTTCCTGAAAATAAATCATTTAAAGTTATTCAGTTTATTGTTTTTAAATATTATATGAAAACAAAAACATAAGTGTGGGGGGGGGGGGAGGCTCTCCTCCAAGACAAGAAATGTAATGCTTCCAGTTTGTGGCGTTTCTACACAAACCTTTTTGTAAAGGGAGATAAAAAATGACAGTGGGCGGTAATTGTTTTCACATAAACGCCTTTAAACGCTGCACGGTCGCACTCTCTCTCTCGCACTCGATAAATGATCCATTGTTGCTCTGCACACGTTTGTTACCACAAACGTCGCATGCACTTATGTCATTGTCATGAGACACTCTTGCAAACAAACTCACGGTTTAGTAACACAGTAGAGCAGCGTGTTTACGGGACAGTAACAGTAATCTAATTACCTTTTTTGCAACAGTAATCCCTTACTTTACTCGTTACTTGAAAAAAGTAATCTAATTATGCGTTGCTGCCCATCACTGGCGTCAAGTTATATTAAGTTCAGGCATGTTACACACGATGATTGTGAGGAATAAGTGCATGTGATTTAAGCAAAAAGAGCAGGAAACATTACCCTAAGGTTAGCTAACAAAAAGAAACTGAAGTAACGGTGTGTTATTCTCACATCTTTGGCTTTAAGACATGAAAAAGTGACAGAGTACTGCTGCTTCCACTGTTATCAACATCTTTTCTTTCTTTCATGGACTTATCCTGGGGTCATAAATGTCAAAGGGCAAAGGCAATGCTAACAACATAGCTTACTGATGGATGATGATGGATGACACATGTGGCCAAAACAAGATAGAAAGAAACATTAGCCCAAACACAAGTTGTCCACCACAGCATTGACTGCTGTCAAGCTATGATCATATCAAACAAAGAGATGATGATGATATTCAACAAACAAATCAACAAAACAACAACCTCACTGTGACACTTGACCGAGGTCACAGTGTTAATGAATGTTTTTCTCCCCCTCTGCTCCAGTCTCCACGTCGTGTGAATGTTAGAAAGCACAGTAAAGAAAGTTCGTGTACGGATGGATGAACGTTTGTTACATTGGATACGTGTGTGTAACATACGTATCCAATTTATCCTATTTATGAACAAAATTGTGGCACAGTCGGAAACTTCTCCACTCTACACCACTGTCTACTTAGCTGTGACGCTGCGCACAGTGCTGAGAGGACTGCTGTTATATATTACGTCACAAACCTTAAGTGGGCCTGTCTTTGCATAGCATTCCATTAGACTATTTTCAGTAGGTGCCATTACTGTGTAGTGATCGAACTGAGGAATACTGTGACTTACGTTCTCTGCTCTCTTCAGGTTCGTATTTCTGTCCACTCTTCAACTTGCCACGCTGACCGTCTAAACCTCGAGGTCATCAGCAACAAGCCTCACCACAGTGCCAAGTCCCAGCAGCCCAGCCCTCAGGGCCGCAGTCAGCTGGTCAAAGAGGTGGTGCGTCAGAATGAAGAGGCGCTGGCTCAGGAGAAGACAGCCCGGCGCCCCAAACTCTCCAAAGAGGAAAGAGAGTTTCGTCAGAGCAAAACTCCCAGTCTGTACTCTATTCTGGAAGAAATCAGAGAGTTGGCTCTGATGGATCTGGAAAGGGCTTCACGCCTCCCGGCAACAACAGCATAGAAACGCTGTAGCCCAGCTTTACCTCCAAGCAGACACTTGTGAGAACTGCACGCTGTGCGCTAACAGAACGGTGATCATTGAAGATCACTCGTGCTGAGTCATCCAGGTCATTCTTGTAGCTCCAGATTGTGTGTGGACAAACCACACGAGTGTGTGAAGTCACAGGAAAGCAAACACAATATTAAGTAAAAACATGTCCCGCCATCTTTTTAGAAACCAGAGTCAAACCGAATCAGTGGATACGTTTTGTAAAAGTTAGTTTTTAAAATCACATCAAGTTAAACTTAGTTGTAAGGAGGATAGGGAACGTGTTAATGCCAGTGAAGTGTCAGCAGTTACTTTGACAAGACCTAGTACTCACTGCAAATGTGGTTCAATCCTGCAGGAAACTAGTCAACTGCAGCAGGTTAAAGAAGTCTGGTAACAAAAGGCTTTTCTCTCAGCACCAGTGATCTCAATATCTCACTGGTGGGATCAATGTCTTGTGTAAATTAAATGTCTTGTGTTATAGAACCATTTTTGGTGAGTTCACACATATTGTACTACCTGTGACCACTTCATACAAAACCCAGCACGAGTATTGTTCTGGAGATGATAAAACGTCCACTCGTCCATTTTCTTCTGCACGTCCTGGAATCTGTCCCAGCTGTCATAGGGTGAGAGGCAGGATACGCCCTGGACAGGTCACCGGACTGATAAAACTTCATGTCACTCATTAGCAGACTTTAAAATAAACCCGTAGAGTAATGAAATACACCTGAGGTTGGTTGTGTTGGAAGTGATGTATAAAACTAGGATGTATTTATCTTATAGTTTGTATATCAAGAGCCTGTATAGAAGACACCAACACCAAGGACATTTTTATTGTTTGAACTGGTAAATAATCAGAAGCGTTTTTTGGTTTGTGGATTTTAAGATTGTTTTCTAGAACTACCAACAGAAATATGAACTGTACATAACTATTTCAATATGTGTGCAGTGGCCTGTAATTAAAAATGGTGTTTTCATTAGCGCAGATGGAGCCACTTCATCGTGTTGCGTTTCATGTCCCTGCAGTAGCTTAAGAAAGAACTGTTCATAATTGAACGAGCACTTAATGCTTGGAAGAGGGTGATGGTCAGTTGACAGCTCACATACTACACACACACAGAGGCCTTTTATAGAAACATGTTTGCAACCAAAATTCTGCCAATAGTGAAACTGGAGAAAGAAGATGCATCAGAGCAGGAACTGTGGATCAGTTCAAATATTTTTCTGTAACAGATACCAACACATGGTAAATACGTTTAGGATTTGGACTTTTAAAAATAAGAAAAACATTTATTTCCATTGATTATAAATGTCTTTGCTAACCCAAAGCTGACGTCACAGTAGGAACATGTGCTCAAGATATAAACCACCAGAAATGCACAACATTACTCGAATGAGCAGGCACGAACATTGGGAAACCTTTAAATCTGCTCACTGCCAAAGCTTTTCAGCAGAAACTGCTGCACGTGAACTTTAATCCCCCTCTACACAGTCGTTGCTGAGCTGTTGCTCAGGGCTGAGGCCGGTCTCAGCCTCAGCGGGCTCAGAGTCTTTGGGGGGAAGCGGGCTGGTTTGTTGCGTGGAGGTGTTGTTGGAAGGCTCGAGGTCAGGATCTTCTACAGTTTCATCTCCATCAGTAGAACCTTTGATGACATTTGGTGAGGATGCAGCTGGAGGTTTGTCTCCTAACATGTCAGCAGTCTGAGAGGCTGAAGGGCCTGAAAGGGTTGAGAATTAGAAACAGTGATGGTTTCAGTCAACACAGACACACTCAGTCTACTACGATTTATAAAAGACAGGCAAAGCTGAGATAATGAAAAATGAAACTGTAAACTGCAGGGTTCAAACTCATTGTTCAGGGTCAAATTTAAGCACTTTAAGCACTTTCAAGGTCCATTATCAAGCTTTTCCAGCACATTACCAAAAAAACAGTTTGCATGTTCCACTTTGCATCACCTCAGTAAGACCATGTAAAAATTAAAACAAATCGTCTTAGGTTGACTTAAATGTTCTTTGTTCCTCTTTTGTTAAAACAGAGAAAAATGCACCACACAAAAATACTGAAAAAGGAAATGGTTGTCTTATATGCATATAGTGCACAAACTCAAAAAACTCATTTCTCTCAAAAATGCAGATGTGCAAATGTGAACAAATCAACTTGTTAGAGATGCTCATCTCCACTTGGAAAAAACAACCACACAAAAGAAGAAATCTGCACAAATGAACAAGTCTGCTCATCAGATATTGATGCTTCTTTCCTACGTGACACAACAACAGGAGACAGATGTTTGGTACTTTAACTAGTTAAGCACCCACACCACCAAAAATGGGGGAAAAGAGAGGAGATCACATTTAATCGGTTATAACACGAGGTCAGAAATATAAGTGCAGACATGAGTGTCCACAGAAGCCTCTGAATCTCAGCTGTAAACCATTTCTACAAACACCAAACAGTTAAAAGAGCAGTTACATCACCATGAATCTGTGGACAGGTAACATCCATATTTTGATTTATGATTTTCTGGAGTTAAATGTGACCCAAAGTATATTTTATAGCATATAAGCTATAAAATACTTTTAAAAATTAGGTGAGGGAAATAATCATTTTTTTCTATGTTTGAGTCCCAGTAACTTTGACATAGTAACATCTGCAGTAATATTTACCCCTCTGATGACAGCTCACAAGCGTTAGCTTTATTTTGATACCAAGACTGTTTACACAGAGTTTGTAATTGCAGAGAAATACTCCATTTATTTTGGCCTCTTCATTTTCGAGCAGGAAGCTCAGAAAAGCCCTGGGGGCCTAACAGGTCAAAGTTCATTCCCAATAAAACTAACTGTGAGATGTTTGACTACATTGCTCTCTGGATTATTGTTACAGTCCTAAATGATCAGCTTTAAAGTGTTTGTGCTAATAACACCATGTACAGTAAGACAGGCATGGAGAACAGCACTGACGGGAGGCTTTGAACAGATGACACACTCAGTTCAATTCAACATATAAGACTTTAAAAACGCACAAACATCGACCTAAAATCTATTTATTCAGTCCATCACCTGTCATAGAATTATGTCAAATAATAATGTATTGTTCATCTCCCTTAAATAAACAGGCAGCCTTAAAGTATGAAACATTCATTCATTAAAACACTAAAATGTGTCTGTCGTCTCCGTGGCTGATAGAGCCCCACAGGCATCAATGTGAGCTTAAAGCCATTTATAATTTTTAAATGGTTTAATGTGTCGGTGCTCACGATAAACACATTTTGAATGAAAGCCAGGGAACTTCAGCAGCACAAGAAATGGCTTCTTTGTGCCCACATGCATCAGTCCCTCTTTTTACCAGTTTTTCTTTAAGGCTTAAGTTGGCTAGTTAAGTGTCGGACTAACGATTAAAGCTTTCACTTGAGTGAAGTCACTAATATTACTGCTACTGCTAAGTAATGTTAGCCAAGTTTAAAGCACACTGCATAAATCACCATGCCATAACTAACTGCTGTGCTAGCACTGCCGTACTCTATCACACTCAGTGCATTTCAATCATTTCTCCAGATAGTTTGATAGCTAGCAAAATAATAATCATAGTTTTAAACATTAGCCTGTGTTATGTACACATACTCGAAATTATTTACTGTCATGTGACTCAAGAGTACAAATTCCTTCAGTGTCGTTTTCCATCGAACACTCATTAAAACAGCACGAACCCTGAAACTGCTTATTAAAATAATATGTATGTAAATAATAGTATGTTGCATTATAAAAAATTAAGCTTTTGACTGCCCTCCAGAGTTCACGTTAACTTCAGATCTCTGGAAGCTACACTACCCGAATGATGTCAGCTGTTTAGTTTCTATACTGGACAGAAAAAAAAAAAAGGGGGGGGGGGGGGTGGATTGGCTCCTCTTAAGGAGGACTAATGACTAAAATGTGAAAGTTTAAAGTCGATGAGTAAATCATGCTCGGGTAATACAATGGAAACGGTCTCATATCACCATCTAGTGTTATAAACTGTAAACACATTTTTATGGGTGAAGGCTCATAATAGAGACCGATCAACAGGTCATTTTCTTTTCTATGGGTCTCATTTAAATCACATTACATCATTTCTGCGGTAAATGAGGACCCTGAAGAACGATTTAATGTCACTGTTAAAGATTTGTAGACAATAGATCGCAGACAGCTGGCTCCGCTTTAACTAAAGAGGAAGTAAAAACAGTTTGGATCACAAGTGTAAGGCAAAAACAAAAATACTACGCCTAATTGAAGCTGACATCAGACAGGCAGTAAAGAAATCAATGTTTTCTACATGCTTTGCCTCTTATTACCAAACTCCACACTAATGTGAGGAATCTCTGGTGGTTTGGACGAACTGTGCAATACGGGAACTCGTCACTCGACCTTCAGGGTTTCTGGTGGATATATACACTAGATCCACTTCACTATATTGTAAGGAGTATTCACTCACCACCCATCATCCAAATCATTGAATTCAGGTGATCCAGTAACTTCCACAGCTGTATAGAATCAAGCACCTAGGCATGCAGACTGCTGCTACTAAGTGGAAGTGTTTGGGAACGACAGCAACTCAGCCATCAAGTGGTGGATCACGTAAAATCCCAGAGTGGGGGTCAGTGGATACTGAGGCGCACAGAGGTTGCTAATTTTCTGTGGAGTCCATCGCTCCAAACTTCACGTGGTCTCCAGATTAGCTAAAGAACAGTGCACAGAGAGCTTCGTGGAATCCATTTCCATGGCCGAGCAGCTGTAGTCCAAGCCTTACATCACAGAGTGCAACGCAAAGCAATGGGACACAGCGGTGTAAAGCACGCCGCCACTGGACTCTAGAACAGGAGAGATGCAGTCTATGGAGCGACGGATCACAGTTCTCAATCTGGAAAGCCGATAGACAAGTCAACTTAGCAGTTGCCAGGACAACAGAGCTCCAGGTTTGGTGGCAGGGGGATTTCGGTGCGGGGTTGTTTTTCAGAAGTTGGGCTCAGTCTCTTCGTTCCAGTGAAAGGAACTCTTAATGCTTCAGCATGCAAAGACATTTTGGCTCCCGACTTTAAGGGAACAGTTTGGGGATGGCTTCTTCCTGTTCCAGCATGACTGGGCACCAGTGCACAAAGCAAGGTCCACAAAGACATGAACTCTGGCATGGGAGTCCTGACCAGAACACCACTGGGATGAATGAGAGCAGAGACTTGGAGCCAGGCCTTCAACATCAGTGTCTGACCTTACAAATGGTCATAAACTCCCATAAACACTCCCAGAAGAGTTGAAGCTGATATAGCTGCACAGGCGGACGTCGTGAATGGGATGTCACTCGAGTTCATATGAGTGTGGGGGCAGATGAGCAAACACTTTTGGCAATATACTGTACATTCAATGTTTTGCTTTTTGTATTTTCATATAAAGTTAATACACCAATGAAGCTAGATGATCCTTATGAACCTTCGCTGGATGTTTTGTAGCAGAATCATTAATTATTTCTGTTATATTGTGTCCCAGCTGTATGATACATTTTTGCCATTCTTACCAATTTGCTGCTGGCGTGCGCGCCTCTTTTCCAGGGCCCGCTGTCTGTTCAGCTCAATACGTTTCTGCTGCTCTTCGGTCAGAGAGGGAGTAGGTGGGGGAGCGAGGGCTTCGGCAATCTGCCCTTGGGGAGCATTAATAAAACTCTCTCTGCTGAACAGATCAGGATCCCCAAATGTTTCCAGTTCACGTTGTACCTCTTCGTCACCAGCACCTGAACACAATTTCAAGCAGTGCTGATAATTAAGTCCTGTGGAATATGGCAAGTATTTCCTATGTGCACCTGCAGGTGTGAATCCACCGTAGGGCTGTTCGATACAACGATATATACAAAAACGTCTATTTCATTTTACGCTATCGTTTGTTTCGTGGTGTCGCAAAATAAACTGTTTACGGCAATATTTCTTCATGGTTCTGATGTCACTGTAGTAAAGTTCTCTCTTTCTCTTATATATAACCACACTACGGACGGACAAGCGCCTGTTTTTATGCGTTGTCGTTAGCAACAACGACGGTAAAACCATCGCGTGTCCGCTTGTTTATGTTCCACATAAACCTTTCAGAATAAAGCTCAAGATCCTGTTGAGGCTTTTCAAAATAAACGGAATCACGTGAAAGAGCAGAGTGTTTACGGATGAGAAGTAAAACAGAGCCGCCAGGTGCTAAAAAATAAACCTTAGACTCAAACGTTAGAACAGGCTTTCCCCCGCAGCACGCCGTGTAATAAATACTCACAAAGAAAACGGCGCCGTTACAACTTCTGTCTAAAAATGTGTCGTTTCATGCATCGGTTAAAACACTCGACTCCAGCTACATGACGCGCAGCTGGAAACACTTCACGCAAGTCGAGATTCACAGAATTGACAGAAAATGTTACATTTCTGTGATTTATATCGTTATCGGACGATAGAATTCTTATATCGGGAGATGAGACTTTGGTCATATCGCACAGCCCTAGTCCACCGTATCCCCATCAGTAATGATTTTTCTTCTTACCATCTGTACTTGTAAAATCTTCATGTGTCAGGGGCATGTCCAGTCGTATTCGTTTAAGACATGTCTATAGAAGAATGAGTAAAAAATTACAAATTCTGAACATTAGGAATCCCACACGCTTGCAGGAAATATTCTACTGCTTCCTCTCACCTGCACTTCCTTTTTGCTGCCGAGCCTTTCCACTTTGTCAATAAAATCTTCAAATTGCAATTTGGGGTACAACCTGTGGGCCCAGTTCTCCATCTTCTGCATCAGCAGCCGCAGGTCTGCAGCCTAATGGGGCAAACATCAAAAACAGCGAGTAGTGATATGAAAGAGGGCTGTGTGTGATAGGACGCTTCTTCTTCCCACTAAAAAATGACTTCCAGTCATTGGAACAAAAGACATCTTAATTTGGTAAACCAACCTCTGGTTCCCCTCACTCATTTTTGACCACGACAGAAAGGGCAACTTTTGACCTTTGCCTTTGAACTGGATATTGTCAAAGAGAGTGCCCAGAGCTGGAAGCCCTCGATCTGATATCAGCCTGGGAAAAAATATTAAGACTAAGTTAAACCATTAATGGATTACAAGCAGGGTTAGCAGCACATCCAGGCGTATTTGGCTTATCCAATTCAGGATCGTGGATGGCTGAAGCCCATCCCAGCAGCCAGGTCGCCAGCCTGTCACAGGGCCAACACAGACAGACATATACATATATATATATATATATATATATATATTTTTTTTTAGCAAAGTTGCAATTAATTTGAATATTTTATCAAATGAAAATCTATGTTTTTCTTTAATACAGCTTGCAAGTTTTATCCTAAGTATAATCGACGTTCTTACTTAAAAGCTTATTTAACATCCTTTGATTTAGTATAACTTAGTTCTGTCCAGGAACATTGTGAACAGAACAGTAACAGAGGAGTGCCACTGGGACACCCACTGGGAGACTACTGGGAACGAGCCTGACTTATGGTTGGCAATACTAACCAGGTTCACACTATAGGTGTACAGAGACTGGAAACATCTTTCTCACACACATCCAGGGATGTCTCCAACGCTCTGACAATTTTCAGTCTGGGAATTTTGCCCATCCAAATGATGAAAACAACAATGGTATTAGAGTCTTTCTTCTTTAAATGACTGGCAGAGTGAAGCTGCACCATCATCACACAGATGCAGTCATTTGTACCCGCCGCTAAAGCGTAAGAAGACGCTGCAGTACTCTGCGAAACGACAGGTGTCGCCACTCAGATAATATCACATCACTTTTTTTGTTCTTTCCACAAACTTACGTTTTCAAACATTTGCAACAACTCTGTGGGTCAGTGTGTCTCTGAGCCTCTGTGCACGATTATTAGTGAAACGGTGATAAAAACCAGTGCAGTCACAGACTCGTGTTCAACCTGGCTGCAACACTGACAGTCTGCACACGTCAATCAATGATTTTGGCCTCCTTGTGTCCCAGCTCACACAAGATGACATCAAATTCCTATTTAAATGCGCATTTTAATGCATTTCAACCCTCTGTCGTGATATAAATGTCTTTGCTACCTGTGGGAGTCCAGCTTGGGTTGGGGTCTCTTCACGCCTCTCCTTTTAGCAGTAGGGACATCAGCCAGCTGTGATACCTCACCTTCATCTCCTGCATTGAAAACACATGACAACAGGATGTGTTTCTAACTCATTCTGTTGGCAGCGTGGCAAACTTCAAGCTTATCTTTAAATCCAGACAAATTATAGACTGGAGGTTACAGAAGAAATGTGCTGGTTTGAACAGTATCTGATAGGTTTCATTTGCTCACGCAAACAAAAACATGTGTGTTGTTATTGTTAGAAACATCCAGTCTCAGAGAGATGCTGAAAAACCAGTTCATGCATTTGTTAATTCTAGGCTGAACTAACAAATTCATTATTATCAAGCTGTTCCAAAAAGCTTTGTGGAAGGACTATGAGAGGTTGTATTTCTCCCACATTAGCCTTTTTTCCTGAATCTTATTTTTCTATGATTCTTCATTAAACCATGAATTTAAAATACAAAGTTCTGAATCATCACATCTTAAAGACCTCATAGTAATCCTGTAAGAGCACAGCAGCATCTACCATCTGCAAAAGGGTCTCCTTCCTCCTGGCCTCCCCGGCCTGGGGAGTGTGGTGGTGGGAGTGGGGGGAAAGCTTCATCCTCTATGCCGTCATAGTCAGGAATGTCCTGCGGGCTATTTTCCTGTGGGTCAACCATGGTGAGTCGGTCCTGGAGACAAAGTAAAAGACGTGTGAGCCCCAGTCGTCAACAGCATCAGCATTAAGTTACATGAATTTAACTGCAAGTTGAAAAAATGACATTTATTTCTGTAAGAGTAATTCTTTACTGTGTTACAACATCAACATGAAAACCTAAAAAAAACTGGCATTTACTTTTTTCTTTTTTTACATCAACAGGAGGAGCTGTACAGACACTCATCCCACCTGGAATTATACCCCAAATTCAGAAATGTACTATTATGATACATTAATGGTCCATTATGTTTGTTTCACAGTTATATACATAATACAATTTATAGATTTGTATATATTTACATTCTATCAGGGATGAACTGGTTGTGAACCTTTGGGCTGATAATGACATTTAAAAGTTACAATTTGGATGAATTATTACTGCGATACTTCTTTTGGACTCTGTAGTACCACAGAAATATCATTAAAGTAACAGGTTTGTTTTAAAGTCTTTCAGCTGTTCCGTAAGCATCATCGTCATCATCATTTATATAGCACTTTAAAAACACACCTGGCAGACCGAAGTGCTGCACAATACAAATGTAGTAATAAAATAGCAAAAAACAAACATAGCAATAAAGTAAACTCTTGAGCCAAAATGATGTGACACAACTAGGGCTGCCACAAACGATTATTTTGATAGTCGACTAGTCACCGATTATTTATGCGATTAGTCGACTAATCAGATCATCATCCACTGGACGTAAAACTACAGCTTATTGCACCATGCAGCATATGCTCTTATATAACTATCATTAGCTTACAGCTTTAAGCTTTTAAGGTGCTAACTAAAAATAAAGACAAGATGATAGTTTATTCAATTTTAATGAAATTTGCAGATTGTTTCGGTGAAGTTTAATAAACTCCTTGCTATCTAAAATATAACAGGACAACGGAGTATATTCTCCAGCATCTCACACTTCTGATAATCAGCTGTCTGCTTGACGTTTATTCAGCTGTGTAAAAACTATAACTTTAATCTCAGACAAACCGATTTACTCAGGAACAAATAAAATACTAAAAAAAAAAAGCCAAACAACAACATTTTTAATTTATCTAAGTGACTCATATATATTTAACCTGAGTAGCGAAAGACGGCGGTGGGTTTGAAAACAATTTGCCTGGAGTCCGGTGTTCTCACCGTGCTAGTGACCTAGCCCCCGGCTAGCTATCGAGCTAGTGGGTAACAGACGACTCTGAAAACGTCGGAGCGCTTTTGAAAATATGTGGTGTCCTGATAAACTGAGCAGATATTTGAGGTTTACACAGCTACATTCTCGGCTGAAAATATGTTAAACGTTTATTTTGTGACCCAGAAAGAATAATAAGAGTAATATTAAAACTAACTAGCTGCCGCCATTGTTGGAAACTGAGCTGGGCCGCGCTATGAATTCTGGGACACAGCTGCTTCTTCTTCTTCTTCTTCTTCTTCTTCTTCTTCTTCTTCGGGGTTTAACGGCAGCTGGCATCCTTGTACATGCAGTGCTGCCATCTTCTGTTTCAGTCCGTTATTACACTCTTAAATCCTGCTACTTATTCCTGCGTCTTTTGGGATCTTACAAAGCTTCAAACGACGCGTCGACTATTAAATCAGTCGTCGACGATTTTGATAGTCGACGTAATCGTGACTAGTCGACAAATCGTGGCAGCCCTAGACACAACACAGACACAAAAGGAAATCTTCTACATTGTTTTGCTGTTCACACAAGTTCTAATGCTACCCTTTGTTTCTGGAAGGAGACGATTTTCTGTCCAGTATTAAAGTTCAAAGAACAGGGTATCCGTCTCCAGTGGGCTGCTAAACAAGTTTACCAGAAAAATCAGACCCACGGTCATGTTGTGTCACTTTGAGTGATTAGTCAGCAGCAATAACAGGGAATGACAAACTGACAGACTTTGGATATAAAACAAACAATTTAAACATTTAGAAGTTAAACATCTTCTCGGATTCCTTTTGCTGCACATGTCTATGTATGTATTTGCTGTACAGTGTCATTTGTTTGGAACATTAATCTTGATGTATACATAAACATTTGATTTAAAAAACGTGTTTAAAAATGAACACTGACACAATTAAACACAACACTGGTGCACGGTGACTGCAAACAGAAGCAGCTGCTTGTATCCTCCTGTGCACGGATCCGTGCTCTCTGTTTATTAATAAAAGCCAAACTTCATTAATGGTAAGTGACAGAGATCTGATGAGTTCTTGCTGGTTTGTATCCACAGGAGGATACAAGTAAAATCCTCTGCAGGTTAGTGCAGGATAAGCAGGCAAGTTTACTGTAATGTGATGGATTTAAGTAAAGAACAGTGTGTGACTGGTGCACAGTGACTGTGGTGCTCATGTCAGAGTTAGATTACATCAAGTGTAGCAGAGATTAACTTAAACTTAAGCTCATGATGCTGACATTCATTCACTGAGCTCCACCCACATACCAACAGTTTAGTGTCTAATATAAAGACAGTGTACTGTCAGTGTAGAGAAAGGAAATCAGCCAGGACAACTCGTGAAACATCTGCAGACATCTGGATGAATTCACAGAGAGCAGCAGGTCAGCTGATCACAGCCTGTACATTAAAAAAATCTACTGGAGCTCTCAATAGAAATGATTGTGAGCTGTGACCCTTTTCCCCACACTGAGCCACTACAGCTGATGTTAGGGTTGAATCCTGCTGAATCCCACTTTAACATCTTCCTGCTCATTTTGATGTTTAGAGGCAACGTCACCGTCTAAGATGTAGGCATTGTATACATTGTATACATTATTTCTACATTACATTAATATTGCACAAGGTTCATTTAGTTTAGCATAAAATATACATATCAGTACTTCAGCTTTTAATGGAGTATTTCTTAACACTAGTATCTGTCACCTTCTGTGTTGAGCTCATTGTTTTCTCTGCAGTGGCTGAGCTGAGTCCAAGTAGCTGAAATTTCCTCTGCTGCTCCGTCAGACTCTTCTCCTCCTCCTGATCAGCTGGGACACAAAACAGAACTTTGTTAAGCTCCACACTGCACTGAAGAGTCAAAGTGTCTCATATGTTCATCTGAGAACACACAGAACACATTTTAGCTTCCTTGGGTGGACAACTTGTTTGAAACAAACACAAAAGGTTTGAGCACCGATACCAAATTCAGCAGTATGACACACCAGTACCAGGAGAGCAATTCCTCTTTAAAATATGCCCTGGCCAAGAAAAAACCCAACAATATACGTGTGCCGTGAGAAATGATAGATAGATAGATAGATAGATAGATAGATAGATAGATAGATAGATAGATAGATAGATAGATAGATAGATAAAATTTATTTCAAACATGCAAATATAATTGAAATAACAACAGAAAAAAATAAAAATAACAAAACTTAAAAATCATCAAGTTTTCATGCAAATATCTATGTCTACAGAATGTGTGTGCTCGAAAAGGAGTAGGATGAAGTTTTCTTGTTCCTACCCCCTTATTTCAAATTTCATTGCTTACAAATCCATATCCAGGATTCAACATTATTTGATCATATATTTAACTATGTACAAGTCTAACACATTGAACATACACAAATAAAACCATTTTCAGCACATAAACCAGAACAACAACAAACTACATTTTTTACATAAACTAATCACTCTGTTTATAACAGCCGCTTAATCTCTGAGTTTATTTTCTATCTATGTGACAAAAACCTTAATGAACACTTAAGGTTGGGTTACTCAGGCCTTGATTTATAAAAAATGAGGACACAATGAGACAACTCAGTCACTGAGAGGAAGATTTCCTATATTCATGCAATTTATTATTTTTTGAACAATCCTGTGAATTTTTGTATTGATGTACTTGTCTTGATTTCATCTGTATATCCGAGTGGGTGTAGAAATCTGAGCCATCATCTGAGTAAGCCTCATCACAACTTTGCGCTGATAAAGGCAGCTGTGTTTTAGCCTGGAACACATTTATTTTTACATTTCTCATAAATGTATTTCATTATAGCACTTTTACCGCCAACATGTTGGGTCTTTTGGAGCCGGAAGTGACCTTATATGGAAGAAGGGTGGCGCTAGCTAGCTTAGCTAGCAAGCTGCATTCATAAGCTGTGCAGGTGCCACAGAGATGCTAAGTAGCCTTAATAACAGACTAATAAAACAACACAAACTCTGATTACAATGAGCTCATTTAAAAGCTTTCTTCTAATAAAATTATTTTCTTCTCTGTGTTTCACAACCTTTTGGTGATATCTTTCTGTGAATTAGTTTAAAGCAGCTTGAGTCAATTTAGTCAGATTTTTTTTTCCAACTTGTTCACAAAAACTTGAGAAGAGACACCGAGGAGAGCAACAGAAAGACTCATTCAGGAGCTAAACTCAAGATTAACTAGACTCGGATTAATATTAGCTCGGTGCTTACCTTTAAATCAGTCTTGACTATAATCGGAGAGAAAAACGCCATAAAGCGGGAACTCGGCTTCTTCTTCTTCTGCTCTTGTATTTTTTGGCGGTTAAAGCTTTAAGGCGCATTACCGCCACCTGCTGGACTGGACTTTTCATGTCCCAAACATCATCAATTGGCCACAAATTTGTTGGAGTTTCTGTTAATAAAAAAGATGGAATTCAAGGATCTTGTTATTTGGTTTGTTCGTTTTCACCATTTACTCTACAATTTTCTGCCAGTGTATAGCAAACCCCACAGCTCAAATCAATGAAGAATTTAGTATTTTTAACATATTGCTTAAGCTGGAACCAGCAGCTATATAGGCCTAATTTTTAATCCAAACATGTGATAGAGGTTTACCACCAGGAGAAGCAGACTGTAAATAAAAGACTGTGCTACTGAAAATAGTTAGTCTGACTTTGGATTGTAAATATGTTTCCTTTTGTCACTTCTGTATTTGTATATGGCTCAAACTATTTGTTATGAAAGCAAAACAAACAAACTGATGTTGTATAAATTGATTCAGGATTATTTACTTCGAGTCCAGAAATCATAGCTGTCTCATCAGATCCAGTTGTGACATTAGCTATAGTTTCCGCGGAGGGTACTTGGTTCTGTATGACAGCACAGCTTTTAGGTTGAATTCAAGCGCTTGAGTACAGCCTGATAATTAGAGGCCTGCAAACTGTTTGCTGATGAACTTTGGAAGTAAAAGTACAGACAGCTATAGAAGACACAGGACACGAGATGGGTTCATTATTTCTTTTGAGTTCCATGTAACAATCCGTAACTCTGTAATTAATGAATGTGCCATTTAATCTTGGCTGCAGCCAAGATTAAATGGCACATTCATTAAATGGCTAAAATGGGTTGGCTGCCGTTCAGCATTTAGCACAAGTCAGCTTTTGATCAGAAAGTTTTCTGGTTTGATCCCTGGCTGCTCCAGTCTGCAGGCGAAATATCCTTGGACAAGATTGTAATCCCAAGCTGCTTTCTGATGCATCCATTGGAGTGTGAATGCTTTATAGAGTTTGTGAAACAGTTGTACGTGTGGTCAGATTGTTTTGTATTTGTGTGTGGATTGAAGCACATGTCTGAGAGCACATCAATCACTGCACATATTTTTTAAAATCTTAGTTTAAATAAAGTTTTTGATTATTTATTATAAAAAAGAGATGATATATATATAATGCAGTGGGCACTCTACCAGCTAACATGTCAGTTAATTTGACACATTGATTTATTTATCATTTCTTTTTCTCTCTCAGCTTTTCAGCTCCATATTTTTGCCATTTCTTCCACACTCAACTCTGTTCTACAAGGTGAGCCCACAGTTAATGTAGGAGAGGGTAGGTGGCATTAAGAGATTTGATTGGGCAATCTAGGGCCCAGTTAGTTCTTCCTTTTGGTGAAAGCTGGGCTCTTCAGTTCAGCATGGTACAGCTCCAAAGATTCTGCAACATCAAACCCTCTGTCTGCTAATGTTACATCACCTGGGCTGAGGCAGTCCAGGTAATTTCAACAGTTTCTTGAAATTAGTTAATTCAGATATAAACAGAGTGACAGTTTACAGATTCAAACATGTCTCAGAGAAAACAGAAAAAAACAGTAAAGCCCAACTCTCCTCTTTGTGATCAGGAAGACAAAATTCAACTTCCTGATCAAGTAGACAAATCATTCAACCAGCTTCTAGAAAAGGAAGATATTCAAAAGTTGAAAGAAATGGAACTCCTAGACATGCAGGGAAGAAACTTTGAGCTCCAAGCAAAGCTTGATAGAGCACTAGAAAAACTAGTGCTGAAGGACAAAAAGAATCAGGAGCTGCAAGTAAAGCTTGATGAAAGACCGCACACAAATGAAGAGTTTCTTCAAGAAAAAAGGCTACAGGAGATAAAACAGAAGGAAATGGATTTCAAGCTCCAGGACATGGAGAAACACAACAAAGGCTTGCAAATCAAGCTTAATGAAGCTCTGCAAAAAAATTAAAGAACTCCTCCAAGAAAAATAACAACAGGACATGAAGCAGTGCAAACTCCAAGGCATGGAGGAAAAATACAAAGCGCTTCAGGTAAAGCTTGATAAAACACTGAACAAAAATAAAGAGTTGCTTCAAGAACAAAAGCAACAAGAAATTAAACAGAAACAAACGGACTGCAAGCTTGAAGACGTGCAGGAAAAATACACAGCGCTGAAAATGAAACTTGATAAAGCACTGCAAAGAAATAAAGATTTCCTTCAAGAGAAAGAACAGCAAGACATGAAACAGAAACATCTGGATTGCAAACTTCAGAACATCGAGAAACACAACGAAGGCTCGCAAGTAATGCTTGATGAAGCTCTGCAAAAGAATAAAGAAATCCTTGAAGAGAAAGAAAAACTGGACCAGAGAGACACGCAGTGCCAACTCCAAGGTGTGCAGGAACAATACGGAGCGCTGCAGGTAAAGCTTGATGAAACACTGCACAAATATCAAGAGCTGCTTCAAGACCAAGAACAACAGGAAATAAAGCAGAAAGAAGACAAAGAAATTCTCCAGGACTTTGAGAGGAAAAACCAAAACCTGCAAGAACTTTATAACAAACTGAACTACAAAACAACTGAACTGGAAGAGGAAAAGGAAAAACTGCAAAACCTGCTCAGAGATGCAGAGTAAGCTCAATGACATGCTGAGAAAAAACACAGAAGTTGAGGAACTTTCAGACAACGTGAAGTGCAAAAACACTGAGATGCAGGTGCTAAAGCAACAACTAGAGAAAACAAACGAAGACCTGCAGTGTTCACTTCAAGAAATCGAGAGCAGAAGTCAGCAGTTGGAAGACACGCACAACAAATTACAACAGAGTTATACAGAGCTGCACGAGGCAAAGCTAATGCAGGAGGCAACATCTAAAGAAATGAAAGAAAGGCTCGAAGACAAACAAGCCAAATTAGAAGAAGTGGAGAAAACATGCAAGAGACTTGAGCAGGAGAATGCAGAAACAATCGATCAGTTGAGAACCCTCATCCTAGAGAAAAAAGTGCTCGTGGAAAAGCTCATGGAAAAGAAGAAAAAACGCTTCTGCTTCTTCTGGAGGAGGGACACTCCTGCTTTTTCTACTTTTTCTACTTTTTCTACTGCTAATGTCACCTCGTCTGTTCCATCTTAATTTTCACCTCTCCTCTCTCTTTCTCTCCCTTTCTCTCCTGACACCTCTCCCTCCCCTGTCTCCCTTTAACTCCTATCACCTGTCCCATCTCCTCCCCCCCCCCCCTCTCTCTTTTCACCCTCACCCCCCAACCAGTCCCGACAGTTGACTGCCCCCTCTAGAGCCTGGTTCTGTCATAGGTTTCTTCCTTTAAAGGGAGTTTTTCCTATCCACTGTCGCACCTAGTGCTTGCTCAGAGGGGATTGTTGGGGTTTTCTCTCCTCTATCTCTTTCCTCCTTTCTATCCCTTTCCTTTACCTTCTTCTTTACAACCCCTCCCCCCCTTTCTATTTCCTCAATAATTTAATAATAAACACAATTGGCAAAATTTTAAAAAGTCAGATCAATGTCTTCATTCAAGAATGAATTGTCTTTGTCACCGGGTCATGTGTATTTTGTGTTTTCCTCGGGCTGGTGATCCTTGCAGTTGTTGAGCCCAAGAGTCCAGATTTTTAGTGTTTTAATCACATTTAGTGTTACATTTTAGATCACAACAAAAGGATATCCACAATTTAGGATTCAGGCATTTGTCTTTTTCAATATCATAATCATTCTATGATTGAGTCGGTTACAGAAGCAGCAGTTAGCAGCAATAACTTCAATTCATCAACATTTGCAAGCATTTCTTTATACACAGCATTTCTGTCAGGTTGAGGTCTGGACTTCCATGCAGTAGATTTGCTGCTGTGCTTGGGCTCATTATCCTGTTGCATGGCCTAATTTAGGAGAAGCTTTAGCTGTTGGACAGACGGCCTCACATTTGACTCTAGAAAACTTTGGCATACAGAGGAGTTCGTGGACTGCAAGGTGCTTATTGCTTGTGTCTGCAGAACAAGCTCAAATCACCACAATTGAACCAGCGTACTTGACAGTGGATTTGAGGTGTTTGTGCTGTGTTTGATTTTTGCTGAAGTTACTGCTGTGCATTATGACCAAACCTCCACTTTAGTCTCATCTTTTAAAAATATGTTGCTCCAGAAGCTTTCAAGGGCAAATTTGCAAACCTCAACTGAGTTGTTGTGTTCTCTTTAGAGACAAGAAGCTTTCTCCTGGCGGCCCTTCCAGACCAACCATACTTGTTTTGTCTTTTTCTAATTAAACTGTCTTGAACATTAACATGCTGTTTAAGGCCTGTAGAGGCTCAGATGCAGCTCTTGGGTATTGTGCAGTTTCTGTGAGCACTGAACAGTCTTTGTGGTGGATCTGAATGCTCCAGACTAGCAAACTTGCTCATGGTCAGTTAATCAAGTGCATAGAGCCCTGTGATGAATTTTCACATTTACTCTGTGAATCTTCATTCTTCTAGCTAGTCTTTACTCTTCTAGAAGCTTTCTTTGCTCAGACGTCTGCAGCATTGAATCTATGTCTTCTCCACTGCTATTCCAAACAAGGTGCTGATGCAGGGGTCATTAGCACAGTAAGATTTAAGTGCACAAAATGTTCACATCATAATAGTAATAATAATTAGAGGAGAGTATTATGTAGTCCAAGAAGTGTGTGGAGAAGTTTTCAGTGCGGAGGAGGGAACCATGGTGTTCAGGAGCCAAACTGCTTTGGGGGAAAATGCTATTGCACAATCTTGCCGACCTGCTCCTGATGACGCAGTCGTCTTCTGGAGGGAAGTGTGGTAAACAGTTGATGGGAAGGGTGATGCGGGTCAGCCATGATGCTAGTGGCTTTCCCAGTGAGGTGTAAATATCCTGTAGACTGGGTAGAGAGCTGCCAATAACACGCTGTGCGGTCCACACAATCCTCTGGAGGGCTCTGCGATTGGACGCATGACAGTTTTCATACCAGACTGTGATGCAGCGGGTTAGGATGCTCTGCATGGTACCTCTGTAGAAAGTATTAAAAAAGGGTTTGGGGATGTGCACCTTCTTCAGTCGTCTCTTAAAATGCAGTCGCTGCTGAGCTCTTTTAGTCACTGATTTGGTGTTGCTGGTCCAGGACAGGTCCGGGGGCGGATCTAGAGAAATTTTTCCAGGCTGGCATGGAAATCAAATGGGGTGGCAAAATCAAAGCCTTGTTTTAAAGACATATGCAGGTGTTACATATGATTAATATACATTAAGCATATGTTTCATATAAATATGGTCTATAACTTAATTATTTTCTATAGCCCACATAATTAAACATTTCAGTTACATAAAATGTGTGTACTGTATAGCCTGTATAATAAATAAATATGTAACCAATAAGTATAAAATCCAGAAAGCTACACAACACTGGGCGGGGGCTCATTTCCAAACACAAGTCTAACTTAAGTTTCATACTGTTTTTGTTAGAAAAAAATCAAATTGTACTGACTACTACTACTGCCAGAAAGCTGCACTGTCACAAACAATTATTGAAACCTCATTTTTCATGATTTGTTGGGTCAATATTCTGAGGTCCAAAATATAATTGGCCATTTTTGGCTGCTTTTGATTGTTGTTGTTTTTTTTACCTTGTCTTTCTTGGTATCATTCTTTTCAGCACAACCTCACACGTCCAAATTTACAGTTATTAAAACAACTGGTCTGAAATCACACAAACACATAAAACCCTAGTAGTAGTTATGTTTTCTCTTTACTATAAAAACCACAGACATGTTTAGTAAATTATTTTCATAACTTGAAATGCAAATATAAGTGGTAATTTTTTTAAATTAAAATTAAACAAAAATTTTGTAAATAATAAAGTTATATACAACTATTCATCTAAAAATGCAGGCAATGCATCTGGGGTTCTTATTTTTATTTTTTTGCACAGCCATTTTAAAAATACTACAACAATCAGGTGTCACAATAAGACGCCCCACAAATTATTTGTGCCAGTAAAAAAAAAAATTGTCAACCACAAGACAGAGAAGAACATCACAGGGAGAAACCCTGCAGGCCTGACAGCAGGTGTATCGCTCATTCTGTTTTCCACCTGGAGACAGTGTTCACAAAATCGTCGACGACTGATTTAATAGTCGACGCGTCGTTTGAAGCTTTGTAAGATCCCAAAAGACGCAGGAAGAAGTAGCAGGATTTAAGAGTGTAATAACGGACTGAAACAGAAGATGGCAGCACTGCATGTACAAGGATGCCAGCTGCCGTTAAACCCCGAAGAAGAAGAAGAAGAAGAAGCAGCTGTGTCCCAGAATTCATAGCGCGGCCCAGCTCAGTTTCCAACAATGGCGGCAGCTAGTTAGTTTTAATATTACTCTTATTATTCTTTCTGGGTCACAAAATAAACGTTTAACATATTTTCAGCCGAGAATGTAGCTGTGTAAACCTCAAATATCGGCTCAGTTTATCAGGACACCACATATTTTCAAAAGCGCTCCGACGTTTTCAGAGACGTCTGTTACCCACTAGCTCGATAGCTAGCCGGGGGCTAGGTCACTAGCACGGTGAGAACACCAGACTCCAGGCAAATTGTTTTCAAACCCACCGCCGTCTTTCGCTACTCAGGTTAAATATATGAGTCACTTAGATAAATTAAAAATGTTGTTGTTTGGCTTTTTTTTTTTAGTATTTTATTTGTTCCTGAGTAAATCGGTTTGTCTGAGATTAAAGTTATAGTTTTTACACAGCTGAATAAACGTCAAGCAGACAGCTGATTATCAGAAGTGTGAGATGCTGGAGAATATACTCCGTTGTCCTGTTATATTTTAGATAGCAAGGAGTTTATTAAACTTCACCGAAACAATCTGCAAATTTCATTAAAATTGAATAAACTATCATCTTGTCTTTATTTTTAGTTAGCACCTTAAAAGCTTAAAGCTATAAGCTAATGATAGTTATATAAGAGCATATGCTGCATGGTGCAATAAGCTGTAGTTTTACGTCCAGTGGATGATGATCTGATTAGTCGACTAATCGCATAAATAATCGGTGACTAGTCGACTATCAAAATAATCGTTTGTGGCAGCCCTAGTTGTGTCACATCATTTTGGCTCAAGAGTTTACTTTATTGCTATGTTTGTTTTTTGCTATTTTATTACTACATTTGTATTGTGCAGCACTTCGGTCTGCCAGGTGTGTTTTTAAAGTGCTATATAAATGATGATGACGATGATGCTTACGGAACAGTTGAAAGACTTTAAAACAAACCTGTTACTTTAATGATATTTCTGTGGTACTACAGAGTCCAAAAGAAGTATCGCAGTAATAATTCATCCAAATTGTAACTTTTAAATGTCATTATCAGCCCAAAGGTTCACAACCAGTTCATCCCTGATAGAATGTAAATATATACAAATCTATAAATTGTATTATGTATATAACTGTGAAACAAACATAATGGACCATTAATGTATCATAATAGTACATTTCTGAATTTGGGGTATAATTCCAGGTGGGATGAGTGTCTGTACAGCTCCTCCTGTTGATGTAAAAAAAGAAAAAAGTAAATGCCAGTTTTTTTTAGGTTTTCATGTTGATGTTGTAACACAGTAAAGAATTACTCTTACAGAAATAAATGTCATTTTTTCAACTTGCAGTTAAATTCATGTAACTTAATGCTGATGCTGTTGACGACTGGGGCTCACACGTCTTTTACTTTGTCTCCAGGACCGACTCACCATGGTTGACCCACAGGAAAATAGCCCGCAGGACATTCCTGACTATGACGGCATAGAGGATGAAGCTTTCCCCCCACTCCCACCACCACACTCCCCAGGCCGGGGAGGCCAGGAGGAAGGAGACCCTTTTGCAGATGGTAGATGCTGCTGTGCTCTTACAGGATTACTATGAGGTCTTTAAGATGTGATGATTCAGAACTTTGTATTTTAAATTCATGGTTTAATGAAGAATCATAGAAAAATAAGATTCAGGAAAAAAGGCTAATGTGGGAGAAATACAACCTCTCATAGTCCTTCCACAAAGCTTTTTGGAACAGCTTGATAATAATGAATTTGTTAGTTCAGCCTAGAATTAACAAATGCATGAACTGGTTTTTCAGCATCTCTCTGAGACTGGATGTTTCTAACAATAACAACACACATGTTTTTGTTTGCGTGAGCAAATGAAACCTATCAGATACTGTTCAAACCAGCACATTTCTTCTGTAACCTCCAGTCTATAATTTGTCTGGATTTAAAGATAAGCTTGAAGTTTGCCACGCTGCCAACAGAATGAGTTAGAAACACATCCTGTTGTCATGTGTTTTCAATGCAGGAGATGAAGGTGAGGTATCACAGCTGGCTGATGTCCCTACTGCTAAAAGGAGAGGCGTGAAGAGACCCCAACCCAAGCTGGACTCCCACAGGTAGCAAAGACATTTATATCACGACAGAGGGTTGAAATGAATTAAAATGCGCATTTAAATAGGAATTTGATGTCATCTTGTGTGAGCTGGGACACAAGGAGGCCAAAATCATTGATTGACGTGTGCAGACTGTCAGTGTTGCAGCCAGGTTGAACACGAGTCTGTGACTGCACTGGTTTTTATCACCGTTTCACTAATAATCGTGCACAGAGGCTCAGAGACACACTGACACACAGAGTTGTTGCAAATGTTTGAAAACGTAAGTTTGTGGAAAGAACTTTGCACAAAAAAAGTGATGTGATATTATCTGAGTGGCGACACCTGTCGTTTCGCAGAGTACTGCAGCGTCTTCTTACGCTTTAGCGGCGGGTACAAATGACTGCATCTGTGTGATGATGGTGCAGCTTCACTCTGCCAGTCATTTAAAGAAGAAAGACTCTAATACCATTGTTGTTTTCATCATTTGGATGGGCAAAATTCCCAGACTGAAAATTGTCAGAGCGTTGGAGACATCCCTGGATGTGTGTGAGAAAGATGTTTCCAGTCTCTGTACACCTATAGTGTGAACCTGGTTAGTATTGCCAACCATAAGTCAGGCTCGTTCCCAGTAGTCTCCCAGTGGGTGTTCCAGTGGCACTCCTCTGTTACTGTTCTGTTCACAATGTTCCTGGACAGAACTAAGTTATACTAAATCAAAGGATGTTAAATAAGCTTTTAAGTAAGAACGTCGATTATACTTAGGATAAAACTTGCAAGCTGTATTAAAGAAAAACATAGATTTTCATTTGATAAAATATTCAAATTAATTGCAACTTTGCTATAAATATATATATATATATATATATATATAGCAATTTTTTATTTTTTATTTTTAGATGGAGAAATTTGACTATTTCTCATTATACTGCCTTATGTACAAACAGGTAGGAAAAGAAAGGTTGTGGGCACCCTGAAAACCAAACACCCTACCCCCCCCCCCCAACAAGCTACTGCCTTCTGAACATGGTACATCTGAAGGCACTGACATTTCCATTCAGAGGGTCTGTCTGTGTTGGCCCTGTGACAGGCTGGCGACCTGGCTGCTGGGATGGGCTTCAGCCATCCACGATCCTGAATTGGATAAGCCAAATACGCCTGGATGTGCTGCTAACCCTGCTTGTAATCCATTAATGGTTTAACTTAGTCTTAATATTTTTTCCCAGGCTGATATCAGATCGAGGGCTTCCAGCTCTGGGCACTCTCTTTGACAATATCCAGTTCAAAGGCAAAGGACACGAGGTAGGATATGATAACATCTGTCCCACCAATTACCAGATGTGAATGAACATTGGTTTTTGAGCTAAATCTGTTTGGCCTGTCAGCTTTTAATTAGATGTCCTAAATTTGGTTTGAGACTAAAAGGTCAAAAGTTGCCCTTTCTGTCGTGGTCAAAAATGAGTGAGGGGAACCAGAGGTTGGTTTACCAAATTAAGATGTCTTTTGTTCCAATGACTGGAAGTCATTTTTTAGTGGGAAGAAGAAGCGTCCTATCACACACAGCCCTCTTTCATATCACTACTCGCTGTTTTTGATGTTTGCCCCATTAGGCTGCAGACCTGCGGCTGCTGATGCAGAAGATGGAGAACTGGGCCCACAGGTTGTACCCCAAATTGCAATTTGAAGATTTTATTGACAAAGTGGAAAGGCTCGGCAGCAAAAAGGAAGTGCAGGTGAGAGGAAGCAGTAGAATATTTCCTGCAAGCGTGTGGGATTCCTAATGTTCAGAATTTGTAATTTTTTACTCATTCTTCTATAGACATGTCTTAAACGAATACGACTGGACATGCCCCTGACACATGAAGATTTTACAAGTACAGATGGTAAGAAGAAAAATCATTACTGATGGGGATACGGTGGACTAGGGCTGTGAGATATGACCAAAGTCTCATCTCCCGATATAAGAATTCTATCGTCCGATAACGATATAAATCACAGAAATGTAACATTTTCTGTCAATTCTGTGAATCTCGACTTGCGTGAAGTGTTTCCAGCTGCGCGTCATGTAGCTGGAGTCGAGTGTTTTAACCGATGCATGAAACGACACATTTTTAGACAGAAGTTGTAACGGCGCCGTTTTCTTTGTGAGTATTTATTACACGGCGTGCTGCGGGGGAAAGCCTGTTCTAACGTTTGAGTCTAAGGTTTATTTTTTTAGCACCTGGCGGCTCTGTTTTACTTCTCATCCGTAAACACTCTGCTCTTTCACGTGATTCCGTTTATTTTGAAAAGCCTCAACAGGATCTTGAGCTTTATTCTGAAAGGTTTATGTGGAACATAAACAAGCGGACACGCGATGGTTTTACCGTCGTTGTTGCTAACGACAACGCATAAAAACAGGCGCTTGTCCGTCCGTAGTGTGGTTATATATAAGAGAAAGAGAGAACTTTACTACAGTGACATCAGAACCATGAAGAAATATTGCCGTAAACAGTTTATTTTGCGACACCACGAAACAAACGATAGCGTAAAATGAAATAGACGTTTTTGTATATATCGTTGTATCGAACAGCCCTACGGTGGATTCACACCTGCAGGTGCACATAGGAAATACTTGCCATATTCCACAGGACTTAATTATCAGCACTGCTTGAAATTGTGTTCAGGTGCTGGTGACGAAGAGGTACAACGTGAACTGGAAACATTTGGGGATCCTGATCTGTTCAGCAGAGAGAGTTTTATTAATGCTCCCCAAGGGCAGATTGCCGAAGCCCTCGCTCCCCCACCTACTCCCTCTCTGACCGAAGAGCAGCAGAAACGTATTGAGCTGAACAGACAGCGGGCCCTGGAAAAGAGGCGCGCACGCCAGCAGCAAATTGGTAAGAATGGCAAAAATGTATCATACAGCTGGGACACAATATAACAGAAATAATTAATGATTCTGCTACAAAACATCCAGCGAAGGTTCATAAGGATCATCTAGCTTCATTGGTGTATTAACTTTATATGAAAATACAAAAAGCAAAACATTGAATGTACAGTATATTGCCAAAAGTGTTTGCTCATCTGCCCCCACACTCATATGAACTCGAGTGACATCCCATTCACGACGTCCGCCTGTGCAGCTATATCAGCTTCAACTCTTCTGGGAGTGTTTATGGGAGTTTATGACCATTTGTAAGGTCAGACACTGATGTTGAAGGCCTGGCTCCAAGTCTCTGCTCTCATTCATCCCAGTGGTGTTCTGGTCAGGACTCCCATGCCAGAGTTCATGTCTTTGTGGACCTTGCTTTGTGCACTGGTGCCCAGTCATGCTGGAACAGGAAGAAGCCATCCCCAAACTGTTCCCTTAAAGTCGGGAGCCAAAATGTCTTTGCATGCTGAAGCATTAAGAGTTCCTTTCACTGGAACGAAGAGACTGAGCCCAACTTCTGAAAAACAACCCCGCACCGAAATCCCCCTGCCACCAAACCTGGAGCTCTGTTGTCCTGGCAACTGCTAAGTTGACTTGTCTATCGGCTTTCCAGATTGAGAACTGTGATCCGTCGCTCCATAGACTGCATCTCTCCTGTTCTAGAGTCCAGTGGCGGCGTGCTTTACACCGCTGTGTCCCATTGCTTTGCGTTGCACTCTGTGATGTAAGGCTTGGACTACAGCTGCTCGGCCATGGAAATGGATTCCACGAAGCTCTCTGTGCACTGTTCTTTAGCTAATCTGGAGACCACGTGAAGTTTGGAGCGATGGACTCCACAGAAAATTAGCAACCTCTGTGCGCCTCAGTATCCACTGACCCCCACTCTGGGATTTTACGTGATCCACCACTTGATGGCTGAGTTGCTGTCGTTCCCAAACACTTCCACTTAGTAGCAGCAGTCTGCATGCCTAGGTGCTTGATTCTATACAGCTGTGGAAGTTACTGGATCACCTGAATTCAATGATTTGGATGATGGGTGGTGAGTGAATACTCCTTACAATATAGTGAAGTGGATCTAGTGTATATATCCACCAGAAACCCTGAAGGTCGAGTGACGAGTTCCCGTATTGCACAGTTCGTCCAAACCACCAGAGATTCCTCACATTAGTGTGGAGTTTGGTAATAACAGGCAAAGCATGTAGAAAACATTGATTTCTTTACTGCCTGTCTGATGTCAGCTTCAATTAGGCGTAGTATTTTTGTTTTTGCCTTACACTTGTGATCCAAACTGTTTTTACTTCCTCTTTAGTTAAAGCGGAGCCAGCTGTCTGCGATCTATTGTCTACAAATCTTTAACAGTGACATTAAATCGTTCTTCAGGGTCCTCATTTACCGCAGAAATGATGTAATGTGATTTAAATGAGACCCATAGAAAAGAAAATGACCTGTTGATCGGTCTCTATTATGAGCCTTCACCCATAAAAATGTGTTTACAGTTTATAACACTAGATGGTGATATGAGACCGTTTCCATTGTATTACCCGAGCATGATTTACTCATCGACTTTAAACTTTCACATTTTAGTCATTAGTCCTCCTTAAGAGGAGCCAATCCACCCCCCCCCCCCCCTCTTTTTTTTTTCTGTCCAGTATAGAAACTAAACAGCTGACATCATTCGGGTAGTGTAGCTTCCAGAGATCTGAAGTTAACGTGAACTCTGGAGGGCAGTCAAAAGCTTAATTTTTTATAATGCAACATACTATTATTTACATACATATTATTTTAATAAGCAGTTTCAGGGTTCGTGCTGTTTTAATGAGTGTTCGATGGAAAACGACACTGAAGGAATTTGTACTCTTGAGTCACATGACAGTAAATAATTTCGAGTATGTGTACATAACACAGGCTAATGTTTAAAACTATGATTATTATTTTGCTAGCTATCAAACTATCTGGAGAAATGATTGAAATGCACTGAGTGTGATAGAGTACGGCAGTGCTAGCACAGCAGTTAGTTATGGCATGGTGATTTATGCAGTGTGCTTTAAACTTGGCTAACATTACTTAGCAGTAGCAGTAATATTAGTGACTTCACTCAAGTGAAAGCTTTAATCGTTAGTCCGACACTTAACTAGCCAACTTAAGCCTTAAAGAAAAACTGGTAAAAAGAGGGACTGATGCATGTGGGCACAAAGAAGCCATTTCTTGTGCTGCTGAAGTTCCCTGGCTTTCATTCAAAATGTGTTTATCGTGAGCACCGACACATTAAACCATTTAAAAATTATAAATGGCTTTAAGCTCACATTGATGCCTGTGGGGCTCTATCAGCCACGGAGACGACAGACACATTTTAGTGTTTTAATGAATGAATGTTTCATACTTTAAGGCTGCCTGTTTATTTAAGGGAGATGAACAATACATTATTATTTGACATAATTCTATGACAGGTGATGGACTGAATAAATAGATTTTAGGTCGATGTTTGTGCGTTTTTAAAGTCTTATATGTTGAATTGAACTGAGTGTGTCATCTGTTCAAAGCCTCCCGTCAGTGCTGTTCTCCATGCCTGTCTTACTGTACATGGTGTTATTAGCACAAACACTTTAAAGCTGATCATTTAGGACTGTAACAATAATCCAGAGAGCAATGTAGTCAAACATCTCACAGTTAGTTTTATTGGGAATGAACTTTGACCTGTTAGGCCCCCAGGGCTTTTCTGAGCTTCCTGCTCGAAAATGAAGAGGCCAAAATAAATGGAGTATTTCTCTGCAATTACAAACTCTGTGTAAACAGTCTTGGTATCAAAATAAAGCTAACGCTTGTGAGCTGTCATCAGAGGGGTAAATATTACTGCAGATGTTACTATGTCAAAGTTACTGGGACTCAAACATAGAAAAAAATGATTATTTCCCTCACCTAATTTTTAAAAGTATTTTATAGCTTATATGCTATAAAATATACTTTGGGTCACATTTAACTCCAGAAAATCATAAATCAAAATATGGATGTTACCTGTCCACAGATTCATGGTGATGTAACTGCTCTTTTAACTGTTTGGTGTTTGTAGAAATGGTTTACAGCTGAGATTCAGAGGCTTCTGTGGACACTCATGTCTGCACTTATATTTCTGACCTCGTGTTATAACCGATTAAATGTGATCTCCTCTCTTTTCCCCCATTTTTGGTGGTGTGGGTGCTTAACTAGTTAAAGTACCAAACATCTGTCTCCTGTTGTTGTGTCACGTAGGAAAGAAGCATCAATATCTGATGAGCAGACTTGTTCATTTGTGCAGATTTCTTCTTTTGTGTGGTTGTTTTTTCCAAGTGGAGATGAGCATCTCTAACAAGTTGATTTGTTCACATTTGCACATCTGCATTTTTGAGAGAAATGAGTTTTTTGAGTTTGTGCACTATATGCATATAAGACAACCATTTCCTTTTTCAGTATTTTTGTGTGGTGCATTTTTCTCTGTTTTAACAAAAGAGGAACAAAGAACATTTAAGTCAACCTAAGACGATTTGTTTTAATTTTTACATGGTCTTACTGAGGTGATGCAAAGTGGAACATGCAAACTGTTTTTTTGGTAATGTGCTGGAAAAGCTTGATAATGGACCTTGAAAGTGCTTAAAGTGCTTAAATTTGACCCTGAACAATGAGTTTGAACCCTGCAGTTTACAGTTTCATTTTTCATTATCTCAGCTTTGCCTGTCTTTTATAAATCGTAGTAGACTGAGTGTGTCTGTGTTGACTGAAACCATCACTGTTTCTAATTCTCAACCCTTTCAGGCCCTTCAGCCTCTCAGACTGCTGACATGTTAGGAGACAAACCTCCAGCTGCATCCTCACCAAATGTCATCAAAGGTTCTACTGATGGAGATGAAACTGTAGAAGATCCTGACCTCGAGCCTTCCAACAACACCTCCACGCAACAAACCAGCCCGCTTCCCCCCAAAGACTCTGAGCCCGCTGAGGCTGAGACCGGCCTCAGCCCTGAGCAACAGCTCAGCAACGACTGTGTAGAGGGGGATTAAAGTTCACGTGCAGCAGTTTCTGCTGAAAAGCTTTGGCAGTGAGCAGATTTAAAGGTTTCCCAATGTTCGTGCCTGCTCATTCGAGTAATGTTGTGCATTTCTGGTGGTTTATATCTTGAGCACATGTTCCTACTGTGACGTCAGCTTTGGGTTAGCAAAGACATTTATAATCAATGGAAATAAATGTTTTTCTTATTTTTAAAAGTCCAAATCCTAAACGTATTTACCATGTGTTGGTATCTGTTACAGAAAAATATTTGAACTGATCCACAGTTCCTGCTCTGATGCATCTTCTTTCTCCAGTTTCACTATTGGCAGAATTTTGGTTGCAAACATGTTTCTATAAAAGGCCTCTGTGTGCGTGTAGTATGTGAGCTGTCAACTGACCATCACCCTCTTCCAAGCATTAAGTGCTCGTTCAATTATGAACAGTTCTTTCTTAAGCTACTGCAGGGACATGAAACGCAACACGATGAAGTGGCTCCATCTGCGCTAATGAAAACACCATTTTTAATTACAGGCCACTGCACACATATTGAAATAGTTATGTACAGTTCATATTTCTGTTGGTAGTTCTAGAAAACAATCTTAAAATCCACAAACCAAAAAACGCTTCTGATTATTTACCAGTTCAAACAATAAAAATGTCCTTGGTGTTGGTGTCTTCTATACAGGCTCTTGATATACAAACTATAAGATAAATACATCCTAGTTTTATACATCACTTCCAACACAACCAACCTCAGGTGTGTTCATTACTCTACGGGTTTATTTTAAAGTCTGCTAATGAGTGACATGAAGTTTTATCAGTCCGGTGACCTGTCCAGGGCGTATCCTGCCTCTCACCCTATGACAGCTGGGACAGATTCCAGGACGTGCAGAAGAAAATGGACGAGTGGACGTTTTATCATCTCCAGAACAATACTCGTGCTGGGTTTTGTATGAAGTGGTCACAGGTAGTACAATATGTGTGAACTCACCAAAAATGGTTCTATAACACAAGACATTTAATTTACACAAGACATTGATCCCACCAGTGAGATATTGAGATCACTGGTGCTGAGAGAAAAGCCTTTTGTTACCAGACTTCTTTAACCTGCTGCAGTTGACTAGTTTCCTGCAGGATTGAACCACATTTGCAGTGAGTACTAGGTCTTGTCAAAGTAACTGCTGACACTTCACTGGCATTAACACGTTCCCTATCCTCCTTACAACTAAGTTTAACTTGATGTGATTTTAAAAACTAACTTTTACAAAACGTATCCACTGATTCGGTTTGACTCTGGTTTCTAAAAAGATGGCGGGACATGTTTTTACTTAATATTGTGTTTGCTTTCCTGTGACTTCACACACTCGTGTGGTTTGTCCACACACAATCTGGAGCTACAAGAATGACCTGGATGACTCAGCACGAGTGATCTTCAATGATCACCGTTCTGTTAGCGCACAGCGTGCAGTTCTCACAAGTGTCTGCTTGGAGGTAAAGCTGGGCTACAGCGTTTCTATGCTGTTGTTGCCGGGAGGCGTGAAGCCCTTTCCAGATCCATCAGAGCCAACTCTCTGATTTCTTCCAGAATAGAGTACAGACTGGGAGTTTTGCTCTGACGAAACTCTCTTTCCTCTTTGGAGAGTTTGGGGCGCCGGGCTGTCTTCTCCTGAGCCAGCGCCTCTTCATTCTGACGCACCACCTCTTTGACCAGCTGACTGCGGCCCTGAGGGCTGGGCTGCTGGGACTTGGCACTGTGGTGAGGCTTGTTGCTGATGACCTCGAGGTTTAGACGGTCAGCGTGGCAAGTTGAAGAGTGGACAGAAATACGAACCTGAAGAGAGCAGAGAACGTAAGTCACAGTATTCCTCAGTTCGATCACTACACAGTAATGGCACCTACTGAAAATAGTCTAATGGAATGCTATGCAAAGACAGGCCCACTTAAGGTTTGTGACGTAATATATAACAGCAGTCCTCTCAGCACTGTGCGCAGCGTCACAGCTAAGTAGACAGTGGTGTAGAGTGGAGAAGTTTCCGACTGTGCCACAATTTTGTTCATAAATAGGATAAATTGGATACGTATGTTACACACACGTATCCAATGTAACAAACGTTCATCCATCCGTACACGAACTTTCTTTACTGTGCTTTCTAACATTCACACGACGTGGAGACTGGAGCAGAGGGGGAGAAAAACATTCATTAACACTGTGACCTCGGTCAAGTGTCACAGTGAGGTTGTTGTTTTGTTGATTTGTTTGTTGAATATCATCATCATCTCTTTGTTTGATATGATCATAGCTTGACAGCAGTCAATGCTGTGGTGGACAACTTGTGTTTGGGCTAATGTTTCTTTCTATCTTGTTTTGGCCACATGTGTCATCCATCATCATCCATCAGTAAGCTATGTTGTTAGCATTGCCTTTGCCCTTTGACATTTATGACCCCAGGATAAGTCCATGAAAGAAAGAAAAGATGTTGATAACAGTGGAAGCAGCAGTACTCTGTCACTTTTTCATGTCTTAAAGCCAAAGATGTGAGAATAACACACCGTTACTTCAGTTTCTTTTTGTTAGCTAACCTTAGGGTAATGTTTCCTGCTCTTTTTGCTTAAATCACATGCACTTATTCCTCACAATCATCGTGTGTAACATGCCTGAACTTAATATAACTTGACGCCAGTGATGGGCAGCAACGCATAATTAGATTACTTTTTTCAAGTAACGAGTAAAGTAAGGGATTACTGTTGCAAAAAAGGTAATTAGATTACTGTTACTGTCCCGTAAACACGCTGCTCTACTGTGTTACTAAACCGTGAGTTTGTTTGCAAGAGTGTCTCATGACAATGACATAAGTGCATGCGACGTTTGTGGTAACAAACGTGTGCAGAGCAACAATGGATCATTTATCGAGTGCGAGAGAGAGAGTGCGACCGTGCAGCGTTTAAAGGCGTTTATGTGAAAACAATTACCGCCCACTGTCATTTTTTATCTCCCTTTACAAAAAGGTTTGTGTAGAAACGCCACAAACTGGAAGCATTACATTTCTTGTCTTGGAGGAGAGCCTCCCCCCCCCCCACACTTATGTTTTTGTTTTCATATAATATTTAAAAACAATAAACTGAATAACTTTAAATGATTTATTTTCAGGAATCATTTTCGTCTCATTCATCTTACTGACGTTTTGTTACCTTGAGATTAGCTAACAAAGCAGCAACCACACAACACTTTATCACAACAAGATCATAAAACGTCTCTTAATGTTGGACCACAAAAGATCCAGTAGTCGTATGAACCTGTGATTCATATACACTCATGCATATATATTTGGAATCGTCGCCTTTAGGCGCTGCATTGCTGGAAACCTTCTAAAATGATTGATTAGCGTTTTCTGTGACTTACGGTGATGTGGTCAAACAGTTTGAAGGTGGAGGTGCCACAGCTGGAGGTGGTGGTAATGCGGTCCGGGTATTTTCGCACAGTGCCACCCTGCCAATCACAGCTGCCGTCCTGTCCCGCTACCACCACCAGGCCCTCTTTGTTCTTCAGATACACAGGCCCCCTCACACCATACCTGTGAACAACATGGCTGTGGTCAGAGGCAGCCTTACTTACTCAGTGATATTACTCAACCTGCTTTGCGCCCTGTGATTTTAATCATTACATGGATTCTACAGCCTTCTCAAAATGACCACAGGTTACATTTTAATAAACTGTTAATATTGCATATCCCTGTAACACCACAAGCATGGAGAACACTGATGTTATTAAATTACACTTTCCTTGCAATAAACAAGCAGCAACCTCCAGAGGTTAGCTAAGCTAACGTAGAAGTGCCACAAACACAAGGCTGGCTCCAAAGCACCGTCCCTCCCCACAGACTCAACTTCAGCAATGCAATTAACTTATTTAAAGCCTGGTAGAGAAAAGATTCGGGGTTTTAGCCGATTTTCCCTGCTCACAATAAATGTTTAAGGAATTAGTTTAGTAAATTTATACAATTTAAAACTCATTTTGAGGTTTTTTAAGAGAAAATAAAACTAGCGTGTATACTGTTAAATATACATTGATTAGCGTGCAATTACATCTTCCAACAAATTCATTCATTGTCATAAACTTTGAATTCGTCTATTAAAAATACACGAGTGGTTGGCCGTCTGTGAGCTGCTGTACAGCTCCATTAAACAAAGGAAAAGAAGAAGACTGCAGAACAAAACACAGGACTGAAGGTTCTTACTCTGGGATAAACACCAAGACACCGTTGTCTCGAATGGAGTAGACAACAGCGTCAGCCACACAGCACGGGTCTGTCTGAGGGTCTCGTTCTCTGAAAAACAGACACTGAAACAGTGCTGTGGATCGCATTTGGGCTGCCTGTGCTGCCTGCAAATGAAACACAGACGTCAGCACAGCTTCTGTTAATAGAGTAAGAGGTGAATCATTGAAAAACACAAACAATAAAACACCCCTGACCCTGTTCTTGCTGTTGACATGGTGAGCCATTTCCTCCACTTCTTTGTTACTGGCTGGTGCTTTACCAGATACAACGCCCCTCTGCATGTGCAGGGCTGCGGTAAGAAGGCGGTGCACGACAATGTCTGCGTACCGACGGATGGGTGAGGTAAAGTGTGTGTAGCGATCCAGAGCCAGACCTACGACAACGAAGCAAATATCAGCACGTTAGCCTTCTTTCTAGTTCTCAGTCGAATAATTCTTCACAAACAACAGACGTTGGACAAGTGTGTGCAGACGTGTGATGGATGGACTGACCCACAGTCACACTGAAACTCTAGTGCAGCCAATAAAAGCTGTGCAGCGGTATCGTACCATAATGGTAGTATTGGTCTTGAGGATGAGCACCAGTGGAGAAGTACAGAGCCTGTGACATAGCAGTGGTGGCCATCATTCTGAACAACCTGTTCACCAAGGGGTCCTGTGGGTCCACAGCTCGGTCCAGTGAGGCAGCTAAAGCCTTGTTGGACCTGAAGGAACAGAGCCAGAAACCAGGGATGAGTGAGGCCTCTCATCTCAGCAGTCAGTGACACAAAGCTACTTGCATCACCATGTCTCTTGTCCTGGGACCGGTTCTGCTGTTGGTTTAACCCCCCCCCCACAATCCTCCAACCGCACATTCATATTTTGTTTTCAAACTCCATTGCAGTTCATTCCACGCCTCAGATCCTCAGACCTTTTGTAAACAGTTAAACAAATAAAAGTTAACTGTAATAGATTACAGGTTGTAATTAAATAAATCACTGCCTCTTTTAAAAAACAGAAAAACAAACCATCTTTAATTATTTGAGTTGTTTGTTTTGTTCCCGTGTGAGAATATTCAACACTGCTCTCTGTGCAAAACGGGTTTAAAAGCATAAACAGCTGTGGGATCCTGTTTGTCCGGGATTTGAACCGGGGAACAAACTGCGGCAGGATCAGCGTTGTGCCGAGGTCGGCATCGCCGACAGCATGTGTTCCCCCTGCGTGGCGAGCGTTCGCTGGGCACGGAGTGTGGATCCAGGTTACGCCGCCTCCATTACAAACAGTCAGACGTGGAAGTAGTGATGTTTTAGTTTTGTAAAAAAGTGAAACCTGAGTGTCGTAACATTACCATTCAGTTTAAGGGTTACAACAGAAAATGAAATATTTATTGTCCTCTCGTGGTATCAGACGGGATTATTTTAACAAACGAAGGACATTTTGCCTGATAATTATATTTATCCTGTAACTTTACTGTGTAAAGAGCTAAAACCTCCAAAGTTTCAGGAGTAGTTAGTCGTTATAAGAAGTGTTTGTGAACTGAAAATCAAGAATGTGGGATCCTGTTTGTCCGTGATTTGGACAGCCCAGCGTGTGCTCCCGACGCAGGGGAAACTAATTCTGTCGGGGAGACCGACCTTGCCACGACAGCTGTTGTGAAGCTGAAGCCAAAGGCAAGATATGCTTCATCATATGTTCTAGTCTTTGGTTTGGAAGCATATTTGGCTTCAACCTCAACCTGAGCTGAAGGAACATGTCTTCTTCTTGTCTGACTGCTCATGTGACACCTGAGTGTGTCCCCGTGTTATCAAACATTTCAGGTTCACACACTTGTGTGTCTGAACATGATGTGCGTTGGACTACAATATGCATTTCCTCAGTTTCTATACTGAACAGTCAAAAACATTACCTGGTGTCAATGGTGAAACCTTTGGCCTTTGCAGTGTCCACCAGCTGGTTGAATAGCTCCTGTTGTGGTGGTGGGTGACACCTTAGAAGGGCCTGGTTGGGGAAAGCTTCCTGGATCTTGCGGGCCACCCAGTGGTTGGCGTAAATCATGCACTCTGCCACGGTCTCATGGACCTCCAGGGGCTGACGAGGGACCAGGGCCGTAATGTTCCTCTCCTCATCCAGCTGGGCACCCACCTGAAAAGGGAAAATGCTTCTAACGTGACTTCAATGAAAAAGAATATGAAAATGCATCAGTGGGCCACATTTTACTACAGTTTACTTTAACTCAGTTGAACATGCACCATTCCACCGGAACAAATGCTGCACGGAGAACCAAATGTGAATGAATCTCAACCTGAAAACAGTCTACTGTCTTTCCTACGTTCAGCTCTCTATCATACCAGTAAGAACACATATCCCTAACAGGCACACAGCTCTGCTCATGGGCACAGAAACTCCACCGATCTGCTGTTCATGCTTTTTGTTTATAGTGGACAGCCAATCAGAGTTTAAGTTAGCTCAAAGGAAATGTGCCTTAAAGAGAGAACAAAACTTTTCTCAGACTAAGGATGAACTGAGGGGACCCAAAGCACTTCAGCAGGAACCAAAAGAAGCCAGAAAGTTTGGATTTGAACACAGTTTTGGCCGTTTTATATAATAGATCAAGATGAAACATCTGTTGTCCTTATCCTTCAGGACAACAGATGTTTCACCAGCGGTCAATAATCCAGCTTTGTCAAGATAAGAACTTGATTTTTGGGTGGCAGCTCAATCATTAAACACACTTTTAGAAATATATTGGTTTTTCCACTATCCCAGAAGCAACCCGAGAGAATCATTTTTACTTCATATCAATATTCTGTGTGCGTACAGCCATAACAGGAATGCAATAACTGAATAATAAATAAATCCAAGACATCCTATTAGAGAGCATCTTATAGAACAACAGGAATTGTCCATATGAGGTTTTAACAGATGGCCGACCAGCCGCTGTAGATAAATGGCTGTGATCTAATGTGAAAACTGTCAGTGGTTTCACAGTGGAGTGCTTGGTTTCTTTATTCCAATATTCTCACTGAAATGACTTTCTGATAAAATGTTTTCTGCTGAGGAACGTGTTCTGCTTAGACGCCTGATTTTAAAAATAACGTCTCTATTAGACCGTACTATAATTTATTATCGATGAAAAGAAATATATGGTATCCATCTGTAATTCTGTAAATAACACAGCAAAAAACCAAACTAAACATAAAGACCTGGAAGACTCCTGCGTCTAAATTCATTCAGTTATTGTACTGAGTCCTGAACATGTTAGAAATATGGTATCTAAGCAGATTCTTACTCTGGATGGCATTACCTTGGCCTCCAGTAACGCTGTGAGGAACCTTGGAGTCATGTTTGACCAGGACATGTCCTTCAATGCACATATTAAACAAATATGTAAGACTGCGTTCTTCCATTTGTGCAACATCTCTAAAGTTAGAAATATCCTGTCTCAGAGTGACGCTGAAAAACTAGTTCATGCATTTATTACTTCCAGGCTGGACGACTGTAATTCATTATTATCAGGATGTCCAAAAAACTCGCTGAAAAGCCTTCAGCTGATCCAAAATGCTGCAGCAAGAGTCCTGACAGGGACTAGAAAGAGAGAGCAGATTCCCTTCATTGGCTTCCTGTTAAATCCAGAATTCAAAATCCTGCTCCTCACATACAAGGTCTTAAATAATCAGGCCCCATCTTATCTTAATGACCTTGTAGTACCATATCACCCTATTAGAGCACTTCGCTCTCGCTCTGCAGGCCTACTTGTTGTTCCTAGAGTATTTAAAAGTAGAATGGGAGGCAGAGCCTTCAGTTTTCAGGCCCCTCTTCTGTGGAACCAGCTTCCAGTTTGGATTCAGGAGACAGACACTATCTCTACTTTTAAGATTAGGCTTCAAACTTTCCTTTTTGCTAAAGCATATAGTTAGGGCTGGACCAGGTGACCCTGAATCCTCCCTTAGTTATGCTGCAATAGACCGTGGCAGCTGGGGGATTCTCATGATGACGCCGAACATCATCATCACCTCTTTGTCATCATTATCACTGACTACATGTTTATAGACCAATCTCCATTTAATCATTAGTTATCATTAATCCCTGGCCCTTTTCCACAGGTGTCTTTTGACCTGATTTCCTCCCCTCGGCTGTATGAAGTGTTTCGGGGTGACTGATACTGAATTTTCTAACCATGATGTCATCTGACAAAATGACCAAACACAGAGGTTAAGTCAAACTTTCACTTAGACAGAAGCTTAGAAGGGAGAATCTTCTGCAGCTGAAATGTGCGAGAAAGATAGTGGTTCCAGTTTTTAATGTGCAGAATGGATTTCTCTCCACTGAAGCTATGTGCACGGTTTACTTTGTTTGATTCACTTCAGATTCATTGAATCATTTTGTGTCGTATGTTAGACGTCAGTAGTGACGATGTGTTAGGGTTAGACACTCAGCTATAACATGCTTACGCTTTCAATTAAGAACATGAACCTTAAATGTTTGCAGTCTTTATTTATATAGTCTTACTGTTAAGTACACACATTACCAAAACACACAAAATACTCTATGAAGATACAAGAAACCAATCATACCTCCACTCCTTCCAGCTCCAGCGCTCCTCCTCTGTCCCTCTTTGCCCGAAGATGTCTGGCTACATGTGTGAGCATCTCAAGTGCCTCAGTGAGTTGAGCTAGCTTAGAACCCTTTTCCTGAGGACCCAGGTTGGCCAGTTCCGCTACCTCAACCTGTTCTCCGTTGAGGAGCGCCTGAGCCAGCTCGTAGTGGAGCTGATAGGAGGAGCGGATGAGTGTACGACCATACCAGACCTCTTGGACTTCAAGGGATTCTGCGTCAAGCTCCCAAAGCACGCTCATTGCATACCTGAATTTGAAAGTGTCAGTTACACAACTAGCATGCATTTTAAGCATATGAAAATGAAACGTGTGATGGGAAGTCTACTAACCTGTCAGCACCTCCCAGCAGTGAGCAAAGGTCTGCGCTGAGAATAGCAGGCAGCATGTCGTACCTGCGGTCTGCCAGGTAGTAGGTTGTAGCCCTTAAGAAGTGACATAATAAATATAAAAAGGCAATGAGATCAAAGCAGCAGCTTTATCATCTTCTTTCTAATCAAAAGTGAGACATAATTTGAAAATAAGTACTAAATATTCAGAGTTTGTTCCACCTTTGTCATTTTCATCCTTCTGTTTATTAATAAGTCAGGAAGGATGAAATAAATAAGCAAAATGTTTTTCTTATGATTTAATAAATATTCCCCATTTTCTGAAATAGAATTTAAGGCTTCAAACCACAATCATGAGATTTTAATTTACTTCTTTAAAGTGTGGAGGCGAGCTGGACAGGTGGGTGATCTGCACGCTGCTTTGTGGACAGCTATGAAATGTAAAATGGAATTTTAGAGTAAGTCAGAGAGAAAGCAGAGGACCAAAACTACATTAAAAATCACAACATAAAAAATATATAGTAAGATTTCAGTATTATTTTATAAGTGCACGTTGTTAACAGTCTACACGGAGTTTCTCTCCTCACTCGGCTCTCAATCATCTTCTGTACATGCTGCTGCTGCTGCTGCTGCTGCCTTTAAAAAACGACATGCACTTCATGGACCTTCTTACTAATTTATCTGCAGACTACACTTTATCAGATACATTTTATTAGCACTGGGTTAGACACTTCTGCCTTCTGAACACTCCTTTCTTCACTTCCAAGACTCAACAAGGTGCTGAAAGAATTCCGTAGAGATTTTGGATTATAGCGAGATTACACCGAGATGACAGCAGAATGCATTTGCTGCAGATTTGTCGGCCGTTCAGCTGTGACACAAATTTTTTTGGGCTGCTTCCCTGTCACATGGTGTCATCGCTGCATGTTCCCAGGAAGGAAAATTTGTGGAGATCAAGTGCAAGCATTACTTTTGCAGCCCCGACCTTCACTTCATTTACTGCAGATATTTTAAACTCAGTTTTATTCATTTGTACAATACAGCACAAAATAAATAAATAAATCAGAACATGTGCATATATCTGGACATAAACACAGATGAATATCTTCTTGTTCTATTACTGTGGTTCAACTGTCTTGTATCATCATCCTCTTTATTAATAAGATGCACTGAAAGCCAATTATAGACAAACCATTAACATCAGGTACTCAAGGTCACATGCCATCATGTGACCTCCGGTGTTTTCCTGACACCCGTAACTGTACAAAGGGGATCTGAAAACAAATGATGTGTGACACACTGTTCTTTACTTCTACCACTCAGTAGAATAAAACTAATTTAGTTGGAAGTGGACTCATTTTTCCTTTTTTTGCTGCATGACCTTCTGGTTGAATGTTGTGTACAAGTATGGCTGCCATGTCCCGTAGTAATATATGTTTATGAAGGCCACAGTGAAAATCACTCAGGCTTTCCCACAGCGGAAACATTCCCCTGTCCTGTTAATGGCATCGTACTCAAAATGAGCACAAGTTCTTCGTAACAACATGGACCACTGTGTTCTGTGTGTAGCAGTTCTCTACTGTGAGAACCCCAACCACCTTTTAGCACGACCAGCATTCGTCCATTCGCACACATATTCATACAGCGCGTTAGTCTATACCTTTAAGCATTTTCTCTCACATGCACACTCACACTAACGGATGCATCCAGGGAAATTTGGGGGTTAAGTATTTTGTGCAAGGTGACTTTAACATGAAGCCCGAAGGCACCAGGGATTGAACCAACAACGTGCTGACCATTGGTTCAATTCCTGGTGCCAGTGATACTTTCAAAGCCATCATGGACCCTGTGAAGTCCTTCTACATGTGATTAAATGATAGACATTTAAGGCTTAATGCTTCACATCAGACACGAGCCTTATTTAAGGTGGCTCTCTGTGTTATTTATAATTGCGCTACAAGGCATGCTGCTGATGCAACATTAATTCAGGCAACAACTTTCTTGCCTCTTTGTACTTCTGAAAGTTCCTCTGAACACTTATGCAAGATGCTGTAATTTTCTTTTATCCTTTTATATCCCACCTACTCTACCCAACCACTCCAACCAGTTCCTCACCTTGAACGTGCCTCCAAGTCTGTGAGCGAACCCTCTTTGACAAAGTGAGTGACATCAGCAATGTGAACTCCCAGCTCCAGCCTTCTGTTGGGGAGCTTGTGTACAGACAGCGTGTCGTCTACATCTTCACAGCCGCGTGGATCGATGCTGAACACCAGGCGACTGTCCCTAAGATCCCGCCGCTCTGCCACCTCAGAGGGGTCTACCGTCCACGGCTTCTCCAGAGAGTTGACCGGCATCTCTCTCAGCTGATGGCAGACGGACAGGCACAGCTAAGCAGCCGCATAGTCTTTTGAACTTTTCACATTTTGTTATGATTCTATACAAAACATTAATAATAATAATAATAATAATACATTTTATTAAGCGCCTTTCAAAACACTCAAGGACACTTTACACAAAGACAAAGCAAAACAGTGTTTCACTTTCAGTTGCTCCCTTGTCACAAGGGGTCACCACACCTGATAGCTCAGCATCTTTTGATACGGCAGAGTTTTATACCAGATGCCCTTCCAGGCACAACCCTGATTTGTATCTCCGGTTGCAATCGAACCAGTGACATTTTGCCTGCAAGCCAGTGTGTAAACCACTGATGAAAAAAGGAAAGAATGAACTATTCCACATATTTAATGATTCTTTAATATTTTGTTGATTTGATAATAATAATAATAATAATAATAATGGATTGGATTTATATAGCGCTTTCCAAGGCACCCAAAGCGCTTTACAATGCCACTATTCATTCACTCTCACATTCACACACTGGTGGAGGCAGCTACAGTTGTAGCCACAGCTGCCCTGGGGCAGACTGACAGAAGCGAGGCTGCCATATCGCACCATCGGCCCCTCTGGACAACAATAGCTATATTGCAATCTTTAAAACCTTTGGTTACTATGGTAACTCTCTGATAACCAAGCACTCTCTGATGTGACCAATCACAGAAGCTCTACTGCCACCCCCTTTATAACATAAAAAGTTATGAATGATGTTCCAGTCTATGATAGTGGACTCATCTGTGCTTGTCCTTTGTTACAGCCCATTGCAACCCTTACACTCCTTACAGTGGAAATGCAGTTGTCTTCAGGTGTTGCCTAGGTTTAACTGCCGATTGTCTACACCTGGTGAGGTGTGGCTAAAGGCGTTCCTGAAGTGGTCTAGTCCAATCACCTTCTCCAGGCCAATCAGCATTCATGCTGTGTCCTCGGTTATTCTTCCTTGTACACGCCTCATCTCATCACTCATGCTCCATTCAACCATTCCACCACCAGCTTCCAGGCTCTCGGGGCTCCTGCTCTAATCCTTTTCACAGACGGGGTTCTGTTCCGCTGAGATAGGCCATCTGAGTCTAACGGCAAATCACCTGTTTAAATTCTGTTCATCAGTAAATCAATTTCATTCTTTCAAATAACCTCTCCTTATTAAAATATCTGTACTGTATTTAGTGATGAACAATTGTTAAACTCTGGTGTTTGCTCCCATAATTTCCCTTTTATTTTGACGCTCTCTGCTCTTTCCTCTTTCACCTGATCTCTGACTGCGATTGTTTGGAGGTGAAAACCAAACATCACCTGGGTTTCAGAAAACCAGAGTTACCCTGGTAAGCAACCATTCTCTGTATCTCACTATGGGAGATATAATCTACTTCCAGGTTGTAAGTTCTTTATCCTTAACAAGGTATGGAGCAGGGTAAGCCCACACTAAGGACTGAGTGTGCCAGTGAGGATGCAATAATATCAAAAACGCATAACCTAACAAATGTAATAGATGGTCCTCTGGTGAACTGTGAAGGTCACACTCTCAGTAGCCTTCAACAGCCACACAGACAGATACACTCAACAAAACAGGAACACACAGATGCTTCAATCTATGCAAAGGAGTGCAAGACACAGAAAAGCGCTATATATGGCTACATTTTCAGCAATTTACCGTTTAAAAGTGGGTCCTGCATAAACAGGATGTGGACCAATTGGTGCATTCCCAAAGTAAATGTGATACGAAAGAGTAGCTAAATGCAGTTTAATAAATGGAAAATAATCCTCTCTTATTTAGCTAATCCTGAAGGAAACATAACATGTGGAACAGAGTTAGGAATGGGTACCGGCAATGTTCCCTCGAAGCTGTGTGTGTGCACAATTGCGCACTGCTGGCACGGTCTCTGCGCACAGAAAATCTGCGTTGCGCACAAAAAAAAAAAATCTAACCTGAATTGAAATTAAAATCAATACTTTAACAAGTCTGTTTTGCAGTGTTAGTCAGTGACTGGCTGCTCCCGTATGGGATCCAGCCAGTAATGCGATTCACATTCGTATATACGCAGCTAATCAATGTCGTTGACAGGCTCTGACAGCGTCCTTATGTGCCGACACCGGTGTTTTAGCGAGCAAAGCGGCGTGGCGACGTTTAGTGTGTGTCAGAACAATGAGGCGACTGCTGAGTGTTACAGGTGTTACAGCAGTGACACATCTGCTGCTGTCAGGCCTGCAGGTATCAGGCTGTTGTTCTCCTTCATCTCATAGTTGACAGAAATTATTTTTGGAGTGGCACAAATAATTTGTGTGGCATCAGATTTGATGCAATTTGATGATTGTTCTCTAAATAATTTAAAATGTTTATTTAAAAAAAACGCCTTGGCTGCATTTTTAGGTAAACAGCTGCAAAAAACTTTGTTGTTTGCATAACTCAGTTACTTTTTTGAAGAAGTAACTATATAATTAATTACCCAACATTGGTCATTATTTACTGTATTTTGCAGACAGAGTTACAGACTCTCTCCCAGACCACAGACTCATAATACAAGTCAGAGCTTTATGAAAAAAAAAACAAAAGAAACTTGTGTTTTCAAAATTGGAGTTCAAGTTATTTTTACTTCCAATAGTGTTAACATGCTACACAGGTCATGAACAAGATTTTTTTGTTTTGTTTTTTTAAATTTTCATTGTAAGTGGGCTAAAATAGTTAATTAAAAGTAGTCTAACATAAATGTAAATGCTGTAATTTTATTATTTTAATAAACCATGTAACTTGCATGGATTCAATGCTGGCGTCACCACAGTGCACACGTCTGCTGTTGCTCACAGTGGTCCAAGGGATCGCTCAGGGAGTTTCTGTGTTCGCTCAGACACATGAAAAATTAGAGGGAACATTGGGTGCGGGTATACCGGATACGGGTGGCTTTTTTTTTTTCTTGAGATGTCATACACTTTGGATTCTAGCCAATCATTTTACGTTTCCGAGGATAGTAGGCGGGTCCAGGTACGTATGTTCTTTGAGAGCAGAGCTACAGATTAAATGTCCAAGGCAAAGCGGTCAAAAGTCTGGCTGTACTTCACAGCAAAATATGCAAACTCAGCAGCAACAAGTGCTTTAAGGTGATACTGTGATACTGTGCAAAGGAAGTAACACCTCGAATCCAATGAAACACCTGGCAACGCTATAGCGTTTTTTTAAAAGCAGAGAAATGCGCCGTATTTGATAGCTTGCTGCGAGACTTCACACCGAGCACATCTGCTGCGGGTGGGTTGCCTGTTATTGGACCTGGAGTTAGCAACATCCCCCAAAAACCCGAAGAGGAGAGTCCTGGCCCCTAGCCCTGCCAGTGTAGCAGACGGATGATGATGCAGCAGCAACCGTTCTTCTCTGCGTGAGGAGCTTAATGTTGTTCGTGTGTAATTTACGTTGAGTAGGCTAACCACGTTATTACATTAATGCATGTAAGGTGAACTAGCAAACACCGTCGTAGTTACATGCGACTGTCTTCTTGTTTGATAGAGTGATACCATACATGCCCTGTAGCTGCAGAAAAAGCTAACACCGTTATCTTTTTACAAAAAAAACAAACAGCTAAACATGTTTTCCATTATTCACCGGTTCCAAACAAAGTAGGTATGTTGTATCAAAAGAAAAGGCTAACTTGGTTATCATTTTGCAGAAAAAAGAGACTGCTAAAAATAAAAACATAAGAGGTTTTTGGACAAAGTTTGTGTTCTCCATTCTTTAAGCAATTCAATTCAATTCAATTTTATTTATATAGCACCAAATCACAACAAAAGTCGCCTCAAGGCGCTTCATAGATACAGAGAAAAACCCAACAATCATATGACCCCCTATGAGCAGCACTTTGGCAACAGTGGGAAGGAAAAACTCCTGTTTAACAGGAAGAAACCTCCAGCAGAACCAGGCTCAGGGAGGGGCGGGGCCATCTGCTGCGACCGGTTGGGGTGAGAGAAGGAAGCAACGGTTAGAGCACCATTTAAGCACCCGCACAGTTTCAAAAGTACCGGTATCGGATAAAACCTAAACGATACCCATCCCTAAACAGAGTATAGATAAGGAATCTCTCAAATACTTCATAAAATGAGCATGTAGAAAGTGATCTAGCATTCTGAATGTTCACAATGACTCTCAGAGAGAGACCTGCTTCATTTTAAATCAGCCACTCGTGTGCCACGCCCAGAGTGCTGACCATTTGGGATGTGGAAGAAAAAAATCACGCCAAGTCAATGTTCAAAGGCAATGGTCATGGCCAGTAGTGGAACAGAAAAGCTAGTTCTGCCATCAATGGCCTGATGGGCCAGTATGGGATCTATAAAAATGAGAGACAGCTACTCCTCCCTCACCCCACTCAGTATCACTGGTATGAGGTTGAGAAGGGGAAAATGCATACAGGTGCCCTTATCAAGCAGGTGGCCAATGTCCTGAAAGAGCTTAGCCAAGTAAGCTGACAGTAGGGTGACCACATTAAGGGTTATTATGGACCGAGCTGTCAACTTGCAAACCTTTTGGTCATATAAGTCTGTGAAGGTTCTCAGTCATCCAGGTCATCGTAGTCTAAGGAGCTTGGAAAGAAAAGCGTCCAAACTTCTATAAGTTCCTTGAAGACGTTTCACCTGTCAGAAGCTTCTTCAGGTCTAGGAGTAACTGGTGGAAAGAAAGGCTGTTGGCTCTTTTAAAGGGACAGTACCTAACCACTGGTACAGATATGTTGATGACACATGGGTCAAAATCAAAACCCAGGAAGTAGAATCCTTCACTGTTTACATCAACGCTGTGGATAAAAACAAAGTTCACCAGGGAAGACACAAAGGATAACAGTATGCCATTCCTGGACTTTGCCGTGCGCATTAAAGAGAACGGAAACCTCAACATGAAGTTTACTGGAAGCCCACACACACGGACCAGTACCTCCTGTTTGACTCCCATCACCCTCTGGAACACAAACTTTGAGTAATCAGGACCCTACACCACCGGGCAGAACATGTTCCCTCTAAGCCTGAAGGAAAAAAGAGGGAACACACACATGTAAAGGAAGCTCTTAAAATGAGACAAGACTCAGCTGTCAGAAGACATAGTTTGAAAGAGAAGTAAAAGAGGCATCTATGTCCACTGTGAGCGACCATCTTTGAACAGAGGCAGCGGCTTACGACACCAACTGTCTGCCATCTATAATCCAGTTTTGAGATCCCTTCCCAGACGCTTCCACTCACATCCTGGGCCATCTGACCTCAGGAAATCACATGATAGGCTGGGGCTAGGATTCACAGTGGGTTCACCCGAATACTTGGCTGATTGTGACCCACACCCATTTTCACACCTTGGCTCGTGTGATTAGGTAGAGGATCATTAGGGGGTCCATCTCTCCTGGGGGACACTCCCATAGGGCTTAAAATCTGGGACTCTGCACCAGTTTCTCCTAGAACTGAAGAAACCTCTCAGATGAGAGGTGAAACATCTTCAAGAAAAAGTCCAGACTCTTTTTTTCCCCAAGCTTTTGGTATATGGAGCTGCTAGGGTTCTTTCACTGCTTGGTGATTTGGTAATAATGTTTTAATAATGTCCAGCTGTTTTTGGACAATTCTGAAGCTTATTAATCCTTAACAATCAAAAACCTACATCCAAAGTACAACCAGAGCTGGGAATTAGTAACAAAAACATATTTTCTGAAATTACTTAACTTACTAGAATCCTGCAAGTTTTATCACACAGGATGAAGCAAATTACTCACCAAAGTATTTCCAAACTGTGTAGATGGGTATTTGCCACCATTTGCGTCAATTATGGTTGAATTTAACTGTTTAATTGCAATTTATAGACATCAAAAAAAAATCACATTTTATCATAATATTTATATTCACAATAATTGCTGATGGGTTCACAACAGCTAAATACGAAAGGTGAAACATACTATATAGGCTTGTGGAATTTGCCTTTTAGAGATGTAAAAACTTGAATTTATCTCTAACGTAGGTGCTCTCACCTGTGCGTCTGAGAAAGGAAGAATATGGATGCAGTTCTCTAGGAGGATGGTCTGGACCTCAGTCTCAAGCTCTCCAGCTCGACCCAAAACCCGTACACTATGGCCGTTGGGATAGAATGACGTGCTTTCCCATGAATCAATGCGCACCACAACTCTGTGGTCCTAGGTGAGGATGAGAAGACAGGGATAGAAATGAGACAGCACTTAGTAAACACTGGTCACACTATGAGACAAAAGCATAATGCTATAGTAACACTAGAGACTGGAGCGCAAACAAGATCGGTGTTGCTATGTGCAATGAATTTGCAATATTGTTGGCTTTGAAATGCTTCTTTGGAAGACGGGGACTAATTCTGCAACTACTCTCAGTCAGTTACTTTTATTTAAAGGGTGCAAAACACCAATCAAATGGTGATAAGATGGTCTGGAGATAGAGTCCTGCTTTTCAAGGCAATCACCTTGAAAGCGTTCATCCAGAGGTTGACAGTGTTGTATTCTCAACCTTTGATCGACCAGTTGGTTGCCGTAACTACTTGTAATTGAACGCTGAATGCAAAATATTCACTGCAATCACTGGAAAAGCAGCGTTTTTTCTTTGTTACAAGGCAGGTGCCGTCCTATTTTTACTCATGTGACTAAGCCATAATGTACATCATGAAAATAAAATCAACCTATAGATGTAAGTCAAGTCAGACCTGCAGAGCTTCAGCCTGTTGAGTACTGATGCGGATTTTAGGAATACGCTGGTCCCAAGGTATGGTCAGTATCCGCTGGGAATTCCTGCTCTGGGACTGAATCCCATCCCTAGTGGGGAAAGTTACCACGTAGTCTCTCCAGTTCCTCTGCAGGATCCCTACAATACGACCTGTGGGGTTAAATGTCAGACATCAGTACAGAGAGACATTTATGGAGTAAGTGAGGATGGACTCGATGATTGCGGTGTAGAATTGCATCATCGTCCGTGTTGGCAGGTTGAATTTCTTCAGCTGCCTCAGGAAGCACATCCTCTGCTGAGCCTTCTTTATGACGGAGGTGACGGAGGCTCCCACTTCAGGTCCTGGGTGATGGTGGTACCCAGGAAGCGGAATGAGTCCACAGAGGTGATGGGGGTGTCAGTCAGGATGATGGGGGGGGAGTGGGGCTGTGTGCTTCCTGAAGCCCACAATAATCTCCACTGTCTTCTGGGCATTCAGCACCAGGTTGTTGTGGCTGCACCAGGACACCAGACGTTCAACCTCCCTCCTGTAGGCAGACTCGTCCCCGTCCGAGATGAGTCCAATAGCGGTGGTGTCATCTGCAAACTTGATTAGCTTGACAGACTGGTGGGTGGAGGTGCAGCAGTTGGTGTACAGGGAGAAGAGCAGAGGAGAAAGAACGCAGCACTGGGGGGGAGCCGGTATATACATATGTACTACATAATTACATATGTGTTCATTCATAGTTTTGATGCCTTCAGTGAGAATCTACTATGTAGAAGTACCAGGCCATGACAGAAAAACCACTAAAAAAAAGGCGTGTCCACACTTTTGACTGGTAGGGGCTTCAGGTGTGCTTAGTGAATACCTCAGGCACCAGAAACCCAAGAAAGAGGAGCAAGAAGAGGAACCATCATGGAAGGACAGGATCCTGCACAGTACCACCAACAGATAAAAGAACTAGCTCACATCCAGAAATCCTACCAGTGGCTGGACTGGACTGAAATAGAGCACAGAGGCACTAATAATGGCAGCACATGAAGCCATAAGTACAAGATCCATAGAGGCTGGGGTCTACCAGACCAGTCAGTCAAGACCCCAGATACAAGCGTAAAGATGCCCCTGAGACAATCCAGCACATAACAACAGGGTGCAAGATGCTAGCAGACATACATGGAACGCCATAACCAAGTGGCCGGCATAGTATAAAGGGAATATCTGTGCCGAGTATGGCCTGGAAGTCCCGAGGTCAAAACGGGAGACGCCCCTTAGTGTGATGGAGAATGACCGAGCTAAGATGCTTCGGGGCTTCCAGATACAGACGGACAAAATGGTGATGGCTAATCGGACATAGTGGTGGTGAACAAGCAGAGGAAGACGGCTGTAGTGACAGATTTAGCAATCATCAGGAACATCAGGACGAAGGAACATGAGAAGCTAGAGTACCAAGGGCTCAGAGAAGAGCTTGAGAAGATGTGGAGGTGACGGTAACAGTGGTCCCCGTGGTAACCTGAGCACTCGGTGCGGTGACTCCCAAGCTAGGCGAGTGGTTCCAGCAGATCCCGGGAACAACATCTGAGATCTCTGTCCAGAAGAGCGCAGTCCTGGGAACAGCAGAGATGCTGCGCAGGACCCTCAAGCTCCCAGGCCTCTGGTAGAGGACCTGAGCTTGAAGGATTGACCGCCCGCAGGGGGGGGAAGTTTTTTGTCCTTAGGACCTCGTGTGTAAAAATAATAACAATAAGAAGGGTTAACAATGGTCAATTGCCTCCAGTTAGATTAAAATGTATTTTATGTGTTGCATATTTTTTATGTAAAAACACAGGGTGTTCCCATTAGCCAAATTAAAAGTGTGACAAGCTAAAACAGTATTTTTGCACCTGAACTATCCCTCCCTGTTCTAGGTCTGCCACAGCTGAAAAGATTATTGATTATTTGTGCGAGTCCACGTGTATAGTTGCAGGAGTGTTCCTCGCCTTTTGAATACTGGGCCCTGAGTTGTGTGCTTAATTAATTAGTGTTTTTCTTTCTTTCTCTCTTTTGTCATTTGCGAGGTTACACTGGCAAACTTATGGGGCCCCGTCTGTCTCTGTTCTGTTGTGTTTGGTAAAGGGAACTGTATGTTAGTGGAAGCTCAGGATGCGTTCCCTGCCATTTGTGTCTCCTAGACTTAAAACTTTCTTTTGTATTGGACGAAAGAAAAGGTGTCAGACGTAAAAAAAATTCTACAGAAGATGAACAATATCTGCCATGTCATTAAAAAGCAGGAAAAACCAGCAAAGACGTGACACAGAACCTGAGAGATGCATTTGGCCCTTGAGTTGTTCGACGAAACTTCATCGTTATTTGAATCTCTGGAAATGTGGCTGTCAAGAAGCTATTCCCTGACGAATGGAACCATGGAGAAGAGGTTCAGTTGTGCCAAATTACACCAGAACTGTAATAAAAATCAGTAGCAACTTTAAAAAAAGTTTAATTGTGAATGCCTGTCCAGAAAATAGCTTCCAAATGTTATTTCACCCAAATATGTTCTTATAATGTTGCTTCATGCAGGTGATATAAACAAGAATGGTGAATGGACTAATTCTTATACAGCTCTTTTCTACTCTCACCCAATCACCCCATTCACACAAGCACTTCCTTCTATGCGTTTAAGTGCTTACTAAGCAACATTCACACTCACTATACTCCAATGGATGCATCGGAGAGCAACTTGGGGTTAGTATCTTTCCCAAAGATACTCGGCTTGCAGACTCGGGGAGCCACGGATCGAACCATTCATGTGGTTCGATCAAGATGCTTCATTGTTTTCATTACTTATTTGTGAGATATCCTGAACATATTTTAGGCAAATCAGACAGAAAATATAATACACAAAATATCATTAAATACAAAAATAAATCAAATGTGAATGAATGGAGTACAAACATTCCCACCTGTTGGCAGAGGTGTACTCTCATTGTCCTCTCCAGTTTTTTCATCCCCATCAGTCAGGGCTGTGTCCCTCCCTCTCCACTCGTTCTTGGGCAACAACTCCACCACAACCTCGTCCCCATGCACCGCTCTGTTTCGATTTTTTCGACCATACACAAGCACATCCCAAGTCAGATCTAAGATGGATAGGGGGGGTCAAAGTCGGGAGAAGAGATCAGAAACGTCTAGCAAATATAAGTTTAATGTGTCTGTTCCACCTGTTTTGAAAATGTAAGGCGTTTTCACCTGTGCTCTTGGTTGAGAAGTTCTTCGGCCTGACGAAAGCCTCGTTCTGTGCCCGATGCTTGTTAACATTCAGTGTACCCTAGTAAAAAGGAATGAAACAAGACATTTACTCTTCTGCCACTGAGGTTGTGTTAAACAATCTGGTGAAAAACTCCACTGCCTTCTCTTTGTGACATCTCCATACCTGCTCAGGTACAGTTGGGGAAATAATTATCACTGCTGAATTTGTAGGTTTCCTCAGTTACAAAGAAAGAACAATTATTCATGTTATTTCTTTAATGTTAGTTTCATTTAATGGAGAGCGATAGAATATCAACCAAAAACTGTCTGTGAAGGTTCTCAGTCATCCAGGTCATCGTAGTCAAAGGAGCTTGCAAAGAAAAGCGTCTGGACTTCTTTAAGTTGCTTGAAGACGTTTCACCTCTCATCCGAGAAGCTTCTTCAGTTCTAAGGTCAAATGGTGGAGAGTCCCAGATATAAACCTAGAGGGAGTATCCCCCCACAGAGGGACAAAAGGACCCCCTGATGATCCTCTAATCGCCTGAGCCAAGGTGTGAAACTGGGTGTGGGTCCCAATCAGCCAGAGTTTCGGGTGTGTTCATTGTGAAACCTGGCCCCACCTTATCATGCGAATTCCTGAGGTCAGATGGCCCAGGATGTGAGTGGGCGTTAAGGCGTCTGGGAAGGATCTCAAAACTGGATTATAGATGGCAGAGAGTTGGTGTCGTAAGCCCCGCCTCTGTTCAAAGATGGTCGCTCACAGTGGACATAGATGGCTTCTTTCACTCCTCTTTCAAACCATCTGTCCTCTCTGTCCAAAATGTGAACATTGGCATCCTCGAAAGAGTGACCTTTGACCTTTAGACGCAGATGTCCATCTGCCTCAGGAAACTCTTTCTCCCCATCGTCACCCTCTGACTACTCCACTTGATACCAAGAAAAGTCTTACCACTGGCAACAAAGGTCTCTACCCCAAATACTAAGCCATGTTTTGCTTGGGGACTCACTGAAAGTAACTTGCCAATCCCTTTATGACTTTTTAAAATAATAATAATAATAATAATGATGTGTTTTTTCTGTCTCTCTCCTTTAAAATTAAACTGCAAGAAAACTTAGAGACAGTTCATATCTTCTTCATTCAATAACAGTCCTGCTCTTCATCTCATTTTCTTTATTCGTCAGCCCCTCAAATACTCCTACCTCCTCAGCACACTCCCTACACTCATCAGTGTATTTCGTTAGTATAGATTAGTATATGTATTAAAGGTACCTGCAGTTTCTCTGAAAAATGAACAGGCTTAAAGCTACTAAAATATTTAAACGTTGTTCCTGCAGTTGTTTTAAACTCGTGTTTTAAAGAGAGATCCGGTATACTTAAAACAGGAGTTAGAGAATTGTGGATCAATATGTTTGTCATTGCACAAGATGATCAGATCTTTAGCATGAATGCTCACCTCTGTTTTCTACACACACACATCACTGATCACATCACATGCTCACAGAGACACATTCACATACACACACATCACATGTTCACTCTTGCAGAGACACACGTTCACATGTGCGTGTCTTATCTGTCGCATCATTAATGTTGATGTTTGTGTGACCACTGAAGTTAATAAAAGGGCTTTGAGGGAAGGCTGGAGTTGGGCTAAGATCAGATGAAGACCTTCTCCCCTTGCAGCAAGTAAAAGAAAGCGCTGAGTCAGCGGGGTTTGAGCGTTAGACCCAACAACAGGTTGGTACATTTTTACCTGAATGTAACGTTCAGACTTTATACCAGCCTCCAGGACTTCAGCGGGAAGATGTTCGGGAAACTCTTTCTCCCCATCGTCGCCCTCTGTCTCTTGTTGTGCCTGAGAAATGGAGCTAAACAGTTCATGGGCTGCCTGCAGATCTGACCAGAAGCTTTGCAAATAATCCTGGCAAAGGAAAAACACACAGGTCAAGAAATAAATTACTTCAGTTGGCCTTCTTAGCTCCAGTAACATCCCTTCAAGGGCCTAAGTTTTGGATCCTCTTCCACTTAACCTTATCAGGTTCGAGAAAGAGAAATAGAGTAAAATCTTTCAAATTCACCTCAAATCAACAGCCAGATGCTTAAACCTTTTGATACAGTTAGACGTCCTCAGTATTAGTATTACAATAATAGTTAAATAGATATAAGAACTGGTTTCAGAATAAATAAAGCGAGTTTTTGGAATGGGCTTCCCAAAGCAACAACCTCAACCCTGTTGTTAATTGTTGGACCGTGCTTAAACGCCACGACCGTTTTAGGAAACCAACCAATTTAAATGAATTCTACCAATTCTGGTTGAAAATCTCTGTTTTCAGTGACCGAAAACGCCGTTTACGTGTGGACGAAAGGCGCAAACACATAGAAAAATCTGCGTTTTCAAAAATACCCGGGTACGTATGTTTGGATAAAAATATACAAATCTGGCAGCAATGTATCAAAAATGTATCACAATAGAAAGCGATGTAATATTAATTTCACGGCTACTAGCATGTACTGCTCTTTTTCCTTTAAATAAACATCAGACTTGATATCAGTCCTTATTGAGCAATGAGTTTACTCTCTGACCGACTCGTGTTTGCGGCGTTCCAAACACGTTGCCAAGAGGGAAGATGCAGAGTACCTGTGAAGCCAAACATATAATATCAATACCCATAACATGGCTAAAGGCTGTTTCTAACCTCTCTTCTTTACTTTAACTGTCATTTATTGACCATTTTAAATGGCGATACCAGTGTATCGACAAATAGGTAAAAAGTGTAACTGTTTTTTTCTGACAGAGCTCGGATCAATCAGTGCAATTACAAACAAGGCTGTGACCTTCACCTTTAGCGAAATTCTCATTTACATACTAGTTTAATAGTTTTCTGACTCATTGTCACTGTGTTTTATACAACCACAGCATGCTTGCTAGGCTGACATGAATTGAAAAACAAAGTGCAGCTCTCCGTATGTAAACAGACTAAATGCCACATATATTTACATTTTGTCACTTAACCAAGAAATCATGTGTAATGACCGAAAGTTTGACAACAACCACCAATTTCACTTCTAAGTGAGACTGTTCTAATACTGCTGCCAAAAATGTAAGTGTTTCAAAAACCCATGCCTGCTACATGCTACAATAGTCCCACTGAAGATTAGTGAAATAATACAGACCAACCAACTGTTCCATCATATAGGCTCCAACACAACGACTTTAACACAAAGAGCTGACTTTCAGTTTTAGGTGTTCAAACCACGTGTTTCTCTAAATGCATGATGATAAATCCCTGTAAGGTGGCTACATATAAGAAGCCGATATAGAGTAGATGGTATTATAAAGGTATTTCATATACCTGGACGGAGATGACGTACACTCCAGACGTCAGGCTGCTGAACTGAGCTACGGCCTCAGGATCCTCAGTGATCATCACTATATTCATCATTCCTGCCAGGTGGTTGTAGTACCACACTGCAGCTGAGTACACACACACACACACACACACACACATTAAATGAACTCACAAGTTTAGCATAAGATGCATGAAAGCAAATTGCCCGCTAAAGCAATAATCTTTAACATATCCCACTAAGTTTTTGCTGTTTTGTAGGTGGAAGTTATGATTTCACACTACTTGTAATTCAAATGGTGCTTCCACAGAAAGAATATAAAAAATAAATAATTGAGTGCCTTATCTATATAATAAACACATTTCATGAGAACACACTGCACTTCTAGCTTCATTTGTTGGCACAACATAAAAGTTTGTCAGATCGTGATTAACATTACAACCAAGTCTCTATTATTAAAAACACTCATTAAATCCTTTTGGTGCTTTTCTCTATTAAACTGGTATAAATATTAATCACTTTTAAGCTGCCATTCACAAGTCCTCCTGACTTCTTTGTTCCTGCACTTGTTTTCTACCTGAAGTGGAGGAAAAACATTTTTGAAAATGTTAAAATGACCCCTTTACCCATTGAACCCCTATTGGGACAAAACACTATGAATGCTCGATTGACATCTTAGCCAGTACGTGTGCTCTAAGTGCCATATGCATCTGCACCGCTGGCCTGTTGCACAATTTGAAAGAAAGTTCAAATGTAATGTTTACATTTTTAAATCTCCCAGATGAATTTTGCACACGTGTGAACTATACATTTATGTCACTTTCACAAAATATTTTTTAAACCCAGAGACTTAACATTTTTAGAAACACAATTTCCTTTCAAGAGTTGCTGAGCAGAAGTAGTCAGCAGGTGCAGTCAAAGACATTTTGTGTGATTGGATGATTATCAGGATGTCCTAAAAGCATCATTTGAAAAACCTTCAGTTAATCCAGTCCAAGAACAAAAGAACATATTTCTCCCATACTGGCTTCCCTGTTAAATCCAGAATTTAATTTAAAATCTTCTTACACAGAAAAGTCTTGAATAATCAAACCCCTTTTACACACCCACTTTACTCTCAGGCTGCGGGCTTATTTGTGGGGTTTACAAAAGTAGAATGGGAGGCAGAGCATCAGCCTTCATGCCCTTTTTTGTAGAACCAGCTTCCTATTTGCACACGGGAGACTGACGCCCTCTCACTATTAAGATTAGGATTAAAACTTTCCTTTTTGATTTATAGTTAGGGCTGGATTGAGTGACCCTGAATCCTCCCTTAGTTACGCTGCAATAGGCAAGATTGGGGACTTCCCATGGTGCAAGTATTTCATCTTTACTGAAGAACTGAATATGTTTTATTAGCATAATCTCCATTATAATTAATGAGATTTACAAATTTCACCTAGTGAAACATGTAACGTCACACTTTGACCCAGAAAAACAAAATGAAGTCAAAGAAGTATAAGTAGAAGAAAAAACATGACAAAGAGGAAAAAATGAGAAAGGAAAAGACTCTATAGACTCTATTTCTATGCTACATGTGCTGCAGCAACTTGACTGTACACTTCAGTGAGTGTGGTAAATAATGAGCACTGACCTGGTCTGCCATTTTTCCTGGCTCTCGCCCTTCTCTCGTGGACAGTAAGAGTACTTCTGAAATTCATTGGCAAACAGCACGCAGTCGTGTCGAGGGTCTTTGACAAGGGTTTGCAGCCGCTTGTAATATCTGCACAAACGCACATTACAAAAACAAGTACATTCAATAAAATCATAAATTACACTCAAGAAAGCCTCTCATTAGTTTGGGAGAATGGTGGGGATGTTAGGAGAACGTTAACCCTGAAGCACGAGGGAGAAAAAATAGACCAACGTATGTTGACTTTTCCTAACATAATTTATGTTCCTTTGTTCATTTTGGCTCATTTTTTAAATTCACTCTTGTTTGTAAAAATCAAAATAAAACAAAGACTTGTCTGTCAGATAATATGCATTAGACCTAAACATAAGATCCTGATCTGAAATTATTGAAAGAGGATGACACCTGGCTTTGTTATCCTTTGAGTTTCACAATAAAAGCCCAGTTGGTGAACTAAAGCAGCAGATTGCTTTTTTCTGAAACATGTTGACTATGTGTGAACACTATACTGCACTAACTTTAACGTGGCACATTTCAGAGTACATGTAGTAGCTGTTTCACACTAAAAATGAACACTTGTACTGATCAAACAGATGAAATAAGAAATAAAGGCCTACAAATGCCCCGATCACTAGTTGAGTTAATATAGATGATGTATAGAAAATTCAGCGATTCTGCAAAGTGAAACTGCAAAGAGAGTCCACGATGAAGCTTTTTTCTCTTTGCTGTGTACGTTAAATTCAATGGAAAACAGTAAGTAGTGATTCAGTATGACAACTCTGTATGTTTCACCAGATGTCCACCTAACGCTATCAAAGTGAAGCCTCATCACATTAATGATGCAACACTCTAAAATGGCTGTGTGAGCACAAATCAGGAATAAACTGGACTGAAACCCGAGTTCACGTGGGACTTCTTATTTACAGTGCTCATCAAGTTTGTCCAAAGCGCTCCTGCATGTTTATGCTGGACACATATTTCAAGTCACAGGCTGCGTCTCTTTCAGCTTTGTCAGCAGAGCTCTGATATAATGAGGCTGACCCCTGGTCAATGTCTACAGACATGTGTAGCTAGGTTAAGCTGGGCACACAGCTAACAGCTTGATTATGAATGCAACTCAACATTTCAAACAGAGCATCAGAATGGGGAGGAAAGTCGTTTAAAAGACTTTGAGCACGGCTGGTTACTGGTTGCAGATGAGCTACTCTGAGCATTTCAGGAAGCAGGTGCCGTGTTTGGGGATAGTTAACAACGCAGACAAGTTGCATTCATTTTAATGACATCACCACTAACTGCATTTTAAGACATGCAGTTAGTGGTGACAGGTTAATTGGAAACACTAAATTGCCCATAGGTGTGAATGCAGAAATGCGAGTGTGAATGGTTGTGTTAGTCCTGTAAGACTGGCTGACACATACCCAGGTACTTATATTCAGGTGAAGAGCAAAATGAACATTTAGGGTACAGCAGAGAGTAATTTGTGTGACAGCTGTAGTAAAACCCAATTTGTGTTTGTCTGTTTAGGTGACTTCCAAGCAAGATACGTGGAGGAGCACCGGCTTGGAGAAGGAGGCTGTGGAGCAGTGTTTGCTGGCTACCGCATAAAGGATCATTTACCAGTAAGTGTTCAGATGGTGGTAGTAAGACAGGCAGTAATGCAGATAAGGGATAATATCGTAAGCTGAGATGTATGCTGTTTTACACCTTTAATGATGTCATACTGAGGAAATGCTCATCAATGCCCTGTGTCTTTTAGGTGGCCATCAAACACATCCCAAAGGGGAAAGTGTACTGCAAAGTGAAGGTAAATGTGCAAGACTTGAATTGTTTTTACATTAGTGGATTGCATGCAGCGTTCACCTGTGGAACGTCTGTGCCTCATCATCCACTTTGTTGAAATATTTCAGGATGATAACGGGAAGAATGTGTCAGTGGAAGTTGCCATCATGCTGAAGCTTGCAGCTGAAGCAGATGGATCAGTGGAAACATCAGCCCCAGTGTCTCTGTTGGAGTGGTTTGACTTTGGCAGAGAGCTGATCCTGGTGATGGAGAGACCTGTCCCCGCTGTGGACCTGGATAAATACATAGAAGAAAATGGAGGATTTTTGCCAGAGGACAAGGCCAAGGCAAGTTGACTTGCCTTAGAAGAGTCTTAGACTGTACATCATTCAATCAAAGCACAGAGTATTAGAGAAACATTAACCCATTGATTGATTATTGTCTTTTTCATCGTTTCCAGGTAGGGCTGGGCTATATCATACCATTCACGGTAATACCGGTGTAATTTTGGGCAACGATAGGAAAATGAGATATCGCGCTAGAATAGGTAAAACGCGCATGCGCAGTGCCTATGTTTACATACGCAGATGGCGGTGACGCAGAAAGAGAAGAGCAAAAGTGGATCGTTGAATGAAACGGATGAACCAGAACTGGTTTGTAAAAATGCTGCAACTTTAGTGGTGTGGAACTGGTTTAGCTTTCGTCCGTCAGATACACAACAAAGCACGATTTTTGGTAGCGCATGCTAGCGGGCCGCCGTTATTACCGTGTTGTTTGGAAAATACGGCACACTTAAAATCAATCCTTTGATTTTTCTGAAACTCGACAGTGCCCCTTATAATCCCGTGTGCCTTATGTATGAATTCTGGTTGTGTTTACTGACCTCAAAACGATTTTATGTACACGGCGACTTTGCTAAGCTACAAAGCCGCACCGCTCGATGGATTGTCGGAGCATTACGGCTATCGTAGGCAGGCGCCTCGCGGAGTGATACGTACTGCACCTCAACGTGATATTACCGTATTGTGTGTGTATAACCTCTTTTTAAGCTTTGTGGATATTTTACATGGTTATGCTGAGGATATGTCGGCCAATTTCCACTGGAAATGCCTTTTGGTTAAACTGTCAGCGAGGAATTTGCATTTGCACTGTTACATTTTTATATAACTTTAATGCACATAAAAAAACAGCTGCTTGTTTAAGTGAAAATACATTTATGGGGTTTTTTGCACTAATAAAGTTGTGGCGTTGTAAAGTATTTTGTCTAGTGTCAGTTATATCGTCAGTTATATCGTTATCACAACTTTTCAAATGTATATCGTGATAAATATTTTTGGTCATATCGCCCTGCTCTATTTCCAGGTCATTCTGAAGCAGCTGGTTGATGCTGCGAAGCACCTGGAGGATAAACACATCTTTCACCGGGACATCAAGAGTGAGAACATTCTAATTGAGACCGGCTCAGATGTACCGCGTGTTCGTATCATCGACTTTGGACTGAGCTGCTTTGTTAAGGAGCAGTCGCAGTACCGCGTCTTCTATGGTAACATATTCTGCTCTTGCTCTTCACAGATGTCACAATTTTCGCCTTTTGTTTTAGAAGAAATTGCAATTGTGTCTGTTTATTAGGTACAGAAATTTACTCCCCTCCCGAGTGGTACGGGCGCAGTTGCTACAGGTGTGGACCCACCACGGTATGGCAAATGGGAGTGGTTCTGTACGAAGCGCTTCATGCCGGGGACTTTAACACCACGAGCTTCCTCAAAAAGCGCCTGAAATTCAAAAGACATCTGTCCAAAAGTAAGAAAACGTCACACTTCAAGACTGACTGATGGCTTGGACCACTGGAACTATCATCTTCATGTTTTTTCTCTTTCCTTTCTTTCCAGACTGCCGGGATTTCTTGGACGCGTGTTTAACCAAAGTCCCGGAGACGCGGCCGACGCTGGAGGAGCTACAGCATCACACTTGGCTGAGATAAGCCTATCACACACACACACACAAACACACACAATTCAGACGTTATCATTTATGTGTGATGTATGAATTACCTTTCTTTTTTTCAGGAAATAATTTTTTTTAATTGGCCCACTTTAAATTTCAGTGTTTTGGAATTCCTGTAACCCCCCCCCAGCCATCCCAGGAAAGGGGATCTCTCTTTGAATGGGCTTTCCCGAGGTTTCTTCCCGTCAGTCTGGCCCCCCCAGGGGAGTTTTTCCTCGTCTTCATAGAGAGCTTGGGCTGGCTCAGGAGCTCCATCAAAACTGTCTTTATTTAATTACTCTAATGTAATCATATACTTTAAAGTAATCAAATAAAAGACAGTAAAAATCTGAAGACTTGAAGTAAACTTCCATTAAAATAAAACTTGTTTAATTCATCTTTGCTGAGGATACTGTGTTATTACTATTTCAAGGATTATGTCAGAACACCGGATACTGGTACCCATCCCTACCCATCACTAGGGAACAGAACAAACCAGACATCAATTACAACAAAAATGACACTGACCCAGCCAGCATGACTCGTCTGCCTTAAGAAATGTTTAGCAATATTACAAATTGGGTGATATGCCTTAAAGTAGCTTCTCATGTGTTCAGCATTGTCAAAGGCTACATTTTAATTAAAACCACAATCTAGTAATGTTCTGTCTTTAACCTTCCTAATTTGTTTTTTGTCCTAACCTAATACTAAATTGCCAGTGAAAACAAAAGTTACATAAATAAAGAAGAGTAAAGAAAATTACGGTCTTTTTTTATTGTAACAGTTTACCAGTGTACAGTTTGGTTTGTGACATATCTATCTAATAGACTCCAATTTGTGCATGTAAATGGAGAGTCCTCTTCACACACTGAGGTTAATTATGGAGTTCCACAGGGTTCAGTGCTAGGACCAATTCTGTTTACATTATACATGTTTCCCCTAGGCAGCATCATTAGAAGACATAGCATAAATTTTCACTGCTATGCAGATGACACCCAGCTCTATCTGTCCATGAAGCCAGATAACACACACCAATGAGTTACACTGCAGGAATGTCTTAAAGACTTAAAGACCTGGATGGCCGCTAACTTTCTGCTTCTTAATTCAGATCAAACTGAGGTTATTGTACTCGTCCCTGAAAAGTTTAGAAATATGGTATCTAACCAGATTCTTACTCTGGATGGCATTACCTTGGCCTCCAGTAACGCTGTGAGGAACCTTGGAGTCATTTTTGACCAGGACATGTCCTTCAACGCACATATTAAACAAATATGTAAGACTGCGTTCTTCCATTTGCGCAACATCTCTAAAATTAGAAATATCCTGTCTCAGAGTGACGCTGAAAAACTAGTTCATGCATTTATTGTGTGAATGTGTGTGTGAATGGGTGGATGACTGGATATGTAAAGCGCTTTGGGGTCCTTAGGGACTAGTAAAGCGCTATATAAATACAGGGCATTTACCATTTATTACTTCCAGGCTGGACGACTGTAATTCATTATTATCAGGATGTCCAAAAAAACTCACTGAAAAGCCTTCAGCTGATCCAAAATGCTGCAGCAAGAGTCCTGACAGGGACTAGAAAGAGAGAGCAGATTTCTCCTGTTAAATCCAGAATTGAATTCAAAATCCTGCTCCTCACATACAAGGTCTTAAATAATCAGGCCCCATCTTATCTTAATGACCTTGTAGTACCATATCACCCTATTAGAGCACTTCGCTCTCGCTCTGCAGGCCTACTTGTTGTTCCTAGAGTATTTAAAAGTAGAATGGGAGGGAGAGCCTTCAGTTTTCAGGCCCCTCTTCTGTGGAACCAGCTTCCAGTTTGGATTCAGGAGACAGACACTATCTCTACTTTTAAGATTAGGCTTCAAACTTTCCTTTTTGCTAAAGCATATAGTTAGGGCTGGACCAGGTGACCCTGAATCCTCCCTTAGTTATGCTGCAATAGACGTAGGCTGCCGGGGATTCCCATGATGCATTGAGTTTTTCCTTTCCAGTCACCTTTCTCACTCACTATGTATTAATAGACCTCTCTGCATTGAATCATATCTGTTATTAACCTCTGTCTCTCTTCCACAGCATGTCTTTATCCCATCTTCCTTCTCTCACCCCAACCGGTCGCAGAAGATGGTCCCGCCCCTCCCTGAGCCTGGTTCTGCTGGAGGTTTCTTCCTGTTAAAAGGGAGTTTTTCCTTCCCACTGTCGCCAAAGTGCTTGCTCATAGGGGGTCATATGATTGTTGGGTTTTTCTCTGTATCTATGAAGCGCCTTGAGGTGACTTTTGTTGTGATTTGGCGCTATATAAATAAAATTGAATTGAATTATCTGAGGAAGAAGCAGAGTTGGTTTGTTTCCAGCTGAAATCATCCAGGCTCAGGAATTTGAATCGATCCACATCATTTCTGCTTGAACTAGAGAACATGAGTGTCGACTTACATTTGGTCTGTGAGACACATGTCATAGTGACAGTATTTGGGTTAATATGGCATTACTCACCCTGGTCGCATTTCTTCAATATCAGGCACCAAGTTCAGGAACTCGTTCTTTGCAGCCCGCGCAAGGTAGGAGGTCTCCAGAGTGGGAACCATCGGGAAGTTTTCACAGTCTGAGCAGGAGGGACTGGAGGCACGTGAGCTGTTCTCAGGGGTCCTTTAACACAAATCACACCAAGTTAGAATCAAATGGATAACCTGTCAATAACCGTTTGCAGATCGAGGTCAATGTTCCTAAAAATATGTTTACTTCTGGCCCATGGAGCCACAGCGCGAGTCCGAGAGAGAGGGGCAGGTAGAGGAAGGGGTGAGGGTGGCACTGCTGAAGCTCGTCACGGATGGATCACGTCCGATCGGTGAGATGAGAGAAAGCTGAAGTGAAACAACAGCAGGATGAGGTAGACGTCAATATAGGAACTCCCTGATGTGACACAGAAAGGCTATTTTTTTATTTCTTTGTATTATTTCTCACCTTGCAGTCACTGATGCTGTTCACCAGCTGGTTGTATTCAGTATTGAAGGTGTGTGTCAGAAGGCGCAGGCACTACAACACAACAGGAACAAGACCGAGCAGAGAAGGAAGAAGGCAGCAACAAGAACGCCCACTAAGCCCACGTTTTTCTCACCTTGGTGGCCAGCTCCTTCTCACGCTTTCAAAGGTGGTGCTGGAGATCTGCGAGGAGGCGGAGGTGGACGTGGACAGAGTGCTGGAGCTCACGCTGGGGGACAGAGACTCACTCAGGGACTTGGTGGTGGGAGCTGTTCCCACGGGAGCCGCCACTCCCAGAAGGTGACGGGTCTTTTCCACCTGGAAGAAAGATGGGGGCTAATGTGAGGTAGGGAGAAGAGGGGACGTTAGTCATGTAAAGGCCATAGGTGAGGGTAGGGACGTAGATCGACCGGTAAATTGAGAGCTTCGCTTTTACACTCAGCTCCCTCTTCACCACGACGGACCGGTGCAGCGTCCGCATTACTGCAGCTGCAGCCCCAATCCGTCTGTCGATCTCCGGCTCCCTTCTCCCATCACTCGCGAACAAGACCCCGAGATACTTGAACTCCTCCACTTGGGGCAGGAACTCATCCCCGACTCATCCTATATTTCCGTTTTTATATTTCTAATGTTTGCCTTGTTTTCTTCACTGTCTGGTCTGCCTCTGTCTTGCCTGTATGGATGCATTTACACCGAAATGTCCCCAACAAAGGATGTTTTAATTCACCACTATTCCAGTGAAACACGAGTCTCCCATCTTCCTGCTACCAGTCTGGAGTTTTTGTTCACCAAAGCACACACCAACTTCATACTGACGGACAGATCACTGCCCTTTTGCCGCCTTGTCTGACCGTGTTTTGTGGCTGTGGTTCACTTCACCTCACTCTTCCCCATTCTTGTCATTAAATCAGGCTGTTCTGCAACCATGGCAGCCATTCACTCTATGGCTTTATTCATGGTGTATTTTACCCCTTCACTAAAGGCCGTTCTCGTTTCCAACATTATATTTGCAGTGTTCGTCTATCTATCTATCCGGTTGTTCAGTGATGACGCGACGAATCCTACTTCCGGGTCTAAAGTAGTCTGCGTTTAATATGGCTTTTGTGTTGTTAACATGTTTAATGTTATGTATTTTCTTCTATTTGATCTCAAAAAGCTCCTAAAACAGTCAGTGATCCCTGTTGACCTCCCTCGGCTTTTATTACCGCTAATCATTTATTTAAGCTCAGTTTTTAAAACCTTACGATGTAACTACAGCCCAGCCCATGCAGCAGTATATGAATGACTAACCTCGTATTGTGGATGGATTATCTCAGTTGTTCTCCTGGCTGAAGTTTGGTCCTTTTACAGCATCCTGCCATGCGATTACATTTGTTTCTGACCACCGAGAACACTCACGTTAACTTTTATCGAGTGGAAAAAAAAGTTAGCTTGTTTATATTATTGTTGGGTCTAAACTCAGACCCCGCTGTATCCAAGACTTATTCCCATGAAAGAAAAACAAGGCAACAGTGTTCGATCGATTTCTTGCGCAAGGGAGGCCCCCTCATCTGTGTCCAGCACGACAATGAACCCCGATGATGGCCTCCTCTCGCTGCCTTTTATTGACAAACTTCAAACAATAGTTTACAAAACACCTCCCCCTGCAACCCCCTTTGGTTACAAAGACAAGGCACTGTATGTAAGTGTGTGTGTGTGGGTGTTATGTGAGAATGTGTGTGTGTGTGTGTGTGTGTGTGTTGATCAAAGGGTCATAAAACCTAAAAGCAGGAACAACATCCTTGGTCATAAAGAGGGTAGTCTTCCCCCACACCCAATGTATGGTTTACCAAAGATAACACAGTGAAACCATACAAAGGGTAGGAAGCTCTACCAAACATCAAACAGATCTTCAAAAGGACGTTCCTGTGATAAAACACTTCAACCTCCCACCCAGAACCTCGAGAATCTGGGGATGGGAGGAAAGAAAGAATTCCTTTCACAGAGTTAAAACAATGGACAAATGGTAAATATAAAAATGACAAATGTTTAACTATTTAATCTAACATTTCCCTCCTGTTTTGTTATTTTTATGTTACAAATTATTCCTATGTAGTATATTCTCAGCCATGCACCTCTTGCTTAACATTTTCAGTGCAGGCATCATTCATACACAGGCTTCTGTTATGTCAGCAATTTCAGTCATTTCATATTGTTGTAAGAGTACATAATTAACAAATGTATCAGAAATCATTTTAGTTAGCAATGATCTTATACACGGTAAAATGCATCCTATACATAAGCAAATCAGTATCAATAGTCCAAAAACAGGAGTTAGTACTTTTAAAAGGAGATGCCACCAAGGACCAGACAGTAACCACGCCATCCAGCCTTGTGGTGCATCTACTCCTGGCGTGCTATTCATCATGTATTTCTGCAATGTGGTTAAATTCTGCAGTGCTTCATAAATGTCTCCTCCACTTGTATATCCATCTGGTATGAACGTACAACATGTTTCTCCTATCAATTTGCATACTCCTCCTTGCGATGCAGTTATCAAGTCCAAAGCCAGTCTGTTTTGCAAAACCATTGTTCGTATGGCCTTTTGCTCCTCTGCTAAGGCTGTTCCAAGGGTCTGGGTCCAATTTATGTGTCTCAGTAGTGCATACCTGTTAATTTCTACATGAGTTCCAACTTTCCCGACCCCGATCCACGGGAACAATCCTTGTAAGAATTTGGCTCCAGGTCCCCAGATTCGAAACTCCCAGGGGACCTCACTTAAATCTGTGAGCTTTGTGCTTGCACTCTGTACGTCTCTCTTTGTCTTTGATCCTGGATGATGTTCTATCCTCTCCATGAAGAAAACATGATCAGATAATTTCACGAGTGCACATAGACCTCCCCATTTTGCTGGTAAAGATGGGTAAGCCTTATGTCCACATAAGAAATACCAATCTGCTAACACCCTCGTACCCTTAGGTGTCGGTGCGATTGTTGAGCATTTGGCCACATCCTGTCTTCCTTCAGTAAGTGTCATTTGGTACGAAGTGTCAAATGCACAGTCTGCTGCTCGTTGAATCTCATCATTTGCACATCTGGCATTCTTCAAACACGTCAGACAGCTAATCCTGTTCAAACGAGGGCAAAAAGAATAGGTGACGTTGCATAGATGCCATGGCAAATCTCCAACTTGGGCTGACCCATTGCCCTTGAAACACATAGGTAACTGGCCTGCTTCCAGTTTATTTAACAGTATGATGTCCGGAAGTGGATCAGGAACTTGGGGCCAAGTCAGCAGATCTGTCTTACCAGAGCAGTTCACCTTCCCAGCTACAGGTGAATCAATCTTCCCATTCAGGTTCAAGGGAATTGAAAAGTTGGCAGTGTTCCAAGTACGTTTTACTCCTGGATGTGTTGCTAAAGCAAGCAAACAAACTGTCTCGCTCTCAGTGATGCTATATGGCCACAGTCCAGAAGAATGTGTAGACAGTGGCATGTGTGCACAAGCATAACAATTGGTCTTGTTGTTTATGTGAGCGGTTGTGTTCATAAACTGCCACCAGTAGTTGGTTGAAAACCCATGCGGGTACTGGGTGTGATTTGCTCTGTCCCAATGCGCTCCTGTCATCCCACTCAGGGTCCACAGGCACAAGAAGGCGAACAGCACATTCCCAGCCATTCTAAGTTGGGTTCAGGATCCGTTGGTTTCTTCACCAGGATTGAGACGAGAGGTCCTAGAGATATACTCCCCCCTTTGTACCGCTGGCCTTTTCACCATCACCCAGAGTCGGCCAGGAAGTGTGTTACCTTCTTGCAGTGCGCTTGATGTATCCAAGTGTTCCTTTCAGCGATCTTCACTGCTGTGGGCGTCGTCAGCAGCACCTGATAAGGACCTTCCCACCGTGGACTGGACCAGCACTTCCTCTTTATGGCCTTTATCAGCACCCAATCTCCAGGCTTCAGGCTCTGCTCCTGCGGAGAAACAGAAACATCTGGCAGATCATTTGCTCTCATGACTTCTTTACTTTTAAACATTTTAAGCATCCAATCTGCTAATGTGTTCTCCTCTTCTGCTTTTCTGTCATCACTACAGAAAACTGGAACTCTAAATGGTCTGCCATATATAATCTCAAAGGGTGTCAGACCATTCTCTGTTGGAGTAATCCTCATGTACACTTTAACTAATTCTACACAGTCTAACCATGTCCTGCCTGTCTCTTCCATTGACTTCCTAAGTCTTAGCTTTACTGTTCCATTAGTTCTCTCTACCAACCCTGCACTTTGTGGGTGATATGAACAATGATGTTTTAATGTTATCCCTAGATGTTGTGCCATTAATCCAATCACTTCATTTACAAAATGTGGACCATTATCACTATAAATGGTCTCTGGAATCCCATGTTCTGGGATAATATTCTTACATATTGCTTTGGCAACCGAAATGGCATCTGCTTTTCTAGTTGGTACAATTTCTACCCACTTTGAAAAAGGGCACACTATCACTAAACAGTATTTATAGTTGTTACAGTTGGACAGTTCTATAAAGTCCATGTGAATAACTTGAAATGGGTGACTGGGTCTAGGGAATTTCCCTCTCTTAGGTCTCAAATTACCCTGGGAATTGTGCTTGCAACATATCATACATGACCTGCAAAAATTTTTTGAAAAGGTATTAAATCCTAGAGTATAAAAATGTTGCTCTACTGCTGCCATCATCCCCCCTGTGGAGACATGGCAAAGCCCATGACTCAAAATAGCAGCAGTCTTATACAAATTCTTAGGCAGTATTGGTTTATTACACAGATAATAAACACCATCCTGCAAGCTTGCTCCTTTAGTGAGCCACAACTGTTTTTCTGCAGTAGGTGAGTGTGCCTGCATGTCTGCTAATACATCTGGTGTAATAGGCAACGTCTGCTGGTGTTGCACCGCTAAAACATGAACACCATGTTCTCCTAAAGCTGCCTCTTTTGCGATCTTATCTGCGAAAGCATTCCCTAATGCAACTGGATCTTTCCCTCGGGTATGTGCTGCACATTTACAAACGGCAATTCTACTGGGTAACAACACTGCGTCCAGCAGATTTTGCAAGAGTTTGGCATGTTCTACAGGTTTCCCTGTTGAGGTTGACATACCTCGTCTTGCCCACTGTGCTGCAAAGAAATGTAATGTAGCGAATGCATACTGACTATCAGTGTATATTGTCACATCTTGTTTCTCTGCAGCTTTACACGCTTCCGTTAAAGCTACTATCTCTGCTGCTTGAGCAGACATAGAACATGTTAGTTGTCCTGCACAAATAACTTTCTCACTATCTACTACAGCAAAACCTGTTTTAGCCTGTCCCTCTGCTGTTTTAAAACTTGAACCATCAACAAACCAAACCTTTCCCTCACTTAGTGGCACATCCGTTAAGTCATCCCTCGGCTTACACTCCTTCTCAACGTGTTCTCTACACTCATGAGGAGTGCCCTCGTCTTCTGTTGGCAAAAGGGTTGACGGATTTAGAATTGTGCACCGCTTTATGGTAATGTGTGGTTGTGATAGTAAGAGTGACATCAAAGACAAATGTCTTGCAGGTGACAGAAATGTCATTTTAGTCTGCAGTAGTAAAACATCCACCTCGTGTGGAACTAACAGTGTCAAAGGGTGAAATAAAACTATTTCCCCAGAACATTGAACAGCCTGAGCTGCTGCACACACTGATCTCACACACGGAGGCAAAGCACAAGCAACTGGATCTAACCTTTTAGAATAGTAAGCTACTGGCTTCATTTCCCCCCCGCTGTCTTGTGCTAACATTGAAGTCATAAAATGTCCTTTGCAGTCAACTGTTTGGACAAATGGCTTTTTATAATCAGGCAATCCTAACACAGTCGCACTCGTCAACAGTTGTTTCAACGTGCAGAATGCCTGCACTCCCTCTGGAGTCCAAGTTAGACTATCTGACATAGCTAAGGACTCACTGTACATCATGTCTAACAGTGGTTGACTTACTTCAGCAAAATTTGGTACCCATGAACGACAATAATTAGTCAGTCCTAGAAATTGCATCATATGTTTCTTTGTCACTGGCCTAGGAGCTGCTAAAATAGCTGCTTTCCTTTCTGGGTGTATGCTTTTTCCTGCTGAACTAAGCTGGTGACCTAGGAATTTCACCTCTTCCTGTACCCACTGTAACTTTGAAAGCGATGCTTTATTCCCTGTTTTTGCCAAATGTGTCAACAGTGCTATAGACGTAGTTTTACAATTTTGTTCTGAGTCAGACGCTATCAAAATATCATCCACATAAACTAGGATCTGTGAATGGGATGGTATCATGAAATCAGACAGACAATTAGTTATTGCTTGCATGAAAAGGGTCGGACTGTCACAAAAACCCTGTGGTAATCTAGTGTAGGTATATTTTTTACCTTGGTATGTAAATCCAAACCAACCTTGTGAATTCTCATGCACTGGTATGGAAAAGAAAGCATTACTCAGATCTACCACTGTGAAATATGTCATCTCTGGTCTTATCTGATTTAACAAGGTATGAGGGTCTGGGACACATGGTGCAATACTTTCTACAGCTTGATTTACAGCCCTCAAGTCTTGAACCATGCGCCACGATTGAGAATCAGCTTTTTTTACTGGAAAAATGGGCGTGTTACATGCTGCATTTGGGGCTTCTACCAGTATCCCTGCTTCAATCATGTCTTCTATTACAGGCTTAATCCCTACTTCTGCATCTGGTTTAAGTGGATACTGTTTCACTCTAGGTCTATATGAGGTTTTAGGCTTTATTACTACTGGGTTTGCTGTTTTCATTAACCCTACATCAGTCTTTCCTTTTGACCACAAAATGTCTGGAATCTGTTTAAGCTCAGGGTGATCATTTAGATCTACCATATGTCATTCTGCTGTTTCATTCTCACTTCCCTTTAAGTGTGTCTGAGGTGTTGCATGTGTCACCCACCCCAGCTTCTTACGGAAGATACTGCTATGCATGTTTGTTTCCCATCCCCCTCCACATGGCTGCCATACATTTGTGTGCTCTCCCTGCTCCACTAAAAATGCTAAATCTTCCCACTCAGCTGTGCTACACTTAGTTAGTGGAACATGTGGCACCTTCCCTTTGAAGAGTTGTCGAGCTGCTTCAGAAATTATCACACTGCATCCTGCCATTTGTTTACCATCAGTATATACAGCTTTTACAGTAATTCTTTGAGGACCCAGTTTCATTACTTTGTCAGTGTAGGCATCATCAAGTCCTGGTGTTGTTTTAAACCTAAGTGTGATGTGCATCTCATCTGGCTCCTGTCTATCATAGCCCTCAGCTAATCTCTCCTCAGCTGTGGTCAACATTTTACAGGTTATCTGATCTGGCCTGGAAGTTGACAGGTCAAGCGTCCAATAGTAATGTACATCGCTACTGCCCTGGTGAACCATTGCTTCTGCAGTTTCTCCTTTTCCTGCAGTCATCATTCCAACAGCCGTGGGAATGATTGAGATTCCAAGTTTTACCATCATGTCTCTACCCAAAAGGTTCACAGGGCATGTTGGACACATTACTACTGAGCCCTGAGCTGTCTCTCCAGTGGATGGATCTCTGATCCATACTGGCTTAGAGATCCTATGTTGATCTAACTGTCCGTTTGCAGATTTTACATAAATGACACCATTTGAGGGGTTTATTCCTGACACATGGTCCCTCAGGACGGTTTTATCTGCTCCTGAGTCACATAAAAACTGTATAGTTTTTCCCTGCACTGTTAATGTGCGAAAGGGTTTCACTTCTTTCCCTGATAAATTCAACAAAACCTCAGTCAAATCTATGGTTTGGGGCACTGATTGTTGTTTGTGGCAGTCTGATGGGGTGTCTAAACATGCATGTGTATTGACAGTGGCAGCAGATACTAGTCATTTATTATATGAGGGGTTACGTGGACCTGGTCGTCTATACTCCTCACGTAGGTCCTCAAGGCAGTCTCTAATGAAATGACCTATTTTCCCACAGTTGTAACACCTTTCATCCCTTCTCCTCCGTTCTCCTCTAGCCCTCCAATTACCTCTATCTCCTCTACCTTTACTTTGTCTAGTCTGCCCCTGAAAAAGTACCTGAGGCTCTTCATCAACATAAAATGTGGCAGCATTCACTGTATTCTGCAATTTTTTCTTTTTACTTTTAATCACATCTTGTGCATGCTTTGCCCAATTCATACATTGAGTAACTCCATCTGTGGTGTGATTTACATTTTGCTTCCTAATAAAATCTGCAATGGATGGATGGAACCCACTCATTAAGGCATGTTTCAGCTGCTGTTGATAGGGGCCTGCTACGTCTGCATCTTCTTCAAGTCCACTATGCCTCTTAAACACTTCCTCCAATCTACCTCTATACTCATGAACGTCTTCTCCTTCCTTCTGTATGCATTGTGAAATTTTTGTGTAGTCTGCAGTTGTTCTAAAAGTATTTCTGAGACGATCGTACACTCCATTAATTTGGACAGCGAGACCTGCATCTCCATAGGGCAGGGTGTTATCACCTGGCCCTCTGCCCGTGTACCGTCCTCTGACACGGGTCCAGTTATAAGTGAGACATCTCCTAAAGGTAGTCTCAGTTTCCTGTCCATTTAAACGGTACGAGGAACAAAGCTGTCTATGTCGAGCTATAAACTCATCAACATTAGTCAATGGGTCTCCAAGGCTCTTACAAGCATCAGCACATTCAGACTCGGTCCATGGCCGGTAAACATGAATAGTGCGGCTATTATCTGCATCCACTCCAAAATGCGGGTTAGCAACCTCTACCATAGGGTAAGTGCTCACCTCATGGATTGGATCAGGAGATAAACTTTCTTCATCTTCACACTCTGGGGCTGAAACACCATGTGTTTTTTTGTGTTGTGTCAGGGATGGATATGTGGTTGTAACATTCGTGTTCACTTTCTAATGCTTTTCTACGGTGTTGTTCTAAAGTAGTTGCAGTGGATTGAGCTGTAGTTTCATCCTCAGGTTTCACAACTACTGCTTGCAATATTGCTCTTTTAACATTCTGTGCTTCTCTCCTCCTCTGAGCCTGCTCCAGCCACAACTTAGCAACTGCAATTCCTTCCTCCGCTTCGCTTTCCCTGTTTTACCTGCTACACTTACAGCTATTCTTTCTACCAGCATTTTACACTGAACTTCCACTAATGTCCCTTCAAATCCATATTTCTTACGCCAACAACCTACATACTGCGTGCTGCCTGGTGAAAATTTCTCCATAAATTTTACATCCCCTTCTAAGGCAGACTTACACATTTTATTCCCCATAATGACAATTTTCTCAAGTTTGCGGTAGGCAACGCCTTACTCCAAAACCCAGGCTATGTGTACACAACAGGTCACAGAATTACGTTAACACCACTTTAGGTTTCCTTCTGTGTTGCTGCGTTCACTTTACTGGCACTCATACACACGTACGTTCATTCACACTGTTTATAGGCCTGTAACTTCTGTTGAAAGCTCTCAAACGCCCCAAATGGCGGAGAATTCAACCTTCGGACACTCTCCAACGCCCCAAATGGCGGAGATTCCGGACTCCGAACCTAGGTTCTCTCCACGCCCCCAAACGGCGGAGAACTCTCTACGCCCCAAACGGCGGAGAAGCCTGCGTCTCTCTCACGCGGCTAGCGCGCTCCCGGACTCACGTTTAACGCACAGCCCGTAGCCGCTCTCTATTGTTTTGGGTCACGTGCGCTCTCGTGACCAGCGCTCCCCCGGACTCAAACGTTTCACGCAGAATCACGGTGACGCGTATCTAGGATCCCACATTCATTCACACGGTTATAGAGACGCTCTCTGATTGCTTACCGTTGTGTTGCGTTTCGTTCACAGGAGAGTCCTAGAATCCCGTCAGTCGCCGTCCACGAGGGGAGTTCAGACGCTATTCCACCGGCCTGGTCGCGAATTTAACACTCCAGGGCTTTGTCAGGCGTCCTAACGGCCTGGTTGTCGACAGTCTGCGGCGTGTCCTCTCTCTCCTCAGTGTGCGGCGAAATTCTCGGAATCCGGCTCGAAGGACCAAAAAATGTTGGGTCTAAACTCAGACCCCGCTGTATCCAAGACTTATTCCCATGAAAGAAAAACAAGGCAACAGTGTTCGATCGATTTCTTGCGCAAGGGAGGCCCCCTCATCTGTGTCCAGCACGACAATGAACCCCGATGATGGCCTCCTCTCGCTGCCTTTTATTGACAAACTTCAAACAATAGTTTACAAAACACCTCCCCCTGCAACCCCCTTTGGTTACAAAGACAAGGCACTGTATGTAAGTGTGTGTGTGTGGGTGTTATGTGAGAATGTGTGTGTGTGTGTGTGTGTGTGTGTGTGTGTGTGTGTGTGTGTGTGTGTGTGTGTTGATCAAAGGGTCATAAAACCTAAAAGCAGGAACAACATCCTTGGTCATAAAGAGGGTAGTCTTCCCCCACACCCAATGTATGGTTTACCAAAGATAACACAGTGAAACCATACAAAGGGTAGGAAGCTCTACCAAACATCAAACAGATCTTCAAAAGGACGTTCCTGTGATAAAACACTTCAACCTCCCACCCAGAACCTCGAGAATCTGGGGATGGGAGGAAAGAAAGAATTCCTTTCACAGAGTTAAAACAATGGACAAATGGTAAATATAAAAATGACAAATGTTTAACTATTTAATCTAACAATTATGCTAACATAGCTATGTCGCTAGCGGTCACGTAGCACATCATTATATACCAGCTAGCCCAACTTCAGTAACCCTACAAACGTCACTGCTGTTTAGTTTTCTGTCTTCATTTATGCTGGAAGTGATAACAGAGCTGTATGTTTTAATTTGTTTCCAAAACCCCGCAGTCAGGACATGCTATATTGTATTTAGATAGAAGCTAGCGAGCTAACTCCCTGCTAACTTCTAACTCCATTAAATGTCATAAATTCCGTTTTCATGGATGCCTGGATGTTAAACTCAATTGTTACACCTGGTAGAGCAGAACGCTGATCATTTTATTAAAGATGAAAGACTTTAGACAGTTTTTCAACTCTCAGTAATGCCACAGTGATCGTTTGATATATGGACCTGCAGCGGAGTTTAGACCCAGACACGGCTAGTGACGTCAGACTGAACAACCGGATATCTGCGGAGTATTTTTTTTTAACGAGTATCCTATTTTCTAAAGCACAGCATGTAAAGGGTAGCTCGGTTAGCAGGATGCTAGCATGTAGCGCTTAGTGAGACACGCCTCAGACGAGTTGAGCAAAGACCCCGTCTGTGTACTTTATACGTGAGCAACGGATTTAAATAAAATTAAGGTTTCAAAAGACAAACTTGAAGATAAAAAAAATATATATATATACTCACCGGAGAGCCGCCAGGGTTTGCCGCTGCCATCTTGGCGCTCCTAAATTCAAAACTGCCTCTGCAGTCAGGCAGGGGAGGCGTGGAAATTGTCTTTGAGTTAGTCAAACGTTTTCCTTAGTTCGAGTAGATGATAAAAAATAATAATAATAATAAATGGGATTTTAAGTAGGACTAGGCGTTCTGTAATGATCTCTATTTAGGAGAAAAACTTAATCACTCACCTTTAAACAGCTCTCTTTTAGGAGACACACTGCTGGCTAACGGTGTCATGTGATCAAACAGCGTAATTTAATTGGCTGAGAGCCACTCGACTCGATCTGGTGCTGATTGCTCTGGCTTGGGTCATTAAAGTTCATCACTTTTGCAGTTGAATTTTTGCAGGTGAATTTTTTTCAGGTGAATTTTTGCAGGTGAATTTTTTTCAGGTGAATATTTGCAGGTGAATATTTTTGCAGGGAAATTTGGAGGATAAAAATTCAGTGTCATAAATTCAATGTCTAAAAATACTTGAATTCTGATGATACTATATTTCTTCCATAGATATCCGTGCTCTCTGTTTATTAATAAAAGCCAAACTTCATTAATGGTAAGTGACAGAGATCTTATGAGTTCTTGCTGGTTTGTATCCACAGGAGGATACAAGCAGCTGCTTCTGTTTGCAGTCACCGTGCACCAGTGTTGTGTTTAATTGTGTCAGTGTTCATTTTTAAACACGTTTTTTAAATCAAATGTTTATGTATACATCAAGATTAATGTTCCAAACAAATGACACTGTACAGCAAATACATACATAGACATGTGCAGCAAAAGGAATCCGAGAAGATGTTTAACTTCTAAATGTTTAAATTGTTTGTTTTATATCCAAAGTCTGTCAGTTTGTCATTCCCTGTTATTGCTGCTGACTAATCACTCAAAGTGACACAACATGACCGTGGGTCTGATTTTTCTGGTAAACTTGTTTAGCAGCCCACTGGAGACGGATACCCTGTTCTTTGAACTTTAATACTGGACAGAAAATCGTCTCCTTCCAGAAACAAAGGGTAGCATTAGAACTTGTGTGAACAGCAAAACAATGTAGAAGATTTCCTTTTGTGTCTGTGTTGTGTCTAGGGCTGCCACGATTTGTCGACTAGTCACGATTACGTCGACTATCAAAATCGTCGACGACTGATTTAATAGTCGACGCGTCGTTTGAAGCTTTGTAAGATCCCAAAAGACGCAGGAATAAGTAGCAGGATTTAAGAGTGTAATAACGGACTGAAACAGAAGATGGCAGCACTGCATGTACAAGGATGCCAGCTGCCGTTAAACCCCGAAGAAGAAGAAGAAGAAGAAGAAGAAGCAGCAGCTGTGTCCCAGAATTCATAGCGCGGCCCAGCTCAGTTTCCAACAATGGCGGCAGCTAGTTAGTTTTAATATTACTCTTATTATTCTTTCTGGGTCACAAAATAAACGTTTAACATATTTTCAGCCGAGAATGTAGCTGTGTAAACCTCAAATATCAGCTCAGTTTATCAGGACACCACATATTTTCAAAAGCGCTCCGACGTTTTCAGAGTCGTCTGTTACCCACTAGCTCGATAGCTAGCCGGGGGCTAGGTCACTAGCACGGTGAGAACACCGGACTCCAGGCAAATTGTTTTCAAACCCACCGCCTCTTTCGCTACTCAGGTTAAATATATATGAGTCACTTAGATAAATTAAAAATGTTGTTGTTTGGCTTTTTTTTTTTTTAGTATTTTATTTGTTCCTGAGTAAATCGGTTTGTCTGAGATTAAAGTTATAGTTTTTACACAGCTGAATAAACGTCAAGCAGACAACTGATTATCAGAAGTGTGAGATGCTGGAGAATATACTCCGTTGTCCTGTTATATTTTAGATAGCAAGGAGTTTATTAAACTTCACCGAAACAATCTGCAAATTTCATTAAAATTGAATAAACTATCATCTTGTCTTTATTTTTAGTTAGCACCTTAAAAGCTTAAAGCTATAAGCTAATGATAGTTATATAAGAGCATATGCTGCATGGTGCAATAAGCTGTAGTTTTATGTCCAGTGGATGATGATCTGATTAGTCGACTAATCGCATAAATAATCGGTGACTAGTCGACTATCAAAATAATCGTTTGTGGCAGCCCTAGTTGTGTCACATCATTTTGGCTCAAGAGTTTACTTTATTGCTATGTTTGTTTTTTGCTATTTTATTACTACATTTGTATTGTGCAGCACTTCGGTCTGCCAGGTGTGTTTTTAAAGTGCTATATAAATGATGATGACGATGATGCTTACGGAACAGCTGAAAGACTTTAAAACAAACCTGTTACTTTAATGATATTTCTGTGGTACTACAGAGTCCAAAAGAAGTATCGCAGTAATAATTCATCCAAATTGTAACTTTTAAATGTCATTATCAGCCCAAAGGTTCACAACCAGTTCATCCCTGATAGAATGTAAATATATACAAATCTATAAATTGTATTATGTATATAACTGTGAAACAAACATAATGGACCATTAATGTATCATAATAGTACATTTCTGAATTTGGGGTATAATTCCAGGTGGGATGAGTGTCTGTACAGCTCCTCCTGTTGATGTAAAAAAAGAAAAAAGTAAATGCCAGTTTTTTTTAGGTTTTCATGTTGATGTTGTAACACAGTAAAGAATTACTCTTACAGAAATAAATGTCATTTTTTCAACTTGCAGTTAAATTCATGTAACTTAATGCTGATGCTGTTGACGACTGGGGCTCACACGTCTTTTACTTTGTCTCCAGGACCGACTCACCATGGTTGACCCACAGGAAAATAGCCCGCAGGACATTCCTGACTATGACGGCATAGAGGATGAAGCTTTCCCCCCACTCCCACCACCACACTCCCCAGGCCGGGGAGGCCAGGAGGAAGGAGACCCTTTTGCAGATGGTAGATGCTGCTGTGCTCTTACAGGATTACTATGAGGTCTTTAAGATGTGATGATTCAGAACTTTGTATTTTAAATTCATGGTTTAATGAAGAATCATAGAAAAATAAGATTCAGGAAAAAAGGCTAATGTGGGAGAAATACAACCTCTCATAGTCCTTCCACAAAGCTTTTTGGAACAGCTTGATAATAATGAATTTGTTAGTTCAGCCTAGAATTAACAAATGCATGAACTGGTTTTTCAGCATCTCTCTGAGACTGGATGTTTCTAACAATAACAACACACATGTTTTTGTTTGCGTGAGCAAATGAAACCTATCAGATACTGTTCAAACCAGCACATTTCTTCTGTAACCTCCAGTCTATAATTTGTCTGGATTTAAAGATAAGCTTGAAGTTTGCCACGCTGCCAACAGAATGAGTTAGAAACACATCCTGTTGTCATGTGTTTTCAATGCAGGAGATGAAGGTGAGGTATCACAGCTGGCTGATGTCCCTACTGCTAAAAGGAGAGGCGTGAAGAGACCCCAACCCAAGCTGGACTCCCACAGGTAGCAAAGACATTTATATCACGACAGAGGGTTGAAATGCATTAAAATGCGCATTTAAATAGGAATTTGATGTCATCTTGTGTGAGCTGGGACACAAGGAGGCCAAAATCATTGATTGACGTGTGCAGACTGTCAGTGTTGCAGCCAGGTTGAACACGAGTCTGTGACTGCACTGGTTTTTATCACCGTTTCACTAATAATCGTGCACAGAGGCTCAGAGACACACTGACACACAGAGTTGTTGCAAATGTTTGAAAACGTAAGTTTGTGGAAAGAACTTTGCACAAAAAAAGTGATGTGATATTATCTGAGTGGCGACACCTGTCGTTTCGCAGAGTACTGCAGCGTCTTCTTACGCTTTAGCGGTGGGTACAAATGACTGCATCTGTGTGATGATGGTGCAGCTTCACTCTGCCAGTCATTTAAAGAAGAAAGACTCTAATACCATTGTTGTTTTCATCATTTGGATGGGCAAAATTCCCAGACTGAAAATTGTCAGAGCGTTGGAGACATCCCTGGATGTGTGTGAGAAAGATGTTTCCAGTCTCTGTACACCTATAGTGTGAACCTGGTTAGTATTGCCAACCATAAGTCAGGCTCGTTCCCAGTAGTCTCCCAGTGGGTGTTCCAGTGGCACTCCTCTGTTACTGTTCTGTTCACAATGTTCCTGGACAGAACTAAGTTATACTAAATCAAAGGATGTTAAATAAGCTTTTAAGTAAGAACGTCGATTATACTTAGGATAAAACTTGCAAGCTGTATTAAAGAAAAACATAGATTTTCATTTGATAAAATATTCAAATTAATTGCAACTTTGCTATAAATATATATATATATATATATATATATATATAGCAATTTTTTATTTTTTATTTTTAGATGGAGAAATTTGACTATTTCTCATTATACTGCCTTATGTACAAACAGGTAGGAAAAGAAAGGTTGTGGGCACCCTGAAAACCAAACACCCTACCCCCCCCCAACAAGCTACTGCCTTCTGAACATGGTACATCTGAAGGCACTGACATTTCCATTCAGAGGGTCTGTCTGTGTTGGCCCTGTGACAGGCTGGCGACCTGGCTGCTGGGATGGGCTTCAGCCATCCACGATCCTGAATTGGATAAGCCAAATACGCCTGGATGTGCTGCTAACCCTGCTTGTAATCCATTAATGGTTTAACTTAGTCTTAATATTTTTTCCCAGGCTGATATCAGATCGAGGGCTTCCAGCTCTGGGCACTCTCTTTGACAATATCCAGTTCAAAGGCAAAGGACACGAGGTAGGATATGATAACATCTGTCCCACCAATTACCAGATGTGAATGAACATTGGTTTTTGAGCTAAATCTGTTTGGCCTGTCAGCTTTTAATTAGATGTCCTAAATTTGGTTTGAGACTAAAAGGTCAAAAGTTGCCCTTTCTGTCGTGGTCAAAAATGAGTGAGGGGAACCAGAGGTTGGTTTACCAAATTAAGATGTCTTTTGTTCCAATGACTGGAAGTCATTTTTTAGTGGGAAGAAGAAGCGTCCTATCACACACAGCCCTCTTTCATATCACTACTCGCTGTTTTTGATGTTTGCCCCATTAGGCTGCAGACCTGCGGCTGCTGATGCAGAAGATGGAGAACTGGGCCCACAGGTTGTACCCCAAATTGCAATTTGAAGATTTTATTGACAAAGTGGAAAGGCTCGGCAGCAAAAAGGAAGTGCAGGTGAGAGGAAGCAGTAGAATATTTCCTGCAAGCGTGTGGGATTCCTAATGTTCAGAATTTGTAATTTTTTACTCATTCTTCTATAGACATGTCTTAAACGAATACGACTGGACATGCCCCTGACACATGAAGATTTTACAAGTACAGATGGTAAGAAGAAAAATCATTACTGATGGGGATACGGTGGACTAGGGCTGTGAGATATGACCAAAGTCTCATCTCCCGATATAAGAATTCTATCGTCCGATAACGATATAAATCACAGAAATGTAACATTTTCTGTCAATTCTGTGAATCTCGACTTGCGTGAAGTGTTTCCAGCTGCGCGTCATGTAGCTGGAGTCGAGTGTTTTAACCGATGCATGAAACGACACATTTTTAGACAGAAGTTGTAACGGCGCCGTTTTCTTTGTGAGTATTTATTACACGGCGTGCTGCGGGGGAAAGCCTGTTCTAACGTTTGAGTCTAAGGTTTATTTTTTAGCACCTGGCGGCTCTGTTTTACTTCTCATCCGTAAACACTCTGCTCTTTCACGTGATTCCGTTTATTTTGAAAAGCCTCAACAGGATCTTGAGCTTTATTCTGAAAGGTTTATGTGGAACATAAACAAGCGGACACGCGATGGTTTTACCGTCGTTGTTGCTAACGACAACGCATAAAAACAGGCGCTTGTCCGTCCGTAGTGTGGTTATATATAAGAGAAAGAGAGAACTTTACTACAGTGACATCAGAACCATGAAGAAATATTGCCGTAAACAGTTTATTTTGCGACACCACGAAACAAACGATAGCGTAAAATGAAATAGACGTTTTTGTATATATCGTTGTATCGAACAGCCCTACGGTGGATTCACACCTGCAGGTGCACATAGGAAATACTTGCCATATTCCACAGGACTTAATTATCAGCACTGCTTGAAATTGTGTTCAGGTGCTGGTGACGAAGAGGTACAACGTGAACTGGAAACATTTGGGGATCCTGATCTGTTCAGCAGAGAGAGTTTTATTAATGCTCCCCAAGGGCAGATTGCCGAAGCCCTCGCTCCCCCACCTACTCCCTCTCTGACCGAAGAGCAGCAGAAACGTATTGAGCTGAACAGACAGCGGGCCCTGGAAAAGAGGCGCGCACGCCAGCAGCAAATTGGTAAGAATGGCAAAAATGTATCATACAGCTGGGACACAATATAACAGAAATAATTAATGATTCTGCTACAAAACATCCAGCGAAGGTTCATAAGGATCATCTAGCTTCATTGGTGTATTAACTTTATATGAAAATACAAAAAGCAAAACATTGAATGTACAGTATATTGCCAAAAGTGTTTGCTCATCTGCCCCCACACTCATATGAACTCGAGTGACATCCCATTCACGACGTCCGCCTGTGCAGCTATATCAGCTTCAACTCTTCTGGGAGTGTTTATGGGAGTTTATGACCATTTGTAAGGTCAGACACTGATGTTGAAGGCCTGGCTCCAAGTCTCTGCTCTCATTCATCCCAGTGGTGTTCTGGTCAGGACTCCCATGCCAGAGTTCATGTCTTTGTGGACCTTGCTTTGTGCACTGGTGCCCAGTCATGCTGGAACAGGAAGAAGCCATCCCCAAACTGTTCCCTTAAAGTCGGGAGCCAAAATGTCTTTGCATGCTGAAGCATTAAGAGTTCCTTTCACTGGAACGAAGAGACTGAGCCCAACTTCTGAAAAACAACCCCGCACCGAAATCCCCCTGCCACCAAACCTGGAGCTCTGTTGTCCTGGCAACTGCTAAGTTGACTTGTCTATCGGCTTTCCAGATTGAGAACTGTGATCCGTCGCTCCATAGACTGCATCTCTCCTGTTCTAGAGTCCAGTGGCGGCGTGCTTTACACCGCTGTGTCCCATTGCTTTGCGTTGCACTCTGTGATGTAAGGCTTGGACTACAGCTGCTCGGCCATGGAAATGGATTCCACGAAGCTCTCTGTGCACTGTTCTTTAGCTAATCTGGAGACCACGTGAAGTTTGGAGCGATGGACTCCACAGAAAATTAGCAACCTCTGTGCGCCTCAGTATCCACTGACCCCCACTCTGGGATTTTACGTGATCCACCACTTGATGGCTGAGTTGCTGTCGTTCCCAAACACTTCCACTTAGTAGCAGCAGTCTGCATGCCTAGGTGCTTGATTCTATACAGCTGTGGAAGTTACTGGATCACCTGAATTCAATGATTTGGATGATGGGTGGTGAGTGAATACTCCTTACAATATAGTGAAGTGGATCTAGTGTATATATCCACCAGAAACCCTGAAGGTCGAGTGACGAGTTCCCGTATTGCACAGTTCGTCCAAACCACCAGAGATTCCTCACATTAGTGTGGAGTTTGGTAATAAGAGGCAAAGCATGTAGAAAACATTGATTTCTTTACTGCCTGTCTGATGTCAGCTTCAATTAGGCGTAGTATTTTTGTTTTTGCCTTACACTTGTGATCCAAACTGTTTTTACTTCCTCTTTAGTTAAAGCGGAGCCAGCTGTCTGCGATCTATTGTCTACAAATCTTTAACAGTGACATTAAATCGTTCTTCAGGGTCCTCATTTACCGCAGAAATGATGTAATGTGATTTAAATGAGACCCATAGAAAAGAAAATGACCTGTTGATCGGTCTCTATTATGAGCCTTCACCCATAAAAATGTGTTTACAGTTTATAACACTAGATGGTGATATGAGACCGTTTCCATTGTATTACCCGAGCATGATTTACTCATCGACTTTAAACTTTCACATTTTAGTCATTAGTCCTCCTTAAGAGGAGCCAATCCACCCCCCCCCCCCCCCTCTTTTTTTTTTCTGTCCAGTATAGAAACTAAACAGCTGACATCATTCGGGTAGTGTAGCTTCCAGAGATCTGAAGTTAACGTGAACTCTGGAGGGCAGTCAAAAGCTTAATTTTTTATAATGCAACATACTATTATTTACATACATATTATTTTAATAAGCAGTTTCAGGGTTCGTGCTGTTTTAATGAGTGTTCGATGGAAAACGACACTGAAGGAATTTGTACTCTTGAGTCACATGACAGTAAATAATTTCGAGTATGTGTACATAACACAGGCTAATGTTTAAAACTATGATTATTATTTTGCTAGCTATCAAACTATCTGGAGAAATGATTGAAATGCACTGAGTGTGATAGAGTACGGCAGTGCTAGCACAGCAGTTAGTTATGGCATGGTGATTTATGCAGTGTGCTTTAAACTTGGCTAACATTACTTAGCAGTAGCAGTAATATTAGTGACTTCACTCAAGTGAAAGCTTTAATCGTTAGTCCGACACTTAACTAGCCAACTTAAGCCTTAAAGAAAAACTGGTAAAAAGAGGGACTGATGCATGTGGGCACAAAGAAGCCATTTCTTGTGCTGCTGAAGTTCCCTGGCTTTCATTCAAAATGTGTTTATCGTGAGCACCGACACATTAAACCATTTAAAAATTATAAATGGCTTTAAGCTCACATTGATGCCTGTGGGGCTCTATCAGCCACGGAGACGACAGACACATTTTAGTGTTTTAATGAATGAATGTTTCATACTTTAAGGCTGCCTGTTTATTTAAGGGAGATGAACAATACATTATTATTTGACATAATTCTATGACAGGTGATGGACTGAATAAATAGATTTTAGGTCGATGTTTGTGCGTTTTTAAAGTCTTATATGTTGAATTGAACTGAGTGTGTCATCTGTTCAAAGCCTCCCGTCAGTGCTGTTCTCCATGCCTGTCTTACTGTACATGGTGTTATTAGCACAAACACTTTAAAGCTGATCATTTAGGACTGTAACAATAATCCAGAGAGCAATGTAGTCAAACATCTCACAGTTAGTTTTATTGGGAATGAACTTTGACCTGTTAGGCCCCCAGGGCTTTTCTGAGCTTCCTGCTCGAAAATGAAGAGGCCAAAATAAATGGAGTATTTCTCTGCAATTACAAACTCTGTGTAAACAGTCTTGGTATCAAAATAAAGCTAACGCTTGTGAGCTGTCATCAGAGGGGTAAATATTACTGCAGATGTTACTATGTCAAAGTTACTGGGACTCAAACATAGAAAAAAATGATTATTTCCCTCACCTAATTTTTAAAAGTATTTTATAGCTTATATGCTATAAAATATACTTTGGGTCACATTTAACTCCAGAAAATCATAAATCAAAATATGGATGTTACCTGTCCACAGATTCATGGTGATGTAACTGCTCTTTTAACTGTTTGGTGTTTGTAGAAATGGTTTACAGCTGAGATTCAGAGGCTTCTGTGGACACTCATGTCTGCACTTATATTTCTGACCTCGTGTTATAACCGATTAAATGTGATCTCCTCTCTTTTCCCCCATTTTTGGTGGTGTGGGTGCTTAACTAGTTAAAGTACCAAACATCTGTCTCCTGTTGTTGTGTCACGTAGGAAAGAAGCATCAATATCTGATGAGCAGACTTGTTCATTTGTGCAGATTTCTTCTTTTGTGTGGTTGTTTTTTCCAAGTGGAGATGAGCATCTCTAACAAGTTGATTTGTTCACATTTGCACATCTGCATTTTTGAGAGAAATGAGTTTTTTGAGTTTGTGCACTATATGCATATAAGACAACCATTTCCTTTTTCAGTATTTTTGTGTGGTGCATTTTTCTCTGTTTTAACAAAAGAGGAACAAAGAACATTTAAGTCAACCTAAGACGATTTGTTTTAATTTTTACATGGTCTTACTGAGGTGATGCAAAGTGGAACATGCAAACTGTTTTTTTGGTAATGTGCTGGAAAAGCTTGATAATGGACCTTGAAAGTGCTTAAAGTGCTTAAATTTGACCCTGAACAATGAGTTTGAACCCTGCAGTTTACAGTTTCATTTTTCATTATCTCAGCTTTGCCTGTCTTTTATAAATCGTAGTAGACTGAGTGTGTCTGTGTTGACTGAAACCATCACTGTTTCTAATTCTCAACCCTTTCAGGCCCTTCAGCCTCTCAGACTGCTGACATGTTAGGAGACAAACCTCCAGCTGCATCCTCACCAAATGTCATCAAAGGTTCTACTGATGGAGATGAAACTGTAGAAGATCCTGACCTCGAGCCTTCCAACAACACCTCCACGCAACAAACCAGCCCGCTTCCCCCCAAAGACTCTGAGCCCGCTGAGGCTGAGACCGGCCTCAGCCCTGAGCAACAGCTCAGCAACGACTGTGTAGAGGGGGATTAAAGTTCACGTGCAGCAGTTTCTGCTGAAAAGCTTTGGCAGTGAGCAGATTTAAAGGTTTCCCAATGTTCGTGCCTGCTCATTCGAGTAATGTTGTGCATTTCTGGTGGTTTATATCTTGAGCACATGTTCCTACTGTGACGTCAGCTTTGGGTTAGCAAAGACATTTATAATCAATGGAAATAAATGTTTTTCTTATTTTTAAAAGTCCAAATCCTAAACGTATTTACCATGTGTTGGTATCTGTTACAGAAAAATATTTGAACTGATCCACAGTTCCTGCTCTGATGCATCTTCTTTCTCCAGTTTCACTATTGGCAGAATTTTGGTTGCAAACATGTTTCTATAAAAGGCCTCTGTGTGTGTGTAGTATGTGAGCTGTCAACTGACCATCACCCTCTTCCAAGCATTAAGTGCTCGTTCAATTATGAACAGTTCTTTCTTAAGCTACTGCAGGGACATGAAACGCAACACGATGAAGTGGCTCCATCTGCGCTAATGAAAACACCATTTTTAATTACAGGCCACTGCACACATATTGAAATAGTTATGTACAGTTCATATTTCTGTTGGTAGTTCTAGAAAACAATCTTAAAATCCACAAACCAAAAAACGCTTCTGATTATTTACCAGTTCAAACAATAAAAATGTCCTTGGTGTTGGTGTCTTCTATACAGGCTCTTGATATACAAACTATAAGATAAATACATCCTAGTTTTATACATCACTTCCAACACAACCAACCTCAGGTGTATTTCATTACTCTACGGGTTTATTTTAAAGTCTGCTAATGAGTGACATGAAGTTTTATCAGTCCGGTGACCTGTCCAGGGCGTATCCTGCCTCTCACCCTATGACAGCTGGGACAGATTCCAGGACGTGCAGAAGAAAATGGACGAGTGGACGTTTTATCATCTCCAGAACAATACTCGTGCTGGGTTTTGTATGAAGTGGTCACAGGTAGTACAATATGTGTGAACTCACCAAAAATGGTTCTATAACACAAGACATTTAATTTACACAAGACATTGATCCCACCAGTGAGATATTGAGATCACTGGTGCTGAGAGAAAAGCCTTTTGTTACCAGACTTCTTTAACCTGCTGCAGTTGACTAGTTTCCTGCAGGATTGAACCACATTTGCAGTGAGTACTAGGTCTTGTCAAAGTAACTGCTGACACTTCACTGGCATTAACACGTTCCCTATCCTCCTTACAACTAAGTTTAACTTGATGTGATTTTAAAAACTAACTTTTACAAAACGTATCCACTGATTCGGTTTGACTCTGGTTTCTAAAAAGATGGCGGGACATGTTTTTACTTAATATTGTGTTTGCTTTCCTGTGACTTCACACACTCGTGTGGTTTGTCCACACACAATCTGGAGCTACAAGAATGACCTGGATGACTCAGCACGAGTGATCTTCAATGATCACCGTTCTGTTAGCGCACAGCGTGCAGTTCTCACAAGTGTCTGCTTGGAGGTAAAGCTGGGCTACAGCGTTTCTATGCTGTTGTTGCCGGGAGGCGTGAAGCCCTTTCCAGATCCATCAGAGCCAACTCTCTGATTTCTTCCAGAATAGAGTACAGACTGGGAGTTTTGCTCTGACGAAACTCTCTTTCCTCTTTGGAGAGTTTGGGGCGCCGGGCTGTCTTCTCCTGAGCCAGCGCCTCTTCATTCTGACGCACCACCTCTTTGACCAGCTGACTGCGGCCCTGAGGGCTGGGCTGCTGGGACTTGGCACTGTGGTGAGGCTTGTTGCTGATGACCTCGAGGTTTAGACGGTCAGCGTGGCAAGTTGAAGAGTGGACAGAAATACGAACCTGAAGAGAGCAGAGAACGTAAGTCACAGTATTCCTCAGTTCGATCACTACACAGTAATGGCACCTACTGAAAATAGTCTAATGGAATGCTATGCAAAGACAGGCCCACTTAAGGTTTGTGACGTAATATATAACAGCAGTCCTCTCAGCACTGTGCGCAGCGTCACAGCTAAGTAGACAGTGGTGTAGAGTGGAGAAGTTTCCGACTGTGCCACAATTTTGTTCATAAATAGGATAAATTGGATACGTATGTTACACACACGTATCCAATGTAACAAACGTTCATCCATCCGTACACGAACTTTCTTTACTGTGCTTTCTAACATTCACACGACGTGGAGACTGGAGCAGAGGGGGAGAAAAACATTCATTAACACTGTGACCTCGGTCAAGTGTCACAGTGAGGTTGTTGTTTTGTTGATTTGTTTGTTGAATATCATCATCATCTCTTTGTTTGATATGATCATAGCTTGACAGCAGTCAATGCTGTGGTGGACAACTTGTGTTTGGGCTAATGTTTCTTTCTATCTTGTTTTGGCCACATGTGTCATCCATCAGTAAGCTATGTTGTTAGCATTGCCTTTGCCCTTTGACATTTATGACCCCAGGATAAGTCCATGAAAGAAAGAAAAGATGTTGATAACAGTGGAAGCAGCAGTACTCTGTCACTTTTTCATGTCTTAAAGCCAAAGATGTGAGAATAACACACCGTTACTTCAGTTTCTTTTTGTTAGCTAACCTTAGGGTAATGTTTCCTGCTCTTTTTGCTTAAATCACATGCACTTATTCCTCACAATCATCGTGTGTAACATGCCTGAACTTAATATAACTTGACGCCAGTGATGGGCAGCAACGCATAATTAGATTACTTTTTTCAAGTAACGAGTAAAGTAAGGGATTACTGTTGCAAAAAAGGTAATTAGATTACTGTTACTGTCCCGTAAACACGCTGCTCTACTGTGTTACTAAACCGTGAGTTTGTTTGCAAGAGTGTCTCATGACAATGACACAAGTGCATGCGACGTTTGTGGTAACAAACGTGTGCAGAGCAACAATGGATCATTTATCGAGTGCGAGAGAGAGAGTGCGACCGTGCAGCGTTTAAAGGCGTTTATGTGAAAACAATTACCGCCCACTGTCATTTTTTATCTCCCTTTACAAAAAGGTTTGTGTAGAAACGCCACAAACTGGAAGCATTACATTTCTTGTCTTGGAGGAGAGCCTCCCCCCCCCCCACACTTATGTTTTTGTTTTCATATAATATTTAAAAACAATAAACTGAATAACTTTAAATGATTTATTTTCAGGAATCATTTTCGTCTCATTCATCTTACTGACGTTTTGTTACCTTGAGATTAGCTAACAAAGCAGCAACCACACAACACTTTATCACAACAAGATCATAAAACGTCTCTTAATGTTGGACCACAAAAGATCCAGTAGTCGTATGAACCTGTGATTCATATACACTCATGCATATATATTTGGAATCGTCGCCTTTAGGCGCTGCATTGCTGGAAACCTTCTAAAATGATTGATTAGCGTTTTCTGTGACTTACGGTGATGTGGTCAAACAGTTTGAAGGTGGAGGTGCCACAGCTGGAGGTGGTGGTAATGCGGTCCGGGTATTTTCGCACAGTGCCACCCTGCCAATCACAGCTGCCGTCCTGTCCCGCTACCACCACCAGGCCCTCTTTGTTCTTCAGATACACAGGCCCCCTCACACCATACCTGTGAACAACATGGCTGTGGTCAGAGGCAGCCTTACTTACTCAGTGATATTACTCAACCTGCTTTGCGCCCTGTGATTTTAATCATTACATGGATTCTACAGCCTTCTCAAAATGACCACAGGTTACATTTTAATAAACTGTTAATATTGCATATCCCTGTAACACCACAAGCATGGAGAACACTGATGTTATTAAATTACACTTTCCTTGCAATAAACAAGCAGCAACCTCCAGAGGTTAGCTAAGCTAACGTAGAAGTGCCACAAACACAAGGCTGGCTCCAAAGCACCGTCCCTCCCCACAGACTCAACTTCAGCAATGCAATTAACTTATTTAAAGCCTGGTAGAGAAAAGATTCGGGGTTTTAGCCGATTTTCCCTGCTCACAATAAATGTTTAAGGAATTAGTTTAGTAAATTTATACAATTTAAAACTCATTTTGAGGTTTTTTAAGAGAAAATAAAACTAGCGTGTATACTGTTAAATATACATTGATTAGCGTGCAATTACATCTTCCAACAAATTCATTCATTGTCATAAACTTTGAATTCGTCTATTAAAAATACACGAGTGGTTGGCCGTCTGTGAGCTGCTGTACAGCTCCATTAAACAAAGGAAAAGAAGAAGACTGCAGAACAAAACACAGGACTGAAGGTTCTTACTCTGGGATAAACACCAAGACACCGTTGTCTCGAATGGAGTAGACAACAGCGTCAGCCACACAGCACGGGTCTGTCTGAGGGTCTCGTTCTCTGAAAAACAGACACTGAAACAGTGCTGTGGATCGCATTTGGGCTGCCTGTGCTGCCTGCAAATGAAACACAGACGTCAGCACAGCTTCTGTTAATAGAGTAAGAGGTGAATCATTGAAAAACACAAACAATAAAACACCCCTGACCCTGTTCTTGCTGTTGACATGGTGAGCCATTTCCTCCACTTCTTTGTTACTGGCTGGTGCTTTACCAGATACAACGCCCCTCTGCATGTGCAGGGCTGCGGTAAGAAGGCGGTGCACGACAATGTCTGCGTACCGACGGATGGGTGAGGTAAAGTGTGTGTAGCGATCCAGAGCCAGACCTACGACAACGAAGCAAATATCAGCACGTTAGCCTTCTTTCTAGTTCTCAGTCGAATAATTCTTCACAAGCAACAGACGTTGGACAAGTGTGTGCAGACGTGTGATGGATGGACTGACCCACAGTCACACTGAAACTCTAGTGCAGCCAATAAAAGCTGTGCAGCGGTATCGTACCATAATGGTAGTATTGGTCTTGAGGATGAGCACCAGTGGAGAAGTACAGAGCCTGTGACATAGCAGTGGTGGCCATCATTCTGAACAACCTGTTCACCAAGGGGTCCTGTGGGTCCACAGCTCGGTCCAGTGAGGCAGCTAAAGCCTTGTTGGACCTGAAGGAACAGAGCCAGAAACCAGGGATGAGTGAGGCCTCTCATCTCAGCAGTCAGTGACACAAAGCTACTTGCATCACCATGTCTCTTGTCCTGGGACCGGTTCTGCTGTTGGTTTAACCCCCCCCCCCCCCACAATCCTCCAACCGCACATTCATATTTTGTTTTCAAACTCCATTGCAGTTCATTCCACGCCTCAGATCCTCAGACCTTTTGTAAACAGTTAAACAAATAAAAGTTAACTGTAATAGATTACAGGTTGTAATTAAATAAATCACTGCCTCTTTTAAAAAACAGAAAAACAAACCATCTTTAATTATTTGAGTTGTTTGTTTTGTTCCCGTGTGAGAATATTCAACACTGCTCTCTGTGCAAAACGGGTTTAAAAGCATAAACAGCTGTGGGATCCTGTTTGTCCGGGATTTGAACCGGGGAACAAACTGCGGCAGGATCAGCGTTGTGCCGAGGTCGGCATCGCCGACAGCATGTGTTCCCCCTGCGTGGCGAGCGTTCGCTGGGCACGGAGTGTGGATCCAGGTTACGCCGCCTCCATTACAAACAGTCAGACGTGGAAGTAGTGATGTTTTAGTTTTGTAAAAAAGTGAAACCTGAGTGTCGTTACATTACCATTCAGTTTAAGGGTTACAACAGAAAATGAAATATTTATTGTCCTCTCGTGGTATCAGACGGGATTATTTTAACAAACGAAGGACATTTTGCCTGATAATTATATTTATCCTGTAACTTTACTGTGTAAAGAGCTAAAACCTCCAAAGTTTCAGGAGTAGTTAGTCGTTATAAGAAGTGTTTGTGAACTGAAAATCAAGAATGTGGGATCCTGTTTGTCCGTGATTTGGACAGCCCAGCGTGTGCTCCCGACGCAGGGGAAACTAATTCTGTCGGGGAGACCGACCTTGCCACGACAGCTGTTGTGAAGCTGAAGCCAAAGGCAAGATATGCTTCATCATATGTTCTAGTCTTTGGTTTGGAAGCATATTTGGCTTCAACCTCAACCTGAGCTGAAGGAACATGTCTTCTTCTTGTCTGACTGCTCATGTGACACCTGAGTGTGTCCCCGTGTTATCAAACATTTCAGGTTCACACACTTGTGTGTCTGAACATGATGTGCGTTGGACTACAATATGCATTTCCTCAGTTTCTATACTGAACAGTCAAAAACATTACCTGGTGTCAATGGTGAAACCTTTGGCCTTTGCAGTGTCCACCAGCTGGTTGAATAGCTCCTGTTGTGGTGGTGGGTGACACCTTAGAAGGGCCTGGTTGGGGAAAGCTTCCTGGATCTTGCGGGCCACCCAGTGGTTGGCGTAAATCATGCACTCTGCCACGGTCTCATGGACCTCCAGGGGCTGACGAGGGACCAGGGCCGTAATGTTCCTCTCCTCATCCAGCTGGGCACCCACCTGAAAAGGGAAAATGCTTCTAACGTGACTTCAATGAAAAAGAATATGAAAATGCATCAGTGGGCCACATTTTACTACAGTTTACTTTAACTCAGTTGAACATGCACCATTCCACCGGAACAAATGCTGCACGGAGAACCAAATGTGAATGAATCTCAACCTGAAAACAGTCTACTGTCTTTCCTACGTTCAGCTCTCTATCATACCAGTAAGAACACATATCCCTAACAGGCACACAGCTCTGCTCATGGGCACAGAAACTCCACCGATCTGCTGTTCATGCTTTTTGTTTATAGTGGACAGCCAATCAGAGTTTAAGTTAGCTCAAAGGAAATGTGCCTTAAAGAGAGAACAAAACTTTTCTCAGACTAAGGATGAACTGAGGGGACCCAAAGCACTTCAGCAGGAACCAAAAGAAGCCAGAAAGTTTGGATTTGAACACAGTTTTGGCCGTTTTATATAATAGATCAAGATGAAACATCTGTTGTCCTTATCCTTCAGGACAACAGATGTTTCACCAGCGGTCAATAATCCAGCTTTGTCAAGATAAGAACTTGATTTTTGGGTGGCAGCTCAATCATTAAACACACTTTTAGAAATATATTGGTTTTTCCACTATCCCAGAAGCAACCCGAGAGAATCATTTTTACTTCATATCAATATTCTGTGTGCGTACAGCCATAACAGGAATGCAATAACTGAATAATAAATAAATCCAAGACATCCTATTAGAGAGCATCTTATAGAACAACAGGAATTGTCCATATGAGGTTTTAACAGATGGCCGACCAGCCGCTGTAGATAAATGGCTGTGATCTAATGTGAAAACTGTCAGTGGTTTCACAGTGGAGTGCTTGGTTTCTTTATTCCAATATTCTCACTGAAATGACTTTCTGATAAAATGTTTTCTGCTGAGGAACGTGTTCTGCTTAGACGCCTGATTTTAAAAATAACGTCTCTATTAGACCGTACTATAATTTATTATCGATGAAAAGAAATATATGGTATCCATCTGTAATTCTGTAAATAACACAGCAAAAAACCAAACTAAACATAAAGACCTGGAAGACTCCTGCGTCTAAATTCATTCAGTTATTGTACTGAGTCCTGAACATGTTAGAAATATGGTATCTAAGCAGATTCTTACTCTGGATGGCATTACCTTGGCCTCCAGTAACGCTGTGAGGAACCTTGGAGTCATGTTTGACCAGGACATGTCCTTCAATGCACATATTAAACAAATATGTAAGACTGCGTTCTTCCATTTGTGCAACATCTCTAAAGTTAGAAATATCCTGTCTCAGAGTGACGCTGAAAAACTAGTTCATGCATTTATTACTTCCAGGCTGGACGACTGTAATTCATTATTATCAGGATGTCCAAAAAACTCGCTGAAAAGCCTTCAGCTGATCCAAAATGCTGCAGCAAGAGTCCTGACAGGGACTAGAAAGAGAGAGCAGATTCCCTTCATTGGCTTCCTGTTAAATCCAGAATTCAAAATCCTGCTCCTCACATACAAGGTCTTAAATAATCAGGCCCCATCTTATCTTAATGACCTTGTAGTACCATATCACCCTATTAGAGCACTTCGCTCTCGCTCTGCAGGCCTACTTGTTGTTCCTAGAGTATTTAAAAGTAGAATGGGAGGCAGAGCCTTCAGTTTTCAGGCCCCTCTTCTGTGGAACCAGCTTCCAGTTTGGATTCAGGAGACAGACACTATCTCTACTTTTAAGATTAGGCTTCAAACTTTCCTTTTTGCTAAAGCATATAGTTAGGGCTGGACCAGGTGACCCTGAATCCTCCCTTAGTTATGCTGCAATAGACCGTGGCAGCTGGGGGATTCTCATGATGACGCCGAACATCATCATCACCTCTTTGTCATCATTATCACTGACTACATGTTTATAGACCAATCTCCATTTAATCATTAGTTATCATTAATCCCTGGCCCTTTTCCACAGGTGTCTTTTGACCTGATTTCCTCCCCTCGGCTGTATGAAGTGTTTCGGGGTGACTGATACTGAATTTTCTAACCATGATGTCATCTGACAAAATGACCAAACACAGAGGTTAAGTCAAACTTTCACTTAGACAGAAGCTTAGAAGGGAGAATCTTCTGCAGCTGAAATGTGCGAGAAAGATAGTGGTTCCAGTTTTTAATGTGCAGAATGGATTTCTCTCCACTGAAGCTATGTGCACGGTTTACTTTGTTTGATTCACTTCAGATTCATTGAATCATTTTGTGTCGTATGTTAGACGTCAGTAGTGACGATGTGTTAGGGTTAGACACTCAGCTATAACATGCTTACGCTTTCAATTAAGAACATGAACCTTAAATGTTTGCAGTCTTTATTTATATAGTCTTACTGTTAAGTACACACATTACCAAAACACACAAAATACTCTATGAAGATACAAGAAACCAATCATACCTCCACTCCTTCCAGCTCCAGCGCTCCTCCTCTGTCCCTCTTTGCCCGAAGATGTCTGGCTACATGTGTGAGCATCTCAAGTGCCTCAGTGAGTTGAGCTAGCTTAGAACCCTTTTCCTGAGGACCCAGGTTGGCCAGTTCCGCTACCTCAACCTGTTCTCCGTTGAGGAGCGCCTGAGCCAGCTCGTAGTGGAGCTGATAGGAGGAGCGGATGAGTGTACGACCATACCAGACCTCTTGGACTTCAAGGGATTCTGCGTCAAGCTCCCAAAGCACGCTCATTGCATACCTGAATTTGAAAGTGTCAGTTACACAACTAGCATGCATTTTAAGCATATGAAAATGAAACGTGTGATGGGAAGTCTACTAACCTGTCAGCACCTCCCAGCAGTGAGCAAAGGTCTGCGCTGAGAATAGCAGGCAGCATGTCGTACCTGCGGTCTGCCAGGTAGTAGGTTGTAGCCCTTAAGAAGTGACATAATAAATATAAAAAGGCAATGAGATCAAAGCAGCAGCTTTATCATCTTCTTTCTAATCAAAAGTGAGACATAATTTGAAAATAAGTACTAAATATTCAGAGTTTGTTCCACCTTTGTCATTTTCATCCTTCTGTTTATTAATAAGTCAGGAAGGATGAAATAAATAAGCAAAATGTTTTTCTTATGATTTAATAAATATTCCCCATTTTCTGAAATAGAATTTAAGGCTTCAAACCACAATCATGAGATTTTAATTTACTTCTTTAAAGTGTGGAGGCGAGCTGGACAGGTGGGTGATCTGCACGCTGCTTTGTGGACAGCTATGAAATGTAAAATGGAATTTTAGAGTAAGTCAGAGAGAAAGCAGAGGACCAAAACTACATTAAAAATCACAACATAAAAAATATATAGTAAGATTTCAGTATTATTTTATAAGTGCACGTTGTTAACAGTCTACACGGAGTTTCTCTCCTCACTCGGCTCTCAATCATCTTCTGTACATGCTGCTGCTGCTGCTGCTGCTGCCTTTAAAAAACGACATGCACTTCATGGACCTTCTTACTAATTTATCTGCAGACTACACTTTATCAGATACATTTTATTAGCACTGGGTTAGACACTTCTGCCTTCTGAACACTCCTTTCTTCACTTCCAAGACTCAACAAGGTGCTGAAAGAATTCCGTAGAGATTTTGGATTATAGCGAGATTACACCGAGATGACAGCAGAATGCATTTGCTGCAGATTTGTCGGCCGTTCAGCTGTGACACAAATTTTTTTGGGCTGCTTCCCTGTCACATGGTGTCATCGCTGCATGTTCCCAGGAAGGAAAATTTGTGGAGATCAAGTGCAAGCATTACTTTTGCAGCCCCGACCTTCACTTCATTTACTGCAGATATTTTAAACTCAGTTTTATTCATTTGTACAATACAGCACAAAATAAATAAATAAATCAGAACATGTGCATATATCTGGACATAAACACAGATGAATATCTTCTTGTTCTATTACTGTGGTTCAACTGTCTTGTATCATCATCCTCTTTATTAATAAGATGCACTGAAAGCCAATTATAGACAAACCATTAACATCAGGTACTCAAGGTCACATGCCATCATGTGACCTCCGGTGTTTTCCTGACACCCGTAACTGTACAAAGGGGATCTGAAAACAAATGATGTGTGACACACTGTTCTTTACTTCTACCACTCAGTAGAATAAAACTAATTTAGTTGGAAGCGGACTCATTTTTCCTTTTTTTGCTGCATGACCTTCTGGTTGAATGTTGTGTACAAGTATGGCTGCCATGTCCCGTAGTAATATATGTTTATGAAGGCCACAGTGAAAACCACTCAGGCTTTCCCACAGCGGAAACATTCCCCTGTCCTGTTAATGGCATCGTACTCAAAATGAGCACAAGTTCTTCGTAACAACATGGACCACTGTGTTCTGTGTGTAGCAGTTCTCTACTGTGAGAACCCCAACCACCTTTTAGCACGACCAGCATTCGTCCATTCGCACACATATTCATACAGCGCGTTAGTCTATACCTTTAAGCATTTTCTCTCACATGCACACTCACACTAACGGATGCATCCAGGGAAATTTGGGGGTTAAGTATTTTGTGCAAGGTGACTTTAACATGAAGCCCGAAGGCATCAGGGATTGAACCAACAATGTGCTGACCATTGGTTCAATTCCTGGTGCCAGTGATACTTTCAAAGCCATCATGGACCCTGTGAAGTCCTTCTACATGTGATTAAATGATAGACATTTAAGGCTTAATGCTTCACATCAGACACGAGCCTTATTTAAGGTGGCCCTCTGTGTTATTTATAATTGCGCTACAAGGCATGCTGCTGATGCAACATTAATTCAGGCAACAACTTTCTTGCCTCTTTGTACTTCTGAAAGTTCCTCTGAACACTTATGCAAGATGCTGTAATTTTCTTTTATCCTTTTATATCCCACCTACTCTACCCAACCACTCCAACCAGTTCCTCACCTTGAACGTGCCTCCAAGTCTGTGAGCGAACCCTCTTTGACAAAGTGAGTGACATCAGCAATGTGAACTCCCAGCTCCAGCCTTCTGTTGGGGAGCTTGTGTACAGACAGCGTGTCGTCTACATCTTCACAGCCGCGTGGATCGATGCTGAACACCAGGCGACTGTCCCTAAGATCCCGCCGCTCTGCCACCTCAGAGGGGTCTACCGTCCACGGCTTCTCCAGAGAGTTGACCGGCATCTCTCTCAGCTGATGGCAGACGGACAGGCACAGCTAAACAGCCGCATAGTCTTTTGAACTTTTCACATTTTGTTATGATTCTATACAAAACATTAATAATAATAATAATAATAATACATTTTATTAAGCGCCTTTCAAAACACTCAAGGACACTTTACACAAAGACAAAGCAAAACAGTGTTTCACTTTCAGTTGCTCCCTTGTCACAAGGGGTCACCACACCTGATAGCTCAGCATCTTTTGATACGGCAGAGTTTTATACCAGATGCCCTTCCAGGCACAACCCTGATTTGTATCTCCGGTTGCAATCGAACCAGTGACATTTTGCCTGCAAGCCAGTGTGTAAACCACTGATGAAAAAAGGAAAGAATGAACTATTCCACATATTTAATGATTCTTTAATATTTTGTTGATTTGATAATAATAATAATAATAATAATAATAATAATAATGGATTGGATTTATATAGCGCTTTCCAAGGCACCCAAAGCGCTTTACAATGCCACTATTCATTCACTCTCACATTCACACACTGGTGGAGGCAGCTACAGTTGTAGCCACAGCTGCCCTGGGGCAGACTGACAGAAGCGAGGCTGCCATATCGCACCATCGGCCCCTCTGGACAACAATAGCTATATTGCAATCTTTAAAACCTTTGGTTACTATGGTAACTCTCTGATAACCAAGCACTCTCTGATGTGACCAATCACAGAAGCTCTACTGCCACCCCCTTTATAACATAAAAAGTTATGAATGATGTTCCAGTCTATGATAGTGGACTCATCTGTGCTTGTCCTTTGTTACAGCCCATTGCAACCCTTACACTCCTTACAGTGGAAATGCAGTTGTCTTCAGGTGTTGCCTAGGTTTAACTGCCGATTGTCTACACCTGGTGAGGTGTGGCTAAAGGCGTTCCTGAAGTGGTCTAGTCCAATCACCTTCTCCAGGCCAATCAGCATTCATGCTGTGTCCTCGGTTATTCTTCCTTGTACACGCCTCATCTCATCACTCATGCTCCATTCAACCATTCCACCACCAGCTTCCAGGCTCTCGGGGCTCCTGCTCTAATCCTTTTCACAGACGGGGTTCTGTTCCGCTGAGATAGGCCATCTGAGTCTAACGGCAAATCACCTGTTTAAATTCTGTTCATCAGTAAATCAATTTCATTCTTTCAAATAACCTCTCCTTATTAAAATATCTGTACTGTATTTAGTGATGAACAATTGTTAAACTCTGGTCTTTGCTCCCATAATTTCCCTTTTATTTTGACGCTCTCTGCTCTTTCCTCTTTCACCTGATCTCTGACTGCGATTGTTTGGAGGTGAAAACCAAACATCACCTGGGTTTCAGAAAACCAGAGTTACCCTGGTAAGCAACCATTCTCTGTATCTCACTATGGGAGATATAATCTACTTCCAGGTTGTAAGTTCTTTATCCTTAACAAGGTATGGAGCAGGGTAAGCCCACACTAAGGACTGAGTGTGCCAGTGAGGATGCAATAATATCAAAAACGCATAACCTAACAAATGTAATAGATGGTCCTCTGGTGAACTGTGAAGGTCACACTCTCAGTAGCCTTCAACAGCCACACAGACAGATACACTCAACAAAACAGGAACACACAGATGCTTCAATCTATGCAAAGGAGTGCAAGACACAGAAAAGCGCTATATATGGCTACATTTTCAGCAATTTACCGTTTAAAAGTGGGCCCTGCATAAACAGGATGTGGACCAATTGGTGCATTCCCAAAGTAAATGTGATACGAAAGAGTAGCTAAATGCAGTTTAATAAATGGAAAATAATCCTCTCTTATTTAGCTAATCCTGAAGGAAACATAACACATGTGGAACAGAGTTAGGAATGGGTACCGGCAATGTTCCCTCGAAGCTGTGTGTGTGCACAATTGCGCACTGCTGGCACGGTCTCTGCGCACAGAAAATCTGCGTTGCGCACAAAAAAAAAAATCTAATCTGAATTGAAATTAAAATCAATACTTTAACAAGTCTGTTTTGCAGTGTTAGTCAGTGACTGGCTGCTCCCGTATGGGATCCAGCCAGTAATGCGATTCACATTCGTATATACGCAGCTAATCAATGTCGTTGACAGGCTCTGACAGCGTCCTTATGTGCCGACACCGGTGTTTTAGCGAGCAAAGCGGCGTGGCGACGTTTAGTGTGTGTCAGAACAATGAGGCGACTGCTGAGTGTTACAGGTGTTACAGCAGTGACACATCTGCTGCTGTCAGGCCTGCAGGTATCAGGCTGTTGTTCTCCTTCATCTCATAGTTGACAGAAATTATTTTTGGAGTGGCACAAATAATTTGTGTGGCATCAGATTTGATGCAATTTGATGATTGTTCTCTAAATAATTTAAAATGTTTATTTAAAAAAACGCCTTGGCTGCATTTTTAGGTAAACAGCTGCAAAAAACTTTGTTGTTTGCATAACTCAGTTACTTTTTTGAAGAAGTAACTATATAATTAATTACCCAACATTGGTCATTATTTACTGTATTTTGCAGACAGAGTTACAGACTCTCTCCCAGACCACAGACTCATAATACAAGTCAGAGCTTTATGAAAAAAAAACAAAAGAAACTTGTGTTTTCAAAATTGGAGTTCAAGTTATTTTTACTTCCAATAGTGTTAACATGCTACACAGGTCATGAACAAGATTTTTTTGTTTTGTTTTTTTAAATTTTCATTGTAAGTGGGCTAAAATAGTTAATTAAAAGTAGTCTAACATAAATGTAAATGCTGTAATTTTATTATTTTAATAAACCATGTAACTTGCATGGATTCAATGCTGGCGTCACCACAGTGCACACGTCTGCTGTTGCTCACAGTGGTCCAAGGGATCGCTCAGGGAGTTTCTGTGTTCGCTCAGACACATGAAAAATTAGAGGGAACATTGGGTGCGGGTATACCGGATACGGGTGGCTTTTTTTTTTCTTGAGATGTCATACACTTTGGATTCTAGCCAATCATTTTACGTTTCCGAGGATAGTAGGCGGGTCCAGGTACGTATGTTCTTTGAGAGCAGAGCTACAGATTAAATGTCCAAGGCAAAGCGGTCAAAAGTCTGGCTGTACTTCACAGCAAAATATGCAAACTCAGCAGCAACAAGTGCTTTAAGGTGATACTGTGATACTGTGCAAAGGAAGTAACACCTCGAATCCAATGAAACACCTGGCAACGCTATAGCGTTTTTTTAAAAGCAGAGAAATGCGCCGTATTTGATAGCTTGCTGCGAGACTTCACACCGAGCACATCTGCTGCGGGTGGGTTGCCTGTTATTGGACCTGGAGTTAGCAACATCCCCCAAAAACCCGAAGAGGAGAGTCCTGGCCCCTAGCCCTGCCAGTGTAGCAGACGGATGATGATGCAGCAGCAACCGTTCTTCTCTGCGTGAGGAGCTTAATGTTGTTCGTGTGTAATTTACGTTGAGTAGGCTAACCACGTTATTACATTAATGCATGTAAGGTGAACTAGCAAACACCGTCGTAGTTACATGCGACTGTCTTCTTGTTTGATAGAGTGATACCATACATGCCCTGTAGCTGCAGAAAAAGCTAACACCGTTATCTTTTTACAAAAAAAACAAACAGCTAAACATGTTTTCCATTATTCACCGGTTCCAAACAAAGTAGGTATGTTGTATCAAAAGAAAAGGCTAACTTGGTTATCATTTTGCAGAAAAAAGAGACTGCTAAAAATAAAAACATAAGAGGTTTTTGGACAAAGTTTGTGTTCTCCATTCTTTAAGCAATTCAATTCAATTCAATTTTATTTATATAGCACCAAATCACAACAAAAGTCGCCTCAAGGCGCTTCATAGATACAGAGAAAAACCCAACAATCATATGACCCCCTATGAGCAGCACTTTGGCAACAGTGGGAAGGAAAAACTCCTGTTTAACAGGAAGAAACCTCCAGCAGAACCAGGCTCAGGGAGGGGCGGGGCCATCTGCTGCGACCGGTTGGGGTGAGAGAAGGAAGCAACGGTTAGAGCACCATTTAAGCACCCGCACAGTTTCAAAAGTACCGGTATCGGATAAAACCTAAACGATACCCATCCCTAAACAGAGTATAGATAAGGAATCTCTCAAATACTTCATAAAATGAGCATGTAGAAAGTGATCTAGCATTCTGAATGTTCACAATGACTCTCAGAGAGAGACCTGCTTCATTTTAAATCAGCCACTCGTGTGCCACGCCCAGAGTGCTGACCATTTGGGATGTGGAAGAAAAAAATCACGCCAAGTCAATGTTCAAAGGCAATGGTCATGGCCAGTAGTGGAACAGAAAAGCTAGTTCTGCCATCAATGGCCTGATGGGCCAGTATGGGATCTATAAAAATGAGAGACAGCTACTCCTCCCTCACCCCACTCAGTATCACTGGTATGAGGTTGAGAAGGGGAAAATGCATACAGGTCAATGCTGAACACATGAGAAGCTACTTTAAGGCATATCACCCAATTTGTAATATTGCTAAACATTTCTTAAGGCAGACGAGTCATGCTGGCTGGGTCAGTGTCATTTTTGTTGTAATTGATGTCTGGTTTGTTCTGTTCCCTAGTGATGGGTAGGGATGGGTACCAGTATCCGGTGTTCTGACATAATCCTTGAAATAGTAATAACACAGTATCCTCAGCAAAGATGAATTAAACAAGTTTTATTTTAATGGAAGTTTACTTCAAGTCTTCAGATTTTTACTGTCTTTTATTTGATTACTTTAAAGTATATGATTACATTAGAGTAATTAAATAAAGACAGTTTTGATGGAGCTCCTGAGCCAGCCCAAGCTCTCTATGAAGACGAGGAAAAACTCCCCTGGGGGGGCCAGACTGACGGGAAGAAACCTCGGGAAAGCCCATTCAAAGAGAGATCCCCTTTCCTGGGATGGCTGGGGGGGGTTACAGGAATTCCAAAACACTGAAATTTAAAGTGGGCCAATTAAAAAAAATTATTTCCTGAAAAAAAGAAAGGTAATTCATACATCACACATAAATGATAACGTCTGAATTGTGTGTGTTTGTGTGTGTGTGTGATAGGCTTATCTCAGCCAAGTGTGATGCTGTAGCTCCTCCAGCGTCGGCCGCGTCTCCGGGACTTTGGTTAAACACGCGTCCAAGAAATCCCGGCAGTCTGGAAAGAAAGGAAAGAGAAAAAACATGAAGATGATAGTTCCAGTGGTCCAAGCCATCAGTCAGTCTTGAAGTGTGACGTTTTCTTACTTTTGGACAGATGTCTTTTGAATTTCAGGCGCTCCACAGGACGCCTGTCTTTTTCAGGCTCTTCTCCACAGGACGCCTGTCTTTTTCAGGGACAATCTTCACCCACAAATTCATAAAGTCCTTGTGAAGGGTCAGTTTCTCAATGATTGTTCGCCCATGGTACCTGTGGAAGATTACAGTTGTCATTAATTTTCATTAATTGTGTAAACTCACAGAAAATAAAACATTAATGCACTTCAAACCCATTTAAAAGTACCCACCTGGCTTCAGGTGCAGCATCCCCTGCCATTCTAGAGGCAGCAATTAGAAATCTTTCAGTGAAGGTTCCTGTTTTCAGGGTGACGGCTGCTCCAAGTTTGTCAGCCAGCTGGTGCAGGTGTTGAGCCGTGCTATTCCTCACTGCAACACAGCGATGGCTGAGCAAGGACAATATTAGACACACAACTCAGTGAACATGATCTCTCTTTCATGTCTTCTAATAAAATCACTACAGCTTCTTCTCTCCTCTTACGTCAGTCCTGTGTTAAACAGAGCGCTCAGAATCCGTCCATGGCTGCAATTTTCCACCATGGCATCAAGCGCCAGATTGACCTCCTGATGTAGAAAGTTGTTGTTGGTCATTGCAAGCTTCAGCAATAGAGCTCGGCCTGTTGTTTCAACTTCTGGGTCCATTGTTCTCTGGAGCTGAATGTAGAGCTCATTGATGGCATGTATGGCCTCAAAGGCTATTGCTGAGCGTTGGTTTTTCACCTAAAATGTGAGTGAAAATCATCAGTTGAGGCTGTAGTATGCACTTGAAGGGAAACTAGCTGCATGAAACGCATATAAGAAACATAAAGTGTGCAATACCTCCTCAATGAGGACCAGACACACTTCATGTAGTTTAGTCTTCAGGATGTCCGAGTGGTGCTTTGCCAGAGACTGAATAGTTTGCAAGCCGTGTCTTTTCTTAATCCTGTATTTACACAACACAACATTGAACACGACTTCAGGAACACCACAAATAACACAGCCACATTATGCAGCACTGTTTCTGTGCAGTATTTAATGTCTCCTTACTACGTTTCTTACCAGTCGTCTGAAGACAGCAGACTAAAGCTGTGGGACAGGCTCTCTACAGGTGTAGCTACAGGCGGGAGTTTGACCCTGCTCTCTCTTGGATTATTCTGACTGCACTGACTGTCTGCTTTCTTGTCTGATAATCAACGAGGTTAGTAAAAAGAAACTTTCATTTCTTCTAATTCGAAGCATGATGCAGTGATTAATTGTTCATTAAAATCTTTTTAAAAAATCTCTTAATTTAAAGTTTGATTATTCAGCATCTTCTACAGTTACTGAGGAAAACCACTTACCGTCTATAGGGACGACTTTTGCACGGCGCAGCAGCGTCCCAGGCCGAGGTCCTCGTTTTTGCGGTATGGGAACTGTTGGAGGTTTTGGAGTCAAAGGCTTTACTGCAGTAAATGTTTTGGTTGGTACTGTGTGTCCAGGTGAGGTTACAATCCCATCCTGGAAATGCTGCAGTTTTTCCAAAATAGGCCCAAATTTGTCTTTTGCTGTCAAGACTCTTATTCCACGAATGACCTTCGTGTCTGTTTAGACAAAAAAATAACTAAATAACTACAAATTGACATCTTACAAAAACAACAATAAACATTTTTCTTCCTGATTTTTTTTTTCTTCAAAAAAGCATATAAAATGAATGGACAGCAAGAATGTGTAATTTAGCATTAAAATAGATAATCTACAGTGTCAAATTTTAAAATCTAAACGAACTGATTAACAGCAGGTGTAACCACTAAAGAAAAGCATCACCTTTGAACCGACCTGCTCCTGAATGTTTAGCAGAGAAAACAGGCAATTGCGATGGACAAGCTGCTCGAGGAGGTGGAGGAACTGGAGTGAGCGGTGTCATCTCAACAGGACTAACAATGAAAGGAATGGCCCTCAGATCACTTGGTGTGTGTGTGTCTGCAGAGCTGAGGCTACTCAGACTTCTTTCAGGGTCCTCCTGATTCCAAAAGGGGTCATCCAAACAGTTCCAGCTTCCCTGGACTATCTCTGGAGAGCCTGCGCATTGCTCAGGTAAAGGTGGGAGTTGCACAGCATAATCTCTGGGTCTCTGTGCGATATGCAATGTGTCTGCCTGTTGAAAGAACACATTTGTCTTACTGCTCTGAGCTTTGTGAAAGTCCAGGATCCTGGACTCTGTGGTGAAGCGCTGACAGTTGCTCTGTCTACAGTGACTTACACAAAAATTACACTGTGCAAAGCAGCAAAATATAACACATCTCTCAGAAACATTTACATTTGATCAGCAGAGAAGTCAAGAATGAGTATGTTTAGTTACTTACATCTCCACCTGTGCGCTTTCTCTGAATCACATCTTCAAAGCGATGGAAAAAGTTATCTGATGTCTTTTCAGACATGCCTGAGATAAAAAGTGAACAAATTGTTTAGAAATAGAAAGTTAGTGAGTGCTGCTCAGTGTGTGAGTGGCAAGTTCTAACTGAGCTGCTCAGTAAATAACTGTTATGATGTGGAACTCACAGAGCATTTTTTGAAAAATATTCATATATATACACTATTTTGTGTTTACAAAAATATCAGACATGTCTAAATCAAAGGCAGGTTATGATCTCTAATTATGATCTTTAATCAACAAATTTAAATAGACGTCCTAATCACAGCTTCTAAAACTAGACAACACTATACTGATAAATTCATATAAAACAGCAAAAAGGAGATAAAAGCACTGTCATAAATAGAGAAATAAGTACAGTAAATAAATAAATACAGTTTTTAAAAAATATAGAAAAAAAACATGTGTCATTTGTTACAACGACAACAAAATAGCAGCTTGGACAAAGCTGTTTCTTCAAGCTTCGCCTGCATTTAGGGTCTGCAAACCTCTGTCCCACAGGAAGAAGCTGAAATCCTCCAATAAGGGGTGGGAGTCATTTAAAGTAGAGTAACTCATCCTCTACAACTGCCTAGTATTCAAGGACTCTATGTTAAGATGCTCTAACATGGTACAGTACCTTCAGAAACGCCTCAAATTTCTTACATACTGAAAATTAAATCTCTTCTCAGGAACCTTTTCTCCATTCAGTAGAAGTAGATCTAGTATTCATTTTAAAGTTCTAATGAAGACAGCAGACTAAAGCTGTGGGACAGGCTCTCTACAGGTGTAGCTACAGGCGGGAGTTTGACCCTGCTCTCTCTTGGATTATTCTGACTGCACTGACTGTCTGCTTTCTTGTCTGATAATCAACGAGGTTAGTAAAAAGAAACTGTCATTTCTTCTAATTCGAAGCATGATGCAGTGATTAATTGTTCATTAAAATCTTTTTAAAAAATCTCTTAATTTAAAGTTTGATTATTCAGCATCTTCTACAGTTACTGAGGAAAACCACTTACTGTCTATAGGGACGACTTTTGCACGGGGCAGCAGCGTCCCAGGCCGAGGTCCTCGTTTTTGCGGTATGGGAACTGTTGGAGGTTTTGGAGTCAAAATAGGCCCAAATTTGTCTTTTGCTGTCAAGACTCTTATTCCACGAATGAACTTCGTGTCTGTTTAGACAAAAAATAACTAAATAACTACAAATTGACATCTTACAAAAACAACAATAAACATTTTTCTTCCTGATTTTTTTTTCTTCAAAAAAGCATATAAAATGAATGGACAGCAAGAATGTGTAATTTAGCATTAAAATAGATAATCTACAGTGTCAAATTTTAAAATCTAAACTAACTGATTAACAGCAGGTGTAACCACTAAAGAAAAGCATCACCTTTGAACCGCAATTGCGATGGACAAGCTGCTCGAGGAGGTGGAGGAACTGGAGTGAGCGGTGTCATCTCAACAGGACTAACAATGAAAGGAATGGCCCTCAGATCACTTGGTGTGTGTGTGTCTGCAGAGCTGAGGCTACTCAGACTTCTTTCAGGGTCCTCCTGATTCCAAAAGGGGTCATCCAAACAGTTCCAGCTTCTCTGGACTCTCTGTGGAGAGCCTGCGCATTGCTCAGGTAAAGGTGGGAGTTGCACAGCATAATCTCTGGGTCTCTGTGCGATATGCAATGTGTCTGCCTGTTGAAAGAACACATTTGTCTTACTGCTCTGAGCTTTGTGAAAGTCCAGGATCCTGGACTCTGTGGTGAAGCGCTGACAGTTGCTCTGTCTACAGTGACTTACACAAAAATTACACTGTGCAAAGCAGCAAAATATAACACATCTCTCAGAAACATTTACATTTGATCAGCAGAGAAGTCAAGAATGAGTATGTTTAGTTACTTACATCTCCACCTGTGCGCTTTCTCTGAATCAAATCTTTAAAGCGATGGAAAAAGTTATTTGATGTCTTTTCAGACATGCCTGAGATAAAAAGTGAACAAATTGTTTAGAAATAGAAAGTTAGTGAGTGCTGCTCAGTGTGTGAGTGGCAAGTTCTAACTGAGCTGCTCAGTAAATAACTGTTATGATGTGGAACTCACAGAGCATTTTTTGAAAATATTCATATATATACACTATTTTGTGTTTACATGGCAACGGGAGGAAACAACCCGGCAAAATAACACATGACATATAATATTAATTCAGCAGTGGAGTTCTCTGCCAGGGCATGACTGACATTTATGAACATCGCTGTGAGGCATTTTATCACTCTTGGAGCCATATAGAAAATATTGCAGCTCCTCTCCCTGTCAGATAATGGCACTAATTTCACCAGCATGGTTTAAACCTCTGTGACTGCTGAAGGGCAAGAATTACTGGTTCTTTGTGCGTCTTAATCCTTACCAAATAATGAGAAAAAGTCTGTCATTTTTCACGGCTTATAATTCAAAAGGTGGGCTTTTTCAAACCCCACATTAAAACAAATGTTTCTTTTTTTGGCATGTATTCATTTATTTATTTATTTTTGATGCATCATTCCAAAGTAGTTATGCAATATAGAAAAACATCTGCAATGAAGTAACCAAGAAGGTCACCAAGGGACAGTCGCCATGGCATTTTGTCCTGATTGTGTCAAGAGCGTGGCTGTAAGCATAAAGGAAGAAAAATTCCATCCATCCATTCGCTTCCGCTTATCCTTTTCAGGGTCGCGGGGGTCACTGGAGCCTATCCCAGCTGTCATAGGGCAAGAGGCAGGGTACACCCTGGACAGGTCGCCAGTCTATCGCAGGGCTAACACATAGGGACAGACAACCATTCGCACTCACATTCATTTGCACATTCACACCTAGTGACAATTTGGATTATCCAATTAGAGGCTTGTTGCTACCTAGTTAGCGATGCTACACACCTGTTACTGTGTATTTTTCAATGATTCAGCACTCCTTGGATTTTTAGACAGTAATGAGATCATGTGCACACTCCACAGAGGTCCAGAGTCCAAATGTGACCTCTAGCACCAAACGCTTGCTGCAGCTGTTGGTGTCAGAGGTGACACACAAGGTATCAGGTTTTCTGTGTGATTACTTTTTCATATAGGACCAAGTATGTTTGGATAGCGTTTTGCCCTTGAAAACTGCCGTTGAATATTAGACATTGTTGTCTAATGTTATAAATGTATTGATGTGAAAGGTGTAAGTGTGACAAATATGGAATAAGATAGGAAATGAGAAAGGAGGCAAATACTTGTTCACAGGGCTATAGTCTGTAAATGGTCTTCTTTTGGCTATAGTAGATCTTTTACTTGTTCATTTTTTAATTGTTTGTTAAAATAGTTTTTTTCCATCATATTGAGTATAGAGGAATGCAACTGTGAGCTTTAGCAATTATCCCGCTTCAACAGGACCGTGATCCCGATGTGTGAGACAGCAGGGTGCTGCCACTGGTGTTGTAATGTGTGATTTAGTTCCTCCTAACATTTCAGTTTTCTTCCAGTATCTATCCTCTGTGATTACTGGCTCTTTAGACAGATTTAATAGAAGTGTGTGAGCTATTGGCTCAGTATAAAGGGTCAGTAGTGTTTTCATGTCACCTATCCATCCTCCATTTAGTCACCCAAAGCATGTAGTAAATACTGCTCACTTTTATTCACCTTCTCTTAAATCCAGAAAAATTCCCACTTGTTAACGTTGAGTGTGTGTGTGTGTGTGCGTGTGTGCGTGTGCGTGTGTGTGTGTGCGTGTGTGTGTGTGTGTGCCAGTTGCAGCCTCCAAGTTGAACACCATCACCAAATCCAACCTGGGTCAGTGTGTCAGCAAGTACGACCTGCTGGTCTGGTTTGAGATCAGCGAGCTGGAGCCCACTGGAGAGTGAGTATCCACCTGGAGTGTTATATTCACGCACAAGCTTTAAAGGAACCATAAAAATGATCTCCAGGAAGAATATTATAAGTTGGGATGTTGTGTCACCTCCTCCCTCCATGCACAGGTACATCCCAGCCATCGTGGATCACAGTGGAGGCCTGCCCTGTCATGGTACCTACCTGCTGCACCAGGTACAGGATTGGTGCACATGTTGTTTCCTTATTACTCACACAGTGGTAACTGCTTCCTTTGTACACAGTTGAATATCTTCTTTTAAAGCGTAATGTTGCTCTAGCTGTGCTCACTGTGATCCTGAGCTCCTGTTATGTTTGCTGCAGGGGATCCAGCGGAGGATCACAGTGACCCTCATCCACGAGAAAGGCAGCGAGCTCCATTGGAAAGATGTTCGTGAGCTGGTTGTAGGTGAGCAGCCTGCCTTTAGGGTCTAGTCGTGCTATACCTCTGTGTAGAAAACAAAACCCCAAAGCACCGAAACAATGTTTTATAGTGTTTGTGTGCTTTTGATAGAGGAAGACAGGACAGAACATCATTAAAGGGATTTGACTTTGTGAGATCACCCTGAAAACGCACCACTCGGTTCACTCTGAGATATTTTCAGTCTGGAAAGATGAATCTGTCGGGCTTCAGGCTGCTTCTCACTTTAAGCAGTTCATGCTGTAGCTGATGGACCAAAAATGACATTTGATATTTTAGACATTCAGCTGCTGACTCTGAAGCCAACAGGCTCTTGAGTGTGGATGATTGTGTTGGTACTGGATGCTGTGATCAAACAGCTGTTCTGATCTGTCTTCATTCATGCCTGTTGTTATTAAGCCTCCTAAGCTCCAAACCACACTGTAAAAAAATATTCCGTAGAAAAACGGAAAATGTCCTGGTAATTTTCTGCCAGTACATTTTCTGTTTTTTTACGGAAGTTTGACGGACTTTTCTGTAAACGATAAAACGGAAAATTCTGTAGATTTACAGTATACTCTCTGTACTATTTACGGACATTTCCTTCAGCTATAAAACGGAAGATTCCGTTTATTCACAGTATATTTTCTGTATCATTAACTGATATTTTCCGTAAATAGAAAATTTGAAATTTCTGTTTATATTACTATTTCCAAGCACTTCTTTTCACTGTAACTCATTAAATATAGTTCTTTATATCCTTGAACGTACATTTCTATGCAATTACAACCTAGTACACCATGTACTCAAAAATTCATAAATTAAAACTTAAATTAATTTGTGCTTCGTACACAACAACATTGGTACAATTAATGTTAAATATTCTTTTATTCTCCTCAACTCTAAAACTATACTAAAATATAATGACAGCATCCATCTTGTCATAAAACTACTAAACAGCTGATACATGAACAAAATAACTCACAAGCTTTCAAATTTGAGCATTTTTATTTCCTTAAAATCAGGTTGCCCTCATGTAAATCTGTTTATTTACATTCATTCAAGTGGCTACCAAGTGTTTTCTTCAAACAGGACACCCGACAAACAAAAAATGTCATATTTAACTATATGTTCACATGTAATAATATCCATAGTACCTTTTAGTTAGAATCACTGCCTTGTGGTAGTTTTGCCTCAGCCAAATGGTTAAGGTGTGGTTTACATCCATGTCTGTCCACTTATGATACAGTATACACATGTAGTCAGTTATAGCCAAACACCTTTGATTACTGAATTACATTCACTTCATTAATGAAAATGCTCAAAATAATCCTTAGACTCAAACGTTAGAACAGGCTTTTCCTCGCAGCACGCCGTGAAATAAATACTCAGAAAGAAAATGGCAGCCGTTTAAACTCATGTCTAAAAATGTATCGTTTCATGCATCGGTCAAAACACTCGACTCCAGGTACACGACGCCCAACTGAAAACACTTCACATAAGTCGAGTTGCCCGAGAATCACAGAATTTACAGAAAATGCACTATTTTGTGATATATATCGTTATCAGGAGAGAAATGTCTTATATTGGGATGTGAGATTTTGGTCATATCACACAGCCCTACAAAGGATTATAATTCACGTAGTTGCATACACATAACACCATTCTGTTGCAACAAAAGCAGTTTATAATTAAAGTAACATACATACCGGTACCTTGAAAAACGAAATCAACCACAACATTAAACTCACCTTGTGTTTGTAGAGAAGGTGGTCAGGGTTTTTCTTCATTTCCTGAGACCAGCTGCTCTGGATCATTACCAGCTTGTATCTTCATCTTTTTTTTCACTTGGTGAAGTCTTTCATTGCTCTGCACTGGAAAACCAAAGTGTGTGATCAAAGGTGAAATAAGGGATATTTTTCCACTGCAGGACTTAGAGTCAAGTAGTGATAGCTGTTGAACCATTTCTCAAATAATCTGTAAGGATCTGGATTTTTAAGAAAGATACAAATATCTCTGCTTATATTTGGCTAAAAGCTTGATATAGACAAGGCATATAAAGCCCCTGCACACCAGCACTGCGCTTACATTATAGTTCAATCAAGAAATAGTTATTATTGATTTATTATTGAATTTTTTTTAGTAATAATTATTAGTATTTAATCATATTTGCACAGTGGGGTGACAAAAGTATTCCACATACTAGAAATGCTGCTCAACATTTCATAAATTACATTTTCAACAAATGCTGGAGTAAAAACACAGTTACAGGGAAAATGTGTCTGTCTATAAATATTAACTAAACATTTCTATGTGCTACAAAATAGACATGTGGTGAGGTGAAACTATACTTTCAATAATATTACCACTACAGTCTGTTAACCACCGAAATAATCTATGCTGGTCAGCTAGCTAAAAGTATTTACTTTAGCAGCCCAAATCAGAGTGCTGCTAAAGTATCATCAGCAAAAGCTAATGCTACATTAGCATTTGCTAGCTTCAGCCAGGAAGGTCTGAGGGTTAAACTAGGGTTAGTGTAACTTTGCCCGAAACCCTTTAAAGTGTACAGTAGAGCCAACTGTAAAACATGGGTATTGATACAGTACTTATGAGAGTCCTAGAATAATTTCTAGGACCATAAGTTCTCACTTTCCCCAGTTATCCACATCGCTGACTTTCGCTAATTAGCTAGTTAGCAGTCACAGCTGTGTAATACCCAGAGAGACACAGACAGCTAACTATAATATTTATGAAAACTGGTTCAGCCACTGAAGGGCAAAACTGGTGGTATCACAGTAAAAATTATTTTAACATTAACTAAAATAAAGCTTAAGTCATGTTAAACCTAAATAACAATTATTTTTTTAAAAATGAGTCAGCAAAATATTCCTGACTTGTCTGGAGACAGCCGAAACCAGTTAACAAATAAATTAACAATTCTTTCTAAATAAAAACGCAGAGTCTTTTGAAAAATATTATTTTGATAAAAGGAAACATGAGTTTTAATACTTACCACAGAAATTTGAAGACAGTTTCTCCAACTTCAGAGTCCAAAATCCAGATGAAGCCTGAAAGAATGCATTGCAGTAGTTGAGAAATACAGAAAAATACCTGTAAATGACTAATACGGAAAATTCCTTCACGTTTATACTGTAGATAGTACTGTATTTTTACGGATTTTTTTTACAGTGTGTGTTTCAGCGTCTTTACGGAAGGCTGCGAAATAAAAAGATGCTCATATTCACTTGCATTTGTTACCCTGTTGTTATCTTCATGTCGGTTACCTTCACGTGCTGCTCTTTGGCAGTTTTACAGATTTTATTCTGAACATCTTTCTGAAGTGACTGGTTTTTGCTTGTATTCAGCAGAAACTGGAAACTAATCCAACTTGCTGAATGTATTTACACAGTCTTGTTTGCCTCCAGTGCAGTGTCTTTGTCACAAATGTGAGAAACAAATTAAAAGGTGATCATGCCAAAAGGTAGTGAAATTAATACAAAATTGTGAAGGCAAAGTGCCAGAAGAGTAAATACATGGTCACAAACTGTGTATCAGGTAAAATTGTCTAAGTGAGGGTTATGCTTGTGTTTTACTATAACACCATCTAGTGGATATCTAGTGCTCATTGTTCTTTGACAAATACTTTCAAATAGCTTCACAGTGCAAAGCAACCAGAACTGAAGGCAGATACAGTAAAGGCCTCGCAAGGGAGGAAACAACATTTGATATCTATGAGTTCTACACTCCAAACGGTCAATTATTAACAAAAAAACTTGCTTGTTCAATCCAATTTGAGCCTTTGAAAATGGGGGGATTGTATGAAAAAGGCCTAACTCCTGAACGAGCATTTTCAAGGATTTCAAGCACCTGTACCTGTTCAATGTTCACTTGAAAGACCCCCTTATAAAGTACTTCTAGCTGAAATGATGAGGACAAAATCCATGCTGCTTGTTTGTGAAAAATCTGAAAGTTGTGGCTGTATAGACAAACACAGTGAAAAATTTCTGAAGTCTCAGTGTCTCCCTGTGTGTTGATGCAGAATGTGTGCACACAGAAGACTCAGTGCCAGTTATCAATTTAGTTATTTATTTTTTGCACTGCATTAGATAACATCAAAATAGTGTTTTCAAAAATGACAATAATATTCCCAATTGTGTTATTTTTATGTTGTAATCTTTATGAAAAAACTTAAAAAACAAACAAACAAAAACAAAACACCTACCTCATAATCTTTTGAGTCTGGTATATGGCGGGGCGCTGTGGACACCCAAGTTTGTGAATGCAATAGCTCAAGAACGAGACAATGTAGAATTTTTTAATTAATACCATGGTAGCATTTACTAAAAATCTCTGTAAGGTTTAAATCTCAGGGACCTTGACTTCAAGGTCAGAGCTTAACTTTTCTAAAGAAAAGAGGATTTTCCCATTTATAAAACATGTATGTCTACTAGGAGGCTAAAGGTTAGCACTATATTTAAAAAGAGTTACAAACAACAATTAGATGATGCTTAAAGCTGGTTTATTTAATAAACATCCAGTTTATTTCCAATTTGGATCAAATTATGTCTGATTGAAGGACTGATGTAATGGTAAGTTGTCCGCTGCTCCGCTTTGAATATTGGTAAGAACTTGACACAGAGATTACTTAATGGATTTTAAGCAAAATTGTGCCTTAGTTCAAGAACATATTCATCAGTTGTTTTTATGTTTTTAGGCTTTTTTTCCCTTTTCAATTTTCACAAGAATTGCTAGTTCCCCTAGAGTTTTGGCCACCTCAACAATCAAGTGATTCCCTATGAGCAAGCAATGAGCGACAGTGGGAAGGAAAAACTCCCTTCTAAAAGGAAGAAACCTTCGACAGAACCAGGCTCTTAAAGGGACAGCCATCTGTCGCGACTGGTTGGGGTGGGGGGAGTGAAAATTAAAAAAGACAAAAAAGCCAAAGTGATCATTATTGGAGCAGCTTAATTAATTCTTGCAATGTAATCTGCTGTTAATGGCTTTTTACAATCCCTGTTTGTGTTTTTGTCATTTTTGTCCGTGGTTGAAGCAATGCTGGAGATTGATTCTCTATGATCTTTCTGTTTTGAAGGCTGCTGAGAGACCACAAGGTTTGGTCCCCGTTTGCTACTCATGTCAGGGAGAACTCTTAGAGAGGCCAGGACTGAAAAAGGGGTGGTGGAGAACCTCCGAGGGTGTTATGCGCTGGTTTGGATCCAATGCTAACATCTCTTTGATTAGGCTGACAAATACATTTTGGATTTTTTCCTTGCCCCACATTATACTCAGCATTAGTCCAAGGTCATCGAGGCACTTAAGTTTTATGGATCGAGTGTCGTTGGACTGATAATCTGTTTCATCTTGAAATTGTCTTTCGGTCTTAAATGTCCAGTGTTGTCCGTTGTAGTTGTCTTTTATGAAATAGTTATCAGTGTAAAAGCCAGAGTCTAAAACATGATCTGGTGGCTGTCCCTGGGTCTGTATGATGAATTTCAAAACATCATAATCATTTCTCCCAGGGTAGAAAGGATACCCAGTAGCAAGCTCCACAGCTACCAGCCCCAGGGACCACATGTCTATTGCTTCATTAAATAGACTACCAATCATAACCTCAGGTGCTTTATAACCAACCGTCCCCACACAGTCACCAGGAATCACTGTAGATGCGGGACATGCAATGCCAAAGTCTATAAGTTTGACTTTGATGGGACACTCATAGCGGTCCACAACCATTATGTTTCCAGGTTTGAGGTCAGCATGCACTATTCCCAAAGAACCCAGGTGGGACAAGGCATTTGTGAGTTGATGTAAAATTGGCCTGATTTCGCTTATGGGGAGACCCTGGTTTTCCGGGTCCTCTATGTAGTCCCACAGGCTTTGGTCAAGGAGTTCAAAATTTAAGCAGATGCGGTCACCGTCGATGAAAAAGTCGTTCCATTGAACAATGTTGCATCTATCTGCATCCAAGCCTCGCAGCTGCTCCAGGATGAGAATTTCCATTTTTGCCTGTTGGAGAATTTTAGGGTTATTTTTGTTGACTTTAATAGCAACAACTTTGTTGGTTTTTGTATTGCAACATTTGGTTACAATACCAAAGCCCCCTTCTCCAAGGAAACCCTCGACCTCGTAGTGACCTCCCAAAAGGGTCCCTTTAGATATTTCAAGATCATCTATAGAGGAGGATGTGTTGGCTGATGCGTTGACGTATTCTTGTTGAGAAAATTCTTCTGAGTATTGGGAACTGCAGCTGATTTTCTGTGATTCTTCTCTTTTGCAACTAGAAGGCTGCTGAGAGACCACAAGGTTTTGTCCCCCTGTGCTACTCATGTCAGTGCAGGGAGAACTCTTAGAGAGGCCAGGATTGAAAAAGGGGTGGTGGAGAACCTCCGAGGGTGTTATGCGCTGGTTTGGATCCAATGCTAACATCTCTTTGATTAGGCTGACAAATACATTTTGGATTTTTTCCCAGCCCCACATTATACTCAGCATTAGTCCAAGGTCATCGAGGCACTTAAGTTTTATGGATCGAGTGTCGTTGGACTGATAATCTGTTTCATCTTGAAATTGTCTTTCGGTCTTAAATGTCCAGCGTTGTCCATTGTAGTTGTCTTTTATGAAATAGTTATCAGTGTAAAAGCCAGAGTCTAAAACATGATCTGGTGGCTGTCCCTGGGTCTGTATGATGAATTTCAAAACATCATAATCATTTCTCCCAGGGTAGAAAGGATACCCAGTAGCAAGCTCCACAGCTACCAGCCCCAGGGACCACATGTCTATTGCTTCATTAAATAGACTACCAATCATAACCTCAGGTGCTTTATAACCAACCGTCCCCACACAGTCACCAGGAATCACTGTAGATGCGGGACATGCAATGCCAAAGTCTATAAGTTTGACTTTGATGGGACACTCATAGCAGTCCACAACCATTATGTTTCCAGGTTTGAGGTCAGCATGCACTATTCCCACAGAACCCAGGTGGGACAGGGCATTTGTGAGTTGATGTAAAATTGGCCTGATTTCGCTTATGGGGAGACCCTGGTTTTCCGGGTCCTCTATGTAGTCCCACAGGCTTTGGTCAAGGAGTTCAAAATTTAAGCAGATGCGGTCACCGTCGATGAAAAAGTCGTTCCATTGAACAATGTTGCATCTATCTGCATCCAAGCCTCGCAGCTGCTCCAGGATGAGAATTTCCATTTTTGCCTGTTGCAGAATTTCAGGGTTATTTTTGTTGACTTTGATAGCAACAAATTCGTTGGTTTTTGTATTGCAACATTTGGTTACAATACCAAAGCCCCCTTCTCCAAGGAAACCCTCGACCTCGTAGTGACCTCCCAAAAAGGTCCCTTTAGATATTTCAAGATCATCTATAGAGGAGGATGTGTTGGCTGATGCGTTGACGTATTCTTGTTGAGAAAATTCTTCTGAGGTTTGGGAACTGCAGCTGATTTTCTGTGATTCTTCTCTTTTGCAACTAGAAGGCTGCTGAGAGACCACAAGGTTTTGTCCCCCTGTGCTACTCATGTCAGTGCAGGGAGAACTCTTAGAGAGGCCAGGATTGAAAAAGGGGTGGTGGAGAACCTCCGAGGGTGTTATGCGCTGGTTTGGATCCAATGCTAACATCTCTTTGATTAGGCTGACAAATACATTTTGGATTTTTTCCCAACACCCCCTTATCTTCAGTAGTTGTTCAAGGTCATCGAGGCACTTAAGTTTTATGCATCGAGTGTCCTTGGACTGACAACCTGTCTCATCTTGAAATTGTCTTTCGGTCTTAAATGTCCAGTGTTGTCCGTTGTAGTTGTCTTTTATGAAATAGTTATCAGTGTAAAAGCCAGAGTCTAAAACATGATCTGGTGGCTGTCCCTGGGTCTGTATGATGAATTTCAAAACATCATAATCATTTCTCCCAGGGTAGAAAGGATACCCAGTAGCAAGCTCCACAGCTACCAGCCCCAGGGACCACATGTCTATTGCTTCATTAAATAGACTACCAATCATAACCTCAGGTGCTTTATAACCAACCGTCCCCACACAGTCACCAGGAATCACTGTAGATGCGGGACATGCAAAACCAAAGTCTGTAAGTTTGACTTTGATGGGACACTCATAGCGGTCCACAACCATTATGTTTCCAGGTTTGAGGTCAGCATGCACTATTCCCAAAGAACCCAGGTGGGACAGGGCATTTGCGAGCTGAAATAACACTGGCCTGATTTCTGTTACTGGGAGAACCCGGTTCCTCCGGTACCGCATGTACTGCCACAGGCTTTCATCGAGGAGTTCAAAATTTAAGCAGATGCGGTCACTGTCGATGAAAAAGTCATTCCATTTAACAATGTTGCATCTATCTGCATCCAAGCCTCGCAGCTTCTCCAGTATGTAAATTTCCATTTTCGCCTGTTGCAGAATTTCAGGGTCGCTCTTGTTGACTTTAATAGCAACGACTTTGTTGGTTTTTGTATTGCAACATTTGGTTACAATACCAAAGCCCCCTTCTTCAAGGAAACCCTCGACCTTGTAGTGACCTCCCAAAAGGGTCCCTTTACATATTTCAAGATGATTTGAGGTGAAAGTCATCTTGACTGAAATGTGTTTGTTTGCTCAGTGAATTGGTGAGAACGTTTAAAAAAAATTTCAGTGACTCTGAAGAGGTTTACAAATACTTTCAAATATAGCTCTGGTCGAACGTTTGAAGGCTGCGAACAAACTGACTAAAACTTGCTGCTCCTGACCCCTATTTATAGAAAAACTTCAAAGGCTCAAAGGCATGTGCTTGTGACATCCTCACATGTCCTTGTGACATCATCACATGTCCTTGTGACATCATCACTCTTCATGAATCAGATTGTCACATGACATTTTAGAATGGGGATGTTTTTTTTTAAAACCGTTTTCAAATTTAACCCTCTGTGGTCCAGGGTATAATTGGCCATTCTTGACTATTTTTGATTTTACCTCTATATTTCACCTTTAAAATATGTTTTTCTTGCCTTATTTGGCACCATTATTTTCAGCACAACCTCAAATATCTCAAAGTCAAAGTCAACTTTATTTGTCAATTCTGCCACATGTACAGGACATACAGAGAATAGAAATTTCGTTACTCTCAAACCCTAGATGAAATAGCAAATGAACATTTAAATATAAGAGAGTGATTAAAAAATGCAAATAAAATAATTAAAAAGTAAAAATTTAAATAAATACAATACAATTTAACAAGAAAGCTATGCAATATACAATATACAATATTCAGGTATGGGTAAATGACATTGAGTGTAAACCAGGCAGAGTAGTGCAAATAGGCAAATAGTGCAAATGGACATCTAGTAATATACGGTTAGAGATAGTATAACAACAAAGTCTTATGAGGTAATGGCAGTCCAATGCTCCACAAAGTGACTGGTAACTGGTGCAGGCCAGTGAGTGTGTGTGTGTGTATGTGACAGAGTTCAGTGAGACCATGGAGGAGAGGAGGGGAGAGGGGGCAGAATCGGGAGGGAGTTAAGCTTCCTGACAGCCTGATGGATGAAGCTGTCCTTCAGTCTGCTGGTCCTGGCCTGGAGACTCCGCAGTCTCCTCCCTGACGGCAGCAGCTTGAAGAAGCTTTGCATTGGGTGCGTGGGATCAGCCGCTATGCAAAGGGCTTTTTTAGTGAGACGGGTGCTGTAAATGTCCTGGAGGGAGGGGAGAGAGACACCAATGATCCTCTCTGCAGCTCTCACTATGCGTTGGAGGGTTCTATGACAGGACGCATTGCAGGCTCCAAACCACACAGTGATGCAGCTCGACAGGATGCTCTCGATGGTGCCTCTGTAGAAAGTGTACATGAGAAATTTGAGTTATTGTTTTCATTTTGGTATACTATATTAGCACAGTTGATCTAAATTAATAACACAATAAATTGTGTGTGCATCTCCTGTTTTGTCATGGTTGTATGTCCCGGTTCGTGACAGGCTGCATGAGCTCATCTGCTGGGAGTGTAGTACTGTAGAATTTCAGGCATAAAAACGTGGTTTTCACAGACCTTGTCACAGGGTCTGAGTTGGAAGATTTTGGTAAAGCTTTGTCCCTGAGGTAGTTGAAAAACCCCAGTTGGGTAAAGCGTTTGGGTTTTTTTGTTAACAGACATGCTTATCTATTTAGTTGGTGTTATTTTTTCAGCTAAATTTTTTAGTGCAATTAGCACTTTCAGCATCAATCCATAGCAATGTGTTGTATTTTTCACATTGTCTGTGTGTAAAATACATATGTAAGCATAGATTACACAAAGGATCCTGCACGCCAAGCTGGATACAAATAGAAATCCCTGGAAACAATTCTTTCTGCGCTTAAGAGCAGCTTCCTATTGCAACGCTGGAGGATTTGTCACCATTACTGGATATGCTGCAGAAGCACAGCAAAGCAGTGACTGTGTGTAGTCGGTTGCAACGTTAGAGCTCACGATCGTGAAGGCAAGAAACTGGATTAATCTTTTCATCGTTTTCCATCCTGGCGGCAACGTGAGGGATCCCATGTATCCACCAAACAAAGACGCCAGGCATGGATTGCAGCGGTGAGACGAGCGGATATCGAGTTCCGTGCAATCCCCAGCTTTTTGTTGGTTTGCTCGCGGCATTTTCTCTCCGGTGAGTTCTAAAGTAATTCATATCACTATCCGATTGTTCAGTCTGACGTCACTAGCCGTGTCTGGGCCTAAACTCTGCTGCAGGTCCATATATCAAATGATCACTGTGGCATTACTGAGAGTTAAAACACTGTCTTAAGTCTTTCATCTTTAATAAAATTATCAGCGTTCTGCTCTACCAGGTGTAACAACTGAGTTAAACATCCAGGCATCCATGACAATGGAATTTATGACATATGAGTTAGAAGTTAGCAGCAAGTTAGCTCGCTAGCTTCTATCTAAATACAATATAGCATGTCCTGACTGCGGGGTTTTGGAAACAAATTAAAACGTACAGCTTTCTTATCACTTCCAACATAAATGAAGACAGAAAACTAAACAGCAGTGACATTTGTAGGGTTACTGAACTTGGGCTAGCTGGTATATAATGATGTGCTACGTGACCGCTAGCGACACAGCTATGTTAGCATAATATAAACACGCTAACTTTTTTTCCACTCGATAAAAGTTAACGTGAGTGTTCTCGGTGGTCAGGAACAAATGTAATCGCATGGCAGGATGCTGTAAAAGGACCAAACTAAAAGGCTTTTAGTGGGTTTTTTTTTCAATGCGCTGCGGTCATAGATAATGAGATAAAACATGCTAATGTGTGATGCTGCAGAACCACGTCATGTCGACTGAGTAGCTTTTGATTTGGCATTATTGCAGGCAAACCAGCATATGAAATGGATGTAACAAATCCAGTGGTGATGGGAGTGACAGCGTCACGGAAGCTGAAGGGCAGACGAAGGACTGTGTGTGCAGTCAACAGGGCAGAGCAGAAATAAACCGGCTGTTGGAGGAGAACAGACTGCTTCGAGCACAGTTGCAAAAGACAGAGCTGAATGAAACTTTCTTAAAGGACGATACCGAAAAAGTAAGATATTACACTGGACTATATTGTTATGCAGTCTTAATGTCCCTCTTCAACACTGTCAAAGATTTCCTGCCAATATCGAAGAAACTGACAGGTTTCCAAATGCTCTTACTCACACTAATGCGTCTGAGACTTGATCTTCCAGTCCAGCATCCTTGTCATCTATTCCATGTGTCACTGTCTTCTGTCTTCACCGATACCGTTGATGTTTTGGGCAGACTGACAGAAAGAAGGATGACCTCAAAAAGTGATATAGTCCAGACAGAGCTTACAAATGATGGGCCATTTGCTAAACCTGCAGCACACACTGCTTTCTATGTGAAAGAACCATTCTGTGAGAAAAACTCTACTGCTCATTTGATCTATGACCTCTGAAAAACAGTTCATGATTTCCATTACTATTCAATTATAAAAAAAAAAGTACATTCCCTGGGTTATACAGCACTGATATGCAAAGCTTAATTGTATATCTGTAACTCTAGAACTGCAGTATTTATAGTTTTCTTAGTTTAATATTTCAATTTCATATTCTTCTTCTAAGTATAAAATCCCTTTTGTTATATTTGTCTCGTTAATTTAACTGAAATACACTGAAAATTGCTCACAAATTAAGGTTTATGTGTCAATACAAATGCAGGTTTTATTGCTGGGAGCTTCCCGTGATGCACTGACTATTTCTTCTTCCATGACACTAATGTTTTGTCTTTGCTTCATCATTTATGTACTGTACTGTATCCCCAGTTTTCCAGCGAGGGCTGCGTACATTTTGATTGCATTAACGTTTTTATCCAGCCTTTATGTGCAATAAAGTATAGCCAATCAGAAGCTGCAAAATTCAAATGTAGTTACTGACAGGCCAAAGTGCAACAGGGAAGAGATTAAATGGGATCAAAGGGAGTGGCATTATAAATTCCTTCCTTCCTGAGATTCAAATCCTCCAATCAAAACGGTGCCAGCAATGCAAAGACAGATTTCTTTAAAAGATTGGACACAATAACAAAGTCAGTCGTTTATTTATTAAAGCACTGTTAATAATTTTAGTTGCTGCTATTTCAAATAAATGTTTGGTACAACAAATTTCTCCGTGTTCTGTCTCAGGCTTTATTCGGGCCCTGGTACTAGAGCTATGGTCTGTTCTTGAGTGCAGCAGTGACGACATCAGAGTGGTCCGTCCCAAACCAACTCCCATTGACCCCACAGATAGGAGTTGCATTAAGGTATTGTATGTATGTGCGTGCGTGTGTGTGTGAGAGAGAGAGGGAGAAGGAGAAACTTCCTGGAGCCCACAATGCCCCAATTTTTAGATATCTACATAATAGTACAGACACAGATCTCTTAGAAGTTTTGCTTTTCCATCATGTTTTTAGCTCACTGGTTACAAAGGTGTTTAAATTGATTAAAATTAAATTGATTCCAATTATTATTAACCCAGGACTCAGAATAGTGGTCCATGTGTTGCTGTGATACCAGCAGCCATGTAGAAAATTCACTTGTGAATATTCATATTTAAGAAACTGGCAATAGTGATTTTGTTAACAAGAAAGGCTTTTTGCTGATTGGTTTATGGGTGTCTGGGCAAATAAGCCTTACTTTCATAAGACTGCATTTTTAGTTATGTTTTTGGCAGAATTTCTCTCAGGAAAGCTTCAACAAGCTCCAGCGTGAGCCTGTCTGTGTGTGTCTGATGCTTGGCCTCTGACAGCAGCCAAGTCATCTCTCTCAGAGAGACTAGCCAAGTGAATACGGACAGCCAGTGATGTGTAAACTGTGTCCTGCCACAGGCGACTTTAAAGTCTGCCTTATCAGTGGGTTATACATATATGCTGAGGTCAAAGGAAAACTAAATATACACACACCAGCACTTTGGTGAATTAACTCGAGTCTTTGCTTTAATCTGTGCTAAGTACAGTAGGAGGTTTGGTAGTACATATGAAGATAAGTTCACACATGCACAGAAACATCAGAAGACACATGAAAGTATAGATATTTCTATTTTAGAAAAAAAAAATCCATCGTATCTTGTTTTTTTCTTTACGTTTCTTTGAAGCTGTTTAATATAATCTAAGTTGTAGCTCGTTTGTGCAAGTGTCTCTCTTTTTTTCCTTTGATGCTTTTGATGATATGTTTTCCCTGTTCTACCAGACCCAGTGAAAAATGCAGGGAGCTTTCCTGTAGTTTAATATTCTTCAGGCTGCAATAGGTTTCTGCTCAACCACTCTGCTCAGAATATATGTCTTATTCAGTTTTGAGAGTGTGGTAAACCATGTTTTATCTTTGCAATCATAAATTCTTTTTACATTTTGTTTTGCTTTGAATACTACAGATATTATTTGTCATATTATCGGTAGTGTTTGTAGTTGAATAGTGTTATATTATTATTATGTGTTAGGATTTGATCAATCCATGACGTGCACAAATGCATTCACAATGGTCTTTAAAAGCAAATACATTTTTTCTCTCTAACAGCTGCTGTATTTACTTTCCTCTTCAGTCCTTCCTGTACTTGGTCAACCTCCTCTCCTCTTCCCAGTCGGTGTGGCAACTGCTGGGCCGACAGTCTTTGGCCAACAAAAGCGAATACACCCTGAGGGAGATGCCAACCTCCATACCTGTAAGTGTTTTTCTTCTTCTTCTTTTCCACACACTGCAGTTTTTTTTTGTCATCCATCTGAGGGCATGTTTGCACTTTTTATTTGGCCTCCAAACACCACCCACCCATTTGTTTTACTTCAAACGCATTCAAATAAACCCTCTCACACTGAGACTGATATACGTTCTCCACCTTACCCATTGTAAATTTCCACACAGTTTTCGTTTTGCACCCTATCCGGTGCATTCTTGTTCAAAGCCTCTCATTTTACTCCACAGGATTTGATTGACAGACTGATTGCCGTGAATTCGGATGGGAAGATTCATTCTCTCTTCCACTACGAAGAGAGTCACACATTCGGCCTAAGGTGGGATTCATTTTTTTTTTCATATTACTTAACATGGTAAATGGCCTGTATTTATATAGCGCTTTACTAGTCCCTAAGGACCCCAAAGCGCTTTACATATCCAGTCATCCACCCATTCACGCACACATTCACACACTGGTGATAGCAAGCTACATTGTAACCACAGCCACCCTGGGGCGCACTGACAGAGGCGAGGCTGCCGGACACTGGCGCCACCGGGCCCTCTGACCACCACCAGTAGGCAACGGGTGAAGTGTCTTGCCCAATGACACAACGATCGAGACTGTCCAAGCCGGGGCTCGAACCGGCAACCTTCCGATTACAAGGCGAACTCCCAACTCTTGAGCCACTATCGTACTTCCCCACTAACATCAGTGGGGAAGTACATGATATCAGATTATCACCTGGTGACTGCACACACACTTCAGCCTCTGGCAATAGGAGACTGGCATGGTTCTTTATACTTTGATTACCCAGCATTGAAAGGCTGATGAAAGGATTTCTCTGGATAAGAGAGAAATAAGCTGGTGTGTGTGTGTGTGTGTGTGTGTGTGTGTGTGTGTGTGTGTGTGTGTGTGTGTGTGTGTGTGTGTGTGTGTGTGCTTGTGTAAATACTCACATCAGCCTGTATAAAATACAGCAATGCATAAGTGTTTTGAATGAATAGAAATGTGACACATGAGAAGGTGTGTCTGTGACTGTTCCTGTATAACTTATTTTCAGACTAGTTAACAAGTTATGCTCCGGTCATTTGATGTTACCAAGATAGATGTCCTTTTGTAATATAGTTAAATTTTCTTTGTACATTTCATTTATCCACCATCATACATTAAGCCAAGAAGAGTTCATTATACTAACAAGAGGTATCAACGCTGGGCCAAAGTGCAGCACGTGGTTAAAGTTTGTAATCCAGCCGGGGTGTAAATATCACTCAGCAGCCAGTCGCAGAGATGAAGCAGGCAGCATCAACACATAAATCTACTCTACCCGGCTTAAATCAAAAGACCACCTCTGACTGAAAAGCTGTAGATTTTACTTTTTTGCACAAATTAATTCAGATTCACACTAATTCTGTTCACAGCTCCAACAAAATGAGGAAGAGGAGGGGGAGAAACACAAGTAGATTGAAGTACAATTGGATGAAAGTCGAGGAGAAGGAAGTTTAGGATGAGGAGGAAGAAAAGCAGCAGGAGCATCTTTAGGGATCCCTATGATGTCATTGAGGTTTATTTCATTAATATTGTCCTCTCACAAAGAAAGATGACTTGTTTTAGTTCACCTACCTACTTCCTGTATTAAATAGTGATGTGCAAAATGTTGTGGAAAACCACGGAGCAGGCACGTATAGTGCATCTGCAGGTAAATGAACATCAGATCTCTCAGACTAAAATCTGTATTATACTTTTAGTCTTAAGAACATATGTTGTATATTTATCACCCTTATGATAAAACCCATGTCAGCCATTGGTTTATGGACTTTGTATTTAGAAGCCTCAACATTTGCTTTATTGCTATCGCTATGTTGTTTTTTGTGAGCCTTTTAGGACCATATTAGGACGAGGGATCAGAATCTGGAGTCGTGCACACTACTGTTTCATTTAGCGTGTATCCATAAGATTTGTGCAGCAGATCCAAGTTGTGCCTTGAAAACAGGAAGGTTGTCTGCATAGAGGAGAACTTTAATAGCAGGCTTGTACAAAGTGAGGCTTTGTGCTCACATTTGCTGCAAACACTCGTTTTAATTCTGTTACCCTGTTTTGATGCAGAATTGAGTTGAAATCAGGCACCTTCTGTTTTAATGTGTTCTTGTGAATTGATTGTGTATCGCATACATTTGATTTGACTTTCTGCGAGACAACAGTCGTCCGCTGGCCAAAAAAAGTTTTCCAAATACCTCCACGTGATCAAGCCTGGATTTAGAAAACAATAGCAAAAAAAATCTGCACCTCCTGCTTCACATGCAATTTGTGTTTGTGTGTTCAGAGGCGGCGGCGAGAGGGGAGACCTCGGCTCATCCAGCTGGAGAGCCTGACCAGGAGGAGTCGAACATTAACTCTGCTCTTCCAGGGCACCCTGCAAAAATAAAAAAGAGGACAATTTTTAGATTGATGTTTTGTTTCCTTTACAATATTGTAAAGGAAACAAAACATCAATCTAAAAATATTTAAAACACAAATTACAACAACAATTTCAACCATCAACTCAAATATTTGGTTCTAATTGAACAGAAATTTCTATGAACTTGCAAGAACTGTGTAGGACATGAAACAGTGTGTGTCAGATCCTGAATTTGAAATTTCCACTGAAATCACGGGTAAGAGGCAAGTGGAACCAAGCTGACTTCTGCTAAATGGGTCAAACTGGGCAGAAAGTACACAAACACATAACATCCTTATAGAATATGATGTAACACTATAGATCAACTTACCTCAGAATATATAAAGCATATAAACAATTACAGCAATATGATGCAACAAACACAGCAGTGCTACTAATCCAAAATACTCATAGAACTTCATAGAACTGAAACAAACATTTATTTTTAGGCCTTCGTCGCGTCGCTGTGACGTAATCGGCCTTAAAATGCGGCCTTTAAGGCTGCAGACCCTGAATTGGGATACAGCCTCTGAATCGCTGCATCTTGTAGCTGTGTCGTCTTAAATTGGTCATGTGATTTTGACGCGCCGACGCGTCCGGCAACCCCAGAGGTTTAACTTAATATTTAAGTGTCTCTTGGTTTTAGACTAGTTGTTTAGTCTAATTTGATGTTTTAAACCAGAAAAGGAAGAAGAGGGCTTAGAATTACAGGTAAGAACTGCTCAGTGGTATGTGATAAACTGTAAATGTAAAGCTTACAGGTCAGTCCTCATGTTTTTAAATCAGATTTTGAGTCTGTACATGGCACATTATGCTTTTGCATGTTGTGAAATGTGCTGCAAAACAAACTGAGGTAAACTAACTGGTTTACTGTGATGGATTTAAAGTGCGTGTGACTGGTGCGCAGTGGCTGTGGTGCTCACGGTCAGAGTTCAGTCACAAAGAGGGTAACAGAGATGAATTTAAAGTTAAGGTGATGGTGCTTAGATTCATTCACAGACTGAAACCTTCACACCAACTTTATCCTGTGTCTCTTAGTTTTAGACTAGTTGTTTAGTCTATTTTGATGTTTTAAACCATATCACAGGGTTTTTACTTCACCATTTACGGGGTTTTAACAAGCAAACAAAAGACAGATCGTGATGTTTGAAAATGTTTTGGAAATATTCTTTAAAGATTAGATGTAAAATACGCAGAGGATAAATTCAATTGGTTTATTAGTTTATTACATAAGTTGAAAAAAAGTTAAACAAGTAAATAAAGAAACAACATAAAAGAAAAGTAAACAAAACAAATCGGTAAATAAAGGAAAATGGTAATAAGAAGGGAAAAAAAAAGAAAAGAGAAAACCCCAACAATCCCCTCTGAGCAAGCACTAGGCGACAGTGGGGAAGAAAAACTGCCTTTAAACGGGCAGAAACTTCCGGCAGAACCAGGCTCACGAGGGGCAGTCAACTGCCGGGACTGGTTGGGGTGAAAAAAGATGAAGGAGAGAGGGAAGAAGTGTTAGGAGAGAAGGGGAGAGGAGAGGTGAAAATTAAGATGGAACAGAGGTGGAGGGAGACGAGGTGACGTCAGCAGTAGAAAAAATAGAAAAAGTAGAAAGAGCAGGAGTGTCCCTCCTCCAGAAGAAGCGGAAACGTTTTTTCTTCTTTTCCATGAGCTTTTCCACGACCACTTTTTTCTCTAGGATGAGGGTTCTCAACTGATCGGTTGTTTCTTCAACTTCCTTCTCAAGTTTCTGGCATCTTTGCTCCATTTCTTTTAATAGATTGCACTTGTCTGTATTTTGCTGTTGTTTTTCCTTGTGCATCTTTTCTAACTGCTCATTTCTTCTTGTGATTTCTTGAAGCTTACGCTGCAGGTCTTCATTTATTTTCTCTTGTTGCTGCTTTTGTGCAAGCATTTCAGCGTTTTCGCGCTTCAAGTTGTCTGAGTCCTGGATAATACGTTTTTTTTCTTCTTCCTGTTGCTCTTTCTCTTGAAGAAGCTCTTTTTTTTTGCACTCTGTTTCATCCAGCCTGACTTTCAGCACTTCGTATTTTTTCTTTATGCCTTTGAGTTGGTCCTGCATTTGTGTGACCCCTTCCTTTTTCTGTCCGAGGATTTGTGCAGTTTGTTCCATAGCTTCATCAAGCGTTCCTTGGAGCGCCTGATTCTTTTGCTCCATGTTTTGGAGATCCCTTTGCATCTCCCCAATAGTAGCATTCGCGCGTTGAAGCTGGGCAGACGTTTCTTTTAATTCAGCACTCTTTGTCTTGTTTTCCTTCATCAGGAACAAAATCTTCTGTCGTGCTTCACCAAACTTTCCTTCCCAGGCCTCACTAATAATTTTTGTGTAAGGCTGGCGTTGCTGTTGTTTTTCCAGCTCTTGATTTCGTGCTTCCAATTGTCTGCACTTCTCCTCCAGTTGAAGCTTCTCTTCTTCAATTTGTTTAATTTTTGCATGTAGGTCGGAGTTTTCCTGTAATGTCCTTTGGACTGATGAGGCACCAATGGATCGTGTCATATCAGGCTTCCCTCTTGAAGTGAGTGGCCGGCCAGACCTCGAAGGAGAGGCAGCAAGATTGTTTATTCTTTGTTGGCATTTTCGTGGATACATTTTTAATCCTGTGCACAGTGACTCTGAAGAGGTTTACAAATACTTTCAAATATATCTCTGGTCGAACGTTTGAAGGCTGCGAACAAACTGACTAAAACTTGCTGCTCCTGACCCCTATTTATAGAAAAGGCTCAAAGGCATGTGCTTGTGACATCATCACATGTCCTTGTGACATCATCACATGTCCTTGTGACATCATCACTCTTCATGAATCAGATTGTCACATGACATTTTAGAATGCGCCCCCTGCCGCCATCACAGTAGGCCAGACAAAGGATACAGCTTCAGCTATGGTGGTACGTGTGTAGTCGGTTGCAATGTTAGATCTCACGATCGTGAAGGCAAGAAACTGGATTAATCTTTTAATCGTTTTCCATCCTGGCGGCAACGTGAGGGATCCCATGTATCCGATATCACCAAACAAAGACGCCAGGCATGGATTGCAGCGGTGAGACGAGCGGATATCGAGTTCCGTGCAATCCCCAGCTTTTTGTTGGTTTGCTCGCGGCATTTTCTCTCCGGTGAGTTCTAAAGTAATTCATATCACTATCCGATTGTTGAGTCTGACGTCACTAGCCGTGTCTGGGCCTAAACTCTGCTGCAGGTCCATATATCAAATGATCACTGTGGCATTACTGAGAGTTAAAACACTGTCTTAAGTCTTTCATCTTTAATAAAATTATCAGCGTTCTGCTCTACCAGGTGTAACAACTGAGTTAAACATCCAGGCATCCATGACAATGGAATTTATGACATATGAGTTAGAAGTTAGCAGCAAGTTAGCTCGCTAGCTTCTATCTAAATACAATATAGCATGTCCTGACTGTGGGGTTTTGGAAACAAATTAAAACGTACAGCTTTCTTATCACTTCCAACATAAATGAAGACAGAAAACTAAACAGCAGTGACAGTGGCTGCAAATTTTACCAGGGTTTTAGTCAAATGCCCCCCTGTGATTTTACCTGCACCCTGCGATTTGATTTTTAGTTATTTTAACAGCAAACTGAAGAAAAGCCTTGACTCCGTTGCTCCACTCACCACCAAAAAGATTAACGTAAAACATGCATCACCCTGGAGAAACGAAGAAGTCAAAAAACTCAAAAGAAATTGCAGGGCAGCAGAAAGGAGATGGAGGAAAAATAAAAATAATATCAACCATCAAATATTTTCCGAGCAATTTAAAATGTACAATAATACATTAAGGAAGTCAAGAAATTCATACTTCGCCAAAATAATCAGTATTAACAAAAATAATCCCAAGGTCCTCTTTTCCACCATAGATCATTTATTTAACCCTGATTTTAACAGCTCCCAAAGAACCCCCACAGACTCGCTCTGTGAGCAGTTTGCAGACCACTTCAGGGGAAAGATCAGCGCCATCAGATCTGATATTTTATCTAATCGCGATATGATTGTAAACACATCTGAGGGCTCGATTGTACCTGAGGAGACACTGGACAGCTTTGTCCTGGTTAATGCTGAGAACTTTCAGAAGGTTTTCTCCACAGTGAGACCCACCACATGTCTTTTAGATCCAATCCCCTCTTCACTCTTTAAAACACTTTATGGATTTTTTGAGGCTGAGCTTTTATACATGATGAATTGCTCTCTTCAGTTGGGTGTCTTCCCTGCTGCCTTTAAAACGGCGGTGGTGAGGCCCCTTCTGAAGAAGAGCAATTTGGATTGTAATGATTTTAATAACTACAGACCTGTATCCAACTTACCATTTTTAAGTAAAGTCTTAGAAAAACTTGTTTTTACTCAGATTACTGATTTTCTCAATGATAGACAGATCCTGGAGATATTCCAGTCTGGATTTAGGGTGAACCACAGCACAGAGACGGCTCTCCTAAAGGTTTTAAATGATCTTAGATGTAACTGGGACGCCCAAAAGCTCTCAGTCCTGGTGCTGCTGGATCTAAGCGCAGCCTTTGATACAGTAGACCACGCTATTCTTTTAAACAGACTAAAACACATGGTGGGCCTCTCTGGTGCTGTACACAACTGGTTCACTTCCTATCTCTCTGACAGATCTTTTATGGTGAGTATGGATACATGCTCCTCTAAGATCCATAAAATGACATGTGGTGTGCCTCAAGGGTCGGTTCTAGGCCCTGTACTTTTTAATTTGTATATGTTGCCTCTCGGCAGTGTCATCAGGAGGCATGGAGTGAACTTCCACAGTTACGCTGATGACACGCAGCTGTACATCTCCGTGTCTCCTGATGACACCAGACCAATGGATGCCCTTTTTAACTGTATCTTGGATATAAGATCTTGGATGGCAGAAAACTTTTTACAGCTTAACCAGGACAAAACTGAAGTTTTAATTGTCGGTCCTGAGGCTCAGAGAGAGAAACTCTTGTCTAAATTAGAGGCATTTTCACTATGTCCTTCGCTACAAGTGAAAAACCTGGGTGTTATTTTTGACTCTGAGCTTGGTTTTATCCCACATGTTAAACATGTAACCAAAATTGGATTTTATCATCTAAAAAATATAGCCAGAGTCCGCCCTATTCTCTCTCGGGCCAACACGGAGATGCTGATGCATGCTTTTATTGCCAGTCGCATTGATTACTGTAATGCCCTGCTCTCTGGTCTTCCTAAGAAGAATATTTCAACTTTACAACTCTTGCAAAACTCGGCAGCTCGTGTGCTGACGAAGACCAGAGGGCGGGCCCACATTACACCGGTTTTAGAATCGCTGCATTGGCTCCCCGTGTGTTTCAGGATCGATTTTAAAGTTCTTTTATTGGTTTTTAAATGTCTTAATGGTCTTGGGCCTTCTTATCTCTCAGATCTGCTTTTACCATACGAACCCTCGCGGACCCTGAGGTCCTCTGGTACTGGCCTTTTGATTGTCCCTAAAGTCAGGACACATACTCACGGAGAGGCAGCTTTTCAGTGGTATGGTCCTCGTCTGTGGAACAGCCTGCCGGAGGAGCTCAGGGCCGCAGAGAACGTACATGTTTTTAAGAACAGGCTCAAGACCCACCTTTTTAATTTAGCTTTTACTTAGCGTTTATTTATTTTTTATGCTTATTTATTCTATCCTGTTATTCTATTATTAATTTAGGATTTACCTAATATTTTTTGATTTTATTCTTATTCATTTTTTAATCTTCTTACTCTATTTATATTTATATTTATATTGTATCCTGTTCTTATTTATTTTATCATTTTACCCTGTATATATCGTATTGCGTCATATCTCCAGTGTTTCCTCGGAGGGCGCTCTCTGCACCGGGGCTGTTATTGACCGTGGCTGCTGGTCTCTGGGGTCCTCTCAGCCTGGTTGGGGGGCTCCTTGGCCTCCCTCCGGCTGTGTGCCCAGCCCGGAGGCTGCGGTCTGTGACCGGCTCCCGGTGCAGACGGCTCTCTGTTATAATGTTTCCTCACTTGGCTCATGCGAGCCCAGCCCAATTTTTACTCTTTAAGTGTGCGCGTGTGTGTATGTGTGTGTGTGGGTGGGGGTGGGGGGATATATGTGTATTGAGAGTGTGGGGAGTGAGTTGGAGGGTGGGGTGGGCTGCTTTTAACTATGTAAAGCACTTTGTGCTACATTTTTTCTGTATGAAAAGTGCTTTATAAATAAAGCTTGATTGATTGATTTGTAGGGTTACTGAAGTTGGGCTAGCTGGTATATAATGATGTGCTACGTGACCGCTAGTAACACAGCTATGTTAGCACAATATAAACACGCTAACTTTTTTTCCACTCGATAAAAGTTAACGTGAGTGTTCTCGGTGGTCAGGAACAAATGTAATCGCATGGCAGGATGCTGTAAAAGGACCAAACCAAAAGGCTTTTAGTGGGTTTTTTTTCAATGCGCTGCGGTCATAGATAATGAGATAAAACATGCTAATGTGTGATGCTGCAGAACCACGTCATGTCGACTGAGTAGCTTTTGATTTGGCATTATTGCAGGCAAACCAGCATATGAAATGGATGTAACAAATCCAGACTGGGCACCAACACTGCACATGGGGCACGACGACAAACCTGTGTCAGACTCGGACCGGCACGCAAGGCGTATGCAACGGAAGCGAAAAAGAGCACCCATTGCAGGTAAACACCCCCCTCTGAAAACATACTAAATTGCTCTTATGGTACACTAATCCGCACATAACTTAAAGATGAATCACACACCTGTCATTGGAATATTGGTGTACATTAACCTTAAGTCTATGCACTATTTTTTATCTTACAGGCTTGATGATCGATGAAGGTCTGACAGAAGAACAACAACCATGTCATGGAGGCAGTGGACAGCAGTTGTGTTGGACAAGTGGAGGTTGACGTACCAGCTGCAAATGTGGACAGTGGTGATGGGAGTGACAGCGTCACGGAAGCTGAAGGGCAGACGAAGGACTGTGTGTGCAGTCAACAGGGCAGAGCAGAAATAAACCGGCTGTTGGAGGAGAACAGACTGCTTCGAGCACAGTTGCAAAAGACAGAGCTGAATGAAACTTTCTTAAAGGACGATACCGAAAAAGTAAGATATTACACTGGACTATATTGTTATGCTGTCTTAATGTCCCTCTTCAACACTGTCAAAGATTTCCTGCCAATACCGAAGAAACTGACAGGTTTCCAAATGCTCTTACTCACACTAATGCGTCTGAGACTTGATCTTCCAGTCCAGCATCTTTGTCATCTATTCCATGTGTCGCACAAAACACTGTCTTCTGTCTTCACCGATACCATTGATGTTTTGTATGCCCACTTAGGAGCACTGGTGCACTGGCCTGAGAGGCACTGTCTGCAGGCGACAATGCCTCCACAGTTTACTGAAACTTTTGGAAAACGAGTAGCAATCATTGTTGACTGTTTTGAGATTCGAACAGAAAGACCATCTAATTTAAAGGCACGCGCACAAACATACTCTCATTACAAGGGTACACAGACCATAAAATACCTCATCGGGATTACACCCCATGGAGCTATTTCTTTCATTTCCAGGGGATGGGGGGTCGTGCATAGAGCAGGGCGATATGGCCAAAAATATTTATCACGATATATATTTGAAAATTTGCGATAACGATATAACCGACGATATAATTGATGCGAGACAAAATACAACTCCACAACATTACTAGCGCAAAAAGACAACCTTCCATTTATTTTCACTTAAACAAGAAGCTGGTTTTTATGTACATTAAAGCTTTATAAAAATGTAACAGTGCAAATGCAAATTCCTTGCTGAAAGTTTAACCAAAAGGCATTTCCAGTAGAAATGGGCTGACATATCCTGAGCATAACCATGTATAATATCCACTGAAGTTAAAAAGAGGTGCTTTGCAACATTAAACTGCAGTGTGCAGTACGCATTTTTCGGACCATAAGGTGCACGGGATTATAAGGCACATTAAGCGAAACAAAGCAGTCAGATAAATCAAACTTTATTAAACTCATTCTTCTTGCTTCCTCCACTTCTGTACCATTGATTCATTAATGTTGAATTCTCTGGCAGCTGCTCTATTCCCATGTTGTTGCAGTATATTAATGACTAACCTGGTATTGTGGATAGATTATCTCAGTTGTTCTCCTGACTGAAGTTTGGTCCGTTTACAGCATCCTGCCATGCGATTGCATTTGTCTCTAACCATGAAGAACCTTCACGTTAACTTTTATAAGTGGAAAAGTGTTAGTGTTCGTCCTCCAGCTTCACTGTTTATGTTATGCTAACATAGCTGTGTCGCTAGCGATCACGTAGCACATCATTATATACCAGCTAGCCCAACTTCAGTAACCCTACAAACGTCACTGCTGTTTAGTTTCCTGTCTTCATTTATGTTGGAAGTGATAGCAGAGCTGTACGTTTTAATTTGTTCAGAAATCTCTCAGTCAGAACATGCTATATCATGCTTAGGTAACTAGCGAAACTAGCGAGCTAACTTCCGCTAGCTTCCTGCTAACTTCTAACTCCATTAAATGTAATAACTTTTTGTTTTCATGGAAGTTAAACTTTATAGTTACACCTGGTAAAGCAGCAATGCTGATCGTTTTACTAAAGATGAAAGAATTTAGACAGTTTTTAACTCTCAGTGATGCTGCAGTGTTGTTTGACCTGAAGCATACGGAGTTTAGGACCCAGATTACTCCCAGATTTAAGAGCATCTTAGTCCGACAAATACGACAATAACGACGACCGCTTTCATGTTCTGCAAAAAAATGTGCTTTGTCGTGTATCTGACAGACAAACACCAAACCAGTTCCACATCACGGAAGTTGCACCATTTTTACAAACCAATTCTGGTTCATCTGTTTCACTCAACAATCGGCCATGTGCGTATGAAAACAAAGGCACTGCGCATGCGCGTTTTACTCCCATTCTATCGCGATATTTCATTTTCCTATCGTTGCCTAACATTATACCGGTATTACCGTGAATGGTATAATATGGCCCAGCCCTAGTCGTGCATCAGATAAACACATCATAGAGAGATGTGGCATTCTTCAAAAGCTGTTACCAGGGGACGTAGTATTGGCTGACAGAGGCTTTGACATCAGAGATGCTGTAGGAATGATGTGTGCGGAGGTCAAGATTCCAGCTTTCACAAAAGGCTACTGTCAACTTGATGCAAGGGACGTTGAACAAACGAGAGCAATTGCCCACCTGAGAATTCATGTTGAGCGAGTAATAGGTAGTTTGCGCAACAAGTTCAAAATGTTACACACAGTCTGATTACTCTTATCATGTGAGGCTGAAGACACAACACTTCTTGATAAGATCGTTAAGGTTTGCTGTGTTTTTGTTAATATGTGCCCCAGTGTTGTTGTCAAACCAGGGCCAAATGACACTTGCTCCTGTTGAGTATTCTTAAAGCTGTTCTTTTGGATGTACTGTACATTGTAAATAGTTGTACTTTGTGTGAAGTTGTTTTAATAAAACAAAAAAGAATAGTATATTTGTTTGTTTTTCTTTATTATAGATCTATTCACATGTACACAGCAATCACATAAAAATGAAATGCAAACTATTTACATCGCACCACACAGCTGTCATCAATCTTTAACCACAACATGAAACATTACAGGCTATTTAGAGCAGCACGTTGTTTCGAGAAGTATTTCCCAACAAGTTCAGGAAGGCACATTTTACGAAAGAAGTCTTGTGCTTTCTTTAAGCGCGGTTTCCAGAAATCCACAGCAGGGAAGACGCGAGTCACAGCAAGGTCTCTCTGTGTCCACACAACGAGGCCACAGTGGCTGGCGCCCGTAACAAAGACTCAGCGTCTCTGTTGTGTAAACACGCCAGTGATTGGGGTAATGTGGGTGACTGTGTAGTGTAGTTGGTGTAATAGTTTTCGACTCCACACAGTCACTGCTTTGCTGTGCTTCTGCAGCGTATCCAGTAATGGTGACAAATCCTCCAGCGTTGCAATAGGAAGCTGCTCTTAAGCGCAGAAAGAATTGTTTCCAGGGATTTCTATTTGTATCCAGCTTGGCGTGCAGGATCCTTTGTGTAATCTATGCTTACATATGTATTTTACACACAGACAATGTGAAAAATACAACACATTGCTATGGATTGATGCTGAAAGTGCTAATTGCACTAAAAAATTTAGCTGAAAAAAATAACACCAACTAAATAGATAAGCATGTCTGTTAACAAAAACCCCCAAACGCTTTACCCAACTGGGGTTTTTCAACTACCTCACTGACAGAATGAGCCCAGGTATTGCCAGTGCCACTGATGGAAATGAGCCACAGCAGCTCTTCAGCACCTACAAATGAGACCTGCCCACACCAACAAGCAAGAAGGGAGACCAGGTGGCGAGCATCGCCACACTTTCCAATCCAATAAACTACCATTGCAGTTAGTAGTAAGTGGTTGATTAGTGCAGCAACAACAAAAACACACTGAATGTCATTTTAAAATACACAAAATGTTTTATTTTACATTCTATCGAAGTTCCTGCTGGAAAGTGCTGTACTGTACAAGATGCTTCCCTCACCGCAAACTCAGGTTTACTGCTGGATAAATTTTATTTCCACATTAGTCAACTCAACAACCAAGACAGAGCACAATAGAGACAATAAGGGGGTGGCTGTAGCTCAGGCGGTAGAGCAGGTCATCTGCTGATCGGAAGATTGGTGGTTCGATTCCTGGCTTCCCCCAGTCTGCATGCCAAATATCCTTGGGCAAGATATTAACCCCAAATTGCTCTCCGATGCATCCATCGGAGTATGAATGTGTGTGAATGTTACTTAGAAAGCACCTAGAACAATGTGCTTGTGCGAATGGGTGTGAATGGGTGAATGCACAAGTTGTGTAAAGCGCTTTGAGTGCTCAGAAGAGTAGAAAAGCGCTATATAAGAACCAGTCCATTTACCAATATGTGCACTGGTCTAATGATGTTTATGGCTCCCAAAGTATCGAGTATTGAGGTCTATTGCACTGTTGACTATTTACAAAAGTATTGCACAAAAGGTATTGCACAGTGAGGTGAAGAGGCACTACAGCTTAGTTGTTCCCCCCTCCTTTGTCCTCCTGTTTCCCCTCCCTCTCCCCTCCAGAGAGGAGTTAAACAGTCTGATGGCGTGTGGGACAAAGGAGTTTTTAAGTCTGTTAGTTCTTGTCTTGGGGAGAAGCAGCCTGTCACTGAACAGACTCTTCTGGTTGTTAATGGCCGTGTGCAGAGGATGCCTGGCATTGTCCATAATGTCCATCAGTTTCTTTAGTGTCCTTTTCTCTGCCACTGTCACCAGGGTGTCCAGCTTCATGCCGACCACAGAGCTAGCCTTCCTGATCAGTTTTTCCAGCCTGGATGAGTCCTTCTTTGCTGTGCTGCTCCCCCAGCACACCACAGCATAGCACTTTAAGAATCTAAAAGATAACAAAATCTGATAGGTAAAAATAACATTTTGAACCAACTAGGTGGTTCCCAAAAATCTGGCGTGCTGTGAGTCCTTAAAAAAATTGAGGAAACCGGAAAAGTAGCAGGACTAAATAACTCTGTACAGCAGATGAACTGTATCTGGAAATCATGTCCTTAAGATGTAGAAAAATATAAAGAAAAGCAAAGACTTGAAGTACCTGAGAGATGCACTGGCCCTTTAATGGATCCATCTGCTGTTTGCTGAAGCCTCATCAGAAACGGTCTCAGTGGAAGGCTGTCAAGAAGCCATTTTTAGTGAAGAGAAACAGGGAGAAAAGGCTGAGGTATGGTAAATTACACGAGAACTGGACTATATCAGTGGCAACAGGTCTTACAGCATTATGAATTCATATTTGACATTTTTGGTTCAAATAATTGTTGATATGACTCCAACAGAGGGTGTTTACATCCATCTGTAAAACACGATGAAGGCTCTGCCAGTGGTGTTGGGAATCTTGAGAAAGCTGATGGAAATATGAACCAGATATTAAGATTTTCATTAATCATGCAGTCCCAGCTGAAAAGCATCTAGTTGGAAAAGGCATATTTTTATTCATTACGACAATGATCCCAAACACACGGTGAATGCAGTAAACGTATACCTAGATCAGTCATGGATTGGCCTCCCCAGAGCCCAGACCTCAACATTTATTAAAGCAGTGTGTTCCGGAAAGAGAGAGTCCAGGCTATGTTCGATAGTAAAGGTGGCCATACCAAATATTGACTTTCAAGTACATTTTTGCCTTATGTACTGTATTTCCATTTATGTTTGCACGTTTAAGTGAATTGCTCTGCCTATTTCCCATTTTCCCAGCAGAATATAATGAAATGAGGATGCCTCAAGACTTTTGCAATATTGTATCAGAAGGAGAAAAAAGGTGACAAATGTCCCAGTTCTTCGTGGTTAATCTTGTTAATGTTGCCTTCTGTTTTCTAATGGTTTCCTGCCAAAAACCCTAAAAAAGTGTTCTCCAACCTCGTGAATTGAAAACACTGGATTTGTTATAGAATAACTTCTAATTAGCTATTATTTCACAGAGGAAATAAGATAATCGATAAAAGAAAAAAAGACGTGAAAAGGAGACAATAAAAGAAGCCCCTTCCTTTCCCACATGTGCTAAACTTAGAGCCAAAGCCTCACCCTGCCGCTTTCCGCTTCATTAGAGCTGTTTAAACAAAACAAGTTTAAAATAGGGTTTCTATCTGAAACAGCACATGCAGTTAAAAGGCCAATGTGGAAAATAAATCCTTGTGATTATAGTTGAACAGGAAGCAGCACTTGCTCTGCCTTTCAGCCCCATTGAACAAGACGTCAGCAGCTCTATGGAGGTAGTTTAGTCTTTTTTACAAATTCAAAATTAAATATGCGAGCACTCAAAAATTAAGGTTCACTGAGAAATGTCCTCATTTTTTAAAAAGAAAGGCATATTCCTTGTTATTTAATACAACATTCAATTGATCAGAAATGTTAGAAATCATGGTAAATGGGCTCATCAATACAAAATCATGATTGTCTTTTTAATTGTATAACTTTGTAGACTACTTTTCCCAAACCATCACTCTAGTGCTCCACTGGCACCTCGTATTACTTAATGCAAGTAGTTTACAGGTGTTGTGTCGTGTCTTTCTACAGATGTAGAAAGGTCAGCTACTCAAGAGACCTTCCCCAAATCTCCCTCATCTTCATCTTCGTCAACGAGGCTCTGTCGGTGATCCTGCGCTCAGTCCACTCAGCTGTCAATCACACACTTGCTCAAGGAGGTCATCCTGGTGGACGACAACAGCGATGACGGTCAGTATAGATTAAATATTTTCTTCAGCTAATACCAAATAAGAAGAGTGGCTTTTTCGCCCTCTGATTAGAAGATGGTTTATAGTGAGTGAAACACAGAATTTCCATCTAAAATCCACTGAGTCATCAGCAGGATTTCTACTGAAAGCAACAAAATACACATCAAATTGTCATTCAGCATCCCAGAAATAATTATCTTATACAATAAGTGTCATGTAACCTGAATATAATTATATAATTAAGTTTTATATTATTATAAAACTGAAACTAGTGAATAACCTTTGCACTGTCCTCTTCCTGCTGTGACAAAACAAATTTCCCACGTGTGGGACTAATAAAGGTTATCTTATCTTATCTTATCTTATCTTATCTTAAAAAGGTGGCGCGGTCGTTGATGCTCAGGAAGCAGTAGACCCCCGTTGGTGTTGTTTAGAGTGAGTTGGAGCTTAAAACAGCACCGCAGGGAGCTGAGTGAGAACTTTTATGTCATCTCTCTATTTGCATGTGTGCTTCTGTATTTCTTTATTTATCAACTGTGTTGTTGTGGTGATGAATTTGTATGTTTTTTATGTTTGTTTTCAGCTTTTGATAGTGTAGCAGTGACAATAGTTGGCATACATTAGTGGTTATTTAGGATAGGATGAGCTAATAAGCCATCATGTCTTTGTATTTTGCTAGGAAAATGGGAAATAGATGCAGCAGTTTACTGAAACTTGCAAACATAAGATGCCAGATGCATCTCTCAGGTTGTGTGTCAGTTTTGTGTTATTTCTTAAGGACACAACTTTCAAATTCTGTTCGTCTGCTGTAGATGTTTTTATTTAAGCTGCCAGTTCTTTTGTCCTCTACTTGTTTAGTTTCTTGACATATGTCAAGTTTTTGGCTAATAGCTCTTTGGTAATCACCTTGCTGGTGTGTTATCGTTGTCATTTTTTGTGCAGGAAACAAATTGTGTATTTGTGACAAGCTGCTGGTAATGTGCCAGTAACGAATTTGTCCCTTGAGTTAGGTGCCTTTATTATGTGTGAATGATTCATAGGAACAAACAAATAAAGGACTGCACTGAAAATTATGATAAAATGATGTCCAAAGAAAAATTTGAAGGAGCTTCAGAAAGCCTGAAGAACGTGAAATAAATTACAGAATTAAAAGACAGTTCGGTTCCTTGGAAGCAAAATGTAAAGACAAAATGTTCACACATGGCTCTATGCAACTAAATAAGAGCTTTAGGATTGTCTGAAAGTATTTGTTTGGGTTTTTGCTCGTAATTATCTGCTCCACTCTATGTTCACCTGTTCCTTATTACCCGGCTGCTCTAAAGTGATTTCTGCCAATCTTTGTCAGCTCATCTGTGAGCTTGTTTCACTCATGCGCTCTGCAACAGTCCCTCATGTTATTCTCTGCTTCACAGGTTTTTTACTCATTTTCCACCCCTTGGGCTTTGTTCTCCCAATATCAGCTTTATTTAAATAAGCTTTCTTTATGGTGGTTTTGCTGATTTTCTGTATTCATTTGGAAAAGCTTACAAACCTAACACAAATAATTGGGGTATAACCCTCAATCTCATTGGGCCTGTTTGAGTGCACATATGTCAATGAACTTAAAAAGGGCTAGTATGTGCACTTTGCTAAAGAAATGCTTTGATTATATATATATATACAGTGAGTATATTTTCATAGGTACAGTGGGGCAAAAAAGTATTTAGTCAACCACCGATTGTGCAAGTTCCCCCACCTAAAATGATGACAGAGGTCAGTAATTTGCACCAGAGGTACACTTCAACTGTGAGAGACAGAATGTGAAAAAAAAATCCATGAATTCACATGGTTGGATTTGTAAAGAATTTATTCGTAAATCAGGGTGGAAAATAAGTATTTGCTTGGTGTGCAAAAATCAACTGTGGGAGCAATCATCAGAAAATGGAAGACATACAAGACCACTGATAATCTCCCTCGATCTGGGGCTCCACGCAAGATCTCATCCCGTGGGGTCAAAATGATCATGAGAACGGTGAGCAAAGATCCCAGAACCACACGGGGGGACCTGGTGAATGACCTGCAGAGAGCTGGGACCAAAGTAACAAAGGTCACCATCAGTAACACACTACAACGGCAGGGAATCAAATCCCGCAGTGCCAGACGTGTTCCGCTGCTGAAGCCAGTGCATGTCCAGGCCCGTCTGAAGTTTGCCAGAGAGCACATGGATGATACAGCAGAGGATTGGGAGAATGTCATGTGGTCAGATGAAACCAAAGTAGAACTTTTTGGTATAAACTCAACTCGTTGTGTTTGGAGGAAGAAGAATACTGAGTTGCATCCCAAGAACACCATACCTACTGTGAAGCATGGGGGTGGAAACATCATGCTATGGGGCTGTTTTTCTGCCAAGGGGACAGGACGACTGATCCGTGTTAAGGACAGAATGAATGGGGCCATGTATCGTGAGATTTTGAGCCAAAACCTCCTTCCATCAGTGAGAACTTTGAAGATGAAACGAGGCTGGGTCTTCCAACATGACAATGATCCAAAACACACCACCCGGGCAACAAAGGAGTGGCTCCGTAAGAAGCATTTGAAAGTCCTGGAGTGGCCTAGCCAGTCTCCAGACCTCAACCCCATAGAAAATCTGTGGCGGGAGTTGAAAGTCCGTGTTGCTCGGCGACAGCCCCAAAACATCACTGCTCTCGAGAAGATCTGCATGGAGGAATGGGCCAAAATACCAGCTACTGTGTGTGCAAACCTGGTAAAGACCTATAGTAAACGTTTGACCTCTGTTATTGCCAACAAAGGTTATGTTACAAAGTATTGAGTTGTATTTTTGTTATTGACCAAATACTTATTATGTAGTGTGAAGCGCTTTGGGGTCCTTAGGGACTAGAAAAGCGCTATACAAATGCAGGCCATTTACCATTTAGTGCTTAGTGGGTTGCCCTTTGTGTTCTTATCATGTTGTTTCACACAACCAATACTAAGGCTTGATGTGAGGTTTATAAAGGAGTGCAGGCTGCCAGTGAGAGAAGTGAGACAAAAGAGTTGTCATACTGGGAATGGTTGCTTAAGCTCACTCTGCTGTCCTTTCATATTTATCGACATGAATTCCAATTATTGTGATTGCATGAAAATAATTATGCAAGCTAGGCATAATGTGTCAGGCTTTGATTGTTGCTGCCAGAGGGGACTCTGGAACAGCATTTTTCTTTTTTTCCTCCTTTCTTCAGTAAAGAGGGCTGCAATGGATCTGATGTTAGAGAAGCTAAGAAAAAAATACAAGCACTTTCTTTAGCATGTAGGGATTCTTCTTAAACTCGCCAACTTAGCTGCAATGGTGATATATTCTTTTCAGGCTTTATTAGTCCTGACATCAGATCAAATACTGGAAAACTCCAGCTGGCAGACTGTTCAAGGATAGATGTGCAGATTATAAGCTAAACTGCAGATTCAAAGATCAACTAAAGATCAGTCTTTATAAGCATTTCTGACTTGTTTTGTTTGATGTGTTATCTTCATTTTCTGAACTGTAGAGCAACTGAAAGGTCCACTGGAGGAGTATGTGAACAAACGCTATCCCGGCCTGGTGAAGATTGTAAGGAACCAAAAGAGAGAGGGATTGATCAGGGCCAGGATCGAGGGTTGGAAGGTAGCCACTGCTGAGGTGACAGGATTTTTTGATGCCCATGTGGAGTTCACCCCATCATGGTGAGTGGGTCCTATCATCTAGCGGGAAGCACGGTGTTATTAACAGTCAGGAGTGAATTTTTGGTATTTGGAAAAAGGCTTATTTTAGTGTAAATTAAAGTGAAACACAGCATTCAAAAACAAAAATGACATGTACTCAAAATTAAATCTGGAAAAAAACATATCTTTGCCAAATGTATGAACATTGGAATAACTTATAGAGAGATACTCCCATACGGTTTATGACAAAATTTAATCCAAAGTGATTGATGGCCCTAATCATGACCTTTTGACCTCCCCCCTCCCCCCCGGAAGCGAGTAATGACCGTGACGAATTGCATCCGGAGAAGGGGGGGGGGGCGGGAACCCCCCGACATCCGGAGAAGGGGGGGCGAACCCCGGAAGCGCGCCATCTGTCGCTAAGCGTGTCGAATTGCATCCTGAGAAGGGAGGGGGGGTAAACCTCCGGAAGCGCGCCATCTGTTGTTGGGAAAAAAAAAGAAAAAAGTTTTTAGAGGGAGGAGAATAAAAGCAGAGAGGAGGAGTTCACAATTTCTAAGCCTCAGACACACAAGATGGATTTCATTCTGCAGCCCAGCAGCTCTCCTGTGTCCGATGAGATCTGCTCTCCCAAAGAAGAAGGCTTTGAATATGCCATATTCAAATACAGCATATTTACTAAGGAAGGCCTCGATCCGGACCTTATGACACTTCCGGAAATACTCCGGAATTGTCTAGTCATTTTCAGACCTGATGCGTCATGTTCCATATACATGAGGGGAGGGGTTTGGTTCCTGAAGCACAGCGGTGATGCAGCAGCTGATTTTGTGCTGTATAGAGAGACAGAGCGGCAGCTAGTTTTCCGCAAACTCATAGTCTGAATTCTGTTTCAATATTATGACGATTTTCTCTGTATTTCTTAATGGGAATAAAGAGTGACTTCCTGTAGAGATTTCAATAGTATTTTATTTTCCTATAATACAGACGCAGTAAAAAAAACCTTTAAGATGATCTGCCTAGCAACAAATTGCATTTTTAGGCTACACCATAGCTTGTGATGAAAAGAAGAACTTTCTATCCGCTTGTAACCTACAGGCTGCCTACCCCGTATGTGTAAAAATGAATAAATATCCCTTAGTGAATACTTTTCTTTGAATACTACTTTTCCTTTTGAGAATCCCTTTTACAAGGGACTGAAAAAACAAACCATAATTGCCGTGACAGGCGATCTTGTTTCACACACACACACACACACACACACACACACACACACACACACACACACACACACACACACACACACACACACACACACACACACACACACACCGCGGGTCAAGGAGGAGTGAGATATCAGATATCAGTTTTTTCTCAATGCTTATAACCTATAACGCGCCCCCCAAAACAATATTATTATTATTAAAACATCTATAAGGTAGGTTTTGCGCAGCCTGCTCCTTGTCAGACCAAAGTTTTTTTCTTCATTACTTTTAGCTACTTTTACACTGGGTTTTCTCAATAGACAGAAAATGAAAATGAGGAGTCAACAGCCGATATTATCATTGCTTGTAACCCGGTAAATAATTTCGTACATCTCCCCATAAAATAAGCCTTAGTGGAAAAAAGCTCATATTCGAATACGTTTATTCCCCTCTGTGGGAAAGAGTTTTTTTCTCAGAGTCAACCATGAGGCGAGTTTTGTCAACAGCAATTGTCCATTTGGTAAAACAAATATCCGCCTCTAAGTCGTATTTTACCGTTGCAGAATGTGGAAAACAGACAGCCCTCACAGGAGGCACCCAGGGGCCCACCTCACACACCATAGTTAAAATATTTAAATTTCAACTAAATTTGTAGTAATGATCGGATTTCCTCACTTATCTACACCACACTCCTTGATTTCTTATCGTTTCTTATCGTTCCTCTGTCCCTTAATAGAAACTATCCTCCCTTTCAGTTGTCTTTTGCACTTCCATATCGCAAAGCAGTTACTGTAGGTTATTTTCTGCTTATGCATTAATGTAATTAATTAACTTATTTATCCTTAAGTACGGTAATGACTTGAGTTCTAATGCTTTTTGTCTCTTGAGTTAGCCGTCAATGTGGGATTTTTTTACCCTTTTGTTCAGTTAAAGCTGCCTTTCATTCTTCAACGCAGCTTAAACTCTAATAGGTAAGCTTTCTTGTAATTTCTTAGTTCTGCAGGCTTCTTGAAAGACATCCGAGACTCTTCTTTGGATGCTGGATGCCTTTTGTTTTGTTTTCTGTCAAGATGATCCCACACTGCTTCGATTATCTTGAGGTTCGAACCCTGGAGAGATCAATCCATGACTGATGCGTTGTTTCATCCAGGCATACTTTGACTACAATGGCAGTATGTTTGCGATCATTGTCGTACTGAAAGTTGCTGCCAATCAGACATTACTTGGTATTACATGGTCGATCAAAATCTGGTGGAACTTTTCTACATTCATAATTTGATTAATTTGGATAAGAGCTCCAACAACACTGGCTGAAATCCAGCCTCAAAGCACGGTAGAGTATCCACGCTGTGTTAAAGACGGCTATAGACATTCACTGTTGTATCTCTCTTCGGACCTCTTCCATGCATATTTCAAATTTGGATTCATTACTCCATAAGACATATTACAGCTGATTTCTTTTTCCAGTCAATTTCTTGTGTAATTTGGCACACCTCAGCCTTATTTTTCTCTGTTCTCCTTCCTTAAGAATGGCTTATTAACAGCCACCCTTCCAACTCAGATAACTTTTGATGAAATGTTTACAGCACTTGAGTTACTCGCCACGGCCATCCTAAATGCTAAGAACACTAAACTTTAATTCTAAATTACGTTAACCAGAAAAAACAAGCCAAAGTCGAGATGTTGCTGAGCTGACCTGTGCTATGCTATGCCTTCTAAAGCACGTATAATGTAAACAGAACTGGTCTTTGCACAGAAGCCTGTGGAGCTTCATAATTAACCTCAGTGTGTGAAGAGCACTCTCCATTTAATAATAGCTGTAATAAAATGTTATGGCCGACGGTGTTAAACGCTGCACTTGGGTCTAGCAGGGAAGATTTCAACTTTTCAATACGAATGAAGGCTGAAAACTGATTAGATTAATGTCTGATGATCTTTTCTGTGCTTCTTCAAGTTTGTAACACCAAACATATTAAAGGATGATGTAAGGCTCACAGGAAGAGTTTAATTAGACACACATTTACTATTTTCTTTATACTCTTTCTTTCTTGACATGTTTAATATGATTACTATCAGAGGAGAAAATGACCCTTGTGTAGTTTAAAAAAGTTTTATTTAATCAAACTGTAATGTTGTTGAACTCTGACGGACGTGTCTTTTAATCTTGTCAACAAATCCTTAATCATCTAAATCTGCCATTTATCATCTAGTAAAATGTTCCCTCTGCTTCTGCTGCACATCTCCCCGGACACTCTCCGCTTCACCTGTCCTGTGCAGGTGGTCCAACCCCTGCCTGCCTCCTTAAACTGGGGTGTTTAAATCTCTTTACCTCTGTTGTGAACTTCACACAAAGTTTGTGGTAACAAAATCAAACTGACGAGGATCTCGTTTGAAAAACACACACTCACGAGACAAAATAAAAACAGACTGCTCAAAGCAAAAGCAGAGCCCTCACAGCTGGTAGTACAAAACACAGCGACAACATGCGTATTAGATACCCTCAGTGCCAGAAGCATAAATATGAAAAAATGTGATCACCAAGAGTATCCTAACAACGGCGTTGAGGTGGGTGTTACAGTAAAAAAAAAAAGTAGCCAAATTTTCATCTGAAAATGTTGAATTTTAGTAAAAACAATGCTCTGTAGTTTGATACTGTCGTTACAGACTAAGCAGATGTTTAAAGCCTTCGGACGCTCATTTGAAACGCACTCATTCTCCTTATCAGCTGGAAACATTAAAGCCGTAAAATGACTTTTTCAAACGGATAAAAACTATTGAACAACAGCAATGTTGAGCCTGTTCCAAAATTTGGATGTACATGTGTTGAAGGTGTGGGTCTTGTTGAATTATTAAACATACATTCTTTAATTTTTCGAGCCACAAAAACAACAACTTTTAATTTTCTTCTGCTTGAGTATCGGCCTCGGGTAGCTCTACTTATCATTGCTCAGTCAGTTGTCTGTTTGTGCTACTTTTTTAAGGAGCAGCGTATTATTGGTAAGGGTGACTTTATGTGTTTAGCTACTTAAGTGGAAGTACTGTGGATAGTTTTACCTTACATACATAGATCTACCAATACAGCTTCTGAGGTAACTGTTTACAAAATGTTATAATCTATTCAAAGGTTCTTTGCAATTTTACATTGATAAACATTATCCTTAACACATTTGGACCACATAAAGTACTATGGCCATCACACTGTCATTTAGAATTGTTTAAATAACTCCTGTCTTAAGTCCTTCCATCAAAAAAAAAACAAAAAAAAAAAAAAAACATGGTTCACTTTTACATCACAAAATGTTAGAAATATAAGTCGTTCATAACAAACTGAAAGGTTGGGAGTTTAAAAATCCAAACCGATGGAAGAATCAGAATCAGAATACTTTATTGATCCCTGGGGGAAATTATTTTTTGTTACAGTGCTCCATTATAAACCAACATTAAGACAAGACAGACAATACACTAACTAAGAATAGTACAATATATACATATATATACATACATACATACATACATACATAAGTCACTCATAAATAAATAGCTGGAAAAGAAACATGTGTAGCTGTAGCAGCAAACAGTGTGTTAAGTGGATGCGTTGTACAGGGAGATGGCCACAGGCAGGAAAGATTTCCTGTGTCGTTCAGTGGTGCTTTTCGGTAATCTCAGTCTCTCACTGAACGTGCTCCTGTGACTGACCAGCATGTCATGGAGTGGGTGGGAGGTGTTATCCAACATTGTCTTTATCTTGGACAGCATCCGCCTCTCCGACACCACCTTGAGGGTGTCCAGCTCCATCCCCACAACATTGCTGGCCTTACGGATTAGTTTATCGAGTCTGTTGGCATCTGCGACCCTCAGCCTGCTCCCCCAGCATGCAACAGCATAGAGGATCGCACTGGCCACAACAGACTCATAGAAAACTCATAGAAAATAGGAAGCAGAAGTAGAAGACTATAACGTCTCAGAGCACACGGTGTCTATTATTGTGTAGACATGTATAAATAAGAGCTTAATAAAGATGCTTAATTTCTTAAGAAATAAACAGGTGGAGTGATCTTTATCAAAAGTGGATGTTGCATCTGTGGCTAAACCACTGTACCCAAAAAAACTTTAAAAATCTACTGTGTGTGAGGCTGTGTAAGTAAAGCTTGCCCTTCACACCCGCGTGTAATAAACCATTTGTTGGGGGGTTGTGGATTTGGCACCTCAGCATTGTGAAAGTGGGGAAACATGTTTCTGGCTGTGCATAAGATTTCTGCTTACAAATTAGAATCTCAGTTCTAAATGAAATTCAGATGTTTTTTTAAGTATGGCTAATGTATTATTTGACTTCTAAGACACACACACACACACACACACACACACACACACACACACACACACACACACACACACACACACACAAGAACAACACAGAGAAGAAGAAGAGGGGGTCGTTTTACTACGCATCATAAAAACGCAATCATTCATAACATGGACAGTGAGAAGTAAAACTCGTCGTCTTACCACATGTTATATTCTGTAAACTTAAAATAATCCGCAGAAATTAGAGTTTAGTGTTTTAATTCATCTATTAAAAAACACGAGTCAACATTACTGAAGTGACGCTTTAACGATGCGTCTTATCATCGTGTTTATGATGATAAAACATGTTCTCTCGTTAGTAGATGTCTGCGCTGTCACTTGTCACGAAAATGTTCAGAGCCAGGGTTCCTCTTTAATTACCATTGATCGTTAATAGGGTCACAAAAGATTTGTCGCATTATCCCCATAAACAAAATGCTTTTATAGAAATCATTGTGATACAAATATTTAGATTCTTGATTCACAATGTGCACGAACTCAAAATCTTTAGAGGTTCATATTTATAAAGTATCGCAAATAATACATTTATACCATTGTATGAGCTACACTTCTTGTAAAAACTGATTGAAAAAAGCTCCTGTCGTGACCTTCCTTCTGTGAGGACACACACACACACACACACACACACACACACACACACACACACACACACACACACAGAGAGAGAGGGAGAGGGGGGGGGGGGGGGGAGATCATTAGGATTGGAGGCGTTTTTTGGATTTTCACTTATTGTCGGCTTTACAGTCACATAAAATTCATTCCAATTTTTTGCCTTTGCTTCAATTAAGGTGTTTCTTTAAATCTACAGCAGCTCCCTTTTCAAAAGGTTTACTGACAACTGACAACGATCAATAGCAGCATACGTGGGGGGAAGAGTATGAGTCTTACGGTGACAGCGGGGCCGTGGGAGCCGGAGGGAGGGGTGAGGGTCCGCGCTAAATTTGCAAAGTTACTGATTTAAAAATTATATTTTTGAATTTTTAATTGCATGACAAACATACGATAGACTCTTGAGCATATTTATATAGCTAAATACACAACGGTATAACCGTGCTAAATAAAAGAGGTCCAAGTACCAAAGCACTCTAATGCAAGCCTCTAAACTGCATGTTGATAAGTACGTGAAGCGTACCTCTACAGCTGAAAACAGATTGTATCCATACTTTGAGGATCTGCTGAATTGTTTTTTTTTTTTGATGAACTGCAGATGATGATGAATTCCTCTTTATTGTAGAAACAGTCCCTAAGCTGTTGTTGCTCATACTTACCGAGTTCCCTAGCTACTTCCTTACTATGTCAGTAAACCTTTTGAAAAGGGAGCTGCTGTAGATTTAAAGAAACACCTTAATTGAAGCAAAGGCAAAAAATTGGAATGAATTTTATGTGACTGTAAAGCCGACAATAAGTGAAAATCCAATCACAGAAGGAAGGTCACGACAGTATCAGTAAATATGAACCTCTAAAGATTTTGAGTTCGTGCACATTGTGAATCAAGAATCTAAATATTTGTATCACAATGATTTCTATAAAAGCATTTTGTTTATGGGGATAATGCGACAAATCTTTTGTGACCCTATTAACGATCAATGGTAATTAAAGAGGAACCCTGGCTCTGAACATTTTCGTGACAAGTGACAGCGCAGACATCTACTAACGAGCATGTTTTATCATCATAAACACGATGATAAGACGCATCGTTAAAGCGTCACTTCAGTAATGTTGACTCGTGTTTTTTAATAGATGAATTAAAACACTAAACTCTAATTTCTGCGGATTATTTTAAGTTTACAGAATATAACATGTGGTAAGACGACGAGTTTTACTTCTCACTGTCCATGTTATGAATGATTGCGTTTTTATGATGCGTAGTAAAACGACCCCCTCTTCTTCTTCTCTGTGTTGTTCTTGTGTGTGTGTGTGTGTGTGTGTGTGTGTGTGTGTGTGTGTGTGTCTTAGAAGTCAAATAATACATTAGCCATACTTAAAAAAAACATCTGAATTTCATTTAGAACTGAGATTCTAAGTTGTAAGAAGAAATCTTATGCACAGCCAGAAACATGTTTCCCCACTTTCACAATGCTGAGGTGCCAAATCCACAACCCCCCAACAAATGGTTTATTACACGCGGGTGTGAAGGGCAAGCTTTACTTACACAGCCTCACACACAGTAGATTTTTAAAGTTTTTTTGGGTACAGTGGTTTAGCCACAGATGCAACATCCACTTTTGATAAAGATCACTCCACCTGTTTATTTCTTAAGAAATTAAGCATCTTTATTAAGCTCTTATTTATACATGTCTACACAATAATAGACACCGTGTGCTCTGAGACGTTATAGTCTTCTACTTCTGCTTCCTATTTTCTATGAGTTTTCTATGAGTCTGTTGTGGCCAGTGCGATCCTCTATGCTGTTGCATGCTGGGGGAGCAGGCTGAGGGTCGCAGATGCCAACAGACTCGATAAACTGATCCGTAAGGCCAGCAATGTTGTGGGGATGGAGCTGGACACCCTCAAGGTGGTGTCGGAGAGGCGGATGCTGTCCAAGATAAAGACAATGTTGGATAACACCTCCCACCCACTCCATGACATGCTGGTCAGTCACAGGAGCACGTTCAGTGAGAGACTGAGATTACCGAAAAGCACCACTGAACGACACAGGAAATCTTTCCTGCCTGTGGCCATCTCCCTGTACAACGCATCCACTTAACACACTGTTTGCTGCTACAGCTACACATGTTTCTTTTCCAGCTATTTATTTATGAGTGACTTATGTATGTATGTATGTATGTATGTATATATATGTATATATTGTACTATTCTTAGTTAGTGTATTGTCTGTCTTGTCTTAATGTTGGTTTATAATGGAGCACTGTAACAAAAAATAATTTCCCCCAGGGATCAATAAAGTATTCTGATTCTGATTCTTCCATCGGTTTGGATTTTTAAACTCCCAACCTTTCAGTTTGTTATGAACGACTTATATTTCTAACATTTTGTGATGTAAAAGTGAACCATGTTTTTTTTTTTTTTTTTTTTTTTTTTTGATGGAAGGACTTAAGACAGGAGTTATTTAAACAATTCTAAATGACAGTGTGATGGCCATAGTACTTTATGTGGGCCAAATGTGTTAAGGATAATGTTTATCAATGTAAAATTGCAAAGAACCTTTGAATAGATTATAACATTTTGTAAACAGTTACCTCAGAAGCTGTATTGGTAGATCTATGTATGTAAGGTAAAACTATCCACAGTACTTCCACTTAAGTAGCTAAACACATAAAGTCACCCTTACCAATAATACGCTGCTCCTTAAAAAAGTAGCACAAACAGACAACTGACTGAGCAATGATAAGTAGAGCTACCCGAGGCCGATACTCAAGCAGAAGAAAATTAAAAGTTGTTGTTTTTGTGGCTCGAAAAATTAAAGAATGTATGTTTAATAATTCAACAAGACCCACACCTTCAACACATGTACATCCAAATTTTGGAACAGGCTCAACATTGCTGTTGTTCAATAGTTTTTATCCGTTTGAAAAAGTCATTTTACGGCTTTAATGTTTCCAGCTGATAAGGAGAATGAGTGCGTTTCAAATGAGCGTCCGAAGGCTTTAAACATCTGCTTAGTCTGTAACGACAGTATCAAACTACAGAGCATTGTTTTTACTAAAATTCAACATTTTCAGATGAAAATTTGGCTACTTTTTTTTTTTACTGTAACACCCACCTCAACGCCGTTGTTAGGATACTCTTGGTGATCACATTTTTTCATATTTATGCTTCTGGCACTGAGGGTATCTAATACGCATGTTGTCGCTGTGTTTTGTACTACCAGCTGTGAGGGCTCTGCTTTTGCTTTGAGCAGTCTGTTTTTATTTTGTCTCGTGAGTGTGTGTTTTTCAAACGAGATCCTCGTCAGTTTGATTTTGTTACCACAAACTTTGTGTGAAGTTCACAACAGAGGTAAAGAGATTTAAACACCCCAGTTTAAGGAGGCAGGCAGGGGTTGGACCACCTGCACAGGACAGGTGAAGCGGAGAGTGTCCGGGGAGATGTGCAGCAGAAGCAGAGGGAACATTTTACTAGATGATAAATGGCAGATTTAGATGATTAAGGATTTGTTGACAAGATTAAAAGACACGTCCGTCAGAGTTCAACAACATTACAGTTTGATTAAATAAAACTTTTTTAAACTACACAAGGGTCATTTTCTCCTCTGATAGTAATCATATTAAACATGTCAAGAAAGAAAGAGTATAAAGAAAATAGTAAATGTGTGTCTAATTAAACTCTTCCTGTGAGCCTTACATCATCCTTTAATATGTTTGGTGTTACAAACTTGAAGAAGCACAGAAAAGATCATCAGACATTAATCTAATCAGTTTTCAGCCTTCATTCGTATTGAAAAGTTGAAATCTTCCCTGCTAGACCCAAGTGCAGCGTTTAACACCGTCGGCCATAACATTTTATTACAGCTATTATTAAATGGAGAGTGCTCTTCACACACTGAGGTTAATTATGAAGCTCCACAGGCTTCTGTGCAAAGACCAGTTCTGTTTACATTATACGTGCTTTAGAAGGCATAGCATAGCACAGGTCAGCTCAGCAACATCTCGACTTTGGCTTGTTTTTTCTGGTTAACGTAATTTAGAATTAAAGTTTAGTGTTCTTAGCATTTAGGATGGCCGTGGCGAGTAACTCAAGTGCTGTAAACATTTCATCAAAAGTTATCTGAGTTGGAAGGGTGGCTGTTAATAAGCCATTCTTAAGGAAGGAGAACAGAGAAAAATAAGGCTGAGGTGTGCCAAATTACACAAGAAATTGACTGGAAAAAGAAATCAGCTGTAATATGTCTTATGGAGTAATGAATCCAAATTTGAAATATGCATGGAAGAGGTCCGAAGAGAGATACAACAGTGAATGTCTATAGCCGTCTTTAACACAGCGTGGATACTCTACCGTGCTTTGAGGCTGGATTTCAGCCAGTGTTGTTGGAGCTCTTATCCAAATTAATCAAATTATGAATGTAGAAAAGTTCCACCAGATTTTGATCGACCATGTAATACCAAGTAATGTCTGATTGGCAGCAACTTTCAGTACGACAATGATCGCAAACATACTGCCATTGTAGTCAAAGTATGCCTGGATGAAACAACGCATCAGTCATGGATTGATCTCTCCAGGGTTCGAACCTCAAGATAATCGAAGCAGTGTGGGATCATCTTGACAGAAAACAAAACAAAAGGCATCCAGCATCCAAAGAAGAGTCTCGGATGTCTTTCAAGAAGCCTGCAGAACTAAGAAATTACAAGAAAGCTTACCTATTAGAGTTTAAGCTGCGTTGAAGAATGAAAGGCAGCTTTAACTGAACAAAAGGGTAAAAAAATCCCACATTGACGGCTAACTCAAGAGACAAAAAGCATTAGAACTCAAGTCATTACCGTACTTAAGGATAAATAAGTTAATTAATTACATTAATGCATAAGCAGAAAATAACCTACAGTAACTGCTTTGCGATATGGAAGTGCAAAAGACAACTGAAAGGGAGGATAGTTTCTATTAAGGGACAGAGGAACGATAAGAAACGATAAGAAATCAAGGAGTGTGGTGTAGATAAGTGAGGAAATCCGATCATTACTACAAATTTAGTTGAAATTTAAATATTTTAACTATGGTGTGTGAGGTGGGCCCCTGGGTGCCTCCTGTGAGGGCTGTCTGTTTTCCACATTCTGCAACGGTAAAATACGACTTAGAGGCGGATATTTGTTTTACCAAATGGACAATTGCTGTTGACAAAACTCGCCTCATGGTTGACTCTGAGAAAAAAACTCTTTCCCACAGAGGGGAATAAACGTATTCGAATATGAGCTTTTTTCCACTAAGGCTTATTTTATGGGGAGATGTACGAAATTATTTACCGGGTTACAAGCAATGATAATATCGGCTGTTGACTCCTCATTTTCATTTTCTGTCTATTGAGAAAACCCAGTGTAAAAGTAGCTAAAAGTAATGAAGAAAAAAACTTTGGTCTGACAAGGAGCAGGCTGCGCAAAACCTACCTTATAGATGTTTTAATAATAATAATATTGTTTTGGGGGGCGCGTTATAGGTTATAAGCATTGAGAAAAAACTGATATCTGATATCTCACTCCTCCTTGACCCGCGGTGTGTGTGTGTGTGTGTGTGTGTGTGTGTGTGTGTGTGTGTGTGTGTGTGTGTGTGTGTGTGTGTGTGTGTGTGTGAAACAAGATCGCCTGTCACGGCAATTATGGTTTGTTTTTTCAGTCCCTTGTAAAAGGGATTCTCAAAAGGAAAAGTAGTATTCAAAGAAAAGTATTCACTAAGGGATATTTATTCATTTTTACACATACGGGGTAGGCAGCCTGTAGGTTACAAGCGGATAGAAAGTTCTTCTTTTCATCACAAGCTATGGTGTAGCCTAAAAATGCAATTTGTTGCTAGGCAGATCATCTTAAAGGTTTTTTTTACTGCGTCTGTATTATAGGAAAATAAAATACTATTGAAATCTCTACAGGAAGTCACTCTTTATTCCCATTAAGAAATACAGAGAAAATCGTCATAATATTGAAACAGAATTCAGACTATGAGTTTGCGGAAAACTAGCTGCCGCTCTGTCTCTCTATACAGCACAAAATCAGCTGCTGCATCACCGCTGTGCTTCAGGAACCAAACCCCTCCCCTCATGTATATGGAACATGACGCATCAGGTCTGAAAATGACTAGACAATTCCGGAGTATTTCCGGAAGTGTCATAAGGTCCGGATCGAGGCCTTCCTTAGTAAATATGCTGTATTTGAATATGGCATATTCAAAGCCTTCTTCTTTGGGAGAGCAGATCTCATCGGACACAGGAGAGCTGCTGGGCTGCAGAATGAAATCCATCTTGTGTGTCTGAGGCTTAGAAATTGTGAACTCCTCCTCTCTGCTTTTATTCTCCTCCCTCTAAAAACTTTTTTCTTTTTTTTTCCCAACAACAGATGGCGCGCTTCCGGAGGTTTACCCCCCCTCCCTTCTCAGGATGCAATTCGACACGCTTAGCGACAGATGGCGCGCTTCCGGGGTTCGCCCCCCCTTCTCCGGATGTCGGGGGGTTCCCGCCCCCCCCTTCTCCGGATGCAATTCGTCACGGTCATTACTCGCTTCCGGGGGGGAGGGGCGAGGTCAAAAGGTCATGATTAGGGCCATCAATCACTTCGGATTAAATTTTGTCATAAACCGTATGGGAGTATCTCTCTACTTATTCATGATAACAACAATGACAATAATAGAGCTTTGGGTATCAGTGTTAAAAGAGTGCTACAAAGTGCAAAGAAACCATGGAAAGAGAAGACAAAGGATAGCTGAAGCTGCATAAAAGGAAGAGCCAAGCTATTTCACGCCTGAGAAGTTTTAAAATGAGACACTTGAGGCTGTGGGATCAGGTTGAACGGATTTTATTTAAAAAAAAACATCACAAGCACACATAAAACACACACCAAAACAGGACCCCTCTTGGAGAACTTGTCGTAAAAGTAAATTTTTAGTAACCATAAAAAATGAAGGTTTTGTACTAATTCAAAAAAGCTGAGCGCTTGGTGGTGAACTGAATCAAAGGCTAAATACTGTCAAGAAATTAGCATGCAATGAGGGACCTTATTAACCCCGCTAAGACAACTGCCACATCCTGTTGATGTCTTTTTGTGGATCTCATTTTCGAGCTCAGTGCATAACTTAAGGTATACCGTGCAGTTCTCTCACTGCCCCCTGCAGAGCTCAACTCGGCTGAATCAAACAGAATTAGTGATAAAACTGGGACGACACAAGGAACTTTCTATTTGACTGAAGTGGATGAAAAAAGTGGTGCTCTTAAAAGATGTTATAAACTTTGTTTCTGCACAAAGTAAAGTCAACTAAATGTGTGAGTGTGTGTGTGTTTGCACTTTTTTCAGGTCAGAACCAGTTCTAGCTAGAATAAAAGAAAACCACAAGAGGATTATCTTGCCGTCAATCGACAACATCAAGCACGATACCTTTGAGGTGGAGCGCTATGAGAACTCTGGCCATGGCTACAACTGGGAACTGTGGTGCATGTACATTAATCCACCCAAAGAGTGGTGGGAGGAGGGAGACATGTCTGCACCAATAAGGTATGCCAGCTTCTCCCATTTAAACGTGAACACAGATCTCACACTTCTGAGATGTATTTTTTTCCACTTCTTTAAGATTTTCAATAAAACTGCCACCAAGTTCTTTTTTTAGTTTTGGGGAAGATTAGGGGAAAACAAGAAAAAAAGCTCCTGATGGGAAACCAGACTTCATTAAAGCAATAAAAAAATTACAGCCTAAATTAGAGAGTGGTGAAAATAGGATTTTAATTATCTGATTATCACCCATATATTTGTGTTAAATTGGATTTCCTTCCATTCTTTAATTAAAAATAAGAATAAATTGCATGAGTATGCACAAAAATGTTTAGATTTACCCTCCACATAATAGGCTGAAATATAAAGTGTGAAACTTTGCATAGTGGAGATTTGGGTTGTAGAAAAGTACTCCAAAATAAACATCAGATAAAGCCACAAAAAAACACATTCTGGTGTTTGCAAACGCTCAGTGTCACATGATAGTGTGTTTTCCTGGCTGCAGGACGCCTGCCATGATTGGATGCTCCTTTGTGGCCAATCGGGACTACTTTGGAGAACTCGGTCTACTCGACTCAGGCATGGACGTCTACGGAGGGGAGAACATCGAACTAGGCATCAGGGTTTGTGTGTCACCCAGTTTCCTCTTGTTCCTGCTCCCTCTTTACCCCTGTAGGTTTTAAGTGGAGCAGTGGCCACCGTAGCGTGGCACCACTGATGAGGCCCCATTAAGAGTCCTGGAGGACCAGTCCTGTGTGAGCAGCTCACAGCAGGGCAATGGAGATAAATAGGTCACGTAGAGCAGAGCAGGAAGGTTGGAGTTTGTTTCTGTACATTTTGAGAGATTGGAGAGTCTTTTGTTTTTCTGCAAGGTTATTAGATTTTTCCTGAAAAAATAACGTCAAACATTTTCACAACCCGAGTGTGTTGGCTTTTATCCAGCAAGCTAAACAATCAAATATTTTTAGAAAGACAAAAACGGTTGCCTTGTCTTTGAGTTGACTTGGTCATAACTTGAATCTGAAATGGAAAGTTCTTATATCTTGTCATCAAAAATATCAAGATTCCCCCCAAAATTAAGTCTAGATAAGTAAACGTGTACAGATGCAATAAAACAGCTAAAATTCAGCTTCAACGCACCTATAAATATATTACAACTGCTGGAGATGAAGTATTAGCAAAGACATGAATCTAGCCCACAATGTCACATCTCAAGAACCACATTTCTTTCTGTTCCTCTTTTACTACAAAGCAGTGGGACACATATCCAGAGTTGCCCTGCGACAACAACATTTCTACATTTCACTACAACCCTTACAAGAGGATTGTTTGGATGTGTCCAGGGAGAAGGCCCTCATTCAGAGAAACTCTTTCATAACAAGCACTTGAATCAATGACTGTTTGGGTTTTAACAGGATTCTTGGGATAATGAATGTTAAGCGGTAGATATCAGCACCTCTATGGGGCAATTTTGCATGGTTGTTGTCCAACATCTTTTACATGAAATCATAGTACTGCTTATTTATCTTAGAGTGTGGCAGAGAGCAGTAAAATGTTTTTTTTTGGCATACCCTCTGTTGGTTAGCACCCGTGTCCTTGGGTAACAGAAACACATAGGTTATCTTTAAAACCTATGTGCCCATTTTCTGTTTGTAGTGCTCCTTATCTGTGGATGGAACATGTTTCATATTGTTCCCAGTGTGAAGAAAGACTGACGGACCTACTTTTTATCCAGTAGGAATGTTTGTCAGGAGTGAAATAGGTTGCATCTGTGCAATTGTTTGGCGACCTGTCAGTTTGAAGTTTCTGTTACGCTCACATCACTTTGACGTGGGTTCAGATAGCTTGGATATCCATGTCTTCATTATGTTCACAGCAGAAGGCTCGTGGGTTGGACACACTCAGCAGATACTTTATTAGATACACCTTGTCAGTATTAGGTTGGACACTCTTTTGCCTTCAGAGCTGTTTTAATTCTTCATGGCATAGATTCAACAAAGTACTGGAAACATTCCTCAAAGATTGATCGTGGCATGATGGCCTCATGCAGTTGATGCAGATTTGTCAGCTGTGCATTCACGATGGGAATCTCCCATTGCGTCATATACCAAAGGTGATCTATCTGATTGAGATCCCCTGACTGTGGAGACTTTCCTGTTAGCTCACAAGAGTAGCACCTGATATGGTCCTCTGCTGCTCTAGCCCAAATTCTTCAAGGTTCACGGTTCAAAGTAATGCAAAAGTGGTTTTTAAGAAGAAGTTATCTGTTTTACTGTTGCCTTCTTGTCAGCTCAAAGCAGTCTCTGGTCGGGTCTGGTATCAACAAGATATTTTCACCCAGAGAACTGTCTCTCATTGGATATTTCCTCTTTTTTGGACCATCCCTTGGGATAACCCTAGAGATGGTAATACAGAAATATCCTAGTAGATCAGGAGTTTCCAAAATACTCAGACCAGTCCTTCTGTCAACAACAACCATGCCTAACGTGTCTTAAATCTTCTTTCTTTTCCATTTTGATGCTCAGTTCTTCTGTGAGTACCCTGCCGAGATCCACTTTCTGGGTAAATTATTCATTATGAGAGCAGTTAATCTCCTTTTGAAGCTTGTGGATGTGCACAACAATTCTACCTAACAGTGAGAGGTCAATTCAGGGTCCAGTGGTTTGATCTCACTCACAGTCCTGCATGAATGAATTCACAGCACCATGTCCTGTTCTCATCTGTTCTTCAAGGGGTTTTCCTCTGAAGCCTCTGTGTTTGTTTAAGGGCTGTGTTTTTCTGTGGCTGGGATAGTTCCTAATTGGTCAGTTGCTGGCTTTGCACATTTGTTCTCCAAACCTGCAGAGGATACCTCAGTCTTGACCTGCTGATTTTGATGGCTATCATTGTGAATGAAGTAAGGATTACAGCTAGGTCATTGGATTCCACCACTGATCAACTTAGAGATTGTAGCTACATGATGCCCTTATTTGGGCATGTCCATTTTTCCTGAGGTTGTGTAGAAGCTTTTGGAAAAAGGGATGAGTACCACTGGCTGTTTCCAGAGAGGATCCTGGGAGGAAGTTATCTTGTTCAGCTTCCTATTTCTTCAATAGCAAGTCTGCTAGGTCAAAAAGCTCTTTTTTAAAGTTTTGCATTAAGAGCTGTTTCAGTAGCTCTAGATGCACCATAACATTGTTCTAGCCATTCTGATATCATTTTCAGCTCAGCTGCTGGGTGGTTTGTATGAGGAGATAATTGATTCAACCTTCATGCTCTGAGGTTTCTTTTCTAAACCACTTCACAAGCAGGTGAAGCTCTTCTGCTGCAGTTAATTCTTAAACCTTTAGCACCAAAAATGAATGATGTCCAGTAGTTCTCCACTTTATCATTATACTTTCTTTGACCTCTGTTAATGAGAAGCAACAAAAGGAACGAATCTTGGTCAGGAAGAAGAAATACTCTTGTACACATTTAAGGCTATTCATCATCTCTCTCCTCCATATCTCTCTGATCTGGTTCAGATCACTGCCCCATCTCGATGTCTTAGATCTTCTTCTTCCCTTTCTCTCTCCGTCCCTTCCCCCCGTCTTGCCACCATGGGGAGCAGGGCTTTCAGCTGCTCTGCTCCACGACTCTGGAATTCCCTACCTCCTGATTTAAGAAATATCTCTTCCATCTCTCTCTTTAAGTCCCAACTCAAAACTCACTTGTTGTCTTATGCTTTTATGATTGTGTAAACTGCTTGCTTTTATGCTTCTTTTTTTATTCTGTTGTTGTGTAGCTCTTGGGGCTATGCTAGCATTCATGTCTTATTGTTCTGGCCCGCTGTCCTACATCAAAGCTGGGAAATAGCATGGTGAACTGTAGAAGATGTTTTGGCCACATCTTCAAGCATGACTTGTGCTTCTGACCGTCTCTTCTTGTTGATCTTTAATGACATGCCTGGAATCATCATGGTGTATTCGCTGACTGGGAGAGTGCTCTGGATGATACGTTGTCACAGCAAACAATATAAGTAAAAAAACATGCATTTATGTATGTATACTCACAGTTGGAGCTTAAAAGTTAACCCAGTGCTGAAGTGCCGAAAACCTCAGCTCCTCTTGATGCCCCTTAAGGTTGGCTAGAAAAAAATGAATAAAAGCAACAATTAGATATTTTTTATATAACAGAAAACAAGAAGAAAAACCGAGAAGGACTTCTAAATGTACAGATTTAGCTTTCATTAGTTCCAGCACAAAGAAAACACGTCCTTCCAGGTGCTCTATGCTCCAGCTGTTAGCTGTAATTGACTTTATAAATCAGGACATCGCGGCGACTGTGCATCTGCCTATTTATATTTCCTGCTGCCCAGCAGCCAGCAGTATATTATTGTGAGCTTTAATTCATACTCCTACTACCCACAGGTGTGGCTGTGTGGAGGCAGTATGGAGGTGCTGCCTTGCTCCAGAGTGGCTCATATTGCACGAATGAAGAAACCTTACCACAGTAACATAGCTTTCCACACACGCCTTAATGCCCTGCGTGTGGCAGAGGTCTGGATGGATGAGTACAAGTCCAATGTCTACCTGGCCTGGAACATCCCCATGGAGGTGAGAACGGCATTTTTCTGCACCAAGACCTCTCTTAGAGAGGATGCTGTCAGTCATGCTTGTCTGTTTGTGACTATCAGATGTCCATGTTCAGAGCCAAACAGTTTTTCTTTTGGTTCCACAATTTATGTAGAGACTTTAGGCATAATAACTTCCTTTGCTCTTGCAGAACCACGGTATTGATTACGGAGACATATCACAGAGGGTTGCACTGAGGAAGAGTCTGCAATGTAAGAGCTTTCACTGGTACCTAGACAACGTTTACCCAGAGATGAGGAGGTACAACGATACGCTGTTCTACGGTGAGGTGAGCCATGAAGGACAAAGACACAGGAAAAAGTAAGTTTGTAGATGTAAGATCTGATGTACAAATTAAACCACTGAAATTAAATAAATGATACTTACACAAAGTCCTAAGAAACTTGTATCTCCTCCACAGACCAAAATATAACAAGAAAGCAGGGACTCAGACAGCATGTACATCCACATCTTCTCAGCTGTTAATAGAAAATAAATGAGATTTAGAACTTTGTCTGATCCACACTGACACATCCTTGTTTTTAGCCTTTATACATTTTTAATCGGTAATTATTTTGGGGAATATTCATATTTTATGAATTAAGTCTGACTCTTTTTTTTTGTGTATTTAAGGTCCGCAATTCTAAAGCAAGCCACCTGTGTATGGATCAGGGTGTGAAGGAGAACCACACAGCCACCCTGCACCCATGCCATGGGTGGGGTCCTCAGGTACAACACTCTTCCTCACCACCATACTAAAGAGTATACTCCATCTTTTTCCAGTTGCTTTGCTTTCTCATGAAAACATACAGTGAGCTTCTCCGGTGATGTGATTTGCAGCTGTGTCTCAATCACAGGCTCAGCTGAAATCCTCCAAGGAGCGAGTTCTGCTGTCAGAATAAAATTGTGTCTTGCACTTTTTGTGTTGAAGCCCTGAGTCAGCCAGTGTCAGCTCTTCATCCCTTCAGCCCTAAGGGCCTCTCTTTTTAGCTCACAGTGGTAAACAGGTGCTTTAGGCAGAAAGTCAAGGCTTCAGTGGTAAAATGCTAAAGGAGCTAAAATTTCAATTCAATTCTGGAAAAATGAGTGCCGCTGATAGGTTTGTAGCTTGAACCCATCCGCTGGAACGTTAAAGGCAATATAATTACACTGCAAAGCAAGACACGAAGTAGGCAAGCTTCATGTTACTCGTGCACGGGAGAGAACCGGACAATCGCCGTTCCTTCGCTTGGCCCCAGTTGCTCTCGTCCGTCCTCCCGTACCACTGTCCTTTTATTGAGGTTACATGAATATGCATAAGTTCGTTAACATATGACGTCTACATACACACAAAGAGTAATAAATTCAAATTCAAATTTTATTTGTCACATACACAGTCATACACAGTACGATATGTAGTGAAATGCTTGGACAACTGCTCGTGACCTAAAGAAAACAAAAAAGGAAAGGCTATGAATAAGGTAGGAAATAAATATGAAAAATTAAAAAGGGGTAAATTTAACTAGGAAGGAATAAAATATAAATTAAGGTTAAAAATGAAATAACTGTACAACACAAATTAGAATGAAGGGTAAATTTAACTGGGAAGAATAAGATAAAATATATAAATTAAAGTTGAAAATAAAATAACTGTACAACAAAATACACCAATACACAGTATAGAACTATATAAGAATGTATGAAGAAATCTAAATATAAATAAATATATACACAATAACAGCAGCTGTACAAGTATTAACCGGAAATGAAGAATATAGTGACCAGTGTTGTGCAAAAACAAAGTCCAGAAAGTCCAGTGTGTGTGTAAGAACTGTATGTGTGGGTCAGTACTGTGTGGTGGTGTGATTGAGAGACCGTATCGCCTGCGGGAAGAAGCTCCTCCTCAGTCTCTCTGTGTTGGTCTTCAGGGAGCGGAATCGCTTTCCTGACCTCAACAGAGAGAACAGTCTGTTGTTGGGATGGCTGAGGTCCTTCACGATCTTCCTGGCCTTGGTCCAGCACCGCCTGCTGTAGATTGAGTGCAGGTCAGGGAGCTCGGAGCGGATGGTGCGCTCAGCTGACCGCACAACCCTCTGTAGAGCTCGTCTGTCCTGCATGGTGCTGTTCCCGAACCAGGTTAAGATGTTTCCCGCCAGGATGCTCTCTATGGTGCACGAGTAAAAGTTCCTGAGCACTTTGGAGGGCAGTTGGAAGTCTCTCAAGCGTCTGAGGTGGTAGAGACGCTGACGGGCCTTTTTCACCACGGTGTTGATGTGACAGGACCATGACAGGTCCTGCGTGATGTGAACTCCGAGGTATTTGAAGCTGTCCACTCTCTCCACTGGGCACTCGTTGATGACGGGGGTCTGGTAGTTCCTCTCCTGCTTAGTGCTGAAGTCCACTATCAGCTCCTTTGTCTTACTGACGTTTAGAAGGAGGTTGTTCCTCTGGCACCAGTTCTCCAGATTCCTAATCTCCTTCAGGTAGGCCGTCTCGTTGTTATCAGAGATCAGGCCCACCACGACGGTGTCGTCAGCAAACTTGATGATGGTGGTGGAGCTGGTAGTGGCCACACAGTCATATGTGTACAAAGAGTACAGCAGGGGGCTCAGAACACACCCCTGGGGGGCTCCAGTGCTGAGAGTGGTGGAGGCTGAGACATGTCCGCCCATCCTTACTGCGTGCGTGTGTGTGTGTGTGTGTGTGTGTGTGTGTGTGTGTGTGTGTGTGTGTGTGTGTGTGTCTGTGTGTGTGTGTGTGTGTGTGTGGACTGCTGATCAAAGGGTCAAACATCCTTGGTCAGGAAGAGGGTAGCCTCCCCCTCACCCTAGATGGTTCATCCTAGATAACACGGTGAGGAAGTCCTGCAGTTCATCTAAACAAAGACTAGACTAGAACAGACGCAACTACGTTAATCCTACCATAAAACAATAAAACACGGTATGACCTCTCATGCTCCCAAAGTGCTGTCTAATACACACACAGTTTGCAGACTATCAAGGATCAAAACCTCTACCAATCTACAATTAATTACAAAACTCTAAGCATATATAAGTAAATATTTCTAAGCATAAATGACAATCAACAATACAAATCTAACAGCCGCATCACACTTTCTTCACAAGACATGCTTCAGTTGCATTTTTTAAAGTTATCCTTTTGATGGAACAAAAAGTCTTCAGTTTTTATTAGACCACCAGTTTTTCACACTTGCACTTCCACGGAGATAAAAGCGACCCCATGGTGTCTTAGCGTGGGTTCTCTCCAGGTAGTCCGGCTTCCTCCCACAGTCCGATGACATGCACGTTAGGTTAAATGGTGACTGGCTGTAGGTGTGTATGCAAAACAGATAAAGCACATAAGTGCATAAAATAAAGTGCGATATGAATATCTGTGAAAAGATGAATGTAACTTGTAGTGGTCAAAGATACTAGAAAAACATTTTAATAAATACTCTGTTCTTAAGAAGAAGCAGTGACATCTAGGGACCACAAGTGGGATTTTTTAAGATTTTGAGTCCAAACGCTGTTAAATCACCTAACTTTTGTATGATGTACTGCAAACAGGATGCAGTTACTCTGCAAAAAGACCCAAACTGGGCTGACTGGGTGGTTGATGGAAAGCTTTATCTTTATATCTTTTGCAAGGCATTGCAACCACTATTCATGCTTTGTTAGGAACAGAATGCGATATAAACAATTTCCCAATCAGTCTTTATCGTCAGCACACTCAAAGCCTCAGAGCTAGATGCAACCAAAGGAACTGTTTTATCTGCACTGCTAAAGTGGAAATTACTATTAATCTGAACGAAAAAGCTGAAGTGAAAGACACAAAGGTTAGAAAACAGAGCGGGAAGAATCTGACTCACTTCTGCTTTTTCTTTCTGTCAAGTTGAGAAAACTGCAGAATTTGGTGTATATAAAATGTTAGGGCTATATGTGGGTTAGAACTCTGCTGAAACAACACTGTGATTAGCAGTGATGTACAGGAAAATCTTTGTGTTTAGCACTCAGTGAAGAACAAAGACATGTTTTGCCTCTCAGCAGTATTGGGAACAACACCATCCTCTTGTTCAAAGCAGCAAAAAAAAAACCCAACAGCTTGCATAATCAAGGAAAATTCCTGCCAGGTTACCTTCAACTTGTACATCATCACATACTTATTTCATCGTTAGCTAATAAAGAGAAGAGTATTCACTCAGCCAGTTCAGTAACTTTCCGTTTACTGTATGTGTGACGTATCTGTTTTCCTCTTAGTTAGGACGCTACACTAAAGAAGGTCAGCTGTTTCTGGGACCCCTAGGCAGCACTGGTGAGGACACTCGTTGTGTGGTGTACGATCAGATGAGCAACTTTCCTCAGCTCCTCAATTGTGAAAAGGTGACCAACGTGAAACAGAAGACATGGCATTTCTCTCAGGTCAGAAGTGTAAAGAAATCTCTTTTTCAATGATATAACTGAGTGTTTATAAGAGAAACTAAAATTTACTGGCATAGAGTTGAGAGGAAAAGTATCTATATGTCAGATTTTAAAAGGGACCTATTGAGCTCATGTCTGGGTCCATTCTTTTTTCTCTTGGACTCTAATATGAGAGTAGCTTTGCATGAATCTTCATTTCTCTCATACTCAGCATTGCTGCAGCCCCGTAGTTCATGCTTTATCTGACAGAACCGCCTTTATATTCCGAATACCTCCGTTGAAGCCACCTTTCTTTGTGTTAAAACCCTCACAAACAGAAGGTTTTAACACCGGGGCCAGTAGGACTTCACAGATAGATCTGTCTGTTTGTGATGACTATATTAGGATATCATCTCTGCTATTACTGAAATCAAAGCAGTCTGGTTAACGGGGATTATTTGCACATAAATTGAGACTTTGGCTATGATTAATATGAACAATAACTGTTGTAAAATTATATTTATGCTAGAAAATAAGGGGTCCTCTTAAGACAACTAAACCCAGACTGCTTAAAGGGTAACAAGCGACTCAATATACCTTTTACTTTGGCATTGATTCTCTTTTTCTTTTAATGTGAAAAACCTTTTGTAAGTCAATTTTCTGTTGGTCTTTTAGTTCTGTTTGGGTAACCTTTAAAAACTAAAGAGTTACAGCCTGTAGCACGGGAAGAGGAGAGCTTGAACAGTGATGCTGCAGACCTTCTGCCACATCGATTCTTTGTCACACAGCAGGACAAGCAGTGAAGAGTCCTGCAGACGTAGAAGTCTTAGGGAAATAGGGAGACCTTACTTATTTTATATAGATGTAAGGTAAAAAGTTAGTGCCATTTGTTTAAGAAAGAGGTTGCAACAGTTCACATAAGGCCCGGTCTGGTTACATACTGTTCTGTCACCATCACGCATTGTTCACAGACCATCTGTGAAATCTGTTAAAACCAAAGTATTGTATCTCCTTCTGCCTTGCAGAACGAATCGATCATAAATCGGGCTACTGGACGCTGTCTGGAGGTGGTGCCGGCTAATGTTTACTCCGGCCACCTGCTGGTCCTGCAGCCCTGCTCGGGGCAGAGGTGGACCATCAAGAACACTATGAAGCAGTGATCGCCTGGCCAGTTTCATTGGGACCAATTACAAAGGCTATTTCCAAGAGCTGTCACCTGACGTTACCTTGGCCAGTGGACAATCAATGATGCGGGGGCTCCTTAGCTTTTGAAATAAGACTCAAAAATAGATGGCTTTAAGGAGACGAGTGATGAGGTGGTTTGGAAACAATTGATGTTTTTTTGTTTTTGTTAGTTTTTTTTTAAAAACATGGACATTCAACGTGGTGAAAGTTTAGCATGAGGACCATTTCTCTATATGAATTTTACAAACTTTCAATGTGATGTTGCCATAATTCCTGTGTGCCACTTCTTTACAGTGTTTAAGTTTTAGTAGACATTTAATCGACCAAAAGCGTGTTCTTTCTTATGTGAAGGGGAAAAAAAGTTTCCATCTTCCATCAGTCTTTCTGCAATATTTCATTCATTTTGTGCCACGGACCGGCCCTAAATAACTAAAATGTGTTCATAACACACGGGAAAAGACACAGGGGAACTGAGGTAACGATAAAAACAATAAATATGAACGATAAAACGAAGAAAAAAACCCCCGGTAAACCATAAATTGCACACCTGAACCTCAACACTCGCGGCCCGGTACCAAACGACTCACGGACCGGTACCAGTGCATGGCTCGGGGGTTGGGGACCGCTGGTCTATGGTACTTAGAAATTAAGGAATGGCTACTCGTGACAGGAGAAAATTTTACACAGTTTAGCAAAAATGCCTGAAAAGTGATTCTTATGTTTTTCAGAAAATTCAAATCCTTGTAAATATTTATAATTTGAAGAAAAATATGCTAAAAATATTACTTGGTGTACTTTTTTTTTCAAATCACCCCAACAAGGACTCTGGGCTAAATCTCACTTCTATGTTTTATGGATTCTGACTTTTATTGCTATTTTTCCACCAAGCATTCTGTAGCATCAGATGCAATATATCTCGTAGCATGAAGTACTGTAAGCAGTTGGGTACAAAGTTTCTTTGCGCTAAGTTAATTTATTTGGTTAACTGCTGTGTGCCATAACTACTGAAAACCTAGTCAAACATAGGAAGCACTTTTTTGGACAAAGGGTTGGAACATGAACGAGAGAGGAGGATTGAATCAGGAATGCACAAAAGTACCAATAGTGGAAATGCAGGAGGCCTTAAAGGCTGAAATTATTAACGTACTGAGATGTATATGATGTCATATATTAAATTGCATAAGTGTGATCAGCTGGATTTTTGCTCCCAAGATTGTCTTCCAATAAACAACTGGTTTCCTGGGTTGTGCTTTGTTACTGTGTTTTAGGATACATCTGCAGTCTTTAAATTTGTCATACTTTAATTAGTATGCTTATTTTTTTCAGTTTAATTTTATTTTCAAGCTTGTTTGTAATTTTTTGCTGCTAAACTCATGCTTTATTTTGCTTTTCTGGACTATAAATAAGGTAGAGACAGCAAAGATGAGCTACCATGCTGGCCTGCTCTCCTTTTAACTGCTCCATCCATTTTCATGGTTGTGGTCAAAATATTTTCGGCATGCTGTGAGATTAGTCCTCAAAATCATCCCCCAAAATAGACTACTTCAAAAGAGATTTCACCCTCAGCTTCCAGCTGCATGGCATCTGCTGTAACTTACACCAACTCGACTTAAGAGTACTTTCATCACATTTTTTATAAAAGCGCTTCTACACAATATTACCCAGCCACAAATAAAGCAGCCAGGTGGCCGAACATTAAAGGGACTGTTCTATAAATGACAAGTTATGGGTTCAATCCTGAAGCAACCATATGTCCTGTAAATAGTGTCCTTGAATCAGACACTGACCTCCTACTGCTTACTCTCGCTAAACTGCTCTGGATGAAGCATCAGCTTAAATGCTTAAGATGTAAATAAAACAGGAGGAGACTGCTGGGAGCACAAGGGCCTGTTTCTAGCAGAGAGGGGGAGAGAGGAGTGAGGCGGCTCTGAGGGACAGAGCCTGCATGCTAACATAACACTGAATGCTGATCAGACTCTTAACGAAGAGACTGCTCATCGTTCTCTGGCGTGAAATAGGATTACCATATGTTGGTTAAAGTCCTGCTAAATGTAAGCCAGCAGTAAATGCTAACAAGGACAAACTGATCAAATAAACTCACTGCGTTACTTAGATAAGGTTGTATTTATGGGGATGGAAATTTGTATAATTTGTAGATTTTAGCATGTAAAAAAATGGAGCTATTTTTAAAGGATGACAAAAAATCTAGAAAATGAATGTAATTCATTGACATTATTGTATCATAGTTTGCATTGTTCTGACCAGCAGTGTCCTGCAGCTCCCTGTGAGCACTTAATGAAAGAGGTTATGGTTTAATGTCAGAGCAGAGAACTCACAGTTGTCAAATATGATTTTGCTCTAATATGCACCATGTGGCGCTGTATGTTTTCTGTGATTGGAGGGTAGTGTCACTGCAGCTGTCACCCCAGCCTGCTCTCTGCTCTGCCTCGGGAAAAAAGCAGCAGAGATACAGATGTAATTACTTGACAGAACAGCAACACTGTATGAAAATGTGACAATTTCATAAAACCCACTGCAGCAAGGGTAACAGATGATACAACACACAATACTGTGCACAACTCTTTAGGCACAGATGTTGGCAGCGAAGCATGGTGAAGCATCCCGCTGTTTTAGTTTTTGTTGTTTTGGGGGTTTTTTTGCAGAGAGCATGTCAAAACTAGAGACTAGAACTACAATTAGATCTTTTATCATGCAAAATAATCAGATCGCTTAAGTTCATTCTGTAGCGTGACAATGACCCCAAACAGAGCCAGAGTAATAGCTTCAGAACATGTACTGAATGTGCTTTATTAAAGGGTTTTTATCAGACTGTGATTTACGTTTACTTCACCTTATGTGTTCATTGTTGAGTAAAAGCTATTGATACCAATTATTTTTATACTATATCCTCACTTCACAGTGAGAATCAAAATCTGTTTCTTCTTTCTTTTGTACTAAACATGTTCTCACACTCTGGAGCCATTTTGGTAACATCTCCAGGCACTTATTTGTCCAATTATTTTTAAGCTATATCTATATTAACTTTAATTTCAGTGATCATAAAAGTTATATACTAGAATAAAAACAGTTTTAAAGTTTTAGAATAGAATAGGATAAACCTTTAATACTGCACAGATGAGAAATTTGGGTGTTACCCAGCTCTTATGGCAAGGGGAATATAAAATATAAAATTGAAAAATTTATAAATTATAAAATTTGCTGACTTTGCACCAAAATGGCTCCAGAGTGTGAGAACATGTTTAGTACAAAAGAAAGAAGAAACAGATTTTGGTTCTCACTGTGAAGTGAGGATATAGTATAAAAATAATTGGTATCAATAGCTTTTACTTTTACTTTTACTGTTAGCGCCGGTGTCCTTCTATTATAGTGATACTAAACAAGGCAGGAAATTATATTTTTATTCTACAAAATGAAATGAATGTATCTACTCTGCAGAAGTGTTTGTGAATTTCAACAGATCGATTAGCTTGCTGCATTATATGTATGAACTGCATTTTTATCAGTTGCAGTTTCACCATCTCAGTGCCTAATGCTTCCCTCTTGTGGTGTCATGGTGGTTAGAAATAAATATGATATGTTATATGAAGTATATAATAAAAGCAAAGGCTTCACGTAAAGAGGGATTGGGACAGCTTTTAAGCAGGGTGACCTGCAGTATCCCACTGATTAACAGCCTCAACTGACACGTTCATGATGACTTTTGCTTTGTTCCCATTCCTCAGATCGATTTTCCCTTTATAAGGTTTGCTAAACCAGATGCTATATTTATGCTAAAAGTGGCCATAAAGAGTAAGGTCAGAAGGAGGAAAGGTAATACAGCAATGAAGAATAAAGGCAAAGTCAAAGACCGATTCCAGCTTTAAAAGCTATCTATGTATTTTTTTGTACATAGATTTATATGAAAAAGATGATCTGATTTCTAGCAGCAAAGGGCACATGCAAAAAAGCATTGGCAGGATAAATTCAGTTAAAGCAGTTAAATCAGTGCAAAGGTACAGAAAAATACTTATATTAGTTTGGAAATCAACAAGCAAAGAAATCCAGATAGATGTGATTTTTCCCATTCAATAGTACTTTTAATGTTCATAATTAAAAATGCTTTTGATTAATTTTGTCAGTAGGAGTAAAAGTTTGATGATTTTTTTCTCAGTGTTACTGCTCCATTAATAATAAGTGTTTAATAATTAATAATAAGTGAATCCAAGTTTTACCCCAATGTTTCCACCATTCCTCTCACCTAACCCTCATTTCCTCTTCAGGCCTTGCCTTTCAACCACACACACCCTCTACAGCAAATTAACAATATCTGAAAGTCATGTCCTTAAGAAATAAGAGGGGAAAATCGAGTTAAGACCCAACACAGGACCTGAAAGGTGCATCTAGCCCTTCAGCTGATTCATCTACCGTTTGCTGAACCCTTGTCAGAAATTGTTAGAAGAAGAAGAAGCTATTCTTAAGGATGGGAAACTCTTGATTGATGGAATCTTGAATATAGAAAAGTAACAATGGATTTTAATCCACAATGTAATGCCATTGGGAAAGCATGTGATTGGCAAATGCATCATTTTTCAGGATAGCAATGATCCCCAAAATACTGTCAGTACAGTAAAAGCATACCTGGATAGAAAAACATACAATAGAACAGCATCAGTCATGGCTTGGCCTCCCCAGAGCCCAGACCTCAATATTACTGAAGCAGTGTGGGATCATTGTGACACGAGAACGGAACAAAAGGCGGACAACACCCAAAGACGTGCTCTGAATATCCTTCAAGAAGCCTGGAAAACTGTTCCTGTGGAAATGACAAGAAAACTAGAACTGAAGAATAACAGTTACAATGCCAAATATTGACTTTCAAGCTTGTTATATTGTTATAAACTCTATTTTACGTATATTTCCATTTATGTTTGCACATGTTCAATAAAATCATTGCTCCTGAGGCAACGAGGAATGGCTAAAGATTTCTGCCACTACTCCATAACAAACATCAACTAAAAGTGTTTGATAAATGCATTCTATTTGCTTTTTTAAAAATCACAAAGTGAGAGATTTTTTTTCAATTTAAGTGAGCATTATGTTAATGTTTTAAATGTCATGGCATAGGATCAGATCGCTTCAAAGTAAATTATATTTTGAAATGTACAATCCCTTAAACACTGTGTCCTGATCTTGAACTAATAACTACTGAGATCTCAAGTCTACTGCATAATAAGACAAACAGCACCATTTAGAAAATTTCTTTTTATTGCAAGTATTCTTAATGCTTTGATGTTTTGTACAGATTTTCATATTTACAGTGATAATTAGTATTCGTCTAATAAATAATACAACTGAAAGTCATTCTCTAGCCTACATGTTTAAATATTGCACGTGCAAAGTATGTATAATATGTGCTTGTCCAATAGATATGCTGTCTTAGCAGCTATTTACAATGTTACATAAGAAACAAATGTGGGATCCAACCACCATGCTACTAAAGAGACACTGTGCGTTTCCCCTCCAAAGCAAACCCTCCACTTCAGTGATGGAGTCATGCAATTATTCTACTGGGGTGAAGACAGTTTAATTACAGCATCACTGCAATAACAGTATCCATCCAAAAAAAAAAAAACATCAAATAAAATTTTAATTATTTCTAAATAAGAAATTCGTGATAAAACAGTTTTCCAATTAACCACTACATAACAGTAGTGTCTAGTTCTTATTTGGTAGGAAATGTCCACCAGTGCTGTAACGTTTTCAAAAATAATAGTAAAAGAAAAAAAGCATTTTGATGAAAAACTAAACCAGCGTGACCTACTGTACAAGTTTGTTTAGGCTGCTTTTGCAGCAGTGCTCTTTATAAAGTCTCCAGGGTGTGATAGTAATAAATCATCTGTGAATGAAACCTTTTACACGTTTAAAATCACTTTGTCTGCCATAGGCAAGAAATCTGTTCCTATAAATACACCGTTTAATTATGTGTTCGCATTGCAACTGCTGCTCTGCCAGAAGTGTAGGTAGAGCAAAGTCAACCTATACATTATACATATCCTCATATTTGAACATTCAATATCAATATATTTTCCACATATTGTGAATATAACGCTGAGTGTGCAGAGAGGGAGAAACACGCAAACACCGTGACGAGACAAGAGCACGGGCAGTGTGATGTTACTTCACCTCTAGATGGCACTATTGCACAACCTACAACCTTCTGCATCGTTTCACTGGAATGGATGACAAGTACAGTGCAAAAACAATAACAGGAACAAACTGAGTCCGATATGATATACATATTTATGCCAAAAAAAAATGCCCGTTTGATCTTGTGTTTCCATGTAGGAACAGGGAAAAATGTCTATATTGTGTTGTCTGGTTCACCTCGGCAGAGTTCTATGGCTTTGGCAGGAGGGTTGAGAGGAAACAGAAAGGGCCTTTACCGCCTGCACCTGGCATGTTTGTGATGAAGCAGCTGCCTCTACTCCTGCTGAGCCTCCTCCCTGTACCTCTGAACCCGAGTGAGCAGAGAGCACCGACGGTCATGCACACACACAGATACTGTACACTTCAACAGACACTGGAGATACAAATGATGGGCCATTTGCTAAACCTGCAGCACACACTGCTTTCTATGTGAAAGAACCATTCTGTGAGAAAAACTCTACTGCTCATTTGATCTATGACCTCTGAAAAACAGTTCATGATTTCCATTACTATTCAATTATAAAAAAAAAAAAAGTACATTCCCTGGGTTATACAGCACTGATATGCAAAGCTTAATTGTATATCTGTAACTCTAGAACTGCAGTATTTATAGTTTTCTTAGTTTAATATTTCAATTTCATATTCTTCTTCTAAGTATAAAATCCCTTTTGTTATATTTGTCTCATTAATTTAACTGAAATACACTGAAAATTGCTCACAAATTAAGGTTTATGTGTCAATACAAATGCAGGTTTTATTGCTGGGAGCTTCCCGTGATGCACTGACTATTTCTTCTTCCATGACACTAATGTTTTGTCTTTGCTTCATCATTTATGTACTGTACTGTATCCCCAGTTTTCCAGCGAGGGCTGCGTACATTTTGATTGCATTAACGTTTTTATCCAGCCTTTATGTGCAAGCTTGAGCTGCAAAATTCAAATGTAGTTACTGACAGGCCAAAGTGCAACAGGGAAGAGATTAAATGGGATCAAAGGGAGTGGCATTATAAATTCCTTCCTTCCTGAGATTCAAATCCTCCAATCAAAACGGTGCCAGCAATGCAAAGACAGATTTCTTTAAAAGATTGGACACAATAACAAAGTCAGTCGTTTATTTATTAAAGCACTGTTAATAATTTTAGTTGCTGCTATTTCAAATAAATGTTTGGTACAACAAATTTCTCCGTGTTCTGTCTCAGGCTTTATTCGGGCCCTGGTACTAGAGCTATGGTCTGTTCTTGAGTGCAGCAGTGACGACATCAGAGTGGTCCGTCCCAAACCAACTCCCATTGACCCCACAGATAGGAGTTGCATTAAGGTATTGTATGTATGTGCGTGCGTGTGTGTGTGAGAGAGAGAGGGAGAAGGAGAAACTTCCTGGAGCCCACAATGCCCCAATTTTTAGATATCTACATAATAGTACAGACACAGATCTCTTAGAAGTTTTGCTTTTCCATCATGTTTTTAGCTCACTGGTTACAAAGGTGTTTAAATTGATTAAAATTAAATTGATTCCAATTATTATTAACCCAGGACTCAGAATAGTGGTCCATGTGTTGCTGTGATACCAGCAGCCATGTAGAAAATTCACTTGTGAATATTCATATTTAAGAAACTGGCAATAGTGATTTTGTTAACAAGAAAGGCTTTTTGCTGATTGGTTTATGGGTGTCTGGGCAAATAAGCCTTACTTTCATAAGACTGCATTTTTAGTTATGTTTTTGGCAGAATTTCTCTCAGGAAAGCTTCAACAAGCTCCAGCGTGAGCCTGTCTGTGTGTGTCTGATGCTTGGCCTCTGACAGCAGCCAAGTCATCTCTCTCAGAGAGACTAGCCAAGTGAATACGGACAGCCAGTGATGTGTAAACTGTGTCCTGCCACAGGCGACTTTAAAGTCTGCCTTATCAGTGGGTTATACATATATGCTGAGGTCAAAGGAAAACTAAATATACACACACCAGCACTTTGGTGAATTAACTCGAGTCTTTGCTTTAATCTGTGCTAAGTACAGTAGGAGGTTTGGTAGTACATATGAAGATAAGTTCACACATGCACAGAAACATCAGAAGACACATGAAAGTATAGATATTTCTATTTTAGAAAAAAAAATCCATCGTATCTTGTTTTTTTCTTTACGTTTCTTTGAAGCTGTTTAATATAATCTAAGTTGTAGCTCGTTTGTGCAAGTGTCTCTCTTTTTTTCCTTTGATGCTTTTGATGATATGTTTTCCCTGTTCTACCAGACCCAGTGAAAAATGCAGGGAGCTTTCCTGTAGTTTAATATTCTTCAGGCTGCAATAGGTTTCTGCTCAACCACTCTGCTCAGAATATATGTCTTATTCAGTTTTGAGAGTGTGGTAAACCATGTTTTACCTTTGCAATCATAAATTCTTTTTACATTTTGTTTTGCTTTGAATACTACAGATATTATTTGTCATATTATCGGTAGTGTTTGTAGTTGAATAGTGTTATATTATTATTATGTGTTAGGATTTGATCAATCCATGACGTGCACAAATGCATTCACAATGGTCTTTAAAAGCAAATACATTTTTTCTCTCTAACAGCTGCTGTATTTACTTTCCTCTTCAGTCCTTCCTGTACTTGGTCAACCTCCTCTCCTCTTCCCAGTCGGTGTGGCAACTGCTGGGCCGACAGTCTTTGGCCAACAAAAGCGAATACACCCTGAGGGAGATGCCAACCTCCATACCTGTAAGTGTTTTTCTTCTTCTTCTTTTCCACACACTGCAGTTTTTTTTTGTCATCCATCTGAGGGCATGTTTGCACTTTTTATTTGGCCTCCAAACACCACCCACCCATTTGTTTTACTTCAAACGCATTCAAATAAACCCTCTCACACTGAGACTGATATACGTTCTCCACCTTACCCATTGTAAATTTCCACACAGTTTTCGTTTTGCACCCTATCCGGTGCATTCTTGTTCAAAGCCTCTCATTTTACTCCACAGGATTTGATTGACAGACTGATTGCCGTGAATTCGGATGGGAAGATTCATTCTCTCTTCCACTACGAAGAGAGTCACACATTCGGCCTAAGGTGGGATTCATTATTTTTTTCATATTACTTAACATCAGTGGGGAAGTAGACGATATCAGATTATCACCTGGTGACTGCACACACACTTCAGCCTCTGGCAATAGGAGACTGGCATGGTGACGTAATCGGCCTTAAAATGCGGCCTTTAAGGCTGCAGACCCTGAATTGGGATACAGCCTCTGAATCGCTGCATCTTGTAGCTGTGTCGTCTTAAATTGGTCATGTGATTTTGACGCGCCGGCGCGTCCGGCAACCCCAGAGGTTTAACTTAATATTTAAGTGTCTCTTGGTTTTAGACTAGTTGTTTAGTCTAATTTGATGTTTTAAACCAGAAAAGGAAGAAGAGGGCTTAGAATTACAGGTAAGAACTGCTCAGTGGTATGTGATAAACTGTAAATGTAAAGCTTACAGGTCAGTCCTCATGTTTTTAAATCAGATTTTGAGTCTGTACATGGCACATTATGCTTTTGCATGTTGTGAAATGTGCTGCAAAACAAACTGAGGTAAACTAACTGGTTTACTGTGATGGATTTAAAGTGCGTGTGACTGGTGCGCAGTGGCTGTGGTGCTCACGGTCAGAGTTCAGTCACAAAGAGGGTAACAGAGATGAATTTAAAGTTAAGGTGATGGTGCTTAGATTCATTCACAGACTGAAACCTTCACACCAACTTTATCCTGTGTCTCTTAGTTTTAGACTAGTTGTTTAGTCTATTTTGATGTTTTAAACCATATCACAGGGTTTTTACTTCACCATTTACGGGGTTTTAACAAGCAAACAAAAGACAGATCGTGATGTTTGAAAATGTTTTGGAAATATTCTTTAAAGATTAGATGTAAAATACGCAGAGGATAAATTCAATTGGTTTATTAGTTTATTACATAAGTTGAAAAAAAGTTAAACAAGTAAATAAAGAAACAACGTAAAAGAAAAGTAAACAAAACAAATCGGTAAATAAAGGAAAATGGTAATAAGAAGGGGAAAAAAAAGAAAAGAGAAAACCCCAACAATCCCCTCTGAGCAAGCACTAGGCGACAGTGGGGAAGAAAAACTGCCTTTAAACGGGCAGAAACTTCCGGCAGAACCAGGCTCACGAGGGGCAGTCAACTGCCGGGACTGGTTGGGGTGAAAAAAGATGAAGGAGAGAGGGAAGAAGTGTTAGGAGAGAAGGGGAGAGGAGAGGTGAAAATTAAGATGGAACAGAGGTGGAGGGAGACGAGGTGACGTCAGCAGTAGAAAAAATAGAAAGAGTAGAAAAAGCAGGAGTGTCCCTCCTCCAGAAGAAGCGGAAACGTTTTTTCTTCTTTTCCATGAGCTTTTCCACGACCACTTTTTTCTCTAGGATGAGGGTTCTCAACTGATCGGTTGTTTCTTCAACTTCCTTCTCAAGTTTCTGGCATCTTTGCTCCATTTCTTTTAATAGATTGCACTTGTCTGTATTTTGCTGTTGTTTTTCCTTGTGCATCTTTTCTAACTGCTCATTTCTTCTTGTGATTTCTTGAAGCTTACGCTGCAGGTCTTCATTTATTTTCTCTTGTTGCTGCTTTTGTGCAAGCATTTCAGCGTTTTCACACTTCAAGTTGTCTGAGTTCAACAACATCTCATTAATGACCTCTGAGTGTTTTTTCGCCATTTCATTGATCCTACGCTGCATCTTTGAACGTCGTTTTTCCAATACTTCTCCTTCCAGTTCAGGTGTTCTGTCCTTCATTGTATTAATTTGTTCAGTTGTAGATTTCTTCTCTCCAAGTCCTGGAGAATACGTTTTTTTTCTTTTTCCTGTTGCTCTTTCTCTTGAAGAAGCTCTTTATTTTTGCACTCTGTTTCATCCAGCCTGACTGGATTTGGATTTATTGAAGAAGGACCACCAAAATCTTTGTTCTATTTGGTGTACATGTTAAGAGTTGCTGGACTAACAGTTGGTTTGATTTGCTTCAGAGAATCCTCAAAGTCTTTCATCTTAATGTTGCGCACCTCAGCAGCAGCTATAACACGGACTTGTTCTGGTGCCAACTCTCTTATTGGGCCAAGTGCAGCATCTTTGGCTAATGCTGTCAAATCGCTCCCTGAATATCCTTCAGTCACTTTTGCAAGACAGGACAGTTCGTCTTGGCTCAGTGGACTCCCGTGCGTTCCCAAAAGATTTTTCAGCAGCGTAAATCTTGTCTTCTCATCGGGTAAGGTCACATATACTCTTTTTGCAAAGCGCCTTAATATTGCTTCATCGAGCTCCTGGGGCCTGTTCGTTGCTCCCATTACAAGTACTCTGTCATCCTTTCCTGACTGCAACCCGTCAAACTCAATGAGGAACTCAGTTTTTAAATGGCGAGAGGCGTCGTGCTCCCCCTCCCTCCTTTGACAGAGCAAGCCGTCCACTTCATCGATGAAGATTACTGAGGGCTGTCTCTCTCTTGCAACTGCAAAGAGTGCTCGTACGAGCTTCTCGCCTTCTCCCACATATTTGGAGGTCAAACTAGCAGCACTGATGTTGAAGAATGTTGCATTAGACTCTGCAGCAACTGCTTTGGCGAGCATGGTCTTCCCATTTCCTGGTGGGCCAAATAAAAGCAAGCCACGTGCAGGAGCTCTCAGACCAGTAAAGAGATCAGGTCTTAAGGCAGGAAGGATGACAATTTCTTGAAGTGCTTGCTTTGCCAGATCCTGCCCTGCGATGTCATCAAATGACACAGTCGCTCCACTGTATACAATTTCATTTGTAATTAAGCTGACCAGTTTACTGTCCACATTCTTTTTCATATCCCTCTTCGGGGGCTGTTTCACAGCTGCCGGTCTTCCATTCTGAGTTTTTCCCACCCGAGTGGTTTTCTTTGCATCAGTTATTCTTAATGGAGGTCTTACAGAAGTGGAGGGTCTGATGGTGGTGGAAACACCTGCGGGTTGACTTTTAGGAACTGACTTTGGCTTACTTGCAATTGTTTTGGTCGACATTTCTCTTGCGCGACTTCCCCCCTGTTCACAGTCATAACACGGTAAACTAGTCATAAACGAAAACGTTTAGGCTATTTATCGCATTTAAAGGTCTTTCTTTGGGACAACGTCACAGAACACAGAAACGTCACAGGGCTTTGGAGCGTGATGTTACAGAGGTTTACAAATACTTTCAAATATAGCTCTGGTCGAACGTTTGAAGGCTGCGAACAAACTGACTAAAACTTGCTGCTCCTGACCCCTATTTATAGAAAAACTTCAAAGGCTCAAAGGCATGTGCTTGTGACATCATCACATGTCCTTGTGACATCATCACATGTCCTTGTGACATCATCACTCTTCATGAATCAGATTGTCACATGACATTTTAGAATGGGGATGTTTTTTTTTAAACCGTTTTCAAATTTAACCCTCTGTGGTCCAGGGTATAATTGGCCGTTCTTGACTATTTTTGATTTTACCTCTATATTTCACCTTTAAAATATGTTTTTCTTGCCTTATTTGGCACCATTATTTTCAGCACAACCTCAAATATCTGAAATTTGAGTTATTGTTTTCATTTTGGTATACTATATTAGCACAGTTGATCTAAATTAATAACACAATAAATTGTGTGTGCATCTCCTGTTTTGTCATGGTTGTATGTCCCGGTTCGTGACAGGCTGCATGAGCTCATCTGGTGGGAGTGTAGTACTGTAGTATTTCAGGCATAAAAACGTGGTTTTCACAGACCTTGTCACAGGGTCTGAGTCTAAGATTCAAATTGTAAACACACAAACACTCAGGCTTGCTGCAAACCTTAGCTGATCCCCCGTGGGCTTAATTTACTGCCATTGTTTACGCACCATTGTAATTGCTTCTCTAGTTTGGCATTACACTTTAATTATGGAATGTAATTATATTTTGTCTATTTTTAGTTGTGGCATTGTGTTGTAATTAATGAAGGGCCTGCACACTCCAATATCAATTTACAATTTAAATTCTCCACAGCATGTTTAACTACATTATGTTGTGCCTTTCCAGAATCCCAGATTTACTTACACATCTCCCTTTATGATACATTAGTACTACATTTGACCTAAACCTTTTCCATCCTTTTTCCAAACTCTCATTCATTTTTTACCTGATAACCAAAAACTGTGATAGTGAAAGGCTGAAATATTTCTAGGGGTATGAGATTTCTGTGTGTTTTCTGTAGGTGAGCAGCTGCGAGAAGTTTGGCTACGGGGTGATGGTGACACAGGTGGCAGCAACTGCTCCGGGAGTTGTGGCTCTGCACAGTTCAGGTACTATTGCAGTTATTTGGACACAACAAACACTTGTCAGCTGTGATGCTTAAGGCTTATATTATAAGTTGTTGTTGTTGTTTTTGTGTTGTCGGTATAAAGGAGACTTAAGGCAGCTTAGGGAGAAATGTATTTGTCAAACCGTTTTTGTTTGGGTAAGAAAGAGTAAGAAGAGGCGTTCTTTTTTGATAAATGGATTCACATATCAGTTGTATACTGATACTAGGTTTATCCATATGCAAAAGGCTCCAGGAAATACCGTACTCTTGTCAAAAGAGGTCAAAAAATGAAGCTAGTGAACAAATATTTTAATCCTGCATTCTTTCTATTGGCTAGAAGGGGCGACTCAACTGGTTATGGGAAAAGAAGTCTGATTACTTATCAGCCCTTCGCTTATAACAGCACCGCTGCGTTCTGAAACCTATTCTCTCCTATGACTTTACCCACGCAAGAACAGTTCCCTGCTGTGTTGAGCAGCGCTGGCTGTGGAGCACTCATGTGTTCCATGATGTGACATATGTTTGTGCCATCGATAAAAAGGCAGACTGACAGAAAGAAGGATGACCTCAAAAAGTGATATAGTCCAGACAGAGCTTACAAATGATGGGCCATTTGCTAAACCTGCAGCACACACTGCTTTCTATTAAATACTGCACGTGCAAAGTATGTATAATATGTGCTTGTCCAATAGATATGCTGTCTTAGCAGCTATTTACAATGTTACATAAGAAACAAATGTGGGATCCAACCACCATGCTACTAAAGAGACACTGTGCGTTTCCCCTCCAAAGCAAACCCTCCACTTCAGTGATGGAGTCATGCAATTATTCTACTGGGGTGAAGACAGTTTAATTACAGCATCACTGCAATAACAGTATCCATCCAAAAAAAAAAAAAACATCAAATAAAATTTTAATTATTTCTAAATAAGAAATTCGTGATAAAACAGTTTTCCAATTAACCACTACATAACAGTAGTGTCTAGTTCTTATTTGGTAGGAAATGTCCACCAGTGCTGTAACGTTTTCAAAAATAATAGTAAAAGAAAAAAAGCATTTTGATGAAAAACTAAACCAGCGTGACCTACTGTACAAGTTTGTTTAGGCTGCTTTTGCAGCAGTGCTCTTTATAAAGTCTCCAGGGTGTGATAGTAATAAATCATCTGTGAATGAAACCTTTTACACGTTTAAAATCACTTTGTCTGCCATAGGCAAGAAATCTGTTCCTATAAATACACCGTTTAATTATGTGTTCGCATTGCAACTGCTGCTCTGCCAGAAGTGTAGGTAGAGCAAAGTCAACCTATACATTATACATATCCTCATATTTGAACATTCAATATCAATATATTTTCCACATATTGTGAATATAACGCTGAGTCCTGCCTGACAGCACATTCCCATGAGTGTGCAGAGAGGGAGAAACACGCAAACACCGTGACGAGACAAGAGCACGGGCAGTGTGATGTTACTTCACCTCTAGATGGCACTATTGCACAACCTACAACCTTCTGCATCGTTTCACTGGAATGGATGACAAGTACAGTGCAAAAACAATAACAGGAACAAACTGAGTCCGATATGATATACATATTTATGCCAAAAAAAAATGCCCGTTTGATCTTGTGTTTCCATGTAGGAACAGGGAAAAATGTCTATATTGTGTTGTCTGGTTCACCTCGGCAGAGTTCTATGGCTTTGGCAGGAGGGTTGAGAGGAAACAGAAAGGGCCTTTACCGCCTGCACCTGGCATGTTTGTGATGAAGCAGCTGCCTCTACTCCTGCTGAGCCTCCTCCCTGTACCTCTGAACCCGAGTGAGCAGAGAGCACCGACGGTCATGCACACACACAGATACTGTACACTTCAACAGACACTGGAGATACAAATGATGGGCCATTTGCTAAACCTGCAGCACACACTGCTTTCTATGTGAAAGAACCATTCTGTGAGAAAAACTCTACTGCTCATTTGATCTATGACCTCTGAAAAACAGTTCATGATTTCCATTACTATTCAATTATAAAAAAAAAAAAAGTACATTCCCTGGGTTATACAGCACTGATATGCAAAGCTTAATTGTATATCTGTAACTCTAGAACTGCAGTATTTATAGTTTTCTTAGTTTAATATTTCAATTTCATATTCTTCTTCTAAGTATAAAATCCCTTTTGTTATATTTGTCTCATTAATTTAACTGAAATACACTGAAAATTGCTCACAAATTAAGGTTTATGTGTCAATACAAATGCAGGTTTTATTGCTGGGAGCTTCCCGTGATGCACTGACTATTTCTTCTTCCATGACACTAATGTTTTGTCTTTGCTTCATCATTTATGTACTGTACTGTATCCCCAGTTTTCCAGCGAGGGCTGCGTACATTTTGATTGCATTAACGTTTTTATCCAGCCTTTATGTGCAAGCTTGAGCTGCAAAATTCAAATGTAGTTACTGACAGGCCAAAGTGCAACAGGGAAGAGATTAAATGGGATCAAAGGGAGTGGCATTATAAATTCCTTCCTTCCTGAGATTCAAATCCTCCAATCAAAACGGTGCCAGCAATGCAAAGACAGATTTCTTTAAAAGATTGGACACAATAACAAAGTCAGTCGTTTATTTATTAAAGCACTGTTAATAATTTTAGTTGCTGCTATTTCAAATAAATGTTTGGTACAACAAATTTCTCCGTGTTCTGTCTCAGGCTTTATTCGGGCCCTGGTACTAGAGCTATGGTCTGTTCTTGAGTGCAGCAGTGACGACATCAGAGTGGTCCGTCCCAAACCAACTCCCATTGACCCCACAGATAGGAGTTGCATTAAGGTATTGTATGTATGTGCGTGCGTGTGTGTGTGAGAGAGAGGGAGAAGGAGAAACTTCCTGGAGCCCACAATGCCCCAATTTTTAGATATCTACATAATAGTACAGACACAGATCTCTTAGAAGTTTTGCTTTTCCATCATGTTTTTAGCTCACTGGTTACAAAGGTGTTTAAATTGATTAAAATTAAATTGATTCCAATTATTATTAACCCAGGACTCAGAATAGTGGTCCATGTGTTGCTGTGATACCAGCAGCCATGTAGAAAATTCACTTGTGAATATTCATATTTAAGAAACTGGCAATAGTGATTTTGTTAACAAGAAAGGCTTTTTGCTGATTGGTTTATGGGTGTCTGGGCAAATAAGCCTTACTTTCATAAGACTGCATTTTTAGTTATGTTTTTGGCAGAATTTCTCTCAGGAAAGCTTCAACAAGCTCCAGCGTGAGCCTGTCTGTGTGTGTCTGATGCTTGGCCTCTGACAGCAGCCAAGTCATCTCTCTCAGAGAGACTAGCCAAGTGAATACGGACAGCCAGTGATGTGTAAACTGTGTCCTGCCACAGGCGACTTTAAAGTCTGCCTTATCAGTGGGTTATACATATATGCTGAGGTCAAAGGAAAACTAAATATACACACACCAGCACTTTGGTGAATTAACTCGAGTCTTTGCTTTAATCTGTGCTAAGTACAGTAGGAGGTTTGGTAGTACATATGAAGATAAGTTCACACATGCACAGAAACATCAGAAGACACATGAAAGTATAGATATTTCTATTTTAGAAAAAAAAATCCATCGTATCTTGTTTTTTTCTTTACGTTTCTTTGAAGCTGTTTAATATAATCTAAGTTGTAGCTCGTTTGTGCAAGTGTCTCTCTTTTTTTCCTTTGATGCTTTTGATGATATGTTTTCCCTGTTCTACCAGACCCAGTGAAAAATGCAGGGAGCTTTCCTGTAGTTTAATATTCTTCAGGCTGCAATAGGTTTCTGCTCAACCACTCTGCTCAGAATATATGTCTTATTCAGTTTTGAGAGTGTGGTAAACCATGTTTTACCTTTGCAATCATAAATTCTTTTTACATTTTGTTTTGCTTTGAATACTACAGATATTATTTGTCATATTATCGGTAGTGTTTGTAGTTGAATAGTGTTATATTATTATTATGTGTTAGGATTTGATCAATCCATGACGTGCACAAATGCATTCACAATGGTCTTTAAAAGCAAATACATTTTTTCTCTCTAACAGCTGCTGTATTTACTTTCCTCTTCAGTCCTTCCTGTACTTGGTCAACCTCCTCTCCTCTTCCCAGTCGGTGTGGCAACTGCTGGGCCGACAGTCTTTGGCCAACAAAAGCGAATACACCCTGAGGGAGATGCCAACCTCCATACCTGTAAGTGTTTTTCTTCTTCTTCTTTTCCACACACTGCAGTTTTTTTTTGTCATCCATCTGAGGGCATGTTTGCACTTTTTATTTGGCCTCCAAACACCACCCACCCATTTGTTTTACTTCAAACGCATTCAAATAAACCCTCTCACACTGAGACTGATATACGTTCTCCACCTTACCCATTGTAAATTTCCACACAGTTTTCGTTTTGCACCCTATCCGGTGCATTCTTGTTCAAAGCCTCTCATTTTACTCCACAGGATTTGATTGACAGACTGATTGCCGTGAATTCGGATGGGAAGATTCATTCTCTCTTCCACTACGAAGAGAGTCACACATTCGGCCTAAGGTGGGATTCATTATTTTTTTCATATTACTTAACATCAGTGGGGAAGTAGACGATATCAGATTATCACCTGGTGACTGCACACACACTTCAGCCTCTGGCAATAGGAGACTGGCATGGTGACGTAATCGGCCTTAAAATGCGGCCTTTAAGGCTGCAGACCCTGAATTGGGATACAGCCTCTGAATCGCTGCATCTTGTAGCTGTGTCGTCTTAAATTGGTCATGTGATTTTGACGCGCCGGCGCGTCCGGCAACCCCAGAGGTTTAACTTAATATTTAAGTGTCTCTTGGTTTTAGACTAGTTGTTTAGTCTAATTTGATGTTTTAAACCAGAAAAGGAAGAAGAGGGCTTAGAATTACAGGTAAGAACTGCTCAGTGGTATGTGATAAACTGTAAATGTAAAGCTTACAGGTCAGTCCTCATGTTTTTAAATTAGATTTTGAGTCTATACATGGCACATTATGCTTTTGCATGTTGTGAAATGTGCTGCAAAACAAACTGAGGTAAACTAACTGGTTTACTGTGATGGATTTAAAGTGTGTGTGACTGGTGCGCAGTGGCTGTGGTGCTCACGGTCAGAGTTCAGTCACAAAGAGGGTAACAGAGATGAATTTAAAGTTAAGGTGATGGTGCTTAGATTCATTCACAGACTGAAACCTTCACACCAACTTTATCCTGTGTCTCTTAGTTTTAGACTAGTTGTTTAGTCTATTTTGATGTTTTAAACCATATCACAGGGTTTTTACTTCACCATTTACGGGGTTTTAACAAGCAAACAAAAGACAGATCGTGATGTTTGAAAATGTTTTGGAAATATTCTTTAAAGATTAGATGTAAAATACGCAGAGGATAAATTCAATTGGTTTATTAGTTTATTACATAAGTTGAAAAAAAGTTAAACAAGTAAATAAAGAAACAACATAAAAGAAAAGTAAACAAAACAAATCGGTAAATAAAGGAAAATGGTAATAAGAAGGGAAAAAAAAAGAAAAGAGAAAACCCCAACAATCCCCTCTGAGCAAGCACTAGGCGACAGTGGGGAAGAAAAACTGCCTTTAAACGGGCAGAAACTTCCGGCAGAACCAGGCTCACGAGGGGCAGTCAACTGCCGGGACTGGTTGGGGTGAAAAAAGATGAAGGAGAGAGGGAAGAAGTGTTAGGAGAGAAGGGGAGAGGAGAGGTGAAAATTAAGATGGAACAGAGGTGGAGGGAGACGAGGTGACGTCAGCAGTAGAAAAAATAGAAAAAGTAGAAAAAGCAGGAGTGTCCCTCCTCCAGAAGAAGCGGAAACGTTTTTTCTTCTTTTCCATGAGCTTTTCCACGACCACTTTTTTCTCTAGGATGAGGGTTCTCAACTGATCGGTTGTTTCTTCAACTTCCTTCTCAAGTTTCTGGCATCTTTGCTCCATTTCTTTTAATAGATTGCACTTGTCTGTATTTTGCTGTTGTTTTTCCTTGTGCATCTTTTCTAACTGCTCATTTCTTCTTGTGATTTCTTGAAGCTTACGCTGCAGGTCTTCATTTATTTTCTCTTGTTGCTGCTTTTGTGCAAGCATTTCAGCGTTTTCACACTTCAAGTTGTCTGAGTCCTGGAGAATACGTTTTTTTTCTTCTTCCTGTTGCTCTTTCTCTTGAAGAAGCTCTTTTTTTTTGCACTCTGTTTCATCCAGCCTGACTTTCAGCACTTCGTATTTTTTCTTTATGCCTTTGAGTTGGTCCTGCATTTGTGTGACCCCTTCCTTTTTCTGTCCGAGGATTTGTGCAGTTTGTTCCATAGCTTCATCAAGCGTTCCTTGGAGCGCCTGATTCTTTTGCTCCATGTTTTGGAGATCCCTTTGCATCTCCCCAATAGTAGCATTCGCGCGTTGAAGCTGGGCAGACGTTTCTTTTAATTCAGCACTCTTTGTCTTGTTTTCCTTCATCAGGAACAAAATCTTCTGTCGTGCTTCACCAAACTTTCCTTCCCAGGCCTCACTAATAATTTTTGTGTAAGGCTGGCGTTGCTGTTGTTTTTCCAGCTCTTGATTTCGTGCTTCCAATTGTCTGCACTTCTCCTCCAGTTGAAGCTTCTCTTCTTCAATTTGTTTAATTTTTGCATGTAGGTCGGAGTTTTCCTGTAATGTCCTTTGGACTGATGAGGCACCAATGGATCGTGTCATATCAGGCTTCCCTCTTGAAGTGAGTGGCCGGCCAGACCTCGAAGGAGAGGCAGCAAGATTGTTTATTCTTTGTTGGCATTTTCGTGGATACATTTTTAATCCTGTGCACAGTGACTCTGAAGAGGTTTACAAATACTTTCAAATATAGCTCTGGTCGAACGTTTGAAGGCTGCGAACAAACTGACTAAAACTTGCTGCTCCTGACCCCTATTTATAGAAAAGGCTCAAAGGCATGTGCTTGTGACATCATCACATGTCCTTGTGACATCATCACATGTCCTTGTGACATCATCACTCTTCATGAATCAGATTGTCACATGACATTTTAGAATGCGCCCCCTGCCGCCATCACAGTAGGCCAGACAAAGGATACAGCTTCAGCTATGGTGGTACGTGTGTAGTCGGTTGCAATGTTAGATCTCACGATCGTGAAGGCAAGAAACTGGATTAATCTTTTAATCGTTTTCCATCCTGGCGGCAACGTGAGGGATCCCATGTATCCGATATCACCAAACAAAGACGCCAGGCATGGATTGCAGCGGTGAGACGAGCGGATATCGAGTTCCGTGCAATCCCCAGCTTTTTGTTGGTTTGCTCGCGGCATTTTCTCTCCGGTGAGTTCTAAAGTAATTCATATCACTATCCGATTGTTGAGTCTGACGTCACTAGCCGTGTCTGGGCCTAAACTCTGCTGCAGGTCCATATATCAAATGATCACTGTGGCATTACTGAGAGTTAAAACACTGTCTTAAGTCTTTCATCTTTAATAAAATTATCAGCGTTCTGCTCTACCAGGTGTAACAACTGAGTTAAACATCCAGGCATCCATGACAATGGAATTTATGACATATGAGTTAGAAGTTAGCAGCAAGTTAGCTCGCTAGCTTCTATCTAAATACAATATAGCATGTCCTGACTGCGGGGTTTTGGAAACAAATTAAAACGTACAGCTTTCTTATCACTTCCAACATAAATGAAGACAGAAAACTAAACAGCAGTGACAGTGGCTGCAAATTTTACCAGGGTTTTAGTCAAATGCCCCCCTGTGATTTTACCTGCACCCTGCGATTTGATTTTTAGTTATTTTAACAGCAAACTGAAGAAAAGCCTTGACTCCGTTGCTCCACTCACCACCAAAAAGATTAACGTAAAACATGCATCACCCTGGAGAAACGAAGAAGTCAAAAAACTCAAAAGAAATTGCAGGGCAGCAGAAAGGAGATGGAGGAAAAATAAAAATAATATCAACCATCAAATATTTTCCGAGCAATTTAAAATGTACAATAATACATTAAGGAAGTCAAGAAATTCATACTTCGCCAAAATAATCAGTATTAACAAAAATAATCCCAAGGTCCTCTTTTCCACCATAGATCATTTATTTAACCCTGATTTTAACAGCTCCCAAAGAACCCCCACAGACTCGCTCTGTGAGCAGTTTGCAGACCACTTCAGGGGAAAGATCAGCGCCATCAGATCTGATATTTTATCTAATCGCGATATGATTGTAAACACATCTGAGGGCTCGATTGTACCTGAGGAGACACTGGACAGCTTTGTCCTGGTTAATGCTGAGAACTTTCAGAAGGTTTTCTCCACAGTGAGACCCACCACATGTCTTTTAGATCCAATCCCCTCTTCACTCTTTAAAACACTTTATGGATTTTTTGAGGCTGAGCTTTTATACATGATGAATTGCTCTCTTCAGTTGGGTGTCTTCCCTGCTGCCTTTAAAACGGCGGTGGTGAGGCCCCTTCTGAAGAAGAGCAATTTGGATTGTAATGATTTTAATAACTACAGACCTGTATCCAACTTACCATTTTTAAGTAAAGTCTTAGAAAAACTTGTTTTTACTCAGATTACTGATTTTCTCAATGATAGACAGATCCTGGAGATATTCCAGTCTGGATTTAGGGTGAACCACAGCACAGAGACGGCTCTCCTAAAGGTTTTAAATGATCTTAGATGTAACTGGGACGCCCAAAAGCTCTCAGTCCTGGTGCTGCTGGATCTAAGCGCAGCCTTTGATACAGTAGACCACGCTATTCTTTTAAACAGACTAAAACACATGGTGGGCCTCTCTGGTGCTGTACACAACTGGTTCACTTCCTATCTCTCTGACAGATCTTTTATGGTGAGTATGGATACATGCTCCTCTAAGATCCATAAAATGACATGTGGTGTGCCTCAAGGGTCGGTTCTAGGCCCTGTACTTTTTAATTTGTATATGTTGCCTCTCGGCAGTGTCATCAGGAGGCATGGAGTGAACTTCCACAGTTACGCTGATGACACGCAGCTGTACATCTCCGTGTCTCCTGATGACACCAGACCAATGGATGCCCTTTTTAACTGTATCTTGGATATAAGATCTTGGATGGCAGAAAACTTTTTACAGCTTAACCAGGACAAAACTGAAGTTTTAATTGTCGGTCCTGAAGCTCAGAGAGAGAAACTCTTGTCTAAATTAGAGGCATTTTCACTATGTCCTTCGCTACAAGTGAAAAACCTGGGTGTTATTTTTGACTCTGAGCTTGGTTTTATCCCACATGTTAAACATGTAACCAAAATTGGATTTTATCATCTAAAAAATATAGCCAGAGTCCGCCCTATTCTCTCTCGGGCCAACACGGAGATGCTGATGCATGCTTTTATTGCCAGTCGCATTGATTACTGTAATGCCCTGCTCTCTGGTCTTCCTAAGAAGAATATTTCAACTTTACAACTCTTGCAAAACTCGGCAGCTCGTGTGCTGACGAAGACCAGAGGGCGGGCCCACATTACACCGGTTTTAGAATCGCTGCATTGGCTCCCCGTGTGTTTCAGGATCGATTTTAAAGTTCTTTTATTGGTTTTTAAATGTCTTAATGGTCTTGGGCCTTCTTATCTCTCAGATCTGCTTTTACCATACGAACCCTCGCGGACCCTGAGGTCCTCTGGTACTGGCCTTTTGATTGTCCCTAAAGTCAGGACACATACTCACGGAGAGGCAGCTTTTCAGTGGTATGGTCCTCGTCTGTGGAACAGCCTGCCGGAGGAGCTCAGGGCCGCAGAGAACGTACATGTTTTTAAGAACAGGCTCAAGACCCACCTTTTTAATTTAGCTTTTACTTAGCGTTTATTTATTTTTTATGCTTATTTATTCTATCCTGTTATTCTATTATTAATTTAGGATTTACCTAATATTTTTTGATTTTATTCTTATTCATTTTTTAATCTTCTTACTCTATTTATATTTATATTTATATTGTATCCTGTTCTTATTTATTTTATCATTTTACCCTGTATATATCGTATTGCGTCATATCTCCAGTGTTTCCTCGGAGGGCGCTCTCTGCACCGGGGCTGTTATTGACCGTGGCTGCTGGTCTCTGGGGTCCTCTCAGCCTGGTTGGGGGGCTCCTTGGCCTCCCTCCGGCTGTGTGCCCAGCCCGGAGGCTGCGGTCTGTGACCGGCTCCCGGTGCAGACGGCTCTCTGTTATAATGTTTCCTCACTTGGCTCATGCGAGCCCAGCCCAATTTTTACTCTTTAAGTGTGCGCGTGTGTGTATGTGTGTGTGTGGGTGGGGGTGGGGGGATATATGTGTATTGAGAGTGTGGGGAGTGAGTTGGAGGGTGGGGTGGGCTGCTTTTAACTATGTAAAGCACTTTGTGCTACATTTTTTCTGTATGAAAAGTGCTTTATAAATAAAGCTTGATTGATTGATTTGTAGGGTTACTGAAGTTGGGCTAGCTGGTATATAATGATGTGCTACGTGACCGCTAGTAACACAGCTATGTTAGCACAATATAAACACGCTAACTTTTTTTCCACTCGATAAAAGTTAACGTGAGTGTTCTCGGTGGTCAGGAACAAATGTAATCGCATGGCAGGATGCTGTAAAAGGACCAAACCAAAAGGCTTTTAGTGGGGTTTTTTTCAATGCGCTGCGGTCATAGATAATGAGATAAAACATGCTAATGTGTGATGCTGCAGAACCACGTCATGTCGACTGAGTAGCTTTTGATTTGGCATTATTGCAGGCAAACCAGCATATGAAATGGATGTAACAAATCCAGACTGGGCACCAACACTGCACATGGGGCACGACGACAAACCTGTGTCAGACTCGGACCGGCACGCAAGGCGTATGCAACGGAAGCGAAAAAGAGCACCCATTGCAGGTAAACACCCCCCTCTGAAAACATACTAAATTGCTCTTATGGTACACTAATCCGCACATAACTTAAAGATGAATCACACACCTGTCATTGGAATATTGGTGTACATTAACCTTAAGTCTATGCACTATTTTTTATCTTACAGGCTTGATGATCGATGAAGGTCTGACAGAAGAACAACAACCATGTCATGGAGGCAGTGGACAGCAGTTGTGTTGGACAAGTGGAGGTTGACGTACCAGCTGCAAATGTGGACAGTGGTGATGGGAGTGACAGCGTCACGGAAGCTGAAGGGCAGACGAAGGACTGTGTGTGCAGTCAACAGGGCAGAGCAGAAATAAACCGGCTGTTGGAGGAGAACAGACTGCTTCGAGCACAGTTGCAAAAGACAGAGCTGAATGAAACTTTCTTAAAGGACGATACCGAAAAAGTAAGATATTACACTGGACTATATTGTTATGCAGTCTTAATGTCCCTCTTCAACACTGTCAAAGATTTCCTGCCAATACCGAAGAAACTGACAGGTTTCCAAATGCTCTTACTCACACTAATGCGTCTGAGACTTGATCTTCCAGTCCAGCATCTTTGTCATCTATTCCATGTGTCGCACAAAACACTGTCTTCTGTCTTCACCGATACCATTGATGTTTTGTATGCCCACTTAGGAGCACTGGTGCACTGGCCTGAGAGGCACTGTCTGCAGGCGACAATGCCTCCACAGTTTACTGAAACTTTTGGAAAACGAGTAGCAATCATTGTTGACTGTTTTGAGATTCGAACAGAAAGACCATCTAATTTAAAGGCACGCGCACAAACATACTCTCATTACAAGGGTACACAGACCATAAAATACCTCATCGGGATTACACCCCATGGAGCTATTTCTTTCATTTCCAGGGGATGGGGGGTCGTGCATAGAGCAGGGCGATATGGCCAAAAATATTTATCACGATATATATTTGAAAATTTGCGATAACGATATAACCGACGATATAATTGATGCGAGACAAAATACAACTCCACAACATTACTAGCGCAAAAAGACAACCTTCCATTTATTTTCACCTAAACAAGAAGCTGGTTTTTATGTACATTAAAGCTTTATAAAAATGTAACAGTGCAAATGCAAATTCCTTGCTGAAAGTTTAACCAAAAGGCATTTCCAGTAGAAATGGGCTGACATATCCTGAGCATAACCATGTATAATATCCACTGAAGTTAAAAAGAGGTGCTTTGCAACATTAAACTGCAGTGTGCAGTACGCATTTTTCGGACCATAAGGTGCACGGGATTATAAGGCACATTAAGCGAAACAAAGCAGTCAGATAAATCAAACTTTATTAAACTCATTCTTCTTGCTTCCTCCACTTCTGTACCATTGATTCATTAATGTTGAATTCTCTGGCAGCTGCTCTATTCCCATGTTGTTGCAGTATATTAATGACTAACCTGGTATTGTGGATAGATTATCTCAGTTGTTCTCCTGACTGAAGTTTGGTCCGTTTACAGCATCCTGCCATGCGATTGCATTTGTCTCTAACCATGAAGAACCTTCACGTTAACTTTTATAAGTGGAAAAGTGTTAGTGTTCGTCCTCCAGCTTCACTGTTTATGTTATGCTAACATAGCTGTGTCGCTAGCGATCACGTAGCACATCATTATATACCAGCTAGCCCAACTTCAGTAACCCTACAAACGTCACTGCTGTTTAGTTTCCTGTCTTCATTTATGTTGGAAGTGATAGCAGAGCTGTACGTTTGATTTTTTTCAGAAATCTCTCAGTCAGAACATGCTAAATCATGCTTAGGTAACTAGCGAAACTAGCGAGCTAACTTCCGCTAGCTTCCTGCTAACTTCTAACTCCATTAAATGTAATAACTTTTTGTTTTCATGGAAGTTAAACTTTATAGTTACACCTGGTAAAGCAGCAATGCTGATCGTTTTACTAAAGATGAAAGAATTTAGACAGTTTTTAACTCTCAGTGATGCTGCAGTGTTGTTTGACCTGAAGCATACGGAGTTTAGGACCCAGATTACTCCCAGATTTAAGAGCATCTTAGTCCGACAAATACGACAATAACGACGACCGCTTGCATGTTCTGCAAAAAAATGTGCTTTGTCGTGTATCTGACAGACAAACACCAAACCAGTTCCACATCACGGAAGTTGCACCATTTTTACAAACCAATTCTGGTTCATCTGTTTCACTCAACAATCGGCCATGTGCGTATGAAAACAAAGGCACTGCGCATGCGCGTTTTACTCCCATTCTATCGCGATATTTCATTTTCCTATCGTTGCCTAACATTATACCGGTATTACCGTGAATGGTATAATATGGCCCAGCCCTAGTCGTGCATCAGATAAACACATCATAGAGAGATGTGGCATTCTTCAAAAGCTGTTACCAGGGGACGTAGTATTGGCTGACAGAGGCTTTGACATCAGAGATGCTGTAGGAATGATGTGTGCGGAGGTCAAGATTCCAGCTTTCACAAAAGGCTACTGTCAACTTGATGCAAGGGACGTTGAACAAACGAGAGCAATTGCCCACCTGAGAATTCATGTTGAGCGAGTAATAGGTAGTTTGCGCAACAAGTTCAAAATGTTACACACAGTCTGATTACTCTTATCATGTGAGGCTGAAGACACAACACTTCTTGATAAGATCGTTAAGGTTTGCTGTGTTTTTGTTAATATGTGCCCCAGTGTTGTTGTCAAACCAGGGCCAAATGACACTTGCTCCTGTTGAGTATTCTTAAAGCTGTTCTTTTGGATGTACTGTACATTGTAAATAGTTGTACTTTGTGTGAAGTTGTTTTAATAAAACAAAAAAGAATAGTATATTTGTTTGTTTTTCTTTATTATAGATCTATTCACATGTACACAGCAATCACATAAAAATGAAATGCAAACTATTTACATCGCACCACACAGCTGTCATCAATCTTTAACCACAACATGAAACATTACAGGCTATTTAGAGCAGCACGTTGTTTCGAGAAGTATTTCCCAACAAGTTCAGGAAGGCACATTTTACGAAAGAAGTCTTGTGCTTTCTTTAAGCGCGGTTTCCAGAAATCCACAGCAGGGAAGACGCGAGTCACAGCAAGGTCTCTCTGTGTCCACACAACGAGGCCACAGTGGCTGGCGCCCGTAACAAAGACTCAGCGTCTCTGTTGTGTAAACACGCCAGTGATTGGGGTAATGTGGGTGACTGTGTAGTGTAGTTGGTGTAATAGTTTTCGACTCCACACAGTCACTGCTTTGCTGTGCTTCTGCAGCGTATCCAGTAATGGTGACAAATCCTCCAGCGTTGCAATAGGAAGCTGCTCTTAAGCGCAGAAAGAATTGTTTCCAGGGATTTCTATTTGTATCCAGCTTGGCGTGCAGGATCCTTTGTGTAATCTATGCTTACATATGTATTTTACACACAGACAATGTGAAAAATACAACACATTGCTATGGATTGATGCTGAAAGTGCTAATTGCACTAAAAAATTTAGCTGAAAAAAATAACACCAACTAAATAGATAAGCATGTCTGTTAACAAAAACCCCCAAACGCTTTACCCAACTGGGGTTTTTCAACTACCTCACTGACAGAATGAGCCCAGGTATTGCCAGTGCCACTGATGGAAATGAGCCACAGCAGCTCTTCAGCACCTACAAATGAGACCTGCCCACACCAACAAGCAAGAAGGGAGACCAGGTGGCGAGCATCGCCACACTTTCCAATCCAATAAACTACCATTGCAGTTAGTAGTAAGTGGTTGATTAGTGCAGCAACAACAAAAACACACTGAATGTCATTTTAAAATACACAAAATGTTTTATTTTACATTCTATCGAAGTTCCTGCTGGAAAGTGCTGTACTGTACAAGATGCTTCCCTCACCGCAAACTCAGGTTTACTGCTGGATAAATTTTATTTCCACATTAGTCAACTCAACAACCAAGACAGAGCACAATAGAGACAATAAGGGGGTGGCTGTAGCTCAGGCGGTAGAGCAGGTCATCTGCTGATCGGAAGATTGGTGGTTCGATTCCTGGCTTCCCCCAGTCTGCATGCCAAATATCCTTGGGCAAGATATTAACCCCAAATTGCTCTCCGATGCATCCATCGGAGTATGAATGTGTGTGAATGTTACTTAGAAAGCACCTAGAACAATGTGCTTGTGCGAATGGGTGTGAATGGGTGAATGCACAAGTTGTGTAAAGCGCTTTGAGTGCTCAGAAGAGTAGAAAAGCGCTATATAAGAACCAGTCCATTTACCAATATGTGCACTGGTCTAATGATGTTTATGGCTCCCAAAGTATCGAGTATTGAGGTCTATTGCACTGTTGACTATTTACAAAAGTATTGCACAAAAGGTATTGCACAGTGAGGTGAAGAGGCACTACAGCTTAGTTGTTCCCCCCTCCTTTGTCCTCCTGTTTCCCCTCCCTCTCCCCTCCAGAGAGGAGTTAAACAGTCTGATGGCGTGTGGGACAAAGGAGTTTTTAAGGCAAGGCAAGGCAAGGCAAGGCAAGGCAAGTTTATTTGTATAGCACAATTCAACAACAAGGTGATTCAAAGTGCTTTACAGAGATATTAGAAACAAGAACAAATAAAAAGCATGATTTAAAATTGATTAAAACAAGCAAATAAACTAACTAACTAATTAACAAACAAACAAACAAACAAACAAAACAGTATATAAGTCTGTTAGTTCTTGTCTTGGGGAGAAGCAACCTGTCACTGAACAGACTCTTCTGGTTGTTAATGGCCGTGTGCAGAGGATGCCTGGCATTGTCCATAATGTCCATCAGTTTCTTTAGTGTCCTTTTCTCTGCCACTGTCACCAGGGTGTCCAGCTTCATGCCGACCACAGAGCTAGCCTTCCTGATCAGTTTTTCCAGCCTGGATGAGTCCTTCTTTGCTGTGCTGCTCCCCCAGCACACCACAGCATAGCACTTTAAGAATCTAAAAGATAACAAAATCTGATAGGTAAAAATAACATTTTGAACCAACTAGGTGGTTCCCAAAAATCTGGCGTGCTGTGAGTCCTTAAAAAAATTGAGGAAACCGGAAAAGTAGCAGGACTAAATAACTCTGTACAGCAGATGAACTGTATCTGGAAATCATGTCCTTAAGATGTAGAAAAATATAAAGAAAAGCAAAGACTTGAAGTACCTGAGAGATGCACTGGCCCTTTAATGGATCCATCTGCTGTTTGCTGAAGCCTCATCAGAAACGGTCTCAGTGGAAGGCTGTCAGGAAGCCATTTTTAGTGAAGAGAAACAGGGAGAAAAGGCTGAGGTATGGTAAATTACACGAGAACTGGACTATATCAGTGGCAACAGGTCTTACAGCATTATGAATTCATATTTGACATTTTTGGTTCAAATAATTGTTGATATGACTCCAACAGAGGGTGTTTACATCCATCTGTAAAACACGATGAAGGCTCTGCCAGTGGTGTTGGGAATCTTGAGAAAGCTGATGGAAATATGAACCAGATATTAAGATTTTCATTAATCATGCAGTCCCAGCTGAAAAGCATCTAGTTGGAAAAGGCATATTTTTATTCATTACGACAATGATCCCAAACACACGGTGAATACAATAAACGTATACCTAGATCAGTCATGGATTGGCCTCCCCAGAGCCCAGACCTCAACATTTATTAAAGCAGTGTGTTCCGGAAAGAGAGAGTCCAGGCTATGTTCGATAGTAAAGGTGGCCATACCAAATATTGACTTTCAAGTACATTTTTGCCTTATGTACTGTATTTCCATTTATGTTTGCACGTTTCAGTGAATTGCTCTGCCTATTTCCCATTTTCCCAGCAGAATATAACGAAATGAGGATGCCTCAAGACTTTTGCAATATTGTATCAGAAGGAGAAAAAAGGTGACAAATGTCCCAGTTCTTCGTGGTTAATCTTGTTAATGTTGCCTTCTGTTTTCTAATGGTTTCCTGCCAAAAACCCTAAAAAAGTGTTCTCCAACCTCGTGAATTGAAAACACTGGATTTGTTATAGAATAACTTCTAATTAGCTATTATTTCACAGAGGAAATAAGATAATCGATAAAAGAAAAAAAGACGTGAAAAGGAGACAATAAAAGAAGCCCCTTCCTTTCCCACATGTGCTAAACTTAGAGCCAAAGCCTCACCCTGCCGCTTTCCGCTTCATTAGAGCTGTTTAAACAAAACAAGTTTAAAATAGGGTTTCTATCTGAAACAGCACATGCAGTTAAAAGGCCAATGTGGAAAATAAATCCTTGTGATTATAGTTGAACAGGAAGCAGCACTTGCTCTGCCTTTCAGCCCCATTGAACAAGACGTCAGCAGCTCTATGGAGGTAGTTTAGTCTTTTTTACAAATTCAAAATTAAATATGCGAGCACTCAAAAATTAAGGTTCACTGAGAAATGTCCTCATTTTTTAAAAAGAAAGGCATATTCCTTGTTATTTAATACAACATTCAATTGATCAGAAATGTTAGAAATCATGGTAAATGGGCTCATCAATACAAAATCATGATTGTCTTTTTAATTGTATAACTTTGTAGACTACTTTTCCCAAACCATCACTCTAGTGCTCCACTGGCACCTCGTATTACTTAATGCAAGTAGTTTACAGGTGTTGTGTCGTGTCTTTCTACAGATGTAGAAAGGTCAGCTACTCAAGAGACCTTCCCCAAATCTCCCTCATCTTCATCTTCGTCAACGAGGCTCTGTCGGTGATCCTGCGCTCAGTCCACTCAGCTGTCAATCACACACTTGCTCAAGGAGGTCATCCTGGTGGACGACAACAGCGATGACGGTCAGTATAGATTAAATATTTTCTTCAGCTAATACCAAATAAGAAGAGTGGCTTTTTCGCCCTCTGATTAGAAGATGGTTTATAGTGAGTGAAACACTGCAGGACTCTTCACTGCTTGTCCTGCTGTGTGACAAAGAATCGATGTGGCAGAAGGTCTGCAGCATCACTGTTCAAGCTCTCCTCTTCCCGTGCTACAGGCTGTAACTCTTTAGTTTTTAAAGGTTACCCAAACAGAACTAAAAGACCAACAGAAAATTGACTTACAAAAGGTTTTTCACATTAAAAGAAAAAGAGAATCAATGCCAAAGTAAAAGGTATATTGAGTCGCTTGTTACCCTTTAAGCAGTCTGGGTTTAGTTGTCTTAAGAGGACCCCTTATTTTCTAGCATAAATATAATTTTACAACAGTTATTGTTCATATTAATCATAGCCAAAGTCTCAATTTATGTGCAAATAATCCCCGTTAACCAGACTGCTTTGATTTCAGTAATAGCAGAGATGATATCCTAATATAGTCATCACAAACAGACAGATCTATCTGTGAAGTCCTACTGGCCCCGGTGTTAAAACCTTCTGTTTGTGAGGGTTTTAACACAAAGAAAGGTGGCTTCAACGGAGGTATTCGGAATATAAAGGCGGTTCTGTCAGATAAAGCATGAACTACGGGGCTGCAGCAATGCTGAGTATGAGAGAAATGAAGATTCATGCAAAGCTACTCTCATATTAGAGTCCAAGAGAAAAAAGAATGGACCCAGACATGAGCTCAATAGGTCCCTTTTAAAATCTGACATATAGATACTTTTCCTCTCAACTCTATGCCAGTAAATTTTAGTTTCTCTTATAAACACTCAGTTATATCATTGAAAAAGAGATTTCTTTACACTTCTGACCTGAGAGAAATGCCATGTCTTCTGTTTCACGTTGGTCACCTTTTCACAATTGAGGAGCTGAGGAAAGTTGCTCATCTGATCGTACACCACACAACGAGTGTCCTCACCAGTGCTGCCTAGGGGTCCCAGAAACAGCTGACCTTCTTTAGTGTAGCGTCCTAACTAAGAGGAAAACAGATACGTCACACATACAGTAAACGGAAAGTTACTGAACTGGCTGAGTGAATACTCTTCTCTTTATTAGCTAACGATGAAATAAGTATGTGATGATGTACAAGTTGAAGGTAACCTGGCAGGAATTTTCCTTGATTATGCAAGCTGTTGGGTTTTTTTTTTGCTGCTTTGAACAAGAGGATGGTGTTGTTCCCAATACTGCTGAGAGGCAAAACATGTCTTTGTTCTTCACTGAGTGCTAAACACAAAGATTTTCCTGTACATCACTGCTAATCACAGTGTTGTTTCAGCAGAGTTCTAACCCACATATAGCCCTAACATTTTATATACACCAAATTCTGCAGTTTTCTCAACTTGACAGAAAGAAAAAGCAGAAGTGAGTCAGATTCTTCCCGCTCTGTTTTCTAACCTTTGTGTCTTTCACTTCAGCTTTTTCGTTCAGATTAATAGTAATTTCCACTTTAGCAGTGCAGATAAAACAGTTCCTTTGGTTGCATCTAGCTCTGAGGCTTTGAGTGTGCTGACGATAAAGACTGATTGGGAAATTGTTTATATCGCATTCTGTTCCTAACAAAGCATGAATAGTGGTTGCAATGCCTTGCAAAAGATATAAAGATAAAGCTTTCCATCAACCACCCAGTCAGCCCAGTTTGGGTCTTTTTGCAGAGTAACTGCATCCTGTTTGCAGTACATCATACAAAAGTTAGGTGATTTAACAGCGTTTGGACTCAAAATCTTAAAAAATCCCACTTGTGGTCCCTAGATGTCACTGCTTCTTCTTAAGAACAGAGTATTTATTAAAATGTTTTTCTAGTATCTTTGACCACTACAAGTTACATTCATCTTTTCACAGATATTCATATCGCACTTTATTTTATGCACTTATGTGCTTTATCTGTTTTGCATACACACCTACAGCCAGTCACCATTTAACCTAACGTGCATGTCATCGGACTGTGGGAGGAAGCCGGACTACCTGGAGAGAACCCACGCTAAGACACCATGGGGTCGCTTTTATCTCCGTGGAAGTGCAAGTGTGAAAAACTGGTGGTCTAATAAAAACTGAAGACTTTTTGTTCCATCAAAAGGATAACTTTAAAAAATGCAACTGAAGCATGTCTTGTGAAGAAAGTGTGATGCGGCTGTTCGATTTGTATTGTTGATTGTCATTTATGCTTAGAAATATTTACTTATATATGCTTAGAGTTTTGTAATTAATTGTAGATTGGTAGAGGTTTTGATCCTTGATAGTCTGCAAACTGTGTGTGTATTAGACAGCACTTTGGGAGCATGAGAGGTCATACCGTGTTTTATTGTTTTATGGTAGGATTAACGTAGTTGCGTCTGTTCTAGTCTAGTCTTTGTTTAGATGAACTGCAGGACTTCCTCACCGTGTTATCTAGGATGAACCATCTAGGGTGAGGGGGAGGCTACCCTCTTCCTGACCAAGGATGTTTGACCCTTTGATCAGCAGTCCACACACACACACACACACACACAGACACACACACACACACACACACACACACACACACACACACACACACACACACGCACGCAGTAAGGATGGGCGGACATGTCTCAGCCTCCACCACTCTCAGCACTGGAGCCCCCCAGGGGTGTGTTCTGAGCCCCCTGCTGTACTCTTTGTACACATATGACTGTGTGGCCACTACCAGCTCCACCACCATCATCAAGTTTGCTGACGACACCGTCGTGGTGGGCCTGATCTCTGATAACAACGAGACGGCCTACCTGAAGGAGATTAGGAATCTGGAGAACTGGTGCCAGAGGAACAACCTCCTTCTAAACGTCAGTAAGACAAAGGAGCTGATAGTGGACTTCAGCACTAAGCAGGAGAGGAACTACCAGACCCCCGTCATCAACGAGTGCCCAGTGGAGAGAGTGGACAGCTTCAAATACCTCGGAGTTCACATCACGCAGGACCTGTCATGGTCCTGTCACATCAACACCGTGGTGAAAAAGGCCCGTCAGCGTCTCTACCACCTCAGACGCTTGAGAGACTTCCAACTGCCCTCCAAAGTGCTCAGGAACTTTTACTCGTGCACCATAGAGAGCATCCTGGCGGGAAACATCTTAACCTGGTTCGGGAACAGCACCATGCAGGACAGACGAGCTCTACAGAGGGTTGTGCGGTCAGCTGAGCGCACCATCCGCTCCGAGCTCCCTGACCTGCACTCAATCTACAGCAGGCGGTGCTGGACCAAGGCCAGGAAGATCGTGAAGGACCTCAGCCATCCCAACAACAGACTGTTCTCTCTGTTGAGGTCAGGAAAGCGATTCCGCTCCCTGAAGACCAACACAGAGAGACTGAGGAGGAGCTTCTTCCCGCAGGCGATACGGTCTCTCAATCACACCACCACACAGTACTGACCCACACATACAGTTCTTACACACACACTGGACTTTCTGGACTTTGTTTTTGCACAACACTGGTCACTATATTCTTCATTTCCGGTTAATACTTGTACAGCTGCTGTTATTGTGTATATATTTATTTATATTTAGATTTCTTCATACATTCTTATATAGTTCTATACTGTGTATTGGTGTATTTTGTTGTACAGTTATTTTATTTTCAACTTTAATTTATATATTTTATCTTATTCTTCCCAGTTAAATTTACCCTTCATTCTAATTTGTGTTGTACAGTTATTTCATTTTTAACCTTAATTTATATTTTATTCCTTCCTAGTTAAATTTACCCCTTTTTAATTTTTCATATTTATTTCCTACCTTATTCATAGCCTTTCCTTTTTTGTTTTCTTTAGGTCACGAGCAGTTGTCCAAGCATTTCACTACATATCGTACTGTGTATGACTGTGTATGTGACAAATAAAATTTGAATTTGAATTTATTACTCTTTGTGTGTATGTAGACGTCATATGTTAACGAACTTATGCATATTCATGTAACCTCAATAAAAGGACAGTGGTACGGGAGGACGGACGAGAGCAACTGGGGCCAAGCGAAGGAACGGCGATTGTCCGGTTCTCTCCCGTGCACGAGTAACATGAAGCTTGCCTACTTCGTGTCTTGCTTTGCAGTGTAATTATATTGCCTTTAACGTTCCAGCGGATGGGTTCAAGCTACAAACCTATCAGCGGCACTCATTTTTCCAGAATTGAATTGAAATTTTAGCTCCTTTAGCATTTTACCACTGAAGCCTTGACTTTCTGCCTAAAGCACCTGTTTACCACTGTGAGCTAAAAAGAGAGGCCCTTAGGGCTGAAGGGATGAAGAGCTGACACTGGCTGACTCAGGGCTTCAACACAAAAAGTGCAAGACACAATTTTATTCTGACAGCAGAACTCGCTCCTTGGAGGATTTCAGCTGAGCCTGTGATTGAGACACAGCTGCAAATCACATCACCGGAGAAGCTCACTGTATGTTTTCATGAGAAAGCAAAGCAACTGGAAAAAGATGGAGTATACTCTTTAGTATGGTGGTGAGGAAGAGTGTTGTACCTGAGGACCCCACCCATGGCATGGGTGCAGGGTGGCTGTGTGGTTCTCCTTCACACCCTGATCCATACACAGGTGGCTTGCTTTAGAATTGCGGACCTTAAATACACAAAAAAAAAGAGTCAGACTTAATTCATAAAATATGAATATTCCCCAAAATAATTACCGATTAAAAATGTATAAAGGCTAAAAACAAGGATGTGTCAGTGTGGATCAGACAAAGTTCTAAATCTCATTTATTTTCTATTAACAGCTGAGAAGATGTGGATGTACATGCTGTCTGAGTCCCTGCTTTCTTGTTATATTTTGGTCTGTGGAGGAGATACAAGTTTCTTAGGACTTTGTGTAAGTATCATTTATTTAATTTCAGTGGTTTAATTTGTACATCAGATCTTACATCTACAAACTTACTTTTTCCTGTGTCTTTGTCCTTCATGGCTCACCTCACCGTAGAACAGCGTATCGTTGTACCTCCTCATCTCTGGGTAAACGTTGTCTAGGTACCAGTGAAAGCTCTTACATTGCAGACTCTTCCTCAGTGCAACCCTCTGTGATATGTCTCCGTAATCAATACCGTGGTTCTGCAAGAGCAAAGGAAGTTATTATGCCTAAAGTCTCTACATAAATTGTGGAACCAAAAGAAAAACTGTTTGGCTCTGAACATGGACATCTGATAGTCACAAACAGACAAGCATGACTGACAGCATCCTCTCTAAGAGAGGTCTTGGTGCAGAAAAATGCCGTTCTCACCTCCATGGGGATGTTCCAGGCCAGGTAGACATTGGACTTGTACTCATCCATCCAGACCTCTGCCACACGCAGGGCATTAAGGCGTGTGTGGAAAGCTATGTTACTGTGGTAAGGTTTCTTCATTCGTGCAATATGAGCCACTCTGGAGCAAGGCAGCACCTCCATACTGCCTCCACACAGCCACACCTGTGGGTAGTAGGAGTATGAATTAAAGCTCACAATAATATACTGCTGGCTGCTGGGCAGCAGGAAATATAAATAGGCAGATGCACAGTCGCCGCGATGTCCTGATTTATAAAGTCAATTACAGCTAACAGCTGGAGCATAGAGCACCTGGAAGGACGTGTTTTCTTTGTGCTGGAACTAATGAAAGCTAAATCTGTACATTTAGAAGTCCTTCTCGGTTTTTCTTCTTGTTTTCTGTTATATAAAAAATATCTAATTGTTGCTTTTATTCATTTTTTTCTAGCCAACCTTAAGGGGCATCAAGAGGAGCTGAGGTTTTCGGCACTTCAGCACTGGGTTAACTTTTAAGCTCCAACTGTGAGTATACATACATAAATGCATGTTTTTTTACTTATATTGTTTGCTGTGACAACGTATCATCCAGAGCACTCTCCCAGTCAGCGAATACACCATGATGATTCCAGGCATGTCATTAAAGATCAACAAGAAGAGACGGTCAGAAGCACAAGTCATGCTTGAAGATGTGGCCAAAACATCTTCTACAGTTCACCATGCTATTTCCCAGCTTTGATGTAGGACAGCGGGCCAGAACAATAAGACATGAATGCTAGCATAGCCCCAAGAGCTACACAACAACAGAATAAAAAAAGAAGCATAAAAGCAAGCAGTTTACACAATCATAAAAGCATAAGACAACAAGTGAGTTTTGAGTTGGGACTTAAAGAGAGAGATGGAAGAGATATTTCTTAAATCAGGAGGTAGGGAATTCCAGAGTCGTGGAGCAGAGCAGCTGAAAGCCCTGCTCCCCATGGTGGCAAGACGGGGGGAAGGGACGGAGAGAGAAAGGGAAGAAGAAGATCTAAGACATCGAGATGGGGCAGTGATCTGAACCAGATCAGAGAGATATGGAGGAGAGAGATGATGAATAGCCTTAAATGTGTACAAGAGTATTTCTTCTTCCTGACCAAGATTCGTTCCTTTTGTTGCTTCTCATTAACAGAGGTCAAAGAAAGTATAATGATAAAGTGGAGAACTACTGGACATCATTCATTTTTGGTGCTAAAGGTTTAAGAATTAACTGCAGCAGAAGAGCTTCACCTGCTTGTGAAGTGGTTTAGAAAAGAAACCTCAGAGCATGAAGGTTGAATCAATTATCTCCTCATACAAACCACCCAGCAGCTGAGCTGAAAATGATATCAGAATGGCTAGAACAATGTTATGGTGCATCTAGAGCTACTGAAACAGCTCTTAATGCAAAACTTTAAAAAAGAGCTTTTTGACCTAGCAGACTTGCTATTGAAGAAATAGGAAGCTGAACAAGATAACTTCCTCCCAGGATCCTCTCTGGAAACAGCCAGTGGTACTCATCCCTTTTTCCAAAAGCTTCTACACAACCTCAGGAAAAATGGACATGCCCAAATAAGGGCATCATGTAGCTACAATCTCTAAGTTGATCAGTGGTGGAATCCAATGACCTAGCTGTAATCCTTACTTCATTCACAATGATAGCCATCAAAATCAGCAGGTCAAGACTGAGGTATCCTCTGCAGGTTTGGAGAACAAATGTGCAAAGCCAGCAACTGACCAATTAGGAACTATCCCAGCCACAGAAAAACACAGCCCTTAAACAAACACAGAGGCTTCAGAGGAAAACCCCTTGAAGAACAGATGAGAACAGGACATGGTGCTGTGAATTCATTCATGCAGGACTGTGAGTGAGATCAAACCACTGGACCCTGAATTGACCTCTCACTGTTAGGTAGAATTGTTGTGCACATCCACAAGCTTCAAAAGGAGATTAACTGCTCTCATAATGAATAATTTACCCAGAAAGTGGATCTCGGCAGGGTACTCACAGAAGAACTGAGCATCAAAATGGAAAAGAAAGAAGATTTAAGACACGTTAGGCATGGTTGTTGTTGACAGAAGGACTGGTCTGAGTATTTTGGAAACTCCTGATCTACTAGGATATTTCTGTATTACCATCTCTAGGGTTATCCCAAGGGATGGTCCAAAAAAGAGGAAATATCCAATGAGAGACAGTTCTCTGGGTGAAAATATCTTGTTGATACCAGACCCGACCAGAGACTGCTTTGAGCTGACAAGAAGGCAACAGTAAAACAGATAACTTCTTCTTAAAAACCACTTTTGCATTACTTTGAACCGTGAACCTTGAAGAATTTGGGCTAGAGCAGCAGAGGACCATATCAGGTGCTACTCTTGTGAGCTAACAGGAAAGTCTCCACAGTCAGGGGATCTCAATCAGATAGATCACCTTTGGTATATGACGCAATGGGAGATTCCCATCGTGAATGCACAGCTGACAAATCTGCATCAACTGCATGAGGCCATCATGCCACGATCAATCTTTGAGGAATGTTTCCAGTACTTTGTTGAATCTATGCCATGAAGAATTAAAACAGCTCTGAAGGCAAAAGAGTGTCCAACCTAATACTGACAAGGTGTATCTAATAAAGTATCTGCTGAGTGTGTCCAACCCACGAGCCTTCTGCTGTGAACATAATGAAGACATGGATATCCAAGCTATCTGAACCCACGTCAAAGTGATGTGAGCGTAACAGAAACTTCAAACTGACAGGTCGCCAAACAATTGCACAGATGCAACCTATTTCACTCCTGACAAACATTCCTACTGGATAAAAAGTAGGTCCGTCAGTCTTTCTTCACACTGGGAACAATATGAAACATGTTCCATCCACAGATAAGGAGCACTACAAACAGAAAATGGGCACATAGGTTTTAAAGATAACCTATGTGTTTCTGTTACCCAAGGACACGGGTGCTAACCAACAGAGGGTATGCCAAAAAAAAACATTTTACTGCTCTCTGCCACACTCTAAGATAAATAAGCAGTACTATGATTTCATGTAAAAGATGTTGGACAACAACCATGCAAAATTGCCCCATAGAGGTGCTGATATCTACCGCTTAACATTCATTATCCCAAGAATCCTGTTAAAACCCAAACAGTCATTGATTCAAGTGCTTGTTATGAAAGAGTTTCTCTGAATGAGGGCCTTCTCCCTGGACACATCCAAACAATCCTCTTGTAAGGGTTGTAGTGAAATGTAGAAATGTTGTTGTCGCAGGGCAACTCTGGATATGTGTCCCACTGCTTTGTAGTAAAAGAGGAACAGAAAGAAATGTGGTTCTTGAGATGTGACATTGTGGGCTAGATTCATGTCTTTGCTAATACTTCATCTCCAGCAGTTGTAATATATTTATAGGTGCGTTGAAGCTGAATTTTAGCTGTTTTATTGCATCTGTACACGTTTACTTATCTAGACTTAATTTTGGGGGGAATCTTGATATTTTTGATGACAAGATATAAGAACTTTCCATTTCAGATTCAAGTTATGACCAAGTCAACTCAAAGACAAGGCAACCGTTTTTGTCTTTCTAAAAATATTTGATTGTTTAGCTTGCTGGATAAAAGCCAACACACTCGGGTTGTGAAAATGTTTGACGTTATTTTTTCAGGAAAAATCTAATAACCTTGCAGAAAAACAAAAGACTCTCCAATCTCTCAAAATGTACAGAAACAAACTCCAACCTTCCTGCTCTGCTCTACGTGACCTATTTATCTCCATTGCCCTGCTGTGAGCTGCTCACACAGGACTGGTCCTCCAGGACTCTTAATGGGGCCTCATCAGTGGTGCCACGCTACGGTGGCCACTGCTCCACTTAAAACCTACAGGGGTAAAGAGGGAGCAGGAACAAGAGGAAACTGGGTGACACACAAACCCTGATGCCTAGTTCGATGTTCTCCCCTCCGTAGACGTCCATGCCTGAGTCGAGTAGACCGAGTTCTCCAAAGTAGTCCCGATTGGCCACAAAGGAGCATCCAATCATGGCAGGCGTCCTGCAGCCAGGAAAACACACTATCATGTGACACTGAGCGTTTGCAAACACCAGAATGTGTTTTTTTGTGGCTTTATCTGATGTTTATTTTGGAGTACTTTTCTACAACCCAAATCTCCACTATGCAAAGTTTCACACTTTATATTTCAGCCTATTATGTGGAGGGTAAATCTAAACATTTTTGTGCATACTCATGCAATTTATTCTTATTTTTAATTAAAGAATGGAAGGAAATCCAATTTAACACAAATATATGGGTGATAATCAGATAATTAAAATCCTATTTTCACCACTCTCTAATTTAGGCTGTAATTTTTTTATTGCTTTAATGAAGTCTGGTTTCCCATCAGGAGCTTTTTTTCTTGTTTTCCCCTAATCTTCCCCAAAACTAAAAAAAGAACTTGGTGGCAGTTTTATTGAAAATCTTAAAGAAGTGGAAAAAAATACATCTCAGAAGTGTGAGATCTGTGTTCACGTTTAAATGGGAGAAGCTGGCATACCTTATTGGTGCAGACATGTCTCCCTCCTCCCACCACTCTTTGGGTGGATTAATGTACATGCACCACAGTTCCCAGTTGTAGCCATGGCCAGAGTTCTCATAGCGCTCCACCTCAAAGGTATCGTGCTTGATGTTGTCGATTGACGGCAAGATAATCCTCTTGTGGTTTTCTTTTATTCTAGCTAGAACTGGTTCTGACCTGAAAAAAGTGCAAACACACACACACTCACACATTTAGTTGACTTTACTTTGTGCAGAAACAAAGTTTATAACATCTTTTAAGAGCACCACTTTTTTCATCCACTTCAGTCAAATAGAAAGTTCCTTGTGTCGTCCCAGTTTTATCACTAATTCTGTTTGATTCAGCCGAGTTGAGCTCTGCAGGGGGCAGTGAGAGAACTGCACGGTATACCTTAAGTTATGCACTGAGCTCGAAAATGAGATCCACAAAAAGACATCAACAGGATGTGGCAGTTGTCTTAGCGGGGTTAATAAGGTCCCTCATTGCATGCTAATTTCTTGACAGTATTTAGCCTTTGATTCAGTTCACCACCAAGCGCTCAGCTTTTTTGAATTAGTACAAAACCTTCATTTTTTATGGTTACTAAAAATTTACTTTTACGACAAGTTCTCCAAGAGGGGTCCTGTTTTGGTGTGTGTTTTATGTGTGCTTGTGATGTTTTTTTTTAAATAAAATCCGTTCAACCTGATCCCACAGCCTCAAGTGTCTCATTTTAAAACTTCTCAGGCGTGAAATAGCTTGGCTCTTCCTTTTATGCAGCTTCAGCTATCCTTTGTCTTCTCTTTCCATGGTTTCTTTGCACTTTGTAGCACTCTTTTAACACTGATACCCAAAGCTCTATTATTGTCATTGTTGTTATCATGAATAAGTAGAGAGATACTCCCATACGGTTTATGACAAAATTTAATCCGAAGTGATTGATGGCCCTAATCATGACCTTTTGACCTCGCCCCTCCCCCCCGGAAGCGAGTAATGACCGTGACGAATTGCATCCGGAGAAGGGGGGGGCGGGAACCCCCCGACATCCGGAGAAGGGGGGGCGAACCCCGGAAGCGCGCCATCTGTCGCTAAGCGTGTCGAATTGCATCCTGAGAAGGGAGGGGGGGTAAACCTCCGGAAGCGCGCCATCTGTTGTTGGGAAAAAAAAAGAAAAAAGTTTTTAGAGGGAGGAGAATAAAAGCAGAGAGGAGGAGTTCACAATTTCTAAGCCTCAGACACACAAGATGGATTTCATTCTGCAGCCCAGCAGCTCTCCTGTGTCCGATGAGATCTGCTCTCCCAAAGAAGAAGGCTTTGAATATGCCATATTCAAATACAGCATATTTACTAAGGAAGGCCTCGATCCGGACCTTATGACACTTCCGGAAATACTCCGGAATTGTAGTCATTTTCAGACCTGATGCGTCATGTTCCATATACATGAGGGGAGGGGTTTGGTTCCTGAAGCACAGCGGTGATGCAGCAGCTGATTTTGTGCTGTATAGAGAGACAGAGCGGCAGCTAGTTTTCCGCAAACTCATAGTCTGAATTCTGTTTCAATATTATGACGATTTTCTCTGTATTTCTTAATGGGAATAAAGAGTGACTTCCTGTAGAGATTTCAATAGTATTTTATTTTCCTATAATACAGACGCAGTAAAAAAAACCTTTAAGATGATCTGCCTAGCAACAAATTGCATTTTTAGGCTACACCATAGCTTGTGATGAAAAGAAGAACTTTCTATCCGCTTGTAACCTACAGGCTGCCTACCCCGTATGTGTAAAAATGAATAAATATCCCTTAGTGAATACTTTTCTTTGAATACTACTTTTCCTTTTGAGAATCCCTTTTACAAGGGACTGAAAAAACAAACCATAATTGCCGTGACAGGCGATCTTGTTTCACACACACACACACACACACACACACACACACACACACACACACACACACACACACACACACACACACACACACACCGCGGGTCAAGGAGGAGTGAGATATCAGATATCAGTTTTTTCTCAATGCTTATAACCTATAACGCGCCCCCCAAAACAATATTATTATTATTAAAACATCTATAAGGTAGGTTTTGCGCAGCCTGCTCCTTGTCAGACCAAAGTTTTTTTCTTCATTACTTTTAGCTACTTTTACACTGGGTTTTCTCAATAGACAGAAAATGAAAATGAGGAGTCAACAGCCGATATTATCATTGCTTGTAACCCGGTAAATAATTTCGTACATCTCCCCATAAAATAAGCCTTAGTGGAAAAAAGCTCATATTCGAATACGTTTATTCCCCTCTGTGGGAAAGAGTTTTTTTCTCAGAGTCAACCATGAGGCGAGTTTTGTCAACAGCAATTGTCCATTTGGTAAAACAAATATCCGCCTCTAAGTCGTATTTTACCGTTGCAGAATGTGGAAAACAGACAGCCCTCACAGGAGGCACCCAGGGGCCCACCTCACACACCATAGTTAAAATATTTAAATTTCAACTAAATTTGTAGTAATGATCGGATTTCCTCACTTATCTACACCACACTCCTTGATTTCTTATCGTTTCTTATCGTTCCTCTGTCCCTTAATAGAAACTATCCTCCCTTTCAGTTGTCTTTTGCACTTCCATATCGCAAAGCAGTTACTGTAGGTTATTTTCTGCTTATGCATTAATGTAATTAATTAACTTATTTATCCTTAAGTACGGTAATGACTTGAGTTCTAATGCTTTTTGTCTCTTGAGTTAGCCGTCAATGTGGGATTTTTTTACCCTTTTGTTCAGTTAAAGCTGCCTTTCATTCTTCAACGCAGCTTAAACTCTAATAGGTAAGCTTTCTTGTAATTTCTTAGTTCTGCAGGCTTCTTGAAAGACATCCGAGACTCTTCTTTGGATGCTGGATGCCTTTTGTTTTGTTTTCTGTCAAGATGATCCCACACTGCTTCGATTATCTTGAGGTTCGAACCCTGGAGAGATCAATCCATGACTGATGCGTTGTTTCATCCAGGCATACTTTGACTACAATGGCAGTATGTTTGCGATCATTGTCGTACTGAAAGTTGCTGCCAATCAGACATTACTTGGTATTACATGGTCGATCAAAATCTGGTGGAACTTTTCTACATTCATAATTTGATTAATTTGGATAAGAGCTCCAACAACACTGGCTGAAATCCAGCCTCAAAGCACGGTAGAGTATCCACGCTGTGTTAAAGACGGCTATAGACATTCACTGTTGTATCTCTCTTCGGACCTCTTCCATGCATATTTCAAATTTGGATTCATTACTCCATAAGACATATTACAGCTGATTTCTTTTTCCAGTCAATTTCTTGTGTAATTTGGCACACCTCAGCCTTATTTTTCTCTGTTCTCCTTCCTTAAGAATGGCTTATTAACAGCCACCCTTCCAACTCAGATAACTTTTGATGAAATGTTTACAGCACTTGAGTTACTCGCCACGGCCATCCTAAATGCTAAGAACACTAAACTTTAATTCTAAATTACGTTAACCAGAAAAAACAAGCCAAAGTCGAGATGTTGCTGAGCTGACCTGTGCTATGCTATGCCTTCTAAAGCACGTATAATGTAAACAGAACTGGTCTTTGCACAGAAGCCTGTGGAGCTTCATAATTAACCTCAGTGTGTGAAGAGCACTCTCCATTTAATAATAGCTGTAATAAAATGTTATGGCCGACGGTGTTAAACGCTGCACTTGGGTCTAGCAGGGAAGATTTCAACTTTTCAATACGAATGAAGGCTGAAAACTGATTAGATTAATGTCTGATGATCTTTTCTGTGCTTCTTCAAGTTTGTAACACCAAACATATTAAAGGATGATGTAAGGCTCACAGGAAGAGTTTAATTAGACACACATTTACTATTTTCTTTATACTCTTTCTTTCTTGACATGTTTAATATGATTACTATCAGAGGAGAAAATGACCCTTGTGTAGTTTAAAAAAGTTTTATTTAATCAAACTGTAATGTTGTTGAACTCTGACGGACGTGTCTTTTAATCTTGTCAACAAATCCTTAATCATCTAAATCTGCCATTTATCATCTAGTAAAATGTTCCCTCTGCTTCTGCTGCACATCTCCCCGGACACTCTCCGCTTCACCTGTCCTGTGCAGGTGGTCCAACCCCTGCCTGCCTCCTTAAACTGGGGTGTTTAAATCTCTTTACCTCTGTTGTGAACTTCACACAAAGTTTGTGGTAACAAAATCAAACTGACGAGGATCTCGTTTGAAAAACACACACTCACGAGACAAAATAAAAACAGACTGCTCAAAGCAAAAGCAGAGCCCTCACAGCTGGTAGTACAAAACACAGCGACAACATGCGTATTAGATACCCTCAGTGCCAGAAGCATAAATATGAAAAAATGTGATCACCAAGAGTATCCTAACAACGGCGTTGAGGTGGGTGTTACAGTAAAAAAAAAAAGTAGCCAAATTTTCATCTGAAAATGTTGAATTTTAGTAAAAACAATGCTCTGTAGTTTGATACTGTCGTTACAGACTAAGCAGATGTTTAAAGCCTTCGGACGCTCATTTGAAACGCACTCATTCTCCTTATCAGCTGGAAACATTAAAGCCGTAAAATGACTTTTTCAAACGGATAAAAACTATTGAACAACAGCAATGTTGAGCCTGTTCCAAAATTTGGATGTACATGTGTTGAAGGTGTGGGTCTTGTTGAATTATTAAACATACATTCTTTAATTTTTCGAGCCACAAAAACAACAACTTTTAATTTTCTTCTGCTTGAGTATCGGCCTCGGGTAGCTCTACTTATCATTGCTCAGTCAGTTGTCTGTTTGTGCTACTTTTTTAAGGAGCAGCGTATTATTGGTAAGGGTGACTTTATGTGTTTAGCTACTTAAGTGGAAGTACTGTGGATAGTTTTACCTTACATACATAGATCTACCAATACAGCTTCTGAGGTAACTGTTTACAAAATGTTATAATCTATTCAAAGGTTCTTTGCAATTTTACATTGATAAACATTATCCTTAACACATTTGGCCCACATAAAGTACTATGGCCATCACACTGTCATTTAGAATTGTTTAAATAACTCCTGTCTTAAGTCCTTCCATCAAAAAAAAAAAAAAAAAAAAAAAAAAACATGGTTCACTTTTACATCACAAAATGTTAGAAATATAAGTCGTTCATAACAAACTGAAAGGTTGGGAGTTTAAAAATCCAAACCGATGGAAGAATCAGAATCAGAATACTTTATTGATCCCTGGGGGAAATTATTTTTTGTTACAGTGCTCCATTATAAACCAACATTAAGACAAGACAGACAATACACTAACTAAGAATAGTACAATATATACATATATATACATACATACATACATACATACATAAGTCACTCATAAATAAATAGCTGGAAAAGAAACATGTGTAGCTGTAGCAGCAAACAGTGTGTTAAGTGGATGCGTTGTACAGGGAGATGGCCACAGGCAGGAAAGATTTCCTGTGTCGTTCAGTGGTGCTTTTCGGTAATCTCAGTCTCTCACTGAACGTGCTCCTGTGACTGACCAGCATGTCATGGAGTGGGTGGGAGGTGTTATCCAACATTGTCTTTATCTTGGACAGCATCCGCCTCTCCGACACCACCTTGAGGGTGTCCAGCTCCATCCCCACAACATTGCTGGCCTTACGGATCAGTTTATCGAGTCTGTTGGCATCTGCGACCCTCAGCCTGCTCCCCCAGCATGCAACAGCATAGAGGATCGCACTGGCCACAACAGACTCATAGAAAACTCATAGAAAATAGGAAGCAGAAGTAGAAGACTATAACGTCTCAGAGCACACGGTGTCTATTATTGTGTAGACATGTATAAATAAGAGCTTAATAAAGATGCTTAATTTCTTAAGAAATAAACAGGTGGAGTGATCTTTATCAAAAGTGGATGTTGCATCTGTGGCTAAACCACTGTACCCAAAAAAACTTTAAAAATCTACTGTGTGTGAGGCTGTGTAAGTAAAGCTTGCCCTTCACACCCGCGTGTAATAAACCATTTGTTGGGGGGTTGTGGATTTGGCACCTCAGCATTGTGAAAGTGGGGAAACATGTTTCTGGCTGTGCATAAGATTTCTTCTTACAACTTAGAATCTCAGTTCTAAATGAAATTCAGATGTTTTTTTTAAGTATGGCTAATGTATTATTTGACTTCTAAGACACACACACACACACACACACACACACACACACACACACACACACAAGAACAACACAGAGAAGAAGAAGAGGGGGTCGTTTTACTACGCATCATAAAAACGCAATCATTCATAACATGGACAGTGAGAAGTAAAACTCGTCGTCTTACCACATGTTATATTCTGTAAACTTAAAATAATCCGCAGAAATTAGAGTTTAGTGTTTTAATTCATCTATTAAAAAACACGAGTCAACATTACTGAAGTGACGCTTTAACGATGCGTCTTATCATCGTGTTTATGATGATAAAACATGTTCTCTCGTTAGTAGATGTCTGCGCTGTCACTTGTCACGAAAATGTTCAGAGCCAGGGTTCCTCTTTAATTACCATTGATCGTTAATAGGGTCACAAAAGATTTGTCGCATTATCCCCATAAACAAAATGCTTTTATAGAAATCATTGTGATACAAATATTTAGATTCTTGATTCACAATGTGCACGAACTCAAAATCTTTAGAGGTTCATATTTACTGATACTGTCGTGACCTTCCTTCTGTGATTGGATTTTCACTTATTGTCGGCTTTACAGTCACATAAAATTCATTCCAATTTTTTGCCTTTGCTTCAATTAAGGTGTTTCTTTAAATCTACAGCAGCTCCCTTTTCAAAAGGTTTACTGACATAGTAAGGAAGTAGCTAGGGAACTCGGTAAGTATGAGCAACAACAGCTTAGGGACTGTTTCTACAATAAAGAGGAATTCATCATCATCTGCAGTTCATCAAAAAAAAAAAACAATTCAGCAGATCCTCAAAGTATGGATACAATCTGTTTTCAGCTGTAGAGGTACGCTTCACGTACTTATCAACATGCAGTTTAGAGGCTTGCATTAGAGTGCTTTGGTACTTGGACCTCTTTTATTTAGCACGGTTATACCGTTGTGTATTTAGCTATATAAATATGCTCAAGAGTCTATCGTATGTTTGTCATGCAATTAAAAATTCAAAAATATAATTTTTAAATCAGTAACTTTGCAAATTTAGCGCGGACCCTCACCCCTCCCTCCGGCTCCCACGGCCCCGCTGTCACCGTAAGACTCATACTCTTCCCCCCACGTATGCTGCTATTGATCGTTGTCAGTTGTCAGTAAACCTTTTGAAAAGGGAGCTGCTGTAGATTTAAAGAAACACCTTAATTGAAGCAAAGGCAAAAAATTGGAATGAATTTTATGTGACTGTAAAGCCGACAATAAGTGAAAATCCAAAAAACGCCTCCAATCCTAATGATCTCCCCCCCCCCCCCCCTCTCCCTCTCTCTCGTGTGTGTGTGTGTGTGTGTGTGTGTGTGTGTGTGTGTGTGTGTGTGTGTGTGTGTGTCCTCACAGAAGGAAGGTCACGACAGGAGCTTTTTTCAATCAGTTTTTACAAGAAGTGTAGCTCATACAATGGTATAAATGTATTATTTGCGATACTTTATAAATATGAACCTCTAAAGATTTTGAGTTCGTGCACATTGTGAATCAAGAATCTAAATATTTGTATCACAATGATTTCTATAAAAGCATTTTGTTTATGGGGATAATGCGACAAATCTTTTGTGACCCTATTAACGATCAATGGTAATTAAAGAGGAACCCTGGCTCTGAACATTTTCGTGACAAGTGACAGCGCAGACATCTACTAACGAGAGAACATGTTTTATCATCATAAACACGATGATAAGACGCATCGTTAAAGCGTCACTTCAGTAATGTTGACTCGTGTTTTTTAATAGATGAATTAAAACACTAAACTCTAATTTCTGCGGATTATTTTAAGTTTACAGAATATAACATGTGGTAAGACGACGAGTTTTACTTCTCACTGTCCATGTTATGAATGATTGCGTTTTTATGATGCGTAGTAAAACGACCCCCTCTTCTTCTTCTCTGTGTTGTTCTGTGTGTGTGTGTGTGTGTGTGTGTGTGTGTGTGTGTGTGTGTGTGTGTGTGTGTGTGTGTGTCTTAGAAGTCAAATAATACATTAGCCATACTTAAAAAAAACATCTGAATTTCATTTAGAACTGAGATTCTAAGTTGTAAGCAGAAATCTTATGCACAGCCAGAAACATGTTTCCCCACTTTCACAATGCTGAGGTGCCAAATCCACAACCCCTCAACAAATGGTTTATTACACGCGGGTGTGAAGGGCAAGCTTTACTTACACAGCCTCACACACAGTAGATTTTTAAAGTTTTTTTGGGTACAGTGGTTTAGCCAGAGATGCAACATCCACTTTTGATAAAGATCACTCCACCTGTTTATTTCTTAAGAAATTAAGCATCTTTATTAAGCTCTTATTTATACATGTCTACACAATAATAGACACCGTGTGCTCTGAGACGTTATAGTCTTCTACTTCTGCTTCCTATTTTCTATGAGTTTTCTATGAGTCTGTTGTGGCCAGTGCGATCCTCTATGCTGTTGCATGCTGGGGGAGCAGGCTGAGGGTCGCAGATGCCAACAGACTCGATAAACTGATCCGTAAGGCCAGCAATGTTGTGGGGATGGAGCTGGACACCCTCAAGGTGGTGTCGGAGAGGCGGATGCTGTCCAAGATAAAGACAATGTTGGATAACACCTCCCACCCACTCCATGACATGCTGGTCAGTCACAGGAGCACGTTCAGTGAGAGACTGAGATTACCGAAAAGCACCACTGAACGACACAGGAAATCTTTCCTGCCTGTGGCCATCTCCCTGTACAACGCATCCACTTAACACACTGTTTGCTGCTACAGCTACACATGTTTCTTTTCCAGCTATTTATTTATGAGTGACTTATGTATGTATGTATGTATGTATGTATATATATGTATATATTGTACTATTCTTAGTTAGTGTATTGTCTGTCTTGTCTTAATGTTGGTTTATAATGGAGCACTGTAACAAAAAATAATTTCCCCCAGGGATCAATAAAGTATTCTGATTCTGATTCTTCCATCGGTTTGGATTTTTAAACTCCCAACCTTTCAGTTTGTTATGAACGACTTATATTTCTAACATTTTGTGATGTAAAAGTGAACCATGTTTTTTTTTTTTTTTTTTTTTTTTTTTGATGGAAGGACTTAAGACAGGAGTTATTTAAACAATTCTAAATGACAGTGTGATGGCCATAGTACTTTATGTGGGCCAAATGTGTTAAGGATAATGTTTATCAATGTAAAATTGCAAAGAACCTTTGAATAGATTATAACATTTTGTAAACAGTTACCTCAGAAGCTGTATTGGTAGATCTATGTATGTAAGGTAAAACTATCCACAGTACTTCCACTTAAGTAGCTAAACACATAAAGTCACCCTTACCAATAATACGCTGCTCCTTAAAAAAGTAGCACAAACAGACAACTGACTGAGCAATGATAAGTAGAGCTACCCGAGGCCGATACTCAAGCAGAAGAAAATTAAAAGTTGTTGTTTTTGTGGCTCGAAAAATTAAAGAATGTATGTTTAATAATTCAACAAGACCCACACCTTCAACACATGTACATCCAAATTTTGGAACAGGCTCAACATTGCTGTTGTTCAATAGTTTTTATCCGTTTGAAAAAGTCATTTTACGGCTTTAATGTTTCCAGCTGATAAGGAGAATGAGTGCGTTTCAAATGAGCGTCCGAAGGCTTTAAACATCTGCTTAGTCTGTAACGACAGTATCAAACTACAGAGCATTGTTTTTACTAAAATTCAACATTTTCAGATGAAAATTTGGCTACTTTTTTTTTTTACTGTAACACCCACCTCAACGCCGTTGTTAGGATACTCTTGGTGATCACATTTTTTCATATTTATGCTTCTGGCACTGAGGGTATCTAATACGCATGTTGTCGCTGTGTTTTGTACTACCAGCTGTGAGGGCTCTGCTTTTGCTTTGAGCAGTCTGTTTTTATTTTGTCTCGTGAGTGTGTGTTTTTCAAACGAGATCCTCGTCAGTTTGATTTTGTTACCACAAACTTTGTGTGAAGTTCACAACAGAGGTAAAGAGATTTAAACACCCCAGTTTAAGGAGGCAGGCAGGGGTTGGACCACCTGCACAGGACAGGTGAAGCGGAGAGTGTCCGGGGAGATGTGCAGCAGAAGCAGAGGGAACATTTTACTAGATGATAAATGGCAGATTTAGATGATTAAGGATTTGTTGACAAGATTAAAAGACACGTCCGTCAGAGTTCAACAACATTACAGTTTGATTAAATAAAACTTTTTTAAACTACACAAGGGTCATTTTCTCCTCTGATAGTAATCATATTAAACATGTCAAGAAAGAAAGAGTATAAAGAAAATAGTAAATGTGTGTCTAATTAAACTCTTCCTGTGAGCCTTACATCATCCTTTAATATGTTTGGTGTTACAAACTTGAAGAAGCACAGAAAAGATCATCAGACATTAATCTAATCAGTTTTCAGCCTTCATTCGTATTGAAAAGTTGAAATCTTCCCTGCTAGACCCAAGTGCAGCGTTTAACACCGTCGGCCATAACATTTTATTACAGCTATTATTAAATGGAGAGTGCTCTTCACACACTGAGGTTAATTATGAAGCTCCACAGGCTTCTGTGCAAAGACCAGTTCTGTTTACATTATACGTGCTTTAGAAGGCATAGCATAGCACAGGTCAGCTCAGCAACATCTCGACTTTGGCTTGTTTTTTCTGGTTAACGTAATTTAGAATTAAAGTTTAGTGTTCTTAGCATTTAGGATGGCCGTGGCGAGTAACTCAAGTGCTGTAAACATTTCATCAAAAGTTATCTGAGTTGGAAGGGTGGCTGTTAATAAGCCATTCTTAAGGAAGGAGAACAGAGAAAAATAAGGCTGAGGTGTGCCAAATTACACAAGAAATTGACTGGAAAAAGAAATCAGCTGTAATATGTCTTATGGAGTAATGAATCCAAATTTGAAATATGCATGGAAGAGGTCCGAAGAGAGATACAACAGTGAATGTCTATAGCCGTCTTTAACACAGCGTGGATACTCTACCGTGCTTTGAGGCTGGATTTCAGCCAGTGTTGTTGGAGCTCTTATCCAAATTAATCAAATTATGAATGTAGAAAAGTTCCACCAGATTTTGATCGACCATGTAATACCAAGTAATGTCTGATTGGCAGCAACTTTCAGTACGACAATGATCGCAAACATACTGCCATTGTAGTCAAAGTATGCCTGGATGAAACAACGCATCAGTCATGGATTGATCTCTCCAGGGTTCGAACCTCAAGATAATCGAAGCAGTGTGGGATCATCTTGACAGAAAACAAAACAAAAGGCATCCAGCATCCAAAGAAGAGTCTCGGATGTCTTTCAAGAAGCCTGCAGAACTAAGAAATTACAAGAAAGCTTACCTATTAGAGTTTAAGCTGCGTTGAAGAATGAAAGGCAGCTTTAACTGAACAAAAGGGTAAAAAAATCCCACATTGACGGCTAACTCAAGAGACAAAAAGCATTAGAACTCAAGTCATTACCGTACTTAAGGATAAATAAGTTAATTAATTACATTAATGCATAAGCAGAAAATAACCTACAGTAACTGCTTTGCGATATGGAAGTGCAAAAGACAACTGAAAGGGAGGATAGTTTCTATTAAGGGACAGAGGAACGATAAGAAACGATAAGAAATCAAGGAGTGTGGTGTAGATAAGTGAGGAAATCCGATCATTACTACAAATTTAGTTGAAATTTAAATATTTTAACTATGGTGTGTGAGGTGGGCCCCTGGGTGCCTCCTGTGAGGGCTGTCTGTTTTCCACATTCTGCAACGGTAAAATACGACTTAGAGGCGGATATTTGTTTTACCAAATGGACAATTGCTGTTGACAAAACTCGCCTCATGGTTGACTCTGAGAAAAAAACTCTTTCCCACAGAGGGGAATAAACGTATTCGAATATGAGCTTTTTTCCACTAAGGCTTATTTTATGGGGAGATGTACGAAATTATTTACCGGGTTACAAGCAATGATAATATCGGCTGTTGACTCCTCATTTTCATTTTCTGTCTATTGAGAAAACCCAGTGTAAAAGTAGCTAAAAGTAATGAAGAAAAAAACTTTGGTCTGACAAGGAGCAGGCTGCGCAAAACCTACCTTATAGATGTTTTAATAATAATAATATTGTTTTGGGGGGCGCGTTATAGGTTATAAGCATTGAGAAAAAACTGATATCTGATATCTCACTCCTCCTTGACCCGCGGTGTGTGTGTGTGTGTGTGTGTGTGTGTGTGTGTGTGTGTGTGTGTGTGTGTGTGTGTGTGTGTGTGTGTGTGTGAAACAAGATCGCCTGTCACGGCAATTATGGTTTGTTTTTTCAGTCCCTTGTAAAAGGGATTCTCAAAAGGAAAAGTAGTATTCAAAGAAAAGTATTCACTAAGGGATATTTATTCATTTTTACACATACGGGGTAGGCAGCCTGTAGGTTACAAGCGGATAGAAAGTTCTTCTTTTCATCACAAGCTATGGTGTAGCCTAAAAATGCAATTTGTTGCTAGGCAGATCATCTTAAAGGTTTTTTTTACTGCGTCTGTATTATAGGAAAATAAAATACTATTGAAATCTCTACAGGAAGTCACTCTTTATTCCCATTAAGAAATACAGAGAAAATCGTCATAATATTGAAACAGAATTCAGACTATGAGTTTGCGGAAAACTAGCTGCCGCTCTGTCTCTCTATACAGCACAAAATCAGCTGCTGCATCACCGCTGTGCTTCAGGAACCAAACCCCTCCCCTCATGTTTATGGAACATGACGCATCAGGTCTGAAAATGACTAGACAATTCCGGAGTATTTCCGGAAGTGTCATAAGGTCCGGATCGAGGCCTTCCTTAGTAAATATGCTGTATTTGAATATGGCATATTCAAAGCCTTCTTCTTTGGGAGAGCAGATCTCATCGGACACAGGAGAGCTGCTGGGCTGCAGAATGAAATCCATCTTGTGTGTCTGAGGCTTAGAAATTGTGAACTCCTCCTCTCTGCTTTTATTCTCCTCCCTCTAAAAACTTTTTTCTTTTTTTTTCCCAACAACAGATGGCGCGCTTCCGGAGGTTTACCCCCCCTCCCTTCTCAGGATGCAATTCGACACGCTTAGCGACAGATGGCGCGCTTCCGGGGTTCGCCCCCCCTTCTCCGGATGTCGGGGGGTTCCCGCCCCCCCCTTCTCCGGATGCAATTCGTCACGGTCATTACTCGCTTCCGGGGGGGAGGGGCGAGGTCAAAAGGTCATGATTAGGGCCATCAATCACTTCGGATTAAATTTTGTCATAAACCGTATGGGAGTATCTCTCTACTTATTCATGATAACAACAATGACAATAATAGAGCTTTGGGTATCAGTGTTAAAAGAGTGCTACAAAGTGCAAAGAAACCATGGAAAGAGAAGACAAAGGATAGCTGAAGCTGCATAAAAGGAAGAGCCAAGCTATTTCACGCCTGAGAAGTTTTAAAATGAGACACTTGAGGCTGTGGGATCAGGTTGAACGGATTTTATTTAAAAAAAAACATCACAAGCACACATAAAACACACACCAAAACAGGACCCCTCTTGGAGAACTTGTCGTAAAAGTAAATTTTTAGTAACCATAAAAAATGAAGGTTTTGTACTAATTCAAAAAAGCTGAGCGCTTGGTGGTGAACTGAATCAAAGGCTAAATACTGTCAAGAAATTAGCATGCAATGAGGGACCTTATTAACCCCGCTAAGACAACTGCCACATCCTGTTGATGTCTTTTTGTGGATCTCATTTTCGAGCTCAGTGCATAACTTAAGGTATACCGTGCAGTTCTCTCACTGCCCCCTGCAGAGCTCAACTCGGCTGAATCAAACAGAATTAGTGATAAAACTGGGACGACACAAGGAACTTTCTATTTGACTGAAGTGGATGAAAAAAGTGGTGCTCTTAAAAGATGTTATAAACTTTGTTTCTGCACAAAGTAAAGTCAACTAAATGTGTGAGTGTGTGTGTGTTTGCACTTTTTTCAGGTCAGAACCAGTTCTAGCTAGAATAAAAGAAAACCACAAGAGGATTATCTTGCCGTCAATCGACAACATCAAGCACGATACCTTTGAGGTGGAGCGCTATGAGAACTCTGGCCATGGCTACAACTGGGAACTGTGGTGCATGTACATTAATCCACCCAAAGAGTGGTGGGAGGAGGGAGACATGTCTGCACCAATAAGGTATGCCAGCTTCTCCCATTTAAACGTGAACACAGATCTCACACTTCTGAGATGTATTTTTTTCCACTTCTTTAAGATTTTCAATAAAACTGCCACCAAGTTCTTTTTTTAGTTTTGGGGAAGATTAGGGGAAAACAAGAAAAAAAGCTCCTGATGGGAAACCAGACTTCATTAAAGCAATAAAAAAATTACAGCCTAAATTAGAGAGTGGTGAAAATAGGATTTTAATTATCTGATTATCACCCATATATTTGTGTTAAATTGGATTTCCTTCCATTCTTTAATTAAAAATAAGAATAAATTGCATGAGTATGCACAAAAATGTTTAGATTTACCCTCCACATAATAGGCTGAAATATAAAGTGTGAAACTTTGCATAGTGGAGATTTGGGTTGTAGAAAAGTACTCCAAAATAAACATCAGATAAAGCCACAAAAAAACACATTCTGGTGTTTGCAAACGCTCAGTGTCACATGATAGTGTGTTTTCCTGGCTGCAGGACGCCTGCCATGATTGGATGCTCCTTTGTGGCCAATCGGGACTACTTTGGAGAACTCGGTCTACTCGACTCAGGCATGGACGTCTACGGAGGGGAGAACATCGAACTAGGCATCAGGGTTTGTGTGTCACCCAGTTTCCTCTTGTTCCTGCTCCCTCTTTACCCCTGTAGGTTTTAAGTGGAGCAGTGGCCACCGTAGCGTGGCACCACTGATGAGGCCCCATTAAGAGTCCTGGAGGACCAGTCCTGTGTGAGCAGCTCACAGCAGGGCAATGGAGATAAATAGGTCACGTAGAGCAGAGCAGGAAGGTTGGAGTTTGTTTCTGTACATTTTGAGAGATTGGAGAGTCTTTTGTTTTTCTGCAAGGTTATTAGATTTTTCCTGAAAAAATAACGTCAAACATTTTCACAACCCGAGTGTGTTGGCTTTTATCCAGCAAGCTAAACAATCAAATATTTTTAGAAAGACAAAAACGGTTGCCTTGTCTTTGAGTTGACTTGGTCATAACTTGAATCTGAAATGGAAAGTTCTTATATCTTGTCATCAAAAATATCAAGATTCCCCCCAAAATTAAGTCTAGATAAGTAAACGTGTACAGATGCAATAAAACAGCTAAAATTCAGCTTCAACGCACCTATAAATATATTACAACTGCTGGAGATGAAGTATTAGCAAAGACATGAATCTAGCCCACAATGTCACATCTCAAGAACCACATTTCTTTCTGTTCCTCTTTTACTACAAAGCAGTGGGACACATATCCAGAGTTGCCCTGCGACAACAACATTTCTACATTTCACTACAACCCTTACAAGAGGATTGTTTGGATGTGTCCAGGGAGAAGGCCCTCATTCAGAGAAACTCTTTCATAACAAGCACTTGAATCAATGACTGTTTGGGTTTTAACAGGATTCTTGGGATAATGAATGTTAAGCGGTAGATATCAGCACCTCTATGGGGCAATTTTGCATGGTTGTTGTCCAACATCTTTTACATGAAATCATAGTACTGCTTATTTATCTTAGAGTGTGGCAGAGAGCAGTAAAATGTTTTTTTTTGGCATACCCTCTGTTGGTTAGCACCCGTGTCCTTGGGTAACAGAAACACATAGGTTATCTTTAAAACCTATGTGCCCATTTTCTGTTTGTAGTGCTCCTTATCTGTGGATGGAACATGTTTCATATTGTTCCCAGTGTGAAGAAAGACTGACGGACCTACTTTTTATCCAGTAGGAATGTTTGTCAGGAGTGAAATAGGTTGCATCTGTGCAATTGTTTGGCGACCTGTCAGTTTGAAGTTTCTGTTACGCTCACATCACTTTGACGTGGGTTCAGATAGCTTGGATATCCATGTCTTCATTATGTTCACAGCAGAAGGCTCGTGGGTTGGACACACTCAGCAGATACTTTATTAGATACACCTTGTCAGTATTAGGTTGGACACTCTTTTGCCTTCAGAGCTGTTTTAATTCTTCATGGCATAGATTCAACAAAGTACTGGAAACATTCCTCAAAGATTGATCGTGGCATGATGGCCTCATGCAGTTGATGCAGATTTGTCAGCTGTGCATTCACGATGGGAATCTCGTGATCTATCTGATTGAGATCCCCTGACTGTGGAGACTTTCCTGTTAGCTCACAAGAGTAGCACCTGATATGGTCCTCTGCTGCTCTAGCCCAAATTCTTCAAGGTTCACGGTTCAAAGTAATGCAAAAGTGGTTTTTAAGAAGAAGTTATCTGTTTTACTGTTGCCTTCTTGTCAGCTCAAAGCAGTCTCTGGTCGGGTCTGGTATCAACAAGATATTTTCACCCAGAGAACTGTCTCTCATTGGATATTTCCTCTTTTTTGGACCATCCCTTGGGATAACCCTAGAGATGGTAATACAGAAATATCCTAGTAGATCAGGAGTTTCCAAAATACTCAGACCAGTCCTTCTGTCAACAACAACCATGCCTAACGTGTCTTAAATCTTCTTTCTTTTCCATTTTGATGCTCAGTTCTTCTGTGAGTACCCTGCCGAGATCCACTTTCTGGGTAAATTATTCATTATGAGAGCAGTTAATCTCCTTTTGAAGCTTGTGGATGTGCACAACAATTCTACCTAACAGTGAGAGGTCAATTCAGGGTCCAGTGGTTTGATCTCACTCACAGTCCTGCATGAATGAATTCACAGCACCATGTCCTGTTCTCATCTGTTCTTCAAGGGGTTTTCCTCTGAAGCCTCTGTGTTTGTTTAAGGGCTGTGTTTTTCTGTGGCTGGGATAGTTCCTAATTGGTCAGTTGCTGGCTTTGCACATTTGTTCTCCAAACCTGCAGAGGATACCTCAGTCTTGACCTGCTGATTTTGATGGCTATCATTGTGAATGAAGTAAGGATTACAGCTAGGTCATTGGATTCCACCACTGATCAACTTAGAGATTGTAGCTACATGATGCCCTTATTTGGGCATGTCCATTTTTCCTGAGGTTGTGTAGAAGCTTTTGGAAAAAGGGATGAGTACCACTGGCTGTTTCCAGAGAGGATCCTGGGAGGAAGTTATCTTGTTCAGCTTCCTATTTCTTCAATAGCAAGTCTGCTAGGTCAAAAAGCTCTTTTTTAAAGTTTTGCATTAAGAGCTGTTTCAGTAGCTCTAGATGCACCATAACATTGTTCTAGCCATTCTGATATCATTTTCAGCTCAGCTGCTGGGTGGTTTGTATGAGGAGATAATTGATTCAACCTTCATGCTCTGAGGTTTCTTTTCTAAACCACTTCACAAGCAGGTGAAGCTCTTCTGCTGCAGTTAATTCTTAAACCTTTAGCACCAAAAATGAATGATGTCCAGTAGTTCTCCACTTTATCATTATACTTTCTTTGACCTCTGTTAATGAGAAGCAACAAAAGGAACGAATCTTGGTCAGGAAGAAGAAATACTCTTGTACACATTTAAGGCTATTCATCATCTCTCTCCTCCATATCTCTCTGATCTGGTTCAGATCACTGCCCCATCTCGATGTCTTAGATCTTCTTCTTCCCTTTCTCTCTCCGTCCCTTCCCCCCGTCTTGCCACCATGGGGAGCAGGGCTTTCAGCTGCTCTGCTCCACGACTCTGGAATTCCCTACCTCCTGATTTAAGAAATATCTCTTCCATCTCTCTCTTTAAGTCCCAACTCAAAACTCACTTGTTGTCTTATGCTTTTATGATTGTGTAAACTGCTTGCTTTTATGCTTCTTTTTTTATTCTGTTGTTGTGTAGCTCTTGGGGCTATGCTAGCATTCATGTCTTATTGTTCTGGCCCGCTGTCCTACATCAAAGCTGGGAAATAGCATGGTGAACTGTAGAAGATGTTTTGGCCACATCTTCAAGCATGACTTGTGCTTCTGACCGTCTCTTCTTGTTGATCTTTAATGACATGCCTGGAATCATCATGGTGTATTCGCTGACTGGGAGAGTGCTCTGGATGATACGTTGTCACAGCAAACAATATAAGTAAAAAAACATGCATTTATGTATGTATACTCACAGTTGGAGCTTAAAAGTTAACCCAGTGCTGAAGTGCCGAAAACCTCAGCTCCTCTTGATGCCCCTTAAGGTTGGCTAGAAAAAAATGAATAAAAGCAACAATTAGATATTTTTTATATAACAGAAAACAAGAAGAAAAACCGAGAAGGACTTCTAAATGTACAGATTTAGCTTTCATTAGTTCCAGCACAAAGAAAACACGTCCTTCCAGGTGCTCTATGCTCCAGCTGTTAGCTGTAATTGATTTTATAAATCAGGACATCGCGGCGACTGTGCATCTGCCTATTTATATTTCCTGCTGCCCAGCAGCCAGCAGTATATTATTGTGAGCTTTAATTCATACTCCTACTACCCACAGGTGTGGCTGTGTGGAGGCAGTATGGAGGTGCTGCCTTGCTCCAGAGTGGCTCATATTGCACGAATGAAGAAACCTTACCACAGTAACATAGCTTTCCACACACGCCTTAATGCCCTGCGTGTGGCAGAGGTCTGGATGGATGAGTACAAGTCCAATGTCTACCTGGCCTGGAACATCCCCATGGAGGTGAGAACGGCATTTTTCTGCACCAAGACCTCTCTTAGAGAGGATGCTGTCAGTCATGCTTGTCTGTTTGTGACTATCAGATGTCCATGTTCAGAGCCAAACAGTTTTTCTTTTGGTTCCACAATTTATGTAGAGACTTTAGGCATAATAACTTCCTTTGCTCTTGCAGAACCACGGTATTGATTACGGAGACATATCACAGAGGGTTGCACTGAGGAAGAGTCTGCAATGTAAGAGCTTTCACTGGTACCTAGACAACGTTTACCCAGAGATGAGGAGGTACAACGATACGCTGTTCTACGGTGAGGTGAGCCATGAAGGACAAAGACACAGGAAAAAGTAAGTTTGTAGATGTAAGATCTGATGTACAAATTAAACCACTGAAATTAAATAAATGATACTTACACAAAGTCCTAAGAAACTTGTATCTCCTCCACAGACCAAAATATAACAAGAAAGCAGGGACTCAGACAGCATGTACATCCACATCTTCTCAGCTGTTAATAGAAAATAAATGAGATTTAGAACTTTGTCTGATCCACACTGACACATCCTTGTTTTTAGCCTTTATACATTTTTAATCGGTAATTATTTTGGGGAATATTCATATTTTATGAATTAAGTCTGACTCTTTTTTTTTGTGTATTTAAGGTCCGCAATTCTAAAGCAAGCCACCTGTGTATGGATCAGGGTGTGAAGGAGAACCACACAGCCACCCTGCACCCATGCCATGGGTGGGGTCCTCAGGTACAACACTCTTCCTCACCACCATACTAAAGAGTATACTCCATCTTTTTCCAGTTGCTTTGCTTTCTCATGAAAACATACAGTGAGCTTCTCCGGTGATGTGATTTGCAGCTGTGTCTCAATCACAGGCTCAGCTGAAATCCTCCAAGGAGCGAGTTCTGCTGTCAGAATAAAATTGTGTCTTGCACTTTTTGTGTTGAAGCCCTGAGTCAGCCAGTGTCAGCTCTTCATCCCTTCAGCCCTAAGGGCCTCTCTTTTTAGCTCACAGTGGTAAACAGGTGCTTTAGGCAGAAAGTCAAGGCTTCAGTGGTAAAATGCTAAAGGAGCTAAAATTTCAATTCAATTCTGGAAAAATGAGTGCCGCTGATAGGTTTGTAGCTTGAACCCATCCGCTGGAACGTTAAAGGCAATATAATTACACTGCAAAGCAAGACACGAAGTAGGCAAGCTTCATGTTACTCGTGCACGGGAGAGAACCGGACAATCGCCGTTCCTTCGCTTGGCCCCAGTTGCTCTCGTCCGTCCTCCCGTACCACTGTCCTTTTATTGAGGTTACATGAATATGCATAAGTTCGTTAACATATGACGTCTACATACACACAAAGAGTAATAAATTCAAATTCAAATTTTATTTGTCACATACACAGTCATACACAGTACGATATGTAGTGAAATGCTTGGACAACTGCTCGTGACCTAAAGAAAACAAAAAAGGAAAGGCTATGAATAAGGTAGGAAATAAATATGAAAAATTAAAAAGGGGTAAATTTAACTAGGAAGGAATAAAATATAAATTAAGGTTAAAAATGAAATAACTGTACAACACAAATTAGAATGAAGGGTAAATTTAACTGGGAAGAATAAGATAAAATATATAAATTAAAGTTGAAAATAAAATAACTGTACAACAAAATACACCAATACACAGTATAGAACTATATAAGAATGTATGAAGAAATCTAAATATAAATAAATATATACACAATAACAGCAGCTGTACAAGTATTAACCGGAAATGAAGAATATAGTGACCAGTGTTGTGCAAAAACAAAGTCCAGAAAGTCCAGTGTGTGTGTAAGAACTGTATGTGTGGGTCAGTACTGTGTGGTGGTGTGATTGAGAGACCGTATCGCCTGCGGGAAGAAGCTCCTCCTCAGTCTCTCTGTGTTGGTCTTCAGGGAGCGGAATCGCTTTCCTGACCTCAACAGAGAGAACAGTCTGTTGTTGGGATGGCTGAGGTCCTTCACGATCTTCCTGGCCTTGGTCCAGCACCGCCTGCTGTAGATTGAGTGCAGGTCAGGGAGCTCGGAGCGGATGGTGCGCTCAGCTGACCGCACAACCCTCTGTAGAGCTCGTCTGTCCTGCATGGTGCTGTTCCCGAACCAGGTTAAGATGTTTCCCGCCAGGATGCTCTCTATGGTGCACGAGTAAAAGTTCCTGAGCACTTTGGAGGGCAGTTGGAAGTCTCTCAAGCGTCTGAGGTGGTAGAGACGCTGACGGGCCTTTTTCACCACGGTGTTGATGTGACAGGACCATGACAGTTCCTGCGTGATGTGAACTCCGAGGTATTTGAAGCTGTCCACTCTCTCCACTGGGCACTCGTTGATGACGGGGGTCTGGTAGTTCCTCTCCTGCTTAGTGCTGAAGTCCACTATCAGCTCCTTTGTCTTACTGACGTTTAGAAGGAGGTTGTTCCTCTGGCACCAGTTCTCCAGATTCCTAATCTCCTTCAGGTAGGCCGTCTCGTTGTTATCAGAGATCAGGCCCACCACGACGGTGTCGTCAGCAAACTTGATGATGGTGGTGGAGCTGGTAGTGGCCACACAGTCATATGTGTACAAAGAGTACAGCAGGGGGCTCAGAACACACCCCTGGGGGGCTCCAGTGCTGAGAGTGGTGGAGGCTGAGACATGTCCGCCCATCCTTACTGCGTGCGTGTGTGTGTGTGTGTGTGTGTGTGTGTGTGTGTGTGTGTGTGTGTGTGTGTGTGTGTGTGTGTGTGTGGACTGCTGATCAAAGGGTCAAACATCCTTGGTCAGGAAGAGGGTAGCCTCCCCCTCACCCTAGATGGTTCATCCTAGATAACACGGTGAGGAAGTCCTGCAGTTCATCTAAACAAAGACTAGACTAGAACAGACGCAACTACGTTAATCCTACCATAAAACAATAAAACACGGTATGACCTCTCATGCTCCCAAAGTGCTGTCTAATACACACACAGTTTGCAGACTATCAAGGATCAAAACCTCTACCAATCTACAATTAATTACAAAACTCTAAGCATATATAAGTAAATATTTCTAAGCATAAATGACAATCAACAATACAAATCGAACAGCCGCATCACACTTTCTTCACAAGACATGCTTCAGTTGCATTTTTTAAAGTTATCCTTTTGATGGAACAAAAAGTCTTCAGTTTTTATTAGACCACCAGTTTTTCACACTTGCACTTCCACGGAGATAAAAGCGACCCCATGGTGTCTTAGCGTGGGTTCTCTCCAGGTAGTCCGGCTTCCTCCCACAGTCCGATGACATGCACGTTAGGTTAAATGGTGACTGGCTGTAGGTGTGTATGCAAAACAGATAAAGCACATAAGTGCATAAAATAAAGTGCGATATGAATATCTGTGAAAAGATGAATGTAACTTGTAGTGGTCAAAGATACTAGAAAAACATTTTAATAAATACTCTGTTCTTAAGAAGAAGCAGTGACATCTAGGGACCACAAGTGGGATTTTTTAAGATTTTGAGTCCAAACGCTGTTAAATCACCTAACTTTTGTATGATGTACTGCAAACAGGATGCAGTTACTCTGCAAAAAGACCCAAACTGGGCTGACTGGGTGGTTGATGGAAAGCTTTATCTTTATATCTTTTGCAAGGCATTGCAACCACTATTCATGCTTTGTTAGGAACAGAATGCGATATAAACAATTTCCCAATCAGTCTTTATCGTCAGCACACTCAAAGCCTCAGAGCTAGATGCAACCAAAGGAACTGTTTTATCTGCACTGCTAAAGTGGAAATTACTATTAATCTGAACGAAAAAGCTGAAGTGAAAGACACAAAGGTTAGAAAACAGAGCGGGAAGAATCTGACTCACTTCTGCTTTTTCTTTCTGTCAAGTTGAGAAAACTGCAGAATTTGGTGTATATAAAATGTTAGGGCTATATGTGGGTTAGAACTCTGCTGAAACAACACTGTGATTAGCAGTGATGTACAGGAAAATCTTTGTGTTTAGCACTCAGTGAAGAACAAAGACATGTTTTGCCTCTCAGCAGTATTGGGAACAACACCATCCTCTTGTTCAAAGCAGCAAAAAAAAAACCCAACAGCTTGCATAATCAAGGAAAATTCCTGCCAGGTTACCTTCAACTTGTACATCATCACATACTTATTTCATCGTTAGCTAATAAAGAGAAGAGTATTCACTCAGCCAGTTCAGTAACTTTCCGTTTACTGTATGTGTGACGTATCTGTTTTCCTCTTAGTTAGGACGCTACACTAAAGAAGGTCAGCTGTTTCTGGGACCCCTAGGCAGCACTGGTGAGGACACTCGTTGTGTGGTGTACGATCAGATGAGCAACTTTCCTCAGCTCCTCAATTGTGAAAAGGTGACCAACGTGAAACAGAAGACATGGCATTTCTCTCAGGTCAGAAGTGTAAAGAAATCTCTTTTTCAATGATATAACTGAGTGTTTATAAGAGAAACTAAAATTTACTGGCATAGAGTTGAGAGGAAAAGTATCTATATGTCAGATTTTAAAAGGGACCTATTGAGCTCATGTCTGGGTCCATTCTTTTTTCTCTTGGACTCTAATATGAGAGTAGCTTTGCATGAATCTTCATTTCTCTCATACTCAGCATTGCTGCAGCCCCGTAGTTCATGCTTTATCTGACAGAACCGCCTTTATATTCCGAATACCTCCGTTGAAGCCACCTTTCTTTGTGTTAAAACCCTCACAAACAGAAGGTTTTAACACCGGGGCCAGTAGGACTTCACAGATAGATCTGTCTGTTTGTGATGACTATATTAGGATATCATCTCTGCTATTACTGAAATCAAAGCAGTCTGGTTAACGGGGATTATTTGCACATAAATTGAGACTTTGGCTATGATTAATATGAACAATAACTGTTGTAAAATTATATTTATGCTAGAAAATAAGGGGTCCTCTTAAGACAACTAAACCCAGACTGCTTAAAGGGTAACAAGCGACTCAATATACCTTTTACTTTGGCATTGATTCTCTTTTTCTTTTAATGTGAAAAACCTTTTGTAAGTCAATTTTCTGTTGGTCTTTTAGTTCTGTTTGGGTAACCTTTAAAAACTAAAGAGTTACAGCCTGTAGCACGGGAAGAGGAGAGCTTGAACAGTGATGCTGCAGACCTTCTGCCACATCGATTCTTTGTCACACAGCAGGACAAGCAGTGAAGAGTCCTGCAGACGTAGAAGTCTTAGGGAAATAGGGAGACCTTACTTATTTTATATAGATGTAAGGTAAAAAGTTAGTGCCATTTGTTTAAGAAAGAGGTTGCAACAGTTCACATAAGGCCCGGTCTGGTTACATACTGTTCTGTCACCATCACGCATTGTTCACAGACCATCTGTGAAATCTGTTAAAACCAAAGTATTGTATCTCCTTCTGCCTTGCAGAACGAATCGATCATAAATCGGGCTACTGGACGCTGTCTGGAGGTGGTGCCGGCTAATGTTTACTCCGGCCACCTGCTGGTCCTGCAGCCCTGCTCGGGGCAGAGGTGGACCATCAAGAACACTATGAAGCAGTGATCGCCTGGCCAGTTTCATTGGGACCAATTACAAAGGCTATTTCCAAGAGCTGTCACCTGACGTTACCTTGGCCAGTGGACAATCAATGATGCGGGGGCTCCTTAGCTTTTGAAATAAGACTCAAAAATAGATGGCTTTAAGGAGACGAGTGATGAGGTGGTTTGGAAACAATTGATGTTTTTTTGTTTTTGTTAGTTTTTTTTTAAAAACATGGACATTCAACGTGGTGAAAGTTTAGCATGAGGACCATTTCTCTATATGAATTTTACAAACTTTCAATGTGATGTTGCCATAATTCCTGTGTGCCACTTCTTTACAGTGTTTAAGTTTTAGTAGACATTTAATCGACCAAAAGCGTGTTCTTTCTTATGTGAAGGGGAAAAAAAGTTTCCATCTTCCATCAGTCTTTCTGCAATATTTCATTCATTTTGTGCCACGGACCGGCCCTAAATAACTAAAATGTGTTCATAACACACGGGAAAAGACACAGGGGAACTGAGGTAACGATAAAAACAATAAATATGAACGATAAAACGAAGAAAAAAACCCCCGGTAAACCATAAATTGCACACCTGAACCTCAACACTCGTGGCCCGGTACCAAACGACTCACGGACCGGTACCAGTGCATGGCTCGGGGGTTGGGGACCGCTGGTCTATGGTACTTAGAAATTAAGGAATGGCTACTCGTGACAGGAGAAAATTTTACACAGTTTAGCAAAAATGCCTGAAAAGTGATTCTTATGTTTTTCAGAAAATTCAAATCCTTGTAAATATTTATAATTTGAAGAAAAATATGCTAAAAATATTACTTGGTGTACTTTTTTTTTCAAATCACCCCAACAAGGACTCTGGGCTAAATCTCACTTCTATGTTTTATGGATTCTGACTTTTATTGCTATTTTTCCACCAAGCATTCTGTAGCATCAGATGCAATATATCTCGTAGCATGAAGTACTGTAAGCAGTTGGGTACAAAGTTTCTTTGCGCTAAGTTAATTTATTTGGTTAACTGCTGTGTGCCATAACTACTGAAAACCTAGTCAAACATAGGAAGCACTTTTTTGGACAAAGGGTTGGAACATGAACGAGAGAGGAGGATTGAATCAGGAATGCACAAAAGTACCAATAGTGGAAATGCAGGAGGCCTTAAAGGCTGAAATTATTAACGTACTGAGATGTATATGATGTCATATATTAAATTGCATAAGTGTGATCAGCTGGATTTTTGCTCCCAAGATTGTCTTCCAATAAACAACTGGTTTCCTGGGTTGTGCTTTGTTACTGTGTTTTAGGATACATCTGCAGTCTTTAAATTTGTCATACTTTAATTAGTATGCTTATTTTTTTCAGTTTAATTTTATTTTCAAGCTTGTTTGTAATTTTTTGCTGCTAAACTCATGCTTTATTTTGCTTTTCTGGACTATAAATAAGGTAGAGACAGCAAAGATGAGCTACCATGCTGGCCTGCTCTCCTTTTAACTGCTCCATCCATTTTCATGGTTGTGGTCAAAATATTTTCGGCATGCTGTGAGATTAGTCCTCAAAATCATCCCCCAAAATAGACTACTTCAAAAGAGATTTCACCCTCAGCTTCCAGCTGCATGGCATCTGCTGTAACTTACACCAACTCGACTTAAGAGTACTTTCATCACATTTTTTATAAAAGCGCTTCTACACAATATTACCCAGCCACAAATAAAGCAGCCAGGTGGCCGAACATTAAAGGGACTGTTCTATAAATGACAAGTTATGGGTTCAATCCTGAAGCAACCATATGTCCTGTAAATAGTGTCCTTGAATCAGACACTGACCTCCTACTGCTTACTCTCGCTAAACTGCTCTGGATGAAGCATCAGCTTAAATGCTTAAGATGTAAATAAAACAGGAGGAGACTGCTGGGAGCACAAGGGCCTGTTTCTAGCAGAGAGGGGGAGAGAGGAGTGAGGCGGCTCTGAGGGACAGAGCCTGCATGCTAACATAACACTGAATGCTGATCAGACTCTTAACGAAGAGACTGCTCATCGTTCTCTGGCGTGAAATAGGATTACCATATGTTGGTTAAAGTCCTGCTAAATGTAAGCCAGCAGTAAATGCTAACAAGGACAAACTGATCAAATAAACTCACTGCGTTACTTAGATAAGGTTGTATTTATGGGGATGGAAATTTGTATAATTTGTAGATTTTAGCATGTAAAAAAATGGAGCTATTTTTAAAGGATGACAAAAAATCTAGAAAATGAATGTAATTCATTGACATTATTGTATCATAGTTTGCATTGTTCTGACCAGCAGTGTCCTGCAGCTCCCTGTGAGCACTTAATGAAAGAGGTTATGGTTTAATGTCAGAGCAGAGAACTCACAGTTGTCAAATATGATTTTGCTCTAATATGCACCATGTGGCGCTGTATGTTTTCTGTGATTGGAGGGTAGTGTCACTGCAGCTGTCACCCCAGCCTGCTCTCTGCTCTGCCTCGGGAAAAAAGCAGCAGAGATACAGATGTAATTACTTGACAGAACAGCAACACTGTATGAAAATGTGACAATTTCATAAAACCCACTGCAGCAAGGGTAACAGATGATACAACACACAATACTGTGCACAACTCTTTAGGCACAGATGTTGGCAGCGAAGCATGGTGAAGCATCCCGCTGTTTTAGTTTTTGTTGTTTTGGGGGTTTTTTTGCAGAGAGCATGTCAAAACTAGAGACTAGAACTACAATTAGATCTTTTATCATGCAAAATAATCAGATCGCTTAAGTTCATTCTGTAGCGTGACAATGACCCCAAACAGAGCCAGAGTAATAGCTTCAGAACATGTACTGAATGTGCTTTATTAAAGGGTTTTTATCAGACTGTGATTTACGTTTACTTCACCTTATGTGTTCATTGTTGAGTAAAAGCTATTGATACCAATTATTTTTATACTATATCCTCACTTCACAGTGAGAATCAAAATCTGTTTCTTCTTTCTTTTGTACTAAACATGTTCTCACACTCTGGAGCCATTTTGGTAACATCTCCAGGCACTTATTTGTCCAATTATTTTTAAGCTATATCTATATTAACTTTCATTTCAGTGATCATAAAAGTTATATACTAGAATAAAAACAGTTTTAAAGTTTTAGAATAGAATAGGATAAACCTTTAATACTGCACAGATGAGAAATTTGGGTGTTACCCAGCTCTTATGGCAAGGGGAATATAAAATATAAAATTGAAAAATTTATAAATTATAAAATTTGCTGACTTTGCACCAAAATGGCTCCAGAGTGTGAGAACATGTTTAGTACAAAAGAAAGAAGAAACAGATTTTGGTTCTCACTGTGAAGTGAGGATATAGTATAAAAATAATTGGTATCAATAGCTTTTACTTTTACTTTTACTGTTAGCGCCGGTGTCCTTCTATTATAGTGATACTAAACAAGGCAGGAAATTATATTTTTATTCTACAAAATGAAATGAATGTATCTACTCTGCAGAAGTGTTTGTGAATTTCAACAGATCGATTAGCTTGCTGCATTATATGTATGAACTGCATTTTTATCAGTTGCAGTTTCACCATCTCAGTGCCTAATGCTTCCCTCTTGTGGTGTCATGGTGGTTAGAAATAAATATGATATGTTATATGAAGTATATAATAAAAGCAAAGGCTTCACGTAAAGAGGGATTGGGACAGCTTTTAAGCAGGGTGACCTGCAGTATCCCACTGATTAACAGCCTCAACTGACACGTTCATGATGACTTTTGCTTTGTTCCCATTCCTCAGATCGATTTTCCCTTTATAAGGTTTGCTAAACCAGATGCTATATTTATGCTAAAAGTGGCCATAAAGAGTAAGGTCAGAAGGAGGAAAGGTAATACAGCAATGAAGAATAAAGGCAAAGTCAAAGACCGATTCCAGCTTTAAAAGCTATCTATGTATTTTTTTGTACATAGATTTATATGAAAAAGATGATCTGATTTCTAGCAGCAAAGGGCACATGCAAAAAAGCATTGGCAGGATAAATTCAGTTAAAGCAGTTAAATCAGTGCAAAGGTACAGAAAAATACTTATATTAGTTTGGAAATCAACAAGCAAAGAAATCCAGATAGATGTGATTTTTCCCATTCAATAGTACTTTTAATGTTCATAATTAAAAATGCTTTTGATTAATTTTGTCAGTAGGAGTAAAAGTTTGATGATTTTTTTCTCAGTTTTACTGCTCCATTAATAATAAGTGTTTAATAATTAATAATAAGTGAATCCAAGTTTTACCCCAATGTTTCCACCATTCCTCTCACCTAACCCTCATTTCCTCTTCAGGCCTTGCCTTTCAACCACACACACCCTCTACAGCAAATTAACAATATCTGAAAGTCATGTCCTTAAGAAATAAGAGGGGAAAATCGAGTTAAGACCCAACACAGGACCTGAAAGGTGCATCTAGCCCTTCAGCTGATTCATCTACCGTTTGCTGAACCCTTGTCAGAAATTGTTAGAAGAAGAAGAAGCTATTCTTAAGGATGGGAAACTCTTGATTGATGGAATCTTGAATATAGAAAAGTAACAATGGATTTTAATCCACAATGTAATGCCATTGGGAAAGCATGTGATTGGCAAATGCATCATTTTTCAGGATAGCAATGATCCCCAAAATACTGTCAGTACAGTAAAAGCATACCTGGATAGAAAAACATACAATAGAACAGCATCAGTCATGGCTTGGCCTCCCCAGAGCCCAGACCTCAATATTACTGAAGCAGTGTGGGATCATTGTGACACGAGAACGGAACAAAAGGCGGACAACACCCAAAGACGTGCTCTGAATATCCTTCAAGAAGCCTGGAAAACTGTTCCTGTGGAAATGACAAGAAAACTAGAACTGAAGAATAACAGTTACAATGCCAAATATTGACTTTCAAGCTTGTTATATTGTTATAAACTCTATTTTACGTATATTTCCATTTATGTTTGCACATGTTCAATAAAATCATTGCTCCTGAGGCAACGAGGAATGGCTAAAGATTTCTGCCACTACTCCATAACAAACATCAACTAAAAGTGTTTGATAAATGCATTCTATTTGCTTTTTTAAAAATCACAAAGTGAGAGATTTTTTTTCAATTTAAGTGAGCATTATGTTAATGTTTTAAATGTCATGGCATAGGATCAGATCGCTTCAAAGTAAATTATATTTTGAAATGTACAATCCCTTAAACACTGTGTCCTGATCTTGAACTAATAACTACTGAGATCTCAAGTCTACTGCATAATAAGACAAACAGCACCATTTAGAAAATTTCTTTTTATTGCAAGTATTCTTAATGCTTTGATGTTTTGTACAGATTTTCATATTTACAGTGATAATTAGTATTCGTCTAATAAATAATACAACTGAAAGTCATTCTCTAGCCTACATGTTTAAATATTGCACGTGCAAAGTATGTATAATATGTGCTTGTCCAATAGATATGCTGTCTTAGCAGCTATTTACAATGTTACATAAGAAACAAATGTGGGATCCAACCACCATGCTACTAAAGAGACACTGTGCGTTTCCCCTCCAAAACAAACCCTCCACTTCAGTGATGGAGTCATGCAATTATTCTACTGGGGTGAAGACAGTTTAATTACAGCATCACTGCAATAACAGTATCCATCCAAAAAAAAAAAAAACATCAAATAAAATTTTAATTATTTCTAAATAAGAAATTCGTGATAAAACAGTTTTCCAATTAACCACTACATAACAGTAGTGTCTAGTTCTTATTTGGTAGGAAATGTCCACCAGTGCTGTAACGTTTTCAAAAATAATAGTAAAAGAAAAAAAGCATTTTGATGAAAAACTAAACCAGCGTGACCTACTGTACAAGTTTGTTTAGGCTGCTTTTGCAGCAGTGCTCTTTATAAAGTCTCCAGGGTGTGATAGTAATAAATCATCTGTGAATGAAACCTTTTACACGTTTAAAATCACTTTGTCTGCCATAGGCAAGAAATCTGTTCCTATAAATACACCGTTTAATTATGTGTTCGCATTGCAACTGCTGCTCTGCCAGAAGTGTAGGTAGAGCAAAGTCAACCTATACATTATACATATCCTCATATTTGAACATTCAATATCAATATATTTTCCACATATTGTGAATATAACGCTGAGTGTGCAGAGAGGGAGAAACACGCAAACACCGTGACGAGACAAGAGCACGGGCAGTGTGATGTTACTTCACCTCTAGATGGCACTATTGCACAACCTACAACCTTCTGCATCGTTTCACTGGAATGGATGACAAGTACAGTGCAAAAACAATAACAGGAACAAACTGAGTCCGATATGATATACATATTTATGCCAAAAAAAAATGCCCGTTTGATCTTGTGTTTCCATGTAGGAACAGGGAAAAATGTCTATATTGTGTTGTCTGGTTCACCTCGGCAGAGTTCTATGGCTTTGGCAGGAGGGTTGAGAGGAAACAGAAAGGGCCTTTACCGCCTGCACCTGGCATGTTTGTGATGAAGCAGCTGCCTCTACTCCTGCTGAGCCTCCTCCCTGTACCTCTGAACCCGAGTGAGCAGAGAGCACCGACGGTCATGCACACACACAGATACTGTACACTTCAACAGACACTGGAGATACAAATGATGGGCCATTTGCTAAACCTGCAGCACACACTGCTTTCTATGTGAAAGAACCATTCTGTGAGAAAAACTCTACTGCTCATTTGATCTATGACCTCTGAAAAACAGTTCATGATTTCCATTACTATTCAATTATAAAAAAAAAAAAAGTACATTCCCTGGGTTATACAGCACTGATATGCAAAGCTTAATTGTATATCTGTAACTCTAGAACTGCAGTATTTATAGTTTTCTTAGTTTAATATTTCAATTTCATATTCTTCTTCTAAGTATAAAATCCCTTTTGTTATATTTGTCTCGTTAATTTAACTGAAATACACTGAAAATTGCTCACAAATTAAGGTTTATGTGTCAATACAAATGCAGGTTTTATTGCTGGGAGCTTCCCGTGATGCACTGACTATTTCTTCTTCCATGACACTAATGTTTTGTCTTTGCTTCATCATTTATGTACTGTACTGTATCCCCAGTTTTCCAGCGAGGGCTGCGTACATTTTGATTGCATTAACGTTTTTATCCAGCCTTTATGTGCAAGCTTGAGCTGCAAAATTCAAATGTAGTTACTGACAGGCCAAAGTGCAACAGGGAAGAGATTAAATGGGATCAAAGGGAGTGGCATTATAAATTCCTTCCTTCCTGAGATTCAAATCCTCCAATCAAAACGGTGCCAGCAATGCAAAGACAGATTTCTTTAAAGGATTGCACACAATAACAAAGTCAGTCGTTTATTTATTAAAGCACTGTTAATAATTTTAGTTGCTGCTATTTCAAATAAATGTTTGGTACAACAAATTTCTCCGTGTTCTGTCTCAGGCTTTATTCGGGCCCTGGTACTAGAGCTATGGTCTGTTCTTGAGTGCAGCAGTGACGACATCAGAGTGGTCCGTCCCAAACCAACTCCCATTGACCCCACAGATAGGAGTTGCATTAAGGTATTGTATGTATGTGCGTGCGTGTGTGTGTGAGAGAGAGAGGGAGAAGGAGAAACTTCCTGGAGCCCACAATGCCCCAATTTTTAGATATCTACATAATAGTACAGACACAGATCTCTTAGAAGTTTTGCTTTTCCATCATGTTTTTAGCTCACTGGTTACAAAGGTGTTTAAATTGATTAAAATTAAATTGATTCCAATTATTATTAACCCAGGACTCAGAATAGTGGTCCATGTGTTGCTGTGATACCAGCAGCCATGTAGAAAATTCACTTGTGAATATTCATATTTAAGAAACTGGCAATAGTGATTTTGTTAACAAGAAAGGCTTTTTGCTGATTGGTTTATGGGTGTCTGGGCAAATAAGCCTTACTTTCATAAGACTGCATTTTTAGTTATGTTTTTGGCAGAATTTCTCTCAGGAAAGCTTCAACAAGCTCCAGCGTGAGCCTGTCTGTGTGTGTCTGATGCTTGGCCTCTGACAGCAGCCAAGTCATCTCTCTCAGAGAGACTAGCCAAGTGAATACGGACAGCCAGTGATGTGTAAACTGTGTCCTGCCACAGGCGACTTTAAAGTCTGCCTTATCAGTGGGTTATACATATATGCTGAGGTCAAAGGAAAACTAAATATACACACACCAGCACTTTGGTGAATTAACTCGAGTCTTTGCTTTAATCTGTGCTAAGTACAGTAGGAGGTTTGGTAGTACATATGAAGATAAGTTCACACATGCACAGAAACATCAGAAGACACATGAAAGTATAGATATTTCTATTTTAGAAAAAAAAATCCATCGTATCTTGTTTTTTTCTTTACGTTTCTTTGAAGCTGTTTAATATAATCTAAGTTGTAGCTCGTTTGTGCAAGTGTCTCTCTTTTTTTCCTTTGATGCTTTTGATGATATATTTTCCCTGTTCTACCAGACCCAGTGAAAAATGCAGGGAGCTTTCCTGTAGTTTAATATTCTTCAGGCTGCAATAGGTTTCTGCTCAACCACTCTGCTCAGAATATATGTCTTATTCAGTTTTGAGAGTGTGGTAAACCATGTTTTATCTTTGCAATCATAAATTCTTTTTACATTTTGTTTTGCTTTGAATACTACAGATATTATTTGTCATATTATCGGTAGTGTTTGTAGTTGAATAGTGTTATATTATTATTATGTGTTAGGATTTGATCAATCCATGACGTGCACAAATGCATTCACAATGGTCTTTAAAAGCAAATACATTTTTTCTCTCTAACAGCTGCTGTATTTACTTTCCTCTTCAGTCCTTCCTGTACTTGGTCAACCTCCTCTCCTCTTCCCAGTCGGTGTGGCAACTGCTGGGCCGACAGTCTTTGGCCAACAAAAGCGAATACACCCTGAGGGAGATGCCAACCTCCATACCTGTAAGTGTTTTTCTTCTTCTTCTTTTCCACACACTGCAGTTTTTTTTTGTCATCCATCTGAGGGCATGTTTGCACTTTTTATTTGGCCTCCAAACACCACCCACCCATTTGTTTTACTTCAAACGCATTCAAATAAACCCTCTCACACTGAGACTGATATACGTTCTCCACCTTACCCATTGTAAATTTCCACACAGTTTTCGTTTTGCACCCTATCCGGTGCATTCTTGTTCAAAGCCTCTCATTTTACTCCACAGGATTTGATTGACAGACTGATTGCCGTGAATTCGGATGGGAAGATTCATTCTCTCTTCCACTACGAAGAGAGTCACACATTCGGCCTAAGGTGGGATTCATTATTTTTTTCATATTACTTAACATCAGTGGGGAAGTAGACGATATCAGATTATCACCTGGTGACTGCACACACACTTCAGCCTCTGGCAATAGGAGACTGGCATGGTGACGTAATCGGCCTTAAAATGCGGCCTTTAAGGCTGCAGACCCTGAATTGGGATACAGCCTCTGAATCGCTGCATCTTGTAGCTGTGTCGTCTTAAATTGGTCATGTGATTTTGACGCGCCGGCGCGTCCGGCAACCCCAGAGGTTTAACTTAATATTTAAGTGTCTCTTGGTTTTAGACTAGTTGTTTAGTCTAATTTGATGTTTTAAACCAGAAAAGGAAGAAGAGGGCTTAGAATTACAGGTAAGAACTGCTCAGTGGTATGTGATAAACTGTAAATGTAAAGCTTACAGGTCAGTCCTCATGTTTTTAAATCAGATTTTGAGTCTGTACATGGCACATTATGCTTTTGCATGTTGTGAAATGTGCTGCAAAACAAACTGAGGTAAACTAACTGGTTTACTGTGATGGATTTAAAGTGTGTGTGACTGGTGCGCAGTGGCTGTGGTGCTCACGGTCAGAGTTCAGTCACAAAGAGGGTAACAGAGATGAATTTAAAGTTAAGGTGATGGTGCTTAGATTCATTCACAGACTGAAACCTTCACACCAACTTTATCCTGTGTCTCTTAGTTTTAGACTAGTTGTTTAGTCTATTTTGATGTTTTAAACCATATCACAGGGTTTTTACTTCACCATTTACGGGGTTTTAACAAGCAAACAAAAGACAGATCGTGATGTTTGAAAATGTTTTGGAAATATTCTTTAAAGATTAGATGTAAAATACGCAGAGGACAAATTCAATTGGTTTATTAGTTTATTACATAAGTTGAAAAAAAGTTAAACAAGTAAATAAAGAAACAACGTAAAAGAAAAGTAAACAAAACAAATCGGTAAATAAAGGAAAATGGTAATAAGAAGGGGAAAAAAAAGAAAAGAGAAAACCCCAACAATCCCCTCTGAGCAAGCACTAGGCGACAGTGGGGAAGAAAAACTGCCTTTAAACGGGCAGAAACTTCCGGCAGAACCAGGCTCACGAGGGGCAGTCAACTGCCGGGACTGGTTGGGGTGAAAAAAGATGAAGGAGAGAGGGAAGAAGTGTTAGGAGAGAAGGGGAGAGGAGAGGTGAAAATTAAGATGGAACAGAGGTGGAGGGAGACGAGGTGACGTCAGCAGTAGAAAAAATAGAAAGAGTAGAAAAAGCAGGAGTGTCCCTCCTCCAGAAGAAGCGGAAACGTTTTTTCTTCTTTTCCATGAGCTTTTCCACGACCACTTTTTTCTCTAGGATGAGGGTTCTCAACTGATCGGTTGTTTCTTCAACTTCCTTCTCAAGTTTCTGGCATCTTTGCTCCATTTCTTTTAATAGATTGCACTTGTCTGTATTTTGCTGTTGTTTTTCCTTGTGCATCTTTTCTAACTGCTCATTTCTTCTTGTGATTTCTTGAAGCTTACGCTGCAGGTCTTCATTTATTTTCTCTTGTTGCTGCTTTTGTGCAAGCATTTCAGCGTTTTCACACTTCAAGTTGTCTGAGTTCAACAACATCTCATTAATGACCTCTGAGTGTTTTTTCGCCATTTCATTGATCCTACGCTGCATCTTTGAACGTCGTTTTTCCAATACTTCTCCTTCCAGTTCAGGTGTTCTGTCCTTCATTGTATTAATTTGTTCAGTTGTAGATTTCTTCTCTCCAAGTCCTGGAGAATACGTTTTTTTTCTTTTTCCTGTTGCTCTTTCTCTTGAAGAAGCTCTTTATTTTTGCACTCTGTTTCATCCAGCCTGACTGGATTTGGATTTATTGAAGAAGGACCACCAAAATCTTTGTTCTATTTGGTGTACATGTTAAGAGTTGCTGGACTAACAGTTGGTTTGATTTGCTTCAGAGAATCCTCAAAGTCTTTTATCTTAATGTTGCGCACCTCAGCAGCAGCTATAACACGGACTTGTTCTGGTGCCAACTCTCTTATTGGGCCAAGTGCAGCATCTTTGGCTAATGCTGTCAAATCGCTCCCTGAATATCCTTCAGTCACTTTTGCAAGACAGGACAGTTCGTCTTGGCTCAGTGGACTCCCGTGCGTTCCCAAAAGATTTTTCAGCAGCGTAAATCTTGTCTTCTCATCGGGTAAGGTCACATATACTCTTTTTGCAAAGCGCCTTAATATTGCTTCATCGAGCTCCTGGGGCCTGTTCGTTGCTCCCATTACAAGTACTCTGTCATCCTTTCCTGACTGCAACCCGTCAAACTCAATGAGGAACTCAGTTTTTAAACGGCGAGAGGCGTCGTGCTCCCCCTCCCTCCTTTGACAGAGCAAGCCGTCCACTTCATCGATGAAGATTACTGAGGGCTGTCTCTCTCTTGCAACTGCAAAGAGTGCTCGTACGAGCTTCTCGCCTTCTCCCACATATTTGGAGGTCAAACTAGCAGCACTGATGTTGAAGAATGTTGCATTAGACTCTGCAGCAACTGCTTTGGCGAGCATGGTCTTCCCATTTCCTGGTGGGCCAAATAAAAGCAAGCCACGTGCAGGAGCTCTCAGACCAGTAAAGAGATCAGGTCTTAAGGCAGGAAGGATGACAATTTCTTGAAGTGCTTGCTTTGCCAGATCCTGCCCTGCGATGTCATCAAATGACACAGTCGCTCCACTGTATACAATTTCATTTGTAATTAAGCTGACCAGTTTACTGTCCACATTCTTTTTCATATCCCTCTTCGGGGGCTGTTTCACAGCTGCCGGTCTTCCATTCTGAGTTTTTCCCACCCGAGCGGTTTTCTTTGCATCAGTTATTCTTAATGGAGGTCTTACAGAAGTGGAGGGTCTGATGGTGGTGGAAACACCTGCGGGTTGACTTTTAGGAACTGACTTTGGCTTACTTGCAATTGTTTTGGTCGACATTTCTCTTGCGCGACTTCCCCCCTGTTCACAGTCATAACACGGTAAACTAGTCATAAACGAAAACGTTTAGGCTATTTATCGCATTTAAAGGTCTTTCTTTGGGACAACGTCACAGAACACAGAAACGTCACAGGGCTTTGGAGCGTGATGTTACAGAGGTTTACAAATACTTTCAAATATAGCTCTGGTCGAACGTTTGAAGGCTGCGAACAAACTGACTAAAACTTGCTGCTCCTGACCCCTATTTATAGAAAAACTTCAAAGGCTCAAAGGCATGTGCTTGTGACATCATCACATGTCCTTGTGACATCATCACATGTCCTTGTGACATCATCACTCTTCATGAATCAGATTGTCACATGACATTTTAGAATGGGGATGTTTTTTTTTAAACCGTTTTCAAATTTAACCCTCTGTGGTCCAGGGTATAATTGGCCGTTCTTGACTATTTTTGATTTTACCTCTATATTTCACCTTTAAAATATGTTTTTCTTGCCTTATTTGGCACCATTATTTTCAGCACAACCTCAAATATCTGAAATTTGAGTTATTGTTTTCATTTTGGTATACTATATTAGCACAGTTGATCTAAATTAATAACACAATAAATTGTGTGTGCATCTCCTGTTTTGTCATGGTTGTATGTCCCGGTTCGTGACAGGCTGCATGAGCTCATCTGGTGGGAGTGTAGTACTGTAGTATTTCAGGCATAAAAACGTGGTTTTCACAGACCTTGTCACAGGGTCTGAGTCTAAGATTCAAATTGTAAACACACAAACACTCAGGCTTGCTGCAAACCTTAGCTGATCCCCCGTGGGCTTAATTTACTGCCATTGTTTACGCACCATTGTAATTGCTTCTCTAGTTTGGCATTACACTTTAATTATGGAATGTAATTATATTTTGTCTATTTTTAGTTGTGGCATTGTGTTGTAATTAATGAAGGGCCTGCACACTCCAATATCAATTTACAATTTAAATTCTCCACAGCATGTTTAACTACATTATGTTGTGCCTTTCCAGAATCCCAGATTTACTTACACATCTCCCTTTATGATACATTAGTACTACATTTGACCTAAACCTTTTCCATCCTTTTTCCAAACTCTCATTCATTTTTTACCTGATAACCAAAAACTGTGATAGTGAAAGGCTGAAATATTTCTAGGGGTATGAGATTTCTGTGTGTTTTCTGTAGGTGAGCAGCTGCGAGAAGTTTGGCTACGGGGTGATGGTGACACAGGTGGCAGCAACTGCTCCGGGAGTTGTGGCTCTGCACAGTTCAGGTACTATTGCAGTTATTTGGACACAACAAACACTTGTCAGCTGTGATGCTTAAGGCTTATATTATAAGTTGTTGTTGTTGTTTTTGTGTTGTCGGTATAAAGGAGACTTAAGGCAGCTTAGGGAGAAATGTATTTGTCAAACCGTTTTTGTTTGGGTAAGAAAGAGTAAGAAGAGGCGTTCTTTTTTGATAAATGGATTCACATATCAGTTGTATACTGATACTAGGTTTATCCATATGCAAAAGGCTCCAGGAAATACCGTACTCTTGTCAAAAGAGGTCAAAAAATGAAGCTAGTGAACAAATATTTTAATCCTGCATTCTTTCTATTGGCTAGAAGGGGCGACTCAACTGGTTATGGGAAAAGAAGTCTGATTACTTATCAGCCCTTCGCTTATAACAGCACCGCTGCGTTCTGAAACCTATTCTCTCCTATGACTTTACCCACGCAAGAACAGTTCCCTGCTGTGTTGAGCAGCGCTGGCTGTGGAGCACTCATGTGTTCCATGATGTGACATATGTTTGTGCCATCGATAAAAAGGCAGTCTGACAGAAAGAAGGATGACCTCAAAAAGTGATATAGTCCAGACAGAGCTTACAAATGATGGGCCATTTGCTAAACCTGCAGCACACACTGCTTTCTATTAAATACTGCACGTGCAAAGTATGTATAATATGTGCTTGTCCAATAGATATGCTGTCTTAGCAGCTATTTACAATGTTACATAAGAAACAAATGTGGGATCCAACCACCATGCTACTAAAGAGACACTGTGCGTTTCCCCTCCAAAGCAAACCCTCCACTTCAGTGATGGAGTCATGCAATTATTCTACTGGGGTGAAGACAGTTTAATTACAGCATCACTGCAATAACAGTATCCATCCAAAAAAAAAAAAAACATCAAATAAAATTTTAATTATTTCTAAATAAGAAATTCGTGATAAAACAGTTTTCCAATTAACCACTACATAACAGTAGTGTCTAGTTCTTATTTGGTAGGAAATGTCCACCAGTGCTGTAACGTTTTCAAAAATAATAGTAAAAGAAAAAAAGCATTTTGATGAAAAACTAAACCAGCGTGACCTACTGTACAAGTTTGTTTAGGCTGCTTTTGCAGCAGTGCTCTTTATAAAGTCTCCAGGGTGTGATAGTAATAAATCATCTGTGAATGAAACCTTTTACACGTTTAAAATCACTTTGTCTGCCATAGGCAAGAAATCTGTTCCTATAAATACACCGTTTAATTATGTGTTCGCATTGCAACTGCTGCTCTGCCAGAAGTGTAGGTAGAGCAAAGTCAACCTATACATTATACATATCCTCATATTTGAACATTCAATATCAATATATTTTCCACATATTGTGAATATAACGCTGAGTCCTGCCTGACAGCACATTCCCATGAGTGTGCAGAGAGGGAGAAACACGCAAACACCGTGACGAGACAAGAGCACGGGCAGTGTGATGTTACTTCACCTCTAGATGGCACTATTGCACAACCTACAACCTTCTGCATCGTTTCACTGGAATGGATGACAAGTACAGTGCAAAAACAATAACAGGAACAAACTGAGTCCGATATGATATACATATTTATGCCAAAAAAAAATGCCCGTTTGATCTTGTGTTTCCATGTAGGAACAGGGAAAAATGTCTATATTGTGTTGTCTGGTTCACCTCGGCAGAGTTCTATGGCTTTGGCAGGAGGGTTGAGAGGAAACAGAAAGGGCCTTTACCGCCTGCACCTGGCATGTTTGTGATGAAGCAGCTGCCTCTACTCCTGCTGAGCCTCCTCCCTGTACCTCTGAACCCGAGTGAGCAGAGAGCACCGACGGTCATGCACACACACAGATACTGTACACTTCAACAGACACTGGAGATACAAATGATGGGCCATTTGCTAAACCTGCAGCACACACTGCTTTCTATGTGAAAGAACCATTCTGTGAGAAAAACTCTACTGCTCATTTGATCTATGACCTCTGAAAAACAGTTCATGATTTCCATTACTATTCAATTATAAAAAAAAAAAAAGTACATTCCCTGGGTTATACAGCACTGATATGCAAAGCTTAATTGTATATCTGTAACTCTAGAACTGCAGTATTTATAGTTTTCTTAGTTTAATATTTCAATTTCATATTCTTCTTCTAAGTATAAAATCCCTTTTGTTATATTTGTCTCGTTAATTTAACTGAAATACACTGAAAATTGCTCACAAATTAAGGTTTATGTGTCAATACAAATGCAGGTTTTATTGCTGGGAGCTTCCCGTGATGCACTGACTATTTCTTCTTCCATGACACTAATGTTTTGTCTTTGCTTCATCATTTATGTACTGTACTGTATCCCCAGTTTTCCAGCGAGGGCTGCGTACATTTTGATTGCATTAACGTTTTTATCCAGCCTTTATGTGCAAGCTTGAGCTGCAAAATTCAAATGTAGTTACTGACAGGCCAAAGTGCAACAGGGAAGAGATTAAATGGGATCAAAGGGAGTGGCATTATAAATTCCTTCCTTCCTGAGATTCAAATCCTCCAATCAAAACGGTGCCAGCAATGCAAAGACAGATTTCTTTAAAAGATTGGACACAATAACAAAGTCAGTCGTTTATTTATTAAAGCACTGTTAATAATTTTAGTTGCTGCTATTTCAAATAAATGTTTGGTACAACAAATTTCTCCGTGTTCTGTCTCAGGCTTTATTCGGGCCCTGGTACTAGAGCTATGGTCTGTTCTTGAGTGCAGCAGTGACGACATCAGAGTGGTCCGTCCCAAACCAACTCCCATTGACCCCACAGATAGGAGTTGCATTAAGGTATTGTATGTATGTGCGTGCGTGTGTGTGTGTGAGAGAGGGAGAAGGAGAAACTTCCTGGAGCCCACAGTGCCCCAATTTTTAGATATCTACATAATAGTACAGACACAGATCTCTTAGAAGTTTTGCTTTTCCATCATGTTTTTAGCTCACTGGTTACAAAGGTGTTTAAATTGATTAAAATTAAATTGATTCCAATTATTATTAACCCAGGACTCAGAATAGTGGTCCATGTGTTGCTGTGATACCAGCAGCCATGTAGAAAATTCACTTGTGAATATTCATATTTAAGAAACTGGCAATAGTGATTTTGTTAACAAGAAAGGCTTTTTGCTGATTGGTTTATGGGTGTCTGGGCAAATAAGCCTTACTTTCATAAGACTGCATTTTTAGTTATGTTTTTGGCAGAATTTCTCTCAGGAAAGCTTCAACAAGCTCCAGCGTGAGCCTGTCTGTGTGTGTCTGATGCTTGGCCTCTGACAGCAGCCAAGTCATCTCTCTCAGAGAGACTAGCCAAGTGAATACGGACAGCCAGTGATGTGTAAACTGTGTCCTGCCACAGGCGACTTTAAAGTCTGCCTTATCAGTGGGTTATACATATATGCTGAGGTCAAAGGAAAACTAAATATACACACACCAGCACTTTGGTGAATTAACTCGAGTCTTTGCTTTAATCTGTGCTAAGTACAGTAGGAGGTTTGGTAGTACATATGAAGATAAGTTCACACATGCACAGAAACATCAGAAGACACATGAAAGTATAGATATTTCTATTTTAGAAAAAAAAATCCATCGTATCTTGTTTTTTTCTTTACGTTTCTTTGAAGCTGTTTAATATAATCTAAGTTGTAGCTCGTTTGTGCAAGTGTCTCTCTTTTTTTCCTTTGATGCTTTTGATGATATGTTTTCCCTGTTCTACCAGACCCAGTGAAAAATGCAGGGAGCTTTCCTGTAGTTTAATATTCTTCAGGCTGCAATAGGTTTCTGCTCAACCACTCTGCTCAGAATATATGTCTTATTCAGTTTTGAGAGTGTGGTAAACCATGTTTTACCTTTGCAATCATAAATTCTTTTTACATTTTGTTTTGCTTTGAATACTACAGATATTATTTGTCATATTATCGGTAGTGTTTGTAGTTGAATAGTGTTATATTATTATTATGTGTTAGGATTTGATCAATCCATGACGTGCACAAATGCATTCACAATGGTCTTTAAAAGCAAATACATTTTTTCTCTCTAACAGCTGCTGTATTTACTTTCCTCTTCAGTCCTTCCTGTACTTGGTCAACCTCCTCTCCTCTTCCCAGTCGGTGTGGCAACTGCTGGGCCGACAGTCTTTGGCCAACAAAAGCGAATACACCCTGAGGGAGATGCCAACCTCCATACCTGTAAGTGTTTTTCTTCTTCTTCTTTTCCACACACTGCAGTTTTTTTTTGTCATCCATCTGAGGGCATGTTTGCACTTTTTATTTGGCCTCCAAACACCACCCACCCATTTGTTTTACTTCAAACGCATTCAAATAAACCCTCTCACACTGAGACTGATATACGTTCTCCACCTTACCCATTGTAAATTTCCACACAGTTTTCGTTTTGCACCCTATCCGGTGCATTCTTGTTCAAAGCCTCTCATTTTACTCCACAGGATTTGATTGACAGACTGATTGCCGTGAATTCGGATGGGAAGATTCATTCTCTCTTCCACTACGAAGAGAGTCACACATTCGGCCTAAGGTGGGATTCATTATTTTTTTCATATTACTTAACATCAGTGGGGAAGTAGACGATATCAGATTATCACCTGGTGACTGCACACACACTTCAGCCTCTGGCAATAGGAGACTGGCATGGTGACGTAATCGGCCTTAAAATGCGGCCTTTAAGGCTGCAGACCCTGAATTGGGATACAGCCTCTGAATCGCTGCATCTTGTAGCTGTGTCGTCTTAAATTGGTCATGTGATTTTGACGCGCCGGCGCGTCCGGCAACCCCAGAGGTTTAACTTAATATTTAAGTGTCTCTTGGTTTTAGACTAGTTGTTTAGTCTAATTTGATGTTTTAAACCAGAAAAGGAAGAAGAGGGCTTAGAATTACAGGTAAGAACCTCAGTGGTATGTGATAAACTGTAAATGTAAAGCTTACAGGTCAGTCCTCATGTTTTTAAATCAGATTTTGAGTCTGTACATGGCACATTATGCTTTTGCATGTTGTGAAATGTGCTGCAAAACAAACTGAGGTAAACTAACTGGTTTACTGTGATGGATTTAAAGTGTGTGTGACTGGTGCGCAGTGGCTGTGGTGCTCACGGTCAGAGTTCAGTCACAAAGAGGGTAACAGAGATGAATTTAAAGTTAAGGTGATGGTGCTTAGATTCATTCACAGACTGAAACCTTCACACCAACTTTATCCTGTGTCTCTTAGTTTTAGACTAGTTGTTTAGTCTATTTTGATGTTTTAAACCATATCACAGGGTTTTTACTCCACCATTTACGGGGTTTTAACAAGCAAACAAAAGACAGATCGTGATGTTTGAAAATGTTTTGGAAATATTCTTTAAAGATTAGATGTAAAATACGCAGAGGATAAATTCAATTGGTTTATTAGTTTATTACATAAGTTGAAAAAAAGTTAAACAAGTAAATAAAGAAACAACATAAAAGAAAAGTAAACAAAACAAATCGGTAAATAAAGGAAAATGGTAATAAGAAGGGAAAAAAAAAGAAAAGAGAAAACCCCAACAATCCCCTCTGAGCAAGCACTAGGCGACAGTGGGGAAGAAAAACTGCCTTTAAACGGGCAGAAACTTCCGGCAGAACCAGGCTCACGAGGGGCAGTCAACTGCCGGGACTGGTTGGGGTGAAAAAAGATGAAGGAGAGAGGGAAGAAGTGTTAGGAGAGAAGGGGAGAGGAGAGGTGAAAATTAAGATGGAACAGAGGTGGAGGGAGACGAGGTGACGTCAGCAGTAGAAAAAATAGAAAAAGTAGAAAAAGCAGGAGTGTCCCTCCTCCAGAAGAAGCGGAAACGTTTTTTCTTCTTTTCCATGAGCTTTTCCACGACCACTTTTTTCTCTAGGATGAGGGTTCTCAACTGATCGGTTGTTTCTTCAACTTCCTTCTCAAGTTTCTGGCATCTTTGCTCCATTTCTTTTAATAGATTGCACTTGTCTGTATTTTGCTGTTGTTTTTCCTTGTGCATCTTTTCTAACTGCTCATTTCTTCTTGTGATTTCTTGAAGCTTACGCTGCAGGTCTTCATTTATTTTCTCTTGTTGCTGCTTTTGTGCAAGCATTTCAGCGTTTTCACACTTCAAGTTGTCTGAGTTCAACAACATCTCATTAATGACCTCTGAGTGTTTTTTCGCCATTTCATTGATCCTACGCTGCATCTTTGAACGTCGTTTTTCCAATACTTCTCCTTCCAGTTCAGGTGTTCTGTCCTTCATTGTATTAATTTGTTCAGTTGTAGATTTCTTCTCTCCAAGTCCTGGAGAATACGTTTTTTTTCTTTTTCCTGTTGCTCTTTCTCTTGAAGAAGCTCTTTATTTTTGCACTCTGTTTCATCCAGCCTGACTGGATTTGGATTTATTGAAGAAGGACCACCAAAATCTTTGTTCTATTTGGTGTACATGTTAAGAGTTGCTGGACTAACAGTTGGTTTGATTTGCTTCAGAGAATCCTCAAAGTCTTTTATCTTAATGTTGCGCACCTCAGCAGCAGCTATAACACGGACTTGTTCTGGTGCCAACTCTCTTATTGGGCCAAGTGCAGCATCTTTGGCTAATGCTGTCAAATCGCTCCCTGAATATCCTTCAGTCACTTTTGCAAGACAGGACAGTTCGTCTTGGCTCAGTGGACTCCCGTGCGTTCCCAAAAGATTTTTCAGCAGCGTAAATCTTGTCTTCTCATCGGGTAAGGTCACATATACTCTTTTTGCAAAGCGCCTTAATATTGCTTCATCGAGCTCCTGGGGCCTGTTCGTTGCTCCCATTACAAGTACTCTGTCATCCTTTCCTGACTGCAACCCGTCAAACTCAATGAGGAACTCAGTTTTTAAACGGCGAGAGGCGTCGTGCTCCCCCTCCCTCCTTTGACAGAGCAAGCCGTCCACTTCATCGATGAAGATTACTGAGGGCTGTCTCTCTCTTGCAACTGCAAAGAGTGCTCGTACGAGCTTCTCGCCTTCTCCCACATATTTGGAGGTCAAACTAGCAGCACTGATGTTGAAGAATGTTGCATTAGACTCTGCAGCAACTGCTTTGGCGAGCATGGTCTTCCCATTTCCTGGTGGGCCAAATAAAAGCAAGCCACGTGCAGGAGCTCTCAGACCAGTAAAGAGATCAGGTCTTAAGGCAGGAAGGATGACAATTTCTTGAAGTGCTTGCTTTGCCAGATCCTGCCCTGCGATGTCATCAAATGACACAGTCGCTCCACTGTATACAATTTCATTTGTAATTAAGCTGACCAGTTTACTGTCCACATTCTTTTTCATATCCCTCTTCGGGGGCTGTTTCACAGCTGCCGGTCTTCCATTCTGAGTTTTTCCCACCCGAGCGGTTTTCTTTGCATCAGTTATTCTTAATGGAGGTCTTACAGAAGTGGAGGGTCTGATGGTGGTGGAAACACCTGCGGGTTGACTTTTAGGAACTGACTTTGGCTTACTTGCAATTGTTTTGGTCGACATTTCTCTTGCGCGACTTCCCCCCTGTTCACAGTCATAACACGGTAAACTAGTCATAAACGAAAACGTTTAGGCTATTTATCGCATTTAAAGGTCTTTCTTTGGGACAACGTCACAGAACACAGAAACGTCACAGGGCTTTGGAGCGTGATGTTACAGAGGTTTACAAATACTTTCAAATATAGCTCTGGTCGAACGTTTGAAGGCTGCGAACAAACTGACTAAAACTTGCTGCTCCTGACCCCTATTTATAGAAAAACTTCAAAGGCTCAAAGGCATGTGCTTGTGACATCATCACATGTCCTTGTGACATCATCACATGTCCTTGTGACATCATCACTCTTCATGAATCAGATTGTCACATGACATTTTAGAATGGGGATGTTTTTTTTTAAACCGTTTTCAAATTTAACCCTCTGTGGTCCAGGGTATAATTGGCCGTTCTTGACTATTTTTGATTTTACCTCTATATTTCACCTTTAAAATATGTTTTTCTTGCCTTATTTGGCACCATTATTTTCAGCACAACCTCAAATATCTGAAATTTGAGTTATTGTTTTCATTTTGGTATACTATATTAGCACAGTTGATCTAAATTAATAACACAATAAATTGTGTGTGCATCTCCTGTTTTGTCATGGTTGTATGTCCCGGTTCGTGACAGGCTGCATGAGCTCATCTGGTGGGAGTGTAGTACTGTAGTATTTCAGGCATAAAAACGTGGTTTTCACAGACCTTGTCACAGGGTCTGAGTCTAAGATTCAAATTGTAAACACACAAACACTCAGGCTTGCTGCAAACCTTAGCTGATCCCCCGTGGGCTTAATTTACTGCCATTGTTTACGCACCATTGTAATTGCTTCTCTAGTTTGGCATTACACTTTAATTATGGAATGTAATTATATTTTGTCTATTTTTAGTTGTGGCATTGTGTTGTAATTAATGAAGGGCCTGCACACTCCAATATCAATTTACAATTTAAATTCTCCACAGCATGTTTAACTACATTATGTTGTGCCTTTCCAGAATCCCAGATTTACTTACACATCTCCCTTTATGATACATTAGTACTACATTTGACCTAAACCTTTTCCATCCTTTTTCCAAACTCTCATTCATTTTTTACCTGATAACCAAAAACTGTGATAGTGAAAGGCTGAAATATTTCTAGGGGTATGAGATTTCTGTGTGTTTTCTGTAGGTGAGCAGCTGCGAGAAGTTTGGCTACGGGGTGATGGTGACACAGGTGGCAGCAACTGCTCCGGGAGTTGTGGCTCTGCACAGTTCAGGTACTATTGCAGTTATTTGGACACAACAAACACTTGTCAGCTGTGATGCTTAAGGCTTATATTATAAGTTGTTGTTGTTGTTTTTGTGTTGTCGGTATAAAGGAGACTTAAGGCAGCTTAGGGAGAAATGTATTTGTCAAACCGTTTTTGTTTGGGTAAGAAAGAGTAAGAAGAGGCGTTCTTTTTTGATAAATGGATTCACATATCAGTTGTATACTGATACTAGGTTTATCCATATGCAAAAGGCTCCAGGAAATACCGTACTCTTGTCAAAAGAGGTCAAAAAATGAAGCTAGTGAACAAATATTTTAATCCTGCATTCTTTCTATTGGCTAGAAGGGGCGACTCAACTGGTTATGGGAAAAGAAGTCTGATTACTTATCAGCCCTTCGCTTATAACAGCACCGCTGCGTTCTGAAACCTATTCTCTCCTATGACTTTACCCACGCAAGAACAGTTCCCTGCTGTGTTGAGCAGCGCTGGCTGTGGAGCACTCATGTGTTCCATGATGTGACATATGTTTGTGCCATCGATAAAAAGGCAGACTGACAGAAAGAAGGATGACCTCAAAAAGTGATATAGTCCAGACAGAGCTTACAAATGATGGGCCATTTGCTAAACCTGCAGCACACACTGCTTTCTATGTGAAAGAACCATTCTGTGAGAAAAACTCTACTGCTCATTTGATCTATGACCTCTGAAAAACAGTTCATGATTTCCATTACTATTCAATTATATAAAAAAAGTACATTCCCTGGGTTATACAGCACTGATATGCAAAGCTTAATTGTATATCTGTAACTCTAGAACTGCAGTATTTATAGTTTTCTTAGTTTAATATTTCAATTTCATATTCTTCTTCTAAGTATAAAATCCCTTTTGTTATATTTGTCTCGTTAATTTAACTGAAATACACTGAAAATTGCTCACAAATTAAGGTTTATGTGTCAATACAAATGCAGGTTTTATTGCTGGGAGCTTCCCGTGATGCACTGACTATTTCTTCTTCCATGACACTAATGTTTTGTCTTTGCTTCATCATTTATGTACTGTACTGTATCCCCAGTTTTCCAGCGAGGGCTGCGTACATTTTGATTGCATTAACGTTTTTATCCAGCCTTTATGTGCAAGCTTGAGCTGCAAAATTCAAATGTAGTTACTGACAGGCCAAAGTGCAACAGGGAAGAGATTAAATGGGATCAAAGGGAGTGGCATTATAAATTCCTTCCTTCCTGAGATTCAAATCCTCCAATCAAAACGGTGCCAGCAATGCAAAGACAGATTTCTTTAAAAGATTGCACACAATAACAAAGTCAGTCGTTTATTTATTAAAGCACTGTTAATAATTTTAGTTGCTGCTATTTCAAATAAATGTTTGGTACAACAAATTTCTCCGTGTTCTGTCTCAGGCTTTATTCGGGCCCTGGTACTAGAGCTATGGTCTGTTCTTGAGTGCAGCAGTGACGACATCAGAGTGGTCCGTCCCAAACCAACTCCCATTGACCCCACAGATAGGAGTTGCATTAAGGTATTGTATGTATGTGCGTGCGTGTGTGTGTGAGAGAGAGGGAGAAGGAGAAACTTCCTGGAGCCCACAATGCCCCAATTTTTAGATATCTACATAATAGTACAGACACAGATCTCTTAGAAGTTTTGCTTTTCCATCATGTTTTTAGCTCACTGGTTACAAAGGTGTTTAAATTGATTAAAATTAAATTGATTCCAATTATTATTAACCCAGGACTCAGAATAGTGGTCCATGTGTTGCTGTGATACCAGCAGCCATGTAGAAAATTCACTTGTGAATATTCATATTTAAGAAACTGGCAATAGTGATTTTGTTAACAAGAAAGGCTTTTTGCTGATTGGTTTATGGGTGTCTGGGCAAATAAGCCTTACTTTCATAAGACTGCATTTTTAGTTATGTTTTTGGCAGAATTTCTCTCAGGAAAGCTTCAACAAGCTCCAGCGTGAGCCTGTCTGTGTGTGTCTGATGCTTGGCCTCTGACAGCAGCCAAGTCATCTCTCTCAGAGAGACTAGCCAAGTGAATACGGACAGCCAGTGATGTGTAAACTGTGTCCTGCCACAGGCGACTTTAAAGTCTGCCTTATCAGTGGGTTATACATATATGCTGAGGTCAAAGGAAAACTAAATATACACACACCAGCACTTTGGTGAATTAACTCGAGTCTTTGCTTTAATCTGTGCTAAGTACAGTAGGAGGTTTGGTAGTACATATGAAGATAAGTTCACACATGCACAGAAACATCAGAAGACACATGAAAGTATAGATATTTCTATTTTAGAAAAAAAAATCCATCGTATCTTGTTTTTTTCTTTACGTTTCTTTGAAGCTGTTTAATATAATCTAAGTTGTAGCTCGTTTGTGCAAGTGTCTCTCTTTTTTTCCTTTGATGCTTTTGATGATATGTTTTCCCTGTTCTACCAGACCCAGTGAAAAATGCAGGGAGCTTTCCTGTAGTTTAATATTCTTCAGGCTGCAATAGGTTTCTGCTCAACCACTCTGCTCAGAATATATGTCTTATTCAGTTTTGAGAGTGTGGTAAACCATGTTTTATCTTTGCAATCATAAATTCTTTTTACATTTTGTTTTGCTTTGAATACTACAGATATTATTTGTCATATTATCGGTAGTGTTTGTAGTTGAATAGTGTTATATTATTATTATGTGTTAGGATTTGATCAATCCATGACGTGCACAAATGCATTCACAATGGTCTTTAAAAGCAAATACATTTTTTCTCTCTAACAGCTGCTGTATTTACTTTCCTCTTCAGTCCTTCCTGTACTTGGTCAACCTCCTCTCCTCTTCCCAGTCGGTGTGGCAACTGCTGGGCCGACAGTCTTTGGCCAACAAAAGCGAATACACCCTGAGGGAGATGCCAACCTCCATACCTGTAAGTGTTTTTCTTCTTCTTCTTTTCCACACACTGCAGTTTTTTTTTGTCATCCATCTGAGGGCATGTTTGCACTTTTTATTTGGCCTCCAAACACCACCCACCCATTTGTTTTACTTCAAACGCATTCAAATAAACCCTCTCACACTGAGACTGATATACGTTCTCCACCTTACCCATTGTAAATTTCCACACAGTTTTCGTTTTGCACCCTATCCGGTGCATTCTTGTTCAAAGCCTCTCATTTTACTCCACAGGATTTGATTGACAGACTGATTGCCGTGAATTCGGATGGGAAGATTCATTCTCTCTTCCACTACGAAGAGAGTCACACATTCGGCCTAAGGTGGGATTCATTATTTTTTTCATATTACTTAACATCAGTGGGGAAGTAGACGATATCAGATTATCACCTGGTGACTGCACACACACTTCAGCCTCTGGCAATAGGAGACTGGCATGGTGACGTAATCGGCCTTAAAATGCGGCCTTTAAGGCTGCAGACCCTGAATTGGGATACAGCCTCTGAATCGCTGCATCTTGTAGCTGTGTCGTCTTAAATTGGTCATGTGATTTTGACGCGCCGGCGCGTCCGGCAACCCCAGAGGTTTAACTTAATATTTAAGTGTCTCTTGGTTTTAGACTAGTTGTTTAGTCTAATTTGATGTTTTAAACCAGAAAAGGAAGAAGAGGGCTTAGAATTACAGGTAAGAACTGCTCAGTGGTATGTGATAAACTGTAAATGTAAAGCTTACAGGTCAGTCCTCATGTTTTTAAATCAGATTTTGAGTCTGTACATGGCACATTATGCTTTTGCATGTTGTGAAATGTGCTGCAAAACAAACTGAGGTAAACTAACTGGTTTACTGTGATGGATTTAAAGTGTGTGTGACTGGTGCGCAGTGGCTGTGGTGCTCACGGTCAGAGTTCAGTCACAAAGAGGGTAACAGAGATGAATTTAAAGTTAAGGTGATGGTGCTTAGATTCATTCACAGACTGAAACCTTCACACCAACTTTATCCTGTGTCTCTTAGTTTTAGACTAGTTGTTTAGTCTATTTTGATGTTTTAAACCATATCACAGGGTTTTTACTTCACCATTTACGGGGTTTTAACAAGCAAACAAAAGACAGATCGTGATGTTTGAAAATGTTTTGGAAATATTCTTTAAAGATTAGATGTAAAATACGCAGAGGATAAATTCAATTGGTTTATTAGTTTATTACATAAGTTGAAAAAAAGTTAAACAAGTAAATAAAGAAACAACGTAAAAGAAAAGTAAACAAAACAAATCGGTAAATAAAGGAAAATGGTAATAAGAAGGGGAAAAAAAAGAAAAGAGAAAACCCCAACAATCCCCTCTGAGCAAGCACTAGGCGACAGTGGGGAAGAAAAACTGCCTTTAAACGGGCAGAAACTTCCGGCAGAACCAGGCTCACGAGGGGCAGTCAACTGCCGGGACTGGTTGGGGTGAAAAAAGATGAAGGAGAGAGGGAAGAAGTGTTAGGAGAGAAGGGGAGAGGAGAGGTGAAAATTAAGATGGAACAGAGGTGGAGGGAGACGAGGTGACGTCAGCAGTAGAAAAAATAGAAAGAGTAGAAAAAGCAGGAGTGTCCCTCCTCCAGAAGAAGCGGAAACGTTTTTTCTTCTTTTCCATGAGCTTTTCCACGACCACTTTTTTCTCTAGGATGAGGGTTCTCAACTGATCGGTTGTTTCTTCAACTTCCTTCTCAAGTTTCTGGCATCTTTGCTCCATTTCTTTTAATAGATTGCACTTGTCTGTATTTTGCTGTTGTTTTTCCTTGTGCATCTTTTCTAACTGCTCATTTCTTCTTGTGATTTCTTGAAGCTTACGCTGCAGGTCTTCATTTATTTTCTCTTGTTGCTGCTTTTGTGCAAGCATTTCAGCGTTTTCACACTTCAAGTTGTCTGAGTTCAACAACATCTCATTAATGACCTCTGAGTGTTTTTTCGCCATTTCATTGATCCTACGCTGCATCTTTGAACATCGTTTTTCCAATACTTCTCCTTCCAGTTCAGGTGTTCTGTCCTTCATTGTATTAATTTGTTCAGTTGTAGATTTCTTCTCTCCAAGTCCTGGAGAATACGTTTTTTTTCTTTTTCCTGTTGCTCTTTCTCTTGAAGAAGCTCTTTATTTTTGCACTCTGTTTCATCCAGCCTGACTGGATTTGGATTTATTGAAGAAGGACCACCAAAATCTTTGTTCTATTTGGTGTACATGTTAAGAGTTGCTGGACTAACAGTTGGTTTGATTTGCTTCAGAGAATCCTCAAAGTCTTTCATCTTAATGTTGCGCACCTCAGCAGCAGCTATAACACGGACTTGTTCTGGTGCCAACTCTCTTATTGGGCCAAGTGCAGCATCTTTGGCTAATGCTGTCAAATCGCTCCCTGAATATCCTTCAGTCACTTTTGCAAGACAGGACAGTTCGTCTTGGCTCAGTGGACTCCCGTGCGTTCCCAAAAGATTTTTCAGCAGCGTAAATCTTGTCTTCTCATCGGGTAAGGTCACATATACTCTTTTTGCAAAGCGCCTTAATATTGCTTCATCGAGCTCCTGGGGCCTGTTCGTTGCTCCCATTACAAGTACTCTGTCATCCTTTCCTGACTGCAACCCGTCAAACTCAATGAGGAACTCAGTTTTTAAACGGCGAGAGGCGTCGTGCTCCCCCTCCCTCCTTTGACAGAGCAAGCCGTCCACTTCATCGATGAAGATTACTGAGGGCTGTCTCTCTCTTGCAACTGCAAAGAGTGCTCGTACGAGCTTCTCGCCTTCTCCCACATATTTGGAGGTCAAACTAGCAGCACTGATGTTGAAGAATGTTGCATTAGACTCTGCAGCAACTGCTTTGGCGAGCATGGTCTTCCCATTTCCTGGTGGGCCAAATAAAAGCAAGCCACGTGCAGGAGCTCTCAGACCAGTAAAGAGATCAGGTCTTAAGGCAGGAAGGATGACAATTTCTTGAAGTGCTTGCTTTGCCAGATCCTGCCCTGCGATGTCATCAAATGACACAGTCGCTCCACTGTATACAATTTCATTTGTAATTAAGCTGACCAGTTTACTGTCCACATTCTTTTTCATATCCCTCTTCGGGGGCTGTTTCACAGCTGCCGGTCTTCCATTCTGAGTTTTTCCCACCCGAGCGGTTTTCTTTGCATCAGTTATTCTTAATGGAGGTCTTACAGAAGTGGAGGGTCTGATGGTGGTGGAAACACCTGCGGGTTGACTTTTAGGAACTGACTTTGGCTTACTTGCAATTGTTTTGGTCGACATTTCTCTTGCGCGACTTCCCCCCTGTTCACAGTCATAACACGGTAAACTAGTCATAAACGAAAACGTTTAGGCTATTTATCGCATTTAAAGGTCTTTCTTTGGGACAACGTCACAGAACACAGAAACGTCACAGGGCTTTGGAGCGTGATGTTACAGAGGTTTACAAATACTTTCAAATATAGCTCTGGTCGAACGTTTGAAGGCTGCGAACAAACTGACTAAAACTTGCTGCTCCTGACCCCTATTTATAGAAAAACTTCAAAGGCTCAAAGGCATGTGCTTGTGACATCATCACATGTCCTTGTGACATCATCACTCTTCATGAATCAGATTGTCACATGACATTTTAGAATGGGGATGTTTTTTTTTAAACCGTTTTCAAATTTAACCCTCTGTGGTCCAGGGTATAATTGGCCGTTCTTGACTATTTTTGATTTTACCTCTATATTTCACCTTTAAAATATGTTTTTCTTGCCTTATTTGGCACCATTATTTTCAGCACAACCTCAAATATCTGAAATTTGAGTTATTGTTTTCATTTTGGTATACTATATTAGCACAGTTGATCTAAATTAATAACACAATAAATTGTGTGTGCATCTCCTGTTTTGTCATGGTTGTATGTCCCGGTTCGTGACAGGCTGCATGAGCTCATCTGGTGGGAGTGTAGTACTGTAGTATTTCAGGCATAAAAACGTGGTTTTCACAGACCTTGTCACAGGGTCTGAGTCTAAGATTTTTTTTTCACATTCTGTCTCTCACAGTTGAAGTGTACCTCTGGTGCAAATTACTGACCTCTGTCATCATTTTAGGTGGGGGAACTTGCACAATCGGTGGTTGACTAAATACTTTTTTGCCCCACTGTACCTATGAAAATATACTCACTGTATATATATATAATCAAAGCATTTCTTTAGCAAAGTGCACATACTAGCCCTTTTTAAGTTCATTGACATATGTGCACTCAAACAGGCCCAATGAGATTGAGGGTTATACCCCAATTATTTGTGTTAGGTTTGTAAGCTTTTCCAAATGAATACAGAAAATCAGCAAAACCACCATAAAGAAAGCTTATTTAAATAAAGCTGATATTGGGAGAACAAAGCCCAAGGGGTGGAAAATGAGTAAAAAACCTGTGAAGCAGAGAATAACATGAGGGACTGTTGCAGAGCGCATGAGTGAAACAAGCTCACAGATGAGCTGACAAAGATTGGCAGAAATCACTTTAGAGCAGCCGGGTAATAAGGAACAGGTGAACATAGAGTGGAGCAGATAATTACGAGCAAAAACCCAAACAAATACTTTCAGACAATCCTAAAGCTCTTATTTAGTTGCATAGAGCCATGTGTGAACATTTTGTCTTTACATTTTGCTTCCAAGGAACCGAACTGTCTTTTAATTCTGTAATTTATTTCACGTTCTTCAGGCTTTCTGAAGCTCCTTCAAATTTTTCTTTGGACATCATTTTATTATAATTTTCAGTGCAGTCCTTTATTTGTTTGTTCCTATGAATCATTCACACATAATAAAGGCACCTAACTCAAGGGACAAATTCGTTACTGGCACATTACCAGCAGCTTGTCACAAATACACAATTTGTTTCCTGCACAAAAAATGACAACGATAACACACCAGCAAGGTGATTACCAAAGAGCTATTAGCCAAAAACTTGACATATGTCAAGAAACTAAACAAGTAGAGGACAAAAGAACTGGCAGCTTAAATAAAAACATCTACAGCAGACGAACAGAATTTGAAAGTTGTGTCCTTAAGAAATAACACAAAACTGACACACAACCTGAGAGATGCATCTGGCATCTTATGTTTGCAAGTTTCAGTAAACTGCTGCATCTATTTCCCATTTTCCTAGCAAAATACAAAGACATGATGGCTTATTAGCTCATCCTATCCTAAATAACCACTAATGTATGCCAACTATTGTCACTGCTACACTATCAAAAGCTGAAAACAAACATAAAAAACATACAAATTCATCACCACAACAACACAGTTGATAAATAAAGAAATACAGAAGCACACATGCAAATAGAGAGATGACATAAAAGTTCTCACTCAGCTCCCTGCGGTGCTGTTTTAAGCTCCAACTCACTCTAAACAACACCAACGGGGGTCTACTGCTTCCTGAGCATCAACGACCGCGCCACCTTTTTAAGATAAGATAAGATAAGATAAGATAAGATAAGATAAGATAAGATAAGATAAGATAAGATAAGATAAGATAACCTTTATTAGTCCCACACGTGGGAAATTTGTTTTGTCACAGCAGGAAGAGGACAGTGCAAAGGTTATTCACTAGTTTCAGTTTTATAATAATATAAAACTTAATTATATAATTATATTCAGGTTACATGACACTTATTGTATAAGATAATTATTTCTGGGATGCTGAATGACAATTTGATGTGTATTTTGTTGCTTTCAGTAGAAATCCTGCTGATGACTCAGTGGATTTTAGATGGAAATTCTGTGTTTCACTCACTATAAACCATCTTCTAATCAGAGGGCGAAAAAGCCACTCTTCTTATTTGGTATTAGCTGAAGAAAATATTTAATCTATACTGACCGTCATCGCTGTTGTCGTCCACCAGGATGACCTCCTTGAGCAAGTGTGTGATTGACAGCTGAGTGGACTGAGCGCAGGATCACCGACAGAGCCTCGTTGACGAAGATGAAGATGAGGGAGATTTGGGGAAGGTCTCTTGAGTAGCTGACCTTTCTACATCTGTAGAAAGACACGACACAACACCTGTAAACTACTTGCATTAAGTAATACGAGGTGCCAGTGGAGCACTAGAGTGATGGTTTGGGAAAAGTAGTCTACAAAGTTATACAATTAAAAAGACAATCATGATTTTGTATTGATGAGCCCATTTACCATGATTTCTAACATTTCTGATCAATTGAATGTTGTATTAAATAACAAGGAATATGCCTTTCTTTTTAAAAAATGAGGACATTTCTCAGTGAACCTTAATTTTTGAGTGCTCGCATATTTAATTTTGAATTTGTAAAAAAGACTAAACTACCTCCATAGAGCTGCTGACGTCTTGTTCAATGGGGCTGAAAGGCAGAGCAAGTGCTGCTTCCTGTTCAACTATAATCACAAGGATTTATTTTCCACATTGGCCTTTTAACTGCATGTGCTGTTTCAGATAGAAACCCTATTTTAAACTTGTTTTGTTTAAACAGCTCTAATGAAGCGGAAAGCGGCAGGGTGAGGCTTTGGCTCTAAGTTTAGCACATGTGGGAAAGGAAGGGGCTTCTTTTATTGTCTCCTTTTCACGTCTTTTTTTCTTTTATCGATTATCTTATTTCCTCTGTGAAATAATAGCTAATTAGAAGTTATTCTATAACAAATCCAGTGTTTTCAATTCACGAGGTTGGAGAACACTTTTTTAGGGTTTTTGGCAGGAAACCATTAGAAAACAGAAGGCAACATTAACAAGATTAACCACGAAGAACTGGGACATTTGTCACCTTTTTTCTCCTTCTGATACAATATTGCAAAAGTCTTGAGGCATCCTCATTTCGTTATATTCTGCTGGGAAAATGGGAAATAGGCAGAGCAATTCACTGAAACGTGCAAACATAAATGGAAATACAGTACATAAGGCAAAAATGTACTTGAAAGTCAATATTTGGTATGGCCACCTTTACTATCGAACATAGCCTGGACTCTCTCTTTCCGGAACACACTGCTTTAATAAATGTTGAGGTCTGGGCTCTGGGGAGGCCAATCCATGACTGATCTAGGTATACGTTTATTGTATTCACCGTGTGTTTGGGATCATTGTCGTAATGAATAAAAATATGCCTTTTCCAACTAGATGCTTTTCAGCTGGGACTGCATGATTAATGAAAATCTTAATATCTGGTTCATATTTCCATCAGCTTTCTCAAGATTCCCAACACCACTGGCAGAGCCTTCATCGTGTTTTACAGATGGATGTAAACACCCTCTGTTGGAGTCATATCAACAATTATTTGAACCAAAAATGTCAAATATGAATTCATAATGCTGTAAGACCTGTTGCCACTGATATAGTCCAGTTCTCGTGTAATTTACCATACCTCAGCCTTTTCTCCCTGTTTCTCTTCACTAAAAATGGCTTCCTGACAGCCTTCCACTGAGACCGTTTCTGATGAGGCTTCAGCAAACAGCAGATGGATCCATTAAAGGGCCAGTGCATCTCTCAGGTACTTCAAGTCTTTGCTTTTCTTTATATTTTTCTACATCTTAAGGACATGATTTCCAGATACAGTTCATCTGCTGTACAGAGTTATTTAGTCCTGCTACTTTTCCGGTTTCCTCAATTTTTTTAAGGACTCACAGCACGCCAGATTTTTGGGAACCACCTAGTTGGTTCAAAATGTTATTTTTACCTATCAGATTTTGTTATCTTTTAGATTCTTAAAGTGCTATGCTGTGGTGTGCTGGGGGAGCAGCACAGCAAAGAAGGACTCATCCAGGCTGGAAAAACTGATCAGGAAGGCTAGCTCTGTGGTCGGCATGAAGCTGGACACCCTGGTGACAGTGGCAGAGAAAAGGACACTAAAGAAACTGATGGACATTATGGACAATGCCAGGCATCCTCTGCACACGGCCATTAACAACCAGAAGAGTCTGTTCAGTGACAGGTTGCTTCTCCCCAAGACAAGAACTAACAGACTTAAAAACTCCTTTGTCCCACACGCCATCAGACTGTTTAACTCCTCTCTGGAGGGGAGAGGGAGGGGAAACAGGAGGACAAAGGAGGGGGGAACAACTAAGCTGTAGTGCCTCTTCACCTCACTGTGCAATACCTTTTGTGCAATACTTTTGTAAATAGTCAACAGTGCAATAGACCTCAATACTCGATACTTTGGGAGCCATAAACATCATTAGACCAGTGCACATATTGGTAAATGGACTGGTTCTTATATAGCGCTTTTCTACTCTTCTGAGCACTCAAAGCGCTTTACACAACTTGTGCATTCACCCATTCACACCCATTCGCACAAGCACATTGTTCTAGGTGCTTTCTAAGTAACATTCACACACATTCATACTCCGATGGATGCATCGGAGAGCAATTTGGGGTTAATATCTTGCCCAAGGATATTTGGCATGCAGACTGGGGGAAGCCAGGAATCGAACCACCAATCTTCCGATCAGCAGATGACCTGCTCTACCGCCTGAGCTACAGCCACCCCCTTATTGTCTCTATTGTGCTCTGTCTTGGTTGTTGAGTTGACTAATGTGGAAATAAAATTTATCCAGCAGTAAACCTGAGTTTGCGGTGAGGGAAGCATCTTGTACAGTACAGCACTTTCCAGCAGGAACTTCGATAGAATGTAAAATAAAACATTTTGTGTATTTTAAAATGACATTCAGTGTGTTTTTGTTGTTGCTGCACTAATCAACCACTTACTACTAACTGCAATGGTAGTTTATTGGATTGGAAAGTGTGGCGATGCTCGCCACCTGGTCTCCCTTCTTGCTTGTTGGTGTGGGCAGGTCTCATTTGTAGGTGCTGAAGAGCTGCTGTGGCTCATTTCCATCAGTGGCACTGGCAATACCTGGGCTCATTCTGTCAGTGAGGTAGTTGAAAAACCCCAGTTGGGTAAAGCGTTTGGGGGTTTTTGTTAACAGACATGCTTATCTATTTAGTTGGTGTTATTTTTTTCAGCTAAATTTTTTAGTGCAATTAGCACTTTCAGCATCAATCCATAGCAATGTGTTGTATTTTTCACATTGTCTGTGTGTAAAATACATATGTAAGCATAGATTACACAAAGGATCCTGCACGCCAAGCTGGATACAAATAGAAATCCCTGGAAACAATTCTTTCTGCGCTTAAGAGCAGCTTCCTATTGCAACGCTGGAGGATTTGTCACCATTACTGGATACGCTGCAGAAGCACAGCAAAGCAGTGACTGTGTGGAGTCGAAAACTATTACACCAACTACACTACACAGTCACCCACATTACCCCAATCACTGGCGTGTTTACACAACAGAGACGCTGAGTCTTTGTTACGGGCGCCAGCCACTGTGGCCTCGTTGTGTGGACACAGAGAGACCTTGCTGTGACTCGCGTCTTCCCTGCTGTGGATTTCTGGAAACCGCGCTTAAAGAAAGCACAAGACTTCTTTCGTAAAATGTGCCTTCCTGAACTTGTTGGGAAATACTTCTCGAAACAACGTGCTGCTCTAAATAGCCTGTAATGTTTCATGTTGTGGTTAAAGATTGATGACAGCTGTGTGGTGCGATGTAAATAGTTTGCATTTCATTTTTATGTGATTGCTGTGTACATGTGAATAGATCTATAATAAAGAAAAACAAACAAATATACTATTCTTTTTTGTTTTATTAAAACAACTTCACACAAAGTACAACTATTTACAATGTACAGTACATCCAAAAGAACAGCTTTAAGAATACTCAACAGGAGCAAGTGTCATTTGGCCCTGGTTTGACAACAACACTGGGGCACATATTAACAAAAACACAGCAAACCTTAACGATCTTATCAAGAAGTGTTGTGTCTTCAGCCTCACATGATAAGAGTAATCAGACTGTGTGTAACATTTTGAACTTGTTGCGCAAACTACCTATTACTCGCTCAACATGAATTCTCAGGTGGGCAATTGCTCTCGTTTGTTCAACGTCCCTTGCATCAAGTTGACAGTAGCCTTTTGTGAAAGCTGGAATCTTGACCTCCGCACACATCATTCCTACAGCATCTCTGATGTCAAAGCCTCTGTCAGCCAATACTACGTCCCCTGGTAACAGCTTTTGAAGAATGCCACATCTCTCTATGATGTGTTTATCTGATGCACGACTAGGGCTGGGCCATATTATACCATTCACGGTAATACCGGTATAATGTTAGGCAACGATAGGAAAATGAAATATCGCGATAGAATGGGAGTAAAACGCGCATGCGCAGTGCCTTTGTTTTCATACGCACATGGCCGATTGTTGAGTGAAACAGATGAACCAGAATTGGTTTGTAAAAATGGTGCAACTTCCGTGATGTGGAACTGGTTTGGTGTTTGTCTGTCAGATACACGACAAAGCACATTTTTTTGCAGAACATGAAAGCGGTCGTCGTTAATTGTCGTATTTGTCGGACTAAGATGCTCTTAAATCTGGGAGTAATCTGGGTCCTAAACTCCGTATGCTTCAGGTCAAACAACACTGCAGCATCACTGAGAGTTAAAAACTGTCTAAATTCTTTCATCTTTAGTAAAACGATCAGCATTGCTGCTTTACCAGGTGTAACTATAAAGTTTAACTTCCATGAAAACAAAAAGTTATTACATTTAATGGAGTTAGAAGTTAGCAGGAAGCTAGCGGAAGTTAGCTCGCTAGTTTCGCTAGTTACCTAAGCATGATATAGCATGTTCTGACTGAGAGATTTCTGAAAAAAATCAAACGTACAGCTCTGCTATCACTTCCAACATAAATGAAGACAGGAAACTAAACAGCAGTGACGTTTGTAGGGTTACTGAAGTTGGGCTAGCTGGTATATAATGATGTGCTACGTGATCGCTAGCGACACAGCTATGTTAGCATAACATAAACAGTGAAGCTGGAGGACGAACACTAACACTTTTCCACTTATAAAAGTTAACGTGAAGGTTCTTCATGGTTAGAGACAAATGCAATCGCATGGCAGGATGCTGTAAACGGACCAAACTTCAGTCAGGAGAACAACTGAGATAATCTATCCACAATACCAGGTTAGTCATTAATATACTGCAACAACATGGGAATAGAGCAGCTGCCAGAGAATTCAACATTAATGAATCAATGGTACAGAAGTGGAGGAAGCAAGAAGAATGAGTTTAATAAAGTTTGATTTATCTGACTGCTTTGTTTCGCTTAATGTGCCTTATAATCCCGTGCACCTTATGGTCCGAAAAATGCGTACTGCACACTGCAGTTTAATGTTGCAAAGCACCTCTTTTTAACTTCAGTGGATATTATACATGGTTATGCTCAGGATATGTCAGCCCATTTCTACTGGAAATGCCTTTTGGTTAAACTTTCAGCAAGGAATTTGCATTTGCACTGTTACATTTTTATAAAGCTTTAATGTACATAAAAACCAGCTTCTTGTTTAAGTGAAAATAAATGGAAGGTTGTCTTTTTGCGCTAGTAATGTTGTGGAGTTGTATTTTGTCTCGCATCAATTATATCGTCGGTTATATCGTTATCGCAAATTTTCAAATATATATCGTGATAAATATTTTTGGCCATATCGCCCTGCTCTATGCACGACCCCCCATCCCCTGGAAATGAAAGAAATAGCTCCATGGGGTGTAATCCCGATGAGGTATTTTATGGTCTGTGTACCCTTGTAATGAGAGTATGTTTGTGCGCGTGCCTTTAAATTAGATGGTCTTTCTGTTCGAATCTCAAAACAGTCAACAATGATTGCTACTCGTTTTCCAAAAGTTTCAGTAAACTGTGGAGGCATTGTCGCCTGCAGACAGTGCCTCTCAGGCCAGTGCACCAGTGCTCCTAAGTGGGCATACAAAACATCAATGGTATCGGTGAAGACAGAAGACAGTGTTTTGTGCGACACATGGAATAGATGACAAAGATGCTGGACTGGAAGATCAAGTCTCAGACGCATTAGTGTGAGTAAGAGCATTTGGAAACCTGTCAGTTTCTTCGGTATTGGCAGGAAATCTTTGACAGTGTTGAAGAGGGACATTAAGACAGCATAACAATATAGTCCAGTGTAATATCTTACTTTTTCGGTATCGTCCTTTAAGAAAGTTTCATTCAGCTCTGTCTTTTGCAACTGTGCTCGAAGCAGTCTGTTCTCCTCCAACAGCCGGTTTATTTCTGCTCTGCCCTGTTGACTGCACACACAGTCCTTCGTCTGCCCTTCAGCTTCCGTGACGCTGTCACTCCCATCACCACTGTCCACATTTGCAGCTGGTACGTCAACCTCCACTTGTCCAACACAACTGCTGTCCACTGCCTCCATGACATGGTTGTTGTTCTTCTGTCAGACCTTCATCGATCATCAAGCCTGTAAGATAAAAAATAGTGCATAGACTTAAGGTTAATGTACACCAATATTCCAATGACAGGTGTGTGATTCATCTTTAAGTTATGTGCGGATTAGTGTACCATAAGAGCAATTTAGTATGTTTTCAGAGGGGGGTGTTTACCTGCAATGGGTGCTCTTTTTCGCTTCCGTTGCATACGCCTTGCGTGCCGGTCCGAGTCTGACACAGGTTTGTCGTCGTGCCCCATGTGCAGTGTTGGTGCCCAGTCTGGATTTGTTACATCCATTTCATATGCTGGTTTGCCTGCAATAATGCCAAATCAAAAGCTACTCAGTCGACATGACGTGGTTCTGCAGCATCACACATTAGCATGTTTTATCTCATTATCTATGACCGCAGCGCATTGAAAAAAAAACCCACTAAAAGCCTTTTGGTTTGGTCCTTTTACAGCATCCTGCCATGCGATTACATTTGTTCCTGACCACCGAGAACACTCACGTTAACTTTTATCGAGTGGAAAAAAAGTTAGCGTGTTTATATTGTGCTAACATAGCTGTGTTACTAGCGGTCACGTAGCACATCATTATATACCAGCTAGCCCAACTTCAGTAACCCTACAAATCAATCAATCAAGCTTTATTTATAAAGCACTTTTCATACAGAAAAAATGTAGCACAAAGTGCTTTACATAGTTAAAAGCAGCCCACCCCACCCTCCAACTCACTCCCCACACTCTCAATACACATATATCCCCCCACCCCCACCCACACACACACATACACACACGCGCACACTTAAAGAGTAAAAATTGGGCTGGGCTCGCATGAGCCAAGTGAGGAAACATTATAACAGAGAGCCGTCTGCACCGGGAGCCGGTCACAGACCGCAGCCTCCGGGCTGGGCACACAGCCGGAGGGAGGCCAAGGAGCCCCCCAACCAGGCTGAGAGGACCCCAGAGACCAGCAGCCACGGTCAATAACAGCCCCGGTGCAGAGAGCGCCCTCCGAGGAAACACTGGAGATATGACGCAATACGATATATACAGGGTAAAATGATAAAATAAATAAGAACAGGATACAATATAAATATAAATATAAATAGAGTAAGAAGATTAAAAAATGAATAAGAATAAAATCAAAAAATATTAGGTAAATCCTAAATTAATAATAGAATAACAGGATAGAATAAATAAGCATAAAAAATAAATAAACGCTAAGTAAAAGCTAAATTAAAAAGGTGGGTCTTGAGCCTGTTCTTAAAAACATGTACGTTCTCTGCGGCCCTGAGCTCCTCCGGCAGGCTGTTCCACAGACGAGGACCATACCACTGAAAAGCTGCCTCTCCGTGAGTATGTGTCCTGACTTTAGGGACAATCAAAAGGCCAGTACCAGAGGACCTCAGGGTCCGCGAGGGTTCGTATGGTAAAAGCAGATCTGAGAGATAAGAAGGCCCAAGACCATTAAGACATTTAAAAACCAATAAAAGAACTTTAAAATCGATCCTGAAACACACGGGGAGCCAATGCAGCGATTCTAAAACCGGTGTAATGTGGGCCCGCCCTCTGGTCTTCGTCAGCACACGAGCTGCCGAGTTTTGCAAGAGTTGTAAAGTTGAAATATTCTTCTTAGGAAGACCAGAGAGCAGGGCATTACAGTAATCAATGCGACTGGCAATAAAAGCATGCATCAGCATCTCCGTGTTGGCCCGAGAGAGAATAGGGCGGACTCTGGCTATATTTTTTAGATGATAAAATCCAATTTTGGTTACATGTTTAACATGTGGGATAAAACCAAGCTCAGAGTCAAAAATAACACCCAGGTTTTTCACTTGTAGCGAAGGACATAGTGAAAATGCCTCTAATTTAGACAAGAGTTTCTCTCTCTGAGCTTCAGGACCGACAATTAAAACTTCAGTTTTGTCCTGGTTAAGCTGTAAAAAGTTTTCTGCCATCCAAGATCTTATATCCAAGATACAGTTAAAAAGGGCATCCATTGGTCTGGTGTCATCAGGAGACACGGAGATGTACAGCTGCGTGTCATCAGCGTAACTGTGGAAGTTCACTCCATGCCTCCTGATGACACTGCCGAGAGGCAACATATACAAATTAAAAAGTACAGGGCCTAGAACCGACCCTTGAGGCACACCACATGTCATTTTATGGATCTTAGAGGAGCATGTATCCATACTCACCATAAAAGATCTGTCAGAGAGATAGGAAGTGAACCAGTTGTGTACAGCACCAGAGAGGCCCACCATGTGTTTTAGTCTGTTTAAAAGAATAGCGTGGTCTACTGTATCAAAGGCTGCGCTTAGATCCAGCAGCACCAGGACTGAGAGCTTTTGGGCGTCCCAGTTACATCTAAGATCATTTAAAACCTTTAGGAGAGCCGTCTCTGTGCTGTGGTTCACCCTAAATCCAGACTGGAATATCTCCAGGATCTGTCTATCATTGAGAAAATCAGTAATCTGAGTAAAAACAAGTTTTTCTAAGACTTTACTTAAAAATGGTAAGTTGGATACAGGTCTGTAGTTATTAAAATCATTACAATCCAAATTGCTCTTCTTCAGAAGGGGCCTCACCACCGCCGTTTTAAAGGCAGCAGGGAAGACACCCAACTGAAGAGAGCAATTCATCATGTATAAAAGCTCAGCCTCAAAAAATCCATAAAGTGTTTTAAAGAGTGAAGAGGGGATTGGATCTAAAAGACATGTGGTGGGTCTCACTGTGGAGAAAACCTTCTGAAAGTTCTCAGCATTAACCAGGACAAAGCTGTCCAGTGTCTCCTCAGGTACAATCGAGCCCTCAGATGTGTTTACAATCATATCGCGATTAGATAAAATATCAGATCTGATGGCGCTGATCTTTCCCCTGAAGTGGTCTGCAAACTGCTCACAGAGCGAGTCTGTGGGGGTTCTTTGGGAGCTGTTAAAATCAGGGTTAAATAAATGATCTATGGTGGAAAAGAGGACCTTGGGATTATTTTTGTTAATACTGATTATTTTGGCGAAGTATGAATTTCTTGACTTCCTTAATGTATTATTGTACATTTTAAATTGCTCGGAAAATATTTGATGGTTGATATTATTTTTATTTTTCCTCCATCTCCTTTCTGCTGCCCTGCAATTTCTTTTGAGTTTTTTGACTTCTTCGTTTCTCCAGGGTGATGCATGTTTTACGTTAATCTTTTTGGTGGTGAGTGGAGCAACGGAGTCAAGGCTTTTCTTCAGTTTGCTGTTAAAATAACTAAAAATCAAATCGCAGGGTGCAGGTAAAATCACAGGGGGGCATTTGACTAAAACCCTGGTAAAATTTGCAGCCACTGTCACTGCTGTTTAGTTTTCTGTCTTCATTTATGTTGGAAGTGATAAGAAAGCTGTACGTTTTAATTTGTTTCCAAAACCCCGCAGTCAGGACATGCTATATTGTATTTAGATAGAAGCTAGCGAGCTAACTTGCTGCTAACTTCTAACTCATATGTCATAAATTCCATTGTCATGGATGCCTGGATGTTTAACTCAGTTGTTACACCTGGTAGAGCAGAACGCTGATAATTTTATTAAAGATGAAAGACTTAAGACAGTGTTTTAACTCTCAGTAATGCCACAGTGATCATTTGATATATGGACCTGCAGCAGAGTTTAGGCCCAGACACGGCTAGTGACGTCAGACTCAACAATCGGATAGTGATATGAATTACTTTAGAACTCACCGGAGAGAAAATGCCGCGAGCAAACCAACAAAAAGCTGGGGATTGCACGGAACTCGATATCCGCTCGTCTCACCGCTGCAATCCATGCCTGGCGTCTTTGTTTGGTGATATCGGATACATGGGATCCCTCACGTTGCCGCCAGGATGGAAAACGATTAAAAGATTAATCCAGTTTCTTGCCTTCACGATCGTGAGATCTAACATTGCAACCGACTACACACGTACCACCATAGCTGAAGCTGTATCCTTTGTCTGGCCTACTGTGATGGCGGCAGGGGGCGCATTCTAAAATGTCATGTGACAATCTGATTCATGAAGAGTGATGATGTCACAAGGACATGTGATGATGTCACAAGGACATGTGATGATGTCACAAGCACATGCCTTTGAGCCTTTTCTATAAATAGGGGTCAGGAGCAGCAAGTTTTAGTCAGTTTGTTCGCAGCCTTCAAACGTTCGACCAGAGCTATATTTGAAAGTATTTGTAAACCTCTTCAGAGTCACTGTGCACAGGATTAAAAATGTATCCACGAAAATGCCAACAAAGAATAAACAATCTTGCTGCCTCTCCTTCGAGGTCTGGCCAGCCACTCACTTCAAGAGGGAAGCCTGATATGACACGATCCATTGGTGCCTCATCAGTCCAAAGGACATTACAGGAAAACTCCGACCTACATGCAAAAATTAAACAAATTGAAGAAGAGAAGCTTCAACTGGAGGAGAAGTGCAGACAATTGGAAGCACGAAATCAAGAGCTGGAAAAACAACAGCAACGCCAGCCTTACACAAAAATTATTAGTGAGGCCTGGGAAGGAAAGTTTGGTGAAGCACGACAGAAGATTTTGTTCCTGATGAAGGAAAACAAGACAAAGAGTGCTGAATTAAAAGAAACGTCTGCCCAGCTTCAACGCGCGAATGCTACTATTGGGGAGATGCAAAGGGATCTCCAAAACATGGAGCAAAAGAATCAGGCGCTCCAAGGAACGCTTGATGAAGCTATGGAACAAACTGCACAAATCCTCGGACAGAAAAAGGAAGGGGTCACACAAATGCAGGACCAACTCAAAGGCATAAAGAAAAAATACGAAGTGCTGAAAGTCAGGCTGGATGAAACAGAGTGCAAAAAAAAAGAGCTTCTTCAAGAGAAAGAGCAACAGGAAGAAGAAAAAAAACGTATTCTCCAGGACTCAGACAACTTGAAGTGTGAAAACGCTGAAATGCTTGCACAAAAGCAGCAACAAGAGAAAATAAATGAAGACCTGCAGCGTAAGCTTCAAGAAATCACAAGAAGAAATGAGCAGTTAGAAAAGATGCACAAGGAAAAACAACAGCAAAATACAGACAAGTGCAATCTATTAAAAGAAATGGAGCAAAGATGCCAGAAACTTGAGAAGGAAGTTGAAGAAACAACCGATCAGTTGAGAACCCTCATCCTAGAGAAAAAAGTGGTCGTGGAAAAGCTCATGGAAAAGAAGAAAAAACGTTTCCGCTTCTTCTGGAGGAGGGACACTCCTGCTTTTTCTACTTTTTCTATTTTTTCTACTGCTGACGTCACCTCGTCTCCCTCCACCTCTGTTCCATCTTAATTTTCACCTCTCCTCTCCCCTTCTCTCCTAACACTTCTTCCCTCTCTCCTTCATCTTTTTTCACCCCAACCAGTCCCGGCAGTTGACTGCCCCTCGTGAGCCTGGTTCTGCCGGAAGTTTCTGCCCGTTTAAAGGCAGTTTTTCTTCCCCACTGTCGCCTAGTGCTTGCTCAGAGGGGATTGTTGGGGTTTTCTCTTTTCTTTTTTTTTCCCTTCTTATTACCATTTTCCTTTATTTACCGATTTGTTTTGTTTACTTTTCTTTTATGTTGTTTCTTTATTTACTTGTTTAACTTTTTTTCAACTTATGTAATAAACTAATAAACCAATTGAATTTATCCTCTGCGTATTTTACATCTAATCTTTAAAGAATATTTCCAAAACATTTTCAAACATCACGATCTGTCTTTTGTTTGCTTGTTAAAACCCCGTAAATGGTGGAGTAAAAACCCTGTGATATGGTTTAAAACATCAAAATAGACTAAACAACTAGTCTAAAACTAAGAGACACAGGATAAAGTTGGTGTGAAGGTTTCAGTCTGTGAATGAATCTAAGCACCATCACCTTAACTTTAAATTCATCTCTGTTACCCTCTTTGTGACTGAACTCTGACCGTGAGCACCACAGCCACTGCGCACCAGTCACACACACTTTAAATCCATCACAGTAAACCAGTTAGTTTACCTCAGTTTGTTTTGCAGCACATTTCACAACATGCAAAAGCATAATGTGCCATGTACAGACTCAAAATCTGATTTAAAAACATGAGGACTGACCTGTAAGCTTTACATTTACAGTTTATCACATACCACTGAGGTTCTTACCTGTAATTCTAAGCCCTCTTCTTCCTTTTCTGGTTTAAAACATCAAATTAGACTAAACAACTAGTCTAAAACCAAGAGACACTTAAATATTAAGTTAAACCTCTGGGGTTGCCGGACGCGCCGGCGCGTCAAAATCACATGACCAATTTAAGACGACACAGCTACAAGATGCAGCGATTCAGAGGCTGTATCCCAATTCAGGGTCTGCAGCCTTAAAGGCCGCATTTTAAGGCCGATTACGTCACCATGCCAGTCTCCTATTGCCAGAGGCTGAAGTGTGTGTGCAGTCACCAGGTGATAATCTGATATCGTCTACTTCCCCACTGATGTTAAGTAATATGAAAAAAATAATGAATCCCACCTTAGGCCGAATGTGTGACTCTCTTCGTAGTGGAAGAGAGAATGAATCTTCCCATCCGAATTCACGGCAATCAGTCTGTCAATCAAATCCTGTGGAGTAAAATGAGAGGCTTTGAACAAGAATGCACCGGATAGGGTGCAAAACGAAAACTGTGTGGAAATTTACAATGGGTAAGGTGGAGAACGTATATCAGTCTCAGTGTGAGAGGGTTTATTTGAATGCGTTTGAAGTAAAACAAATGGGTGGGTGGTGTTTGGAGGCCAAATAAAAAGTGCAAACATGCCCTCAGATGGATGACAAAAAAAACCTGCAGTGTGTGGAAAAGAAGAAGAAGAAAAACACTTACAGGTATGGAGGTTGGCATCTCCCTCAGGGTGTATTCGCTTTTGTTGGCCAAAGACTGTCGGCCCAGCAGTTGCCACACCGACTGGGAAGAGGAGAGGAGGTTGACCAAGTACAGGAAGGACTGAAGAGGAAAGTAAATACAGCAGCTGTTAGAGAGAAAAAATGTATTTGCTTTTAAAGACCATTGTGAATGCATTTGTGCACGTCATGGATTGATCAAATCCTAACACATAATAATAATATAACACTATTCAACTACAAACACTACCGATAATATGACAAATAATATCTGTAGTATTCAAAGCAAAACAAAATGTAAAAAGAATTTATGATTGCAAAGGTAAAACATGGTTTACCACACTCTCAAAACTGAATAAGACATATATTCTGAGCAGAGTGGTTGAGCAGAAACCTATTGCAGCCTGAAGAATATTAAACTACAGGAAAGCTCCCTGCATTTTTCACTGGGTCTGGTAGAACAGGGAAAACATATCATCAAAAGCATCAAAGGAAAAAAAGAGAGACACTTGCACAAACGAGCTACAACTTAGATTATATTAAACAGCTTCAAAGAAACGTAAAGAAAAAAACAAGATACGATGGATTTTTTTTTCTAAAATAGAAATATCTATACTTTCATGTGTCTTCTGATGTTTCTGTGCATGTGTGAACTTATCTTCATATGTACTACCAAACCTCCTACTGTACTTAGCACAGATTAAAGCAAAGACTCGAGTTAATTCACCAAAGTGCTGGTGTGTGTATATTTAGTTTTCCTTTGACCTCAGCATATATGTATAACCCACTGATAAGGCAGACTTTAAAGTCGCCTGTGGCAGGACACAGTTTACACATCACTGGCTGTCCGTATTCACTTGGCTAGTCTCTCTGAGAGAGATGACTTGGCTGCTGTCAGAGGCCAAGCATCAGACACACACAGACAGGCTCACGCTGGAGCTTGTTGAAGCTTTCCTGAGAGAAATTCTGCCAAAAACATAACTAAAAATGCAGTCTTATGAAAGTAAGGCTTATTTGCCCAGACACCCATAAACCAATCAGCAAAAAGCCTTTCTTGTTAACAAAATCACTATTGCCAGTTTCTTAAATATGAATATTCACAAGTGAATTTTCTACATGGCTGCTGGTATCACAGCAACACATGGACCACTATTCTGAGTCCTGGGTTAATAATAATTGGAATCAATTTAATTTTAATCAATTTAAACACCTTTGTAACCAGTGAGCTAAAAACATGATGGAAAAGCAAAACTTCTAAGAGATCTGTGTCTGTACTATTATGTAGATATCTAAAAATTGGGGCATTGTGGGCTCCAGGAAGTTTCTCCTTCTCCCTCTCTCTCACACACACACGCACGCACATACATACAATACCTTAATGCAACTCCTATCTGTGGGGTCAATGGGAGTTGGTTTGGGACGGACCACTCTGATGTCGTCACTGCTGCACTCAAGAACAGACCATAGCTCTAGTACCAGGGCCCGAATAAAGCCTGAGACAGAACACGGAGAAATTTGTTGTACCAAACATTTATTTGAAATAGCAGCAACTAAAATTATTAACAGTGCTTTAATAAATAAACGACTGACTTTGTTATTGTGTCCAATCTTTTAAAGAAATCTGTCTTTGCATTGCTGGCACCGTTTTGATTGGAGGATTTGAATCTCAGGAAGGAAGGAATTTATAATGCCACTCCCTTTGATCCCATTTAATCTCTTCCCTGTTGCACTTTGGCCTGTCAGTAACTACATTTGAATTTTGCAGCTCAAGCTTGCACATAAAGGCTGGATAAAAACGTTAATGCAATCAAAATGTACGCAGCCCTCGCTGGAAAACTGGGGATACAGTACAGTACATAAATGATGAAGCAAAGACAAAACATTAGTGTCATGGAAGAAGAAATAGTCAGTGCATCACGGGAAGCTCCCAGCAATAAAACCTGCATTTGTATTGACACATAAACCTTAATTTGTGAGCAATTTTCAGTGTATTTCAGTTAAATTAATGAGACAAATATAACAAAAGGGATTTTATACTTAGAAGAAGAATATGAAATTGAAATATTAAACTAAGAAAACTATAAATACTGCAGTTCTAGAGTTACAGATATACAATTAAGCTTTGCATATCAGTGCTGTATAACCCAGGGAATGTACTTTTTTTTTTTTATAATTGAATAGTAATGGAAATCATGAACTGTTTTTCAGAGGTCATAGATCAAATGAGCAGTAGAGTTTTTCTCACAGAATGGTTCTTTCACATAGAAAGCAGTGTGTGCTGCAGGTTTAGCAAATGGCCCATCATTTGTATCTCCAGTGTCTGTTGAAGTGTACAGTATCTGTGTGTGTGCATGACCGTCGGTGCTCTCTGCTCACTCGGGTTCAGAGGTACAGGGAGGAGGCTCAGCAGGAGTAGAGGCAGCTGCTTCATCACAAACATGCCAGGTGCAGGCGGTAAAGGCCCTTTCTGTTTCCTCTCAACCCTCCTGCCAAAGCCATAGAACTCTGCCGAGGTGAACCAGACAACACAATATAGACATTTTTCCCTGTTCCTACATGGAAACACAAGATCAAACGGGCATTTTTTTTTGGCATAAATATGTATATCATATCGGACTCAGTTTGTTCCTGTTATTGTTTTTGCACTGTACTTGTCATCCATTCCAGTGAAACGATGCAGAAGGTTGTAGGTTGTGCAATAGTGCCATCTAGAGGTGAAGTAACATCACACTGCCCGTGCTCTTGTCTCGTCACGGTGTTTGCGTGTTTCTCCCTCTCTGCACACTCATGGGAATGTGCTGTCAGGCAGGACTCAGCGTTATATTCACAATATGTGGAAAATATATTGATATTGAATGTTCAAATATGAGGATATGTATAATGTATAGGTTGACTTTGCTCTACCTACACTTCTGGCAGAGCAGCAGTTGCAATGCGAACACATAATTAAACGGTGTATTTATAGGAACAGATTTCTTGCCTATGGCAGACAAAGTGATTTTAAACGTGTAAAAGGTTTCATTCACAGATGATTTATTACTATCACACCCTGGAGACTTTATAAAGAGCACTGCTGCAAAAGCAGCCTAAACAAACTTGTACAGTAGGTCACGCTGGTTTAGTTTTTCATCAAAATGCTTTTTTTCTTTTACTATTATTTTTGAAAACGTTACAGCACTGGTGGACATTTCCTACCAAATAAGAACTAGACACTACTGTTATGTAGTGGTTAATTGGAAAACTGTTTTATCACGAATTTCTTATTTAGAAATAATTAAAATTTTATTTGATGTTTTTTTTTTTTTTGGATGGATACTGTTATTGCAGTGATGCTGTAATTAAACTGTCTTCACCCCAGTAGAATAATTGCATGACTCCATCACTGAAGTGGAGGGTTTGCTTTGGAGGGGAAACGCACAGTGTCTCTTTAGTAGCATGGTGGTTGGATCCCACATTTGTTTCTTATGTAACATTGTAAATAGCTGCTAAGACAGCATATCTATTGGACAAGCACATATTATACATACTTTGCACGTGCAGTATTTAATAGAAAGCAGTGTGTGCTGCAGGTTTAGCAAATGGCCCATCATTTGTAAGCTCTGTCTGGACTATATCACTTTTTGAGGTCATCCTTCTTTCTGTCAGTCTGCCTTTTTATCGATGGCACAAACATATGTCACATCATGGAACACATGAGTGCTCCACAGCCAGCGCTGCTCAACACAGCAGGGAACTGTTCTTGCGTGGGTAAAGTCATAGGAGAGAATAGGTTTCAGAACGCAGCGGTGCTGTTATAAGCGAAGGGCTGATAAGTAATCAGACTTCTTTTCCCATAACCAGTTGAGTCGCCCCTTCTAGCCAATAGAAAGAATGCAGGATTAAAATATTTGTTCACTAGCTTCATTTTTTGACCTCTTTTGACAAGAGTACGGTATTTCCTGGAGCCTTTTGCATATGGATAAACCTAGTATCAGTATACAACTGATATGTGAATCCATTTATCAAAAAAGAACGCCTCTTCTTACTCTTTCTTACCCAAACAAAAACGGTTTGACAAATACATTTCTCCCTAAGCTGCCTTAAGTCTCCTTTATACCGACAACACAAAAACAACAACAACAACTTATAATATAAGCCTTAAGCATCACAGCTGACAAGTGTTTGTTGTGTCCAAATAACTGCAATAGTACCTGAACTGTGCAGAGCCACAACTCCCGGAGCAGTTGCTGCCACCTGTGTCACCATCACCCCGTAGCCAAACTTCTCGCAGCTGCTCACCTACAGAAAACACACAGAAATCTCATACCCCTAGAAATATTTCAGCCTTTCACTATCACAGTTTTTGGTTATCAGGTAAAAAATGAATGAGAGTTTGGAAAAAGGATGGAAAAGGTTTAGGTCAAATGTAGTACTAATGTATCATAAAGGGAGATGTGTAAGTAAATCTGGGATTCTGGAAAGGCACAACATAATGTAGTTAAACATGCTGTGGAGAATTTAAATTGTAAATTGATATTGGAGTGTGCAGGCCCTTCATTAATTACAACACAATGCCACAACTAAAAATAGACAAAATATAATTACATTCCATAATTAAAGTGTAATGCCAAACTAGAGAAGCAATTACAATGGTGCGTAAACAATGGCAGTAAATTAAGCCCACGGGGGATCAGCTAAGGTTTGCAGCAAGCCTGAGTGTTTGTGTGTTTACAATTTGAATCTTAGACTCAGACCCTGTGACAAGGTCTGTGAAAACCACGTTTTTATGCCTGAAATACTACAGTACTACACTCCCACCAGATGAGCTCATGCAGCCTGTCACGAACCGGGACATACAACCATGACAAAACAGGAGATGCACACACAATTTATTGTGTTATTAATTTAGATCAACTGTGCTAATATAGTATACCAAAATGAAAACAATAACTCAAATTTCAGATATTTGAGGTTGTGCTGAAAATAATGGTGCCAAATAAGGCAAGAAAAACATATTTTAAAGGTGAAATATAGAGGTAAAATCAAAAATAGTCAAGAACGGCCAATTATACCCTGGACCACAGAGGGTTAAATTTGAAAACGGTTTAAAAAAAAACATCCCCATTCTAAAATGTCATGTGACAATCTGATTCATGAAGAGTGATGATGTCACAAGGACATGTGATGATGTCACAAGGACATGTGATGATGTCACAAGCACATGCCTTTGAGCCTTTGAAGTTTTTCTATAAATAGGGGTCAGGAGCAGCAAGTTTTAGTCAGTTTGTTCGCAGCCTTCAAACGTTCGACCAGAGCTATATTTGAAAGTATTTGTAAACCTCTGTAACATCACGCTCCAAAGCCCTGTGACGTTTCTGTGTTCTGTGACGTTGTCCCAAAGAAAGACCTTTAAATGCGATAAATAGCCTAAACGTTTTCGTTTATGACTAGTTTACCGTGTTATGACTGTGAACAGGGGGGAAGTCGCGCAAGAGAAATGTCGACCAAAACAATTGCAAGTAAGCCAAAGTCAGTTCCTAAAAGTCAACCCGCAGGTGTTTCCACCACCATCAGACCCTCCACTTCTGTAAGACCTCCATTAAGAATAACTGATGCAAAGAAAACCGCTCGGGTGGGAAAAACTCAGAATGGAAGACCGGCAGCTGTGAAACAGCCCCCGAAGAGGGATATGAAAAAGAATGTGGACAGTAAACTGGTCAGCTTAATTACAAATGAAATTGTATACAGTGGAGCGACTGTGTCATTTGATGACATCGCAGGGCAGGATCTGGCAAAGCAAGCACTTCAAGAAATTGTCATCCTTCCTGCCTTAAGACCTGATCTCTTTACTGGTCTGAGAGCTCCTGCACGTGGCTTGCTTTTATTTGGCCCACCAGGAAATGGGAAGACCATGCTCGCCAAAGCAGTTGCTGCAGAGTCTAATGCAACATTCTTCAACATCAGTGCTGCTAGTTTGACCTCCAAATATGTGGGAGAAGGCGAGAAGCTCGTACGAGCACTCTTTGCAGTTGCAAGAGAGAGACAGCCCTCAGTAATCTTCATCGATGAAGTGGACGGCTTGCTCTGTCAAAGGAGGGAGGGGGAGCACGACGCCTCTCGCCGTTTAAAAACTGAGTTCCTCATTGAGTTTGACGGGTTGCAGTCAGGAAAGGATGACAGAGTACTTGTAATGGGAGCAACGAACAGGCCCCAGGAGCTCGATGAAGCAATATTAAGGCGCTTTGCAAAAAGAGTATATGTGACCTTACCCGATGAGAAGACAAGATTTACGCTGCTGAAAAATCTTTTGGGAACGCACGGGAGTCCACTGAGCCAAGACGAACTGTCCTGTCTTGCAAAAGTGACTGAAGGATATTCAGGGAGCGATTTGACAGCATTAGCCAAAGATGCTGCACTTGGCCCAATAAGAGAGTTGGCACCAGAACAAGTCCGTGTTATAGCTGCTGCTGAGGTGCGCAACATTAAGATAAAAGACTTTGAGGATTCTCTGAAGCAAATCAAACCAACTGTTAGTCCAGCAACTCTTAACATGTACACCAAATAGAACAAAGATTTTGGTGGTCCTTCTTCAATAAATCCAAATCCAGTCAGGCTGGATGAAACAGAGTGCAAAAATAAAGAGCTTCTTCAAGAGAAAGAGCAACAGGAAAAAGAAAAAAAACGTATTCTCCAGGACTTGGAGAGAAGAAATCTACAACTGAACAAATTAATACAATGAAGGACAGAACACCTGAACTGGAAGGAGAAGTATTGGAAAAACGACGTTCAAAGATGCAGCGTAGGATCAATGAAATGGCGAAAAAACACTCAGAGGTCATTAATGAGATGTTGTTGAACTCAGACAACTTGAAGTGTGAAAACGCTGAAATGCTTGCACAAAAGCAGCAACAAGAGAAAATAAATGAAGACCTGCAGCGTAAGCTTCAAGAAATCACAAGAAGAAATGAGCAGTTAGAAAAGATGCACAAGGAAAAACAACAGCAAAATACAGACAAGTGCAATCTATTAAAAGAAATGGAGCAAAGATGCCAGAAACTTGAGAAGGAAGTTGAAGAAACAACCGATCAGTTGAGAACCCTCATCCTAGAGAAAAAAGTGGTCGTGGAAAAGCTCATGGAAAAGAAGAAAAAACGTTTCCGCTTCTTCTGGAGGAGGGACACTCCTGCTTTTTCTACTCTTTCTATTTTTTCTACTGCTGACGTCACCTCGTCTCCCTCCACCTCTGTTCCATCTTAATTTTCACCTCTCCTCTCCCCTTCTCTCCTAACACTTCTTCCCTCTCTCCTTCATCTTTTTTCACCCCAACCAGTCCCGGCAGTTGACTGCCCCTCGTGAGCCTGGTTCTGCCGGAAGTTTCTGCCCGTTTAAAGGCAGTTTTTCTTCCCCACTGTCGCCTAGTGCTTGCTCAGAGGGGATTGTTGGGGTTTTCTCTTTTCTTTTTTTTCCCCTTCTTATTACCATTTTCCTTTATTTACCGATTTGTTTTGTTTACTTTTCTTTTACGTTGTTTCTTTATTTACTTGTTTAACTTTTTTTCAACTTATGTAATAAACTAATAAACCAATTGAATTTATCCTCTGCGTATTTTACATCTAATCTTTAAAGAATATTTCCAAAACATTTTCAAACATCACGATCTGTCTTTTGTTTGCTTGTTAAAACCCCGTAAATGGTGAAGTAAAAACCCTGTGATATGGTTTAAAACATCAAAATAGACTAAACAACTAGTCTAAAACTAAGAGACACAGGATAAAGTTGGTGTGAAGGTTTCAGTCTGTGAATGAATCTAAGCACCATCACCTTAACTTTAAATTCATCTCTGTTACCCTCTTTGTGACTGAACTCTGACCGTGAGCACCACAGCCACTGCGCACCAGTCACACACACTTTAAATCCATCACAGTAAACCAGTTAGTTTACCTCAGTTTGTTTTGCAGCACATTTCACAACATGCAAAAGCATAATGTGCCATGTACAGACTCAAAATCTGATTTAAAAACATGAGGACTGACCTGTAAGCTTTACATTTACAGTTTATCACATACCACTGAGCAGTTCTTACCTGTAATTCTAAGCCCTCTTCTTCCTTTTCTGGTTTAAAACATCAAATTAGACTAAACAACTAGTCTAAAACCAAGAGACACTTAAATATTAAGTTAAACCTCTGGGGTTGCCGGACGCGCCGGCGCGTCAAAATCACATGACCAATTTAAGACGACACAGCTACAAGATGCAGCGATTCAGAGGCTGTATCCCAATTCAGGGTCTGCAGCCTTAAAGGCCGCATTTTAAGGCCGATTACGTCACCATGCCAGTCTCCTATTGCCAGAGGCTGAAGTGTGTGTGCAGTCACCAGGTGATAATCTGATATCGTCTACTTCCCCACTGATGTTAAGTAATATGAAAAAAATAATGAATCCCACCTTAGGCCGAATGTGTGACTCTCTTCGTAGTGGAAGAGAGAATGAATCTTCCCATCCGAATTCACGGCAATCAGTCTGTCAATCAAATCCTGTGGAGTAAAATGAGAGGCTTTGAACAAGAATGCACCGGATAGGGTGCAAAACGAAAACTGTGTGGAAATTTACAATGGGTAAGGTGGAGAACGTATATCAGTCTCAGTGTGAGAGGGTTTATTTGAATGCGTTTGAAGTAAAACAAATGGGTGGGTGGTGTTTGGAGGCCAAATAAAAAGTGCAAACATGCCCTCAGATGGATGACAAAAAAAAACTGCAGTGTGTGGAAAAGAAGAAGAAGAAAAACACTTACAGGTATGGAGGTTGGCATCTCCCTCAGGGTGTATTCGCTTTTGTTGGCCAAAGACTGTCGGCCCAGCAGTTGCCACACCGACTGGGAAGAGGAGAGGAGGTTGACCAAGTACAGGAAGGACTGAAGAGGAAAGTAAATACAGCAGCTGTTAGAGAGAAAAAATGTATTTGCTTTTAAAGACCATTGTGAATGCATTTGTGCACGTCATGGATTGATCAAATCCTAACACATAATAATAATATAACACTATTCAACTACAAACACTACCGATAATATGACAAATAATATCTGTAGTATTCAAAGCAAAACAAAATGTAAAAAGAATTTATGATTGCAAAGATAAAACATGGTTTACCACACTCTCAAAACTGAATAAGACATATATTCTGAGCAGAGTGGTTGAGCAGAAACCTATTGCAGCCTGAAGAATATTAAACTACAGGAAAGCTCCCTGCATTTTTCACTGGGTCTGGTAGAACAGGGAAAACATATCATCAAAAGCATCAAAGGAAAAAAAGAGAGACACTTGCACAAACGAGCTACAACTTAGATTATATTAAACAGCTTCAAAGAAACGTAAAGAAAAAAACAAGATACGATGGATTTTTTTTTCTAAAATAGAAATATCTATACTTTCATGTGTCTTCTGATGTTTCTGTGCATGTGTGAACTTATCTTCATATGTACTACCAAACCTCCTACTGTACTTAGCACAGATTAAAGCAAAGACTCGAGTTAATTCACCAAAGTGCTGGTGTGTGTATATTTAGTTTTCCTTTGACCTCAGCATATATGTATAACCCACTGATAAGGCAGACTTTAAAGTCGCCTGTGGCAGGACACAGTTTACACATCACTGGCTGTCCGTATTCACTTGGCTAGTCTCTCTGAGAGAGATGACTTGGCTGCTGTCAGAGGCCAAGCATCAGACACACACAGACAGGCTCACGCTGGAGCTTGTTGAAGCTTTCCTGAGAGAAATTCTGCCAAAAACATAACTAAAAATGCAGTCTTATGAAAGTAAGGCTTATTTGCCCAGACACCCATAAACCAATCAGCAAAAAGCCTTTCTTGTTAACAAAATCACTATTGCCAGTTTCTTAAATATGAATATTCACAAGTGAATTTTCTACATGGCTGCTGGTATCACAGCAACACATGGACCACTATTCTGAGTCCTGGGTTAATAATAATTGGAATCAATTTAATTTTAATCAATTTAAACACCTTTGTAACCAGTGAGCTAAAAACATGATGGAAAAGCAAAACTTCTAAGAGATCTGTGTCTGTACTATTATGTAGATATCTAAAAATTGGGGCATTGTGGGCTCCAGGAAGTTTCTCCTTCTCCCTCTCTCTCTCACACACACACGCACGCACATACATACAATACCTTAATGCAACTCCTATCTGTGGGGTCAATGGGAGTTGGTTTGGGACGGACCACTCTGATGTCGTCACTGCTGCACTCAAGAACAGACCATAGCTCTAGTACCAGGGCCCGAATAAAGCCTGAGACAGAACACGGAGAAATTTGTTGTACCAAACATTTATTTGAAATAGCAGCAACTAAAATTATTAACAGTGCTTTAATAAATAAACGACTGACTTTGTTATTGTGTGCAATCTTTTAAAGAAATCTGTCTTTGCATTGCTGGCACCGTTTTGATTGGAGGATTTGAATCTCAGGAAGGAAGGAATTTATAATGCCACTCCCTTTGATCCCATTTAATCTCTTCCCTGTTGCACTTTGGCCTGTCAGTAACTACATTTGAATTTTGCAGCTCAAGCTTGCACATAAAGGCTGGATAAAAACGTTAATGCAATCAAAATGTACGCAGCCCTCGCTGGAAAACTGGGGATACAGTACAGTACATAAATGATGAAGCAAAGACAAAACATTAGTGTCATGGAAGAAGAAATAGTCAGTGCATCACGGGAAGCTCCCAGCAATAAAACCTGCATTTGTATTGACACATAAACCTTAATTTGTGAGCAATTTTCAGTGTATTTCAGTTAAATTAACGAGACAAATATAACAAAAGGGATTTTATACTTAGAAGAAGAATATGAAATTGAAATATTAAACTAAGAAAACTATAAATACTGCAGTTCTAGAGTTACAGATATACAATTAAGCTTTGCATATCAGTGCTGTATAACCCAGGGAATGTACTTTTTTTTTTTTTATAATTGAATAGTAATGGAAATCATGAACTGTTTTTCAGAGGTCATAGATCAAATGAGCAGTAGAGTTTTTCTCACAGAATGGTTCTTTCACATAGAAAGCAGTGTGTGCTGCAGGTTTAGCAAATGGCCCATCATTTGTAAGCTCTGTCTGGACTATATCACTTTTTGAGGTCATCCTTCTTTCTGTCAGTCTGCCTTTTTATCGATGGCACAAACATATGTCACATCATGGAACACATGAGTGCTCCACAGCCAGCGCTGCTCAACACAGCAGGGAACTGTTCTTGCGTGGGTAAAGTCATAGGAGAGAATAGGTTTCAGAACGCAGCGGTGCTGTTATAAGCGAAGGGCTGATAAGTAATCAGACTTCTTTTCCCATAACCAGTTGAGTCGCCCCTTCTAGCCAATAGAAAGAATGCAGGATTAAAATATTTGTTCACTAGCTTCATTTTTTGACCTCTTTTGACAAGAGTACGGTATTTCCTGGAGCCTTTTGCATATGGATAAACCTAGTATCAGTATACAACTGATATGTGAATCCATTTATCAAAAAAGAACGCCTCTTCTTACTCTTTCTTACCCAAACAAAAACGGTTTGACAAATACATTTCTCCCTAAGCTGCCTTAAGTCTCCTTTATACCGACAACACAAAAACAACAACAACAACTTATAATATAAGCCTTAAGCATCACAGCTGACAAGTGTTTGTTGTGTCCAAATAACTGCAATAGTACCTGAACTGTGCAGAGCCACAACTCCCGGAGCAGTTGCTGCCACCTGTGTCACCATCACCCCGTAGCCAAACTTCTCGCAGCTGCTCACCTACAGAAAACACACAGAAATCTCATACCCCTAGAAATATTTCAGCCTTTCACTATCACAGTTTTTGGTTATCAGGTAAAAAATGAATGAGAGTTTGGAAAAAGGATGGAAAAGGTTTAGGTCAAATGTAGTACTAATGTATCATAAAGGGAGATGTGTAAGTAAATCTGGGATTCTGGAAAGGCACAACATAATGTAGTTAAACATGCTGTGGAGAATTTAAATTGTAAATTGATATTGGAGTGTGCAGGCCCTTCATTAATTACAACACAATGCCACAACTAAAAATAGACAAAATATAATTACATTCCATAATTAAAGTGTAATGCCAAACTAGAGAAGCAATTACAATGGTGCGTAAACAATGGCAGTAAATTAAGCCCACGGGGGATCAGCTAAGGTTTGCAGCAAGCCTGAGTGTTTGTGTGTTTACAATTTGAATCTTAGACTCAGACCCTGTGACAAGGTCTGTGAAAACCACGTTTTTATGCCTGAAATACTACAGTACTACACTCCCACCAGATGAGCTCATGCAGCCTGTCACGAACCGGGACATACAACCATGACAAAACAGGAGATGCACACACAATTTATTGTGTTATTAATTTAGATCAACTGTGCTAATATAGTATACCAAAATGAAAACAATAACTCAAATTTCAGATATTTGAGGTTGTGCTGAAAATAATGGTGCCAAATAAGGCAAGAAAAACATATTTTAAAGGTGAAATATAGAGGTAAAATCAAAAATAGTCAAGAACGGCCAATTATACCCTGGACCACAGAGGGTTAAATTTGAAAACGGTTTAAAAAAAAACATCCCCATTCTAAAATGTCATGTGACAATCTGATTCATGAAGAGTGATGATGTCACAAGGACATGTGATGATGTCACAAGGACATGTGATGATGTCACAAGCACATGCCTTTGAGCCTTTGAAGTTTTTCTATAAATAGGGGTCAGGAGCAGCAAGTTTTAGTCAGTTTGTTCGCAGCCTTCAAACGTTCGACCAGAGCTATATTTGAAAGTATTTGTAAACCTCTGTAACATCACGCTCCAAAGCCCTGTGACGTTTCTGTGTTCTGTGACGTTGTCCCAAAGAAAGACCTTTAAATGCGATAAATAGCCTAAACGTTTTCGTTTATGACTAGTTTACCGTGTTATGACTGTGAACAGGGGGGAAGTCGCGCAAGAGAAATGTCGACCAAAACAATTGCAAGTAAGCCAAAGTCAGTTCCTAAAAGTCAACCCGCAGGTGTTTCCACCACCATCAGACCCTCCACTTCTGTAAGACCTCCATTAAGAATAACTGATGCAAAGAAAACCGCTCGGGTGGGAAAAACTCAGAATGGAAGACCGGCAGCTGTGAAACAGCCCCCGAAGAGGGATATGAAAAAGAATGTGGACAGTAAACTGGTCAGCTTAATTACAAATGAAATTGTATACAGTGGAGCGACTGTGTCATTTGATGACATCGCAGGGCAGGATCTGGCAAAGCAAGCACTTCAAGAAATTGTCATCCTTCCTGCCTTAAGACCTGATCTCTTTACTGGTCTGAGAGCTCCTGCACGTGGCTTGCTTTTATTTGGCCCACCAGGAAATGGGAAGACCATGCTCGCCAAAGCAGTTGCTGCAGAGTCTAATGCAACATTCTTCAACATCAGTGCTGCTAGTTTGACCTCCAAATATGTGGGAGAAGGCGAGAAGCTCGTACGAGCACTCTTTGCAGTTGCAAGAGAGAGACAGCCCTCAGTAATCTTCATCGATGAAGTGGACGGCTTGCTCTGTCAAAGGAGGGAGGGGGAGCACGACGCCTCTCGCCGTTTAAAAACTGAGTTCCTCATTGAGTTTGACGGGTTGCAGTCAGGAAAGGATGACAGAGTACTTGTAATGGGAGCAACGAACAGGCCCCAGGAGCTCGATGAAGCAATATTAAGGCGCTTTGCAAAAAGAGTATATGTGACCTTACCCGATGAGAAGACAAGATTTACGCTGCTGAAAAATCTTTTGGGAACGCACGGGAGTCCACTGAGCCAAGACGAACTGTCCTGTCTTGCAAAAGTGACTGAAGGATATTCAGGGAGCGATTTGACAGCATTAGCCAAAGATGCTGCACTTGGCCCAATAAGAGAGTTGGCACCAGAACAAGTCCGTGTTATAGCTGCTGCTGAGGTGCGCAACATTAAGATAAAAGACTTTGAGGATTCTCTGAAGCAAATCAAACCAACTGTTAGTCCAGCAACTCTTAACATGTACACCAAATAGAACAAAGATTTTGGTGGTCCTTCTTCAATAAATCCAAATCCAGTCAGGCTGGATGAAACAGAGTGCAAAAATAAAGAGCTTCTTCAAGAGAAAGAGCAACAGGAAAAAGAAAAAAAACGTATTCTCCAGGACTTGGAGAGAAGAAATCTACAACTGAACAAATTAATACAATGAAGGACAGAACACCTGAACTGGAAGGAGAAGTATTGGAAAAACGATGTTCAAAGATGCAGCGTAGGATCAATGAAATGGCGAAAAAACACTCAGAGGTCATTAATGAGATGTTGTTGAACTCAGACAACTTGAAGTGTGAAAACGCTGAAATGCTTGCACAAAAGCAGCAACAAGAGAAAATAAATGAAGACCTGCAGCGTAAGCTTCAAGAAATCACAAGAAGAAATGAGCAGTTAGAAAAGATGCACAAGGAAAAACAACAGCAAAATACAGACAAGTGCAATCTATTAAAAGAAATGGAGCAAAGATGCCAGAAACTTGAGAAGGAAGTTGAAGAAACAACCGATCAGTTGAGAACCCTCATCCTAGAGAAAAAAGTGGTCGTGGAAAAGCTCATGGAAAAGAAGAAAAAACGTTTCCGCTTCTTCTGGAGGAGGGACACTCCTGCTTTTTCTACTCTTTCTATTTTTTCTACTGCTGACGTCACCTCGTCTCCCTCCACCTCTGTTCCATCTTAATTTTCACCTCTCCTCTCCCCTTCTCTCCTAACACTTCTTCCCTCTCTCCTTCATCTTTTTTCACCCCAACCAGTCCCGGCAGTTGACTGCCCCTCGTGAGCCTGGTTCTGCCGGAAGTTTCTGCCCGTTTAAAGGCAGTTTTTCTTCCCCACTGTCGCCTAGTGCTTGCTCAGAGGGGATTGTTGGGGTTTTCTCTTTTCTTTTTTTTCCCCTTCTTATTACCATTTTCCTTTATTTACCGATTTGTTTTGTTTACTTTTCTTTTACGTTGTTTCTTTATTTACTTGTTTAACTTTTTTTCAACTTATGTAATAAACTAATAAACCAATTGAATTTATCCTCTGCGTATTTTACATCTAATCTTTAAAGAATATTTCCAAAACATTTTCAAACATCACGATCTGTCTTTTGTTTGCTTGTTAAAACCCCGTAAATGGTGAAGTAAAAACCCTGTGATATGGTTTAAAACATCAAAATAGACTAAACAACTAGTCTAAAACTAAGAGACACAGGATAAAGTTGGTGTGAAGGTTTCAGTCTGTGAATGAATCTAAGCACCATCACCTTAACTTTAAATTCATCTCTGTTACCCTCTTTGTGACTGAACTCTGACCGTGAGCACCACAGCCACTGCGCACCAGTCACACGCACTTTAAATCCATCACAGTAAACCAGTTAGTTTACCTCAGTTTGTTTTGCAGCACATTTCACAACATGCAAAAGCATAATGTGCCATGTACAGACTCAAAATCTGATTTAAAAACATGAGGACTGACCTGTAAGCTTTACATTTACAGTTTATCACATACCACTGAGGTTCTTACCTGTAATTCTAAGCCCTCTTCTTCCTTTTCTGGTTTAAAACATCAAATTAGACTAAACAACTAGTCTAAAACCAAGAGACACTTAAATATTAAGTTAAACCTCTGGGGTTGCCGGACGCGCCGGCGCGTCAAAATCACATGACCAATTTAAGACGACACAGCTACAAGATGCAGCGATTCAGAGGCTGTATCCCAATTCAGGGTCTGCAGCCTTAAAGGCCGCATTTTAAGGCCGATTACGTCACCATGCCAGTCTCCTATTGCCAGAGGCTGAAGTGTGTGTGCAGTCACCAGGTGATAATCTGATATCGTCTACTTCCCCACTGATGTTAAGTAATATGAAAAAAATAATGAATCCCACCTTAGGCCGAATGTGTGACTCTCTTCGTAGTGGAAGAGAGAATGAATCTTCCCATCCGAATTCACGGCAATCAGTCTGTCAATCAAATCCTGTGGAGTAAAATGAGAGGCTTTGAACAAGAATGCACCGGATAGGGTGCAAAACGAAAACTGTGTGGAAATTTACAATGGGTAAGGTGGAGAACGTATATCAGTCTCAGTGTGAGAGGGTTTATTTGAATGCGTTTGAAGTAAAACAAATGGGTGGGTGGTGTTTGGAGGCCAAATAAAAAGTGCAAACATGCCCTCAGATGGATGACAAAAAAAACCTGCAGTGTGTGGAAAAGAAGAAGAAGAAAAACACTTACAGGTATGGAGGTTGGCATCTCCCTCAGGGTGTATTCGCTTTTGTTGGCCAAAGACTGTCGGCCCAGCAGTTGCCACACCGACTGGGAAGAGGAGAGGAGGTTGACCAAGTACAGGAAGGACTGAAGAGGAAAGTAAATACAGCAGCTGTTAGAGAGAAAAAATGTATTTGCTTTTAAAGACCATTGTGAATGCATTTGTGCACGTCATGGATTGATCAAATCCTAACACATAATAATAATATAACACTATTCAACTACAAACACTACCGATAATATGACAAATAATATCTGTAGTATTCAAAGCAAAACAAAATGTAAAAAGAATTTATGATTGCAAAGATAAAACATGGTTTACCACACTCTCAAAACTGAATAAGACATATATTCTGAGCAGAGTGGTTGAGCAGAAACCTATTGCAGCCTGAAGAATATTAAACTACAGGAAAGCTCCCTGCATTTTTCACTGGGTCTGGTAGAACAGGGAAAATATATCATCAAAAGCATCAAAGGAAAAAAAGAGAGACACTTGCACAAACGAGCTACAACTTAGATTATATTAAACAGCTTCAAAGAAACGTAAAGAAAAAAACAAGATACGATGGATTTTTTTTTCTAAAATAGAAATATCTATACTTTCATGTGTCTTCTGATGTTTCTGTGCATGTGTGAACTTATCTTCATATGTACTACCAAACCTCCTACTGTACTTAGCACAGATTAAAGCAAAGACTCGAGTTAATTCACCAAAGTGCTGGTGTGTGTATATTTAGTTTTCCTTTGACCTCAGCATATATGTATAACCCACTGATAAGGCAGACTTTAAAGTCGCCTGTGGCAGGACACAGTTTACACATCACTGGCTGTCCGTATTCACTTGGCTAGTCTCTCTGAGAGAGATGACTTGGCTGCTGTCAGAGGCCAAGCATCAGACACACACAGACAGGCTCACGCTGGAGCTTGTTGAAGCTTTCCTGAGAGAAATTCTGCCAAAAACATAACTAAAAATGCAGTCTTATGAAAGTAAGGCTTATTTGCCCAGACACCCATAAACCAATCAGCAAAAAGCCTTTCTTGTTAACAAAATCACTATTGCCAGTTTCTTAAATATGAATATTCACAAGTGAATTTTCTACATGGCTGCTGGTATCACAGCAACACATGGACCACTATTCTGAGTCCTGGGTTAATAATAATTGGAATCAATTTAATTTTAATCAATTTAAACACCTTTGTAACCAGTGAGCTAAAAACATGATGGAAAAGCAAAACTTCTAAGAGATCTGTGTCTGTACTATTATGTAGATATCTAAAAATTGGGGCATTGTGGGCTCCAGGAAGTTTCTCCTTCTCCCTCTCTCTCACACACACACGCACGCACATACATACAATACCTTAATGCAACTCCTATCTGTGGGGTCAATGGGAGTTGGTTTGGGACGGACCACTCTGATGTCGTCACTGCTGCACTCAAGAACAGACCATAGCTCTAGTACCAGGGCCCGAATAAAGCCTGAGACAGAACACGGAGAAATTTGTTGTACCAAACATTTATTTGAAATAGCAGCAACTAAAATTATTAACAGTGCTTTAATAAATAAACGACTGACTTTGTTATTGTGTGCAATCCTTTAAAGAAATCTGTCTTTGCATTGCTGGCACCGTTTTGATTGGAGGATTTGAATCTCAGGAAGGAAGGAATTTATAATGCCACTCCCTTTGATCCCATTTAATCTCTTCCCTGTTGCACTTTGGCCTGTCAGTAACTACATTTGAATTTTGCAGCTCAAGCTTGCACATAAAGGCTGGATAAAAACGTTAATGCAATCAAAATGTACGCAGCCCTCGCTGGAAAACTGGGGATACAGTACAGTACATAAATGATGAAGCAAAGACAAAACATTAGTGTCATGGAAGAAGAAATAGTCAGTGCATCACGGGAAGCTCCCAGCAATAAAACCTGCATTTGTATTGACACATAAACCTTAATTTGTGAGCAATTTTCAGTGTATTTCAGTTAAATTAACGAGACAAATATAACAAAAGGGATTTTATACTTAGAAGAAGAATATGAAATTGAAATATTAAACTAAGAAAACTATAAATACTGCAGTTCTAGAGTTACAGATATACAATTAAGCTTTGCATATCAGTGCTGTATAACCCAGGGAATGTACTTTTTTTTTTTTTATAATTGAATAGTAATGGAAATCATGAACTGTTTTTCAGAGGTCATAGATCAAATGAGCAGTAGAGTTTTTCTCACAGAATGGTTCTTTCACATAGAAAGCAGTGTGTGCTGCAGGTTTAGCAAATGGCCCATCATTTGTATCTCCAGTGTCTGTTGAAGTGTACAGTATCTGTGTGTGTGCATGACCGTCGGTGCTCTCTGCTCACTCGGGTTCAGAGGTACAGGGAGGAGGCTCAGCAGGAGTAGAGGCAGCTGCTTCATCACAAACATGCCAGGTGCAGGCGGTAAAGGCCCTTTCTGTTTCCTCTCAACCCTCCTGCCAAAGCCATAGAACTCTGCCGAGGTGAACCAGACAACACAATATAGACATTTTTCCCTGTTCCTACATGGAAACACAAGATCAAACGGGCATTTTTTTTTGGCATAAATATGTATATCATATCGGACTCAGTTTGTTCCTGTTATTGTTTTTGCACTGTACTTGTCATCCATTCCAGTGAAACGATGCAGAAGGTTGTAGGTTGTGCAATAGTGCCATCTAGAGGTGAAGTAACATCACACTGCCCGTGCTCTTGTCTCGTCACGGTGTTTGCGTGTTTCTCCCTCTCTGCACACTCAGCGTTATATTCACAATATGTGGAAAATATATTGATATTGAATGTTCAAATATGAGGATATGTATAATGTATAGGTTGACTTTGCTCTACCTACACTTCTGGCAGAGCAGCAGTTGCAATGCGAACACATAATTAAACGGTGTATTTATAGGAACAGATTTCTTGCCTATGGCAGACAAAGTGATTTTAAACGTGTAAAAGGTTTCATTCACAGATGATTTATTACTATCACACCCTGGAGACTTTATAAAGAGCACTGCTGCAAAAGCAGCCTAAACAAACTTGTACAGTAGGTCACGCTGGTTTAGTTTTTCATCAAAATGCTTTTTTTCTTTTACTATTATTTTTGAAAACGTTACAGCACTGGTGGACATTTCCTACCAAATAAGAACTAGACACTACTGTTATGTAGTGGTTAATTGGAAAACTGTTTTATCACGAATTTCTTATTTAGAAATAATTAAAATTTTATTTGATGTTTTTTTTTTTTTTGGATGGATACTGTTATTGCAGTGATGCTGTAATTAAACTGTCTTCACCCCAGTAGAATAATTGCATGACTCCATCACTGAAGTGGAGGGTTTGTTTTGGAGGGGAAACGCACAGTGTCTCTTTAGTAGCATGGTGGTTGGATCCCACATTTGTTTCTTATGTAACATTGTAAATAGCTGCTAAGACAGCATATCTATTGGACAAGCACATATTATACATACTTTGCACGTGCAATATTTAAACATGTAGGCTAGAGAATGACTTTCAGTTGTATTATTTATTAGACGAATACTAATTATCACTGTAAATATGAAAATCTGTACAAAACATCAAAGCATTAAGAATACTTGCAATAAAAAGAAATTTTCTAAATGGTGCTGTTTGTCTTATTATGCAGTAGACTTGAGATCTCAGTAGTTATTAGTTCAAGATCAGGACACAGTGTTTAAGGGATTGTACATTTCAAAATATAATTTACTTTGAAGCGATCTGATCCTATGCCATGACATTTAAAACATTAACATAATGCTCACTTAAATTGAAAAAAAATCTCTCACTTTGTGATTTTTAAAAAAGCAAATAGAATGCATTTATCAAACACTTTTAGTTGATGTTTGTTATGGAGTAGTGGCAGAAATCTTTAGCCATTCCTCGTTGCCTCAGGAGCAATGATTTTATTGAACATGTGCAAACATAAATGGAAATATACGTAAAATAGAGTTTATAACAATATAACAAGCTTGAAAGTCAATATTTGGCATTGTAACTGTTATTCTTCAGTTCTAGTTTTCTTGTCATTTCCACAGGAACAGTTTTCCAGGCTTCTTGAAGGATATTCAGAGCACGTCTTTGGGTGTTGTCCGCCTTTTGTTCCGTTCTCGTGTCACAATGATCCCACACTGCTTCAGTAATATTGAGGTCTGGGCTCTGGGGAGGCCAAGCCATGACTGATGCTGTTCTATTGTATGTTTTTCTATCCAGGTATGCTTTTACTGTACTGACAGTATTTTGGGGATCATTGCTATCCTGAAAAATGATGCATTTGCCAATCACATGCTTTCCCAATGGCATTACATTGTGGATTAAAATCCATTGTTACTTTTCTATATTCAAGATTCCATCAATCAAGAGTTTCCCATCCTTAAGAATAGCTTCTTCTTCTTCTAACAATTTCTGACAAGGGTTCAGCAAACGGTAGATGAATCAGCTGAAGGGCTAGATGCACCTTTCAGGTCCTGTGTTGGGTCTTAACTCGATTTTCCCCTCTTATTTCTTAAGGACATGACTTTCAGATATTGTTAATTTGCTGTAGAGGGTGTGTGTGGTTGAAAGGCAAGGCCTGAAGAGGAAATGAGGGTTAGGTGAGAGGAATGGTGGAAACATTGGGGTAAAACTTGGATTCACTTATTATTAATTATTAAACACTTATTATTAATGGAGCAGTAAAACTGAGAAAAAAATCATCAAACTTTTACTCCTACTGACAAAATTAATCAAAAGCATTTTTAATTATGAACATTAAAAGTACTATTGAATGGGAAAAATCACATCTATCTGGATTTCTTTGCTTGTTGATTTCCAAACTAATATAAGTATTTTTCTGTACCTTTGCACTGATTTAACTGCTTTAACTGAATTTATCCTGCCAATGCTTTTTTGCATGTGCCCTTTGCTGCTAGAAATCAGATCATCTTTTTCATATAAATCTATGTACAAAAAAATACATAGATAGCTTTTAAAGCTGGAATCGGTCTTTGACTTTGCCTTTATTCTTCATTGCTGTATTACCTTTCCTCCTTCTGACCTTACTCTTTATGGCCACTTTTAGCATAAATATAGCATCTGGTTTAGCAAACCTTATAAAGGGAAAATCGATCTGAGGAATGGGAACAAAGCAAAAGTCATCATGAACGTGTCAGTTGAGGCTGTTAATCAGTGGGATACTGCAGGTCACCCTGCTTAAAAGCTGTCCCAATCCCTCTTTACGTGAAGCCTTTGCTTTTATTATATACTTCATATAACATATCATATTTATTTCTAACCACCATGACACCACAAGAGGGAAGCATTAGGCACTGAGATGGTGAAACTGCAACTGATAAAAATGCAGTTCATACATATAATGCAGCAAGCTAATCGATCTGTTGAAATTCACAAACACTTCTGCAGAGTAGATACATTCATTTCATTTTGTAGAATAAAAATATAATTTCCTGCCTTGTTTAGTATCACTATAATAGAAGGACACCGGCGCTAACAGTAAAAGTAAAAGTAAAAGCTATTGATACCAATTATTTTTATACTATATCCTCACTTCACAGTGAGAACCAAAATCTGTTTCTTCTTTCTTTTGTACTAAACATGTTCTCACACTCTGGAGCCATTTTGGTGCAAAGTCAGCAAATTTTATAATTTATAAATTTTTCAATTTTATATTTTATATTCCCCTTGCCATAAGAGCTGGGTAACACCCAAATTTCTCATCTGTGCAGTATTAAAGGTTTATCCTATTCTATTCTAAAACTTTAAAACTGTTTTTATTCTAGTATATAACTTTTATGATCACTGAAATTAAAGTTAATATAGATATAGCTTAAAAATAATTGGACAAATAAGTGCCTGGAGATGTTACCAAAATGGCTCCAGAGTGTGAGAACATGTTTAGTACAAAAGAAAGAAGAAACAGATTTTGATTCTCACTGTGAAGTGAGGATATAGTATAAAAATAATTGGTATCAATAGCTTTTACTCAACAATGAACACATAAGGTGAAGTAAACGTAAATCACAGTCTGATAAAAACCCTTTAATAAAGCACATTCAGTACATGTTCTGAAGCTATTACTCTGGCTCTGTTTGGGGTCATTGTCACGCTACAGAATGAACTTAAGCGATCTGATTATTTTGCATGATAAAAGATCTAATTGTAGTTCTAGTCTCTAGTTTTGACATGCTCTCTGCAAAAAAACCCCCAAAACAACAAAAACTAAAACAGCGGGATGCTTCACCATGCTTCGCTGCCAACATCTGTGCCTAAAGAGTTGTGCACAGTATTGTGTGTTGTATCATCTGTTACCCTTGCTGCAGTGGGTTTTATGAAATTGTCACATTTTCATACAGTGTTGCTGTTCTGTCAAGTAATTACATCTGTATCTCTGCTGCTTTTTTCCCGAGGCAGAGCAGAGAGCAGGCTGGGGTGACAGCTGCAGTGACACTACCCTCCAATCACAGAAAACATACAGCGCCACATGGTGCATATTAGAGCAAAATCATATTTGACAACTGTGAGTTCTCTGCTCTGACATTAAACCATAACCTCTTTCATTAAGTGCTCACAGGGAGCTGCAGGACACTGCTGGTCAGAACAATGCAAACTATGATACAATAATGTCAATGAATTACATTCATTTTCTAGATTTTTTGTCATCCTTTAAAAATAGCTCCATTTTTTTACATGCTAAAATCTACAAATTATACAAATTTCCATCCCCATAAATACAACCTTATCTAAGTAACGCAGTGAGTTTATTTGATCAGTTTGTCCTTGTTAGCATTTACTGCTGGCTTACATTTAGCAGGACTTTAACCAACATATGGTAATCCTATTTCACGCCAGAGAACGATGAGCAGTCTCTTCGTTAAGAGTCTGATCAGCATTCAGTGTTATGTTAGCATGCAGGCTCTGTCCCTCAGAGCCGCCTCACTCCTCTCTCCCCCTCTCTGCTAGAAACAGGCCCTTGTGCTCCCAGCAGTCTCCTCCTGTTTTATTTACATCTTAAGCATTTAAGCTGATGCTTCATCCAGAGCAGTTTAGCGAGAGTAAGCAGTAGGAGGTCAGTGTCTGATTCAAGGACACTATTTACAGGACATATGGTTGCTTCAGGATTGAACCCATAACTTGTCATTTATAGAACAGTCCCTTTAATGTTCGGCCACCTGGCTGCTTTATTTGTGGCTGGGTAATATTGTGTAGAAGCGCTTTTATAAAAAATGTGATGAAAGTACTCTTAAGTCGAGTTGGTGTAAGTTACAGCAGATGCCATGCAGCTGGAAGCTGAGGGTGAAATCTCTTTTGAAGTAGTCTATTTTGGGGGATGATTTTGAGGACTAATCTCACAGCATGCCGAAAATATTTTGACCACAACCATGAAAATGGATGGAGCAGTTAAAAGGAGAGCAGGCCAGCATGGTAGCTCATCTTTGCTGTCTCTACCTTATTTATAGTCCAGAAAAGCAAAATAAAGCATGAGTTTAGCAGCAAAAAATTACAAACAAGCTTGAAAATAAAATTAAACTGAAAAAAATAAGCATACTAATTAAAGTATGACAAATTTAAAGACTGCAGATGTATCCTAAAACACAGTAACAAAGCACAACCCAGGAAACCAGTTGTTTATTGGAAGACAATCTTGGGAGCAAAAATCCAGCTGATCACACTTATGCAATTTAATATATGACATCATATACATCTCAGTACGTTAATAATTTCAGCCTTTAAGGCCTCCTGCATTTCCACTATTGGTACTTTTGTGCATTCCTGATTCAATCCTCCTCTCTCGTTCATGTTCCAACCCTTTGTCCAAAAAAGTGCTTCCTATGTTTGACTAGGTTTTCAGTAGTTATGGCACACAGCAGTTAACCAAATAAATTAACTTAGCGCAAAGAAACTTTGTACCCAACTGCTTACAGTACTTCATGCTACGAGATATATTGCATCTGATGCTACAGAATGCTTGGTGGAAAAATAGCAATAAAAGTCAGAATCCATAAAACATAGAAGTGAGATTTAGCCCAGAGTCCTTGTTGGGGTGATTTGAAAAAAAAAGTACACCAAGTAATATTTTTAGCATATTTTTCTTCAAATTATAAATATTTACAAGGATTTGAATTTTCTGAAAAACATAAGAATCACTTTTCAGGCATTTTTGCTAAACTGTGTAAAATTTTCTCCTGTCACGAGTAGCCATTCCTTAATTTCTAAGTACCATAGACCAGCGGTCCCCAACCCCCGAGCCATGCACTGGTACCGGTCCGTGAGTCGTTTGGTACCGGGCCGCGAGTGTTGAGGTTCAGGTGTGCAATTTATGGTTTACCGGGGGTTTTTTTCTTCGTTTTATCGTTCATATTTATTGTTTTTATCGTTACCTCAGTTCCCCTGTGTCTTTTCCCGTGTGTTATGAACACATTTTAGTTATTTAGGGCCGGTCCGTGGCACAAAATGAATGAAATATTGCAGAAAGACTGATGGAAGATGGAAACTTTTTTTCCCCTTCACATAAGAAAGAACACGCTTTTGGTCGATTAAATGTCTACTAAAACTTAAACACTGTAAAGAAGTGGCACACAGGAATTATGGCAACATCACATTGAAAGTTTGTAAAATTCATATAGAGAAATGGTCCTCATGCTAAACTTTCACCACGTTGAATGTCCATGTTTTTAAAAAAAAACTAACAAAAACAAAAAAACATCAATTGTTTCCAAACCACCTCATCACTCGTCTCCTTAAAGCCATCTATTTTTGAGTCTTATTTCAAAAGCTAAGGAGCCCCCGCATCATTGATTGTCCACTGGCCAAGGTAACGTCAGGTGACAGCTCTTGGAAATAGCCTTTGTAATTGGTCCCAATGAAACTGGCCAGGCGATCACTGCTTCATAGTGTTCTTGATGGTCCACCTCTGCCCCGAGCAGGGCTGCAGGACCAGCAGGTGGCCGGAGTAAACATTAGCCGGCACCACCTCCAGACAGCGTCCAGTAGCCCGATTTATGATCGATTCGTTCTGCAAGGCAGAAGGAGATACAATACTTTGGTTTTAACAGATTTCACAGATGGTCTGTGAACAATGCGTGATGGTGACAGAACAGTATGTAACCAGACCGGGCCTTATGTGAACTGTTGCAACCTCTTTCTTAAACAAATGGCACTAACTTTTTACCTTACATCTATATAAAATAAGTAAGGTCTCCCTATTTCCCTAAGACTTCTACGTCTGCAGGACTCTTCACTGCTTGTCCTGCTGTGTGACAAAGAATCGATGTGGCAGAAGGTCTGCAGCATCACTGTTCAAGCTCTCCTCTTCCCGTGCTACAGGCTGTAACTCTTTAGTTTTTAAAGGTTACCCAAACAGAACTAAAAGACCAACAGAAAATTGACTTACAAAAGGTTTTTCACATTAAAAGAAAAAGAGAATCAATGCCAAAGTAAAAGGTATATTGAGTCGCTTGTTACCCTTTAAGCAGTCTGGGTTTAGTTGTCTTAAGAGGACCCCTTATTTTCTAGCATAAATATAATTTTACAACAGTTATTGTTCATATTAATCATAGCCAAAGTCTCAATTTATGTGCAAATAATCCCCGTTAACCAGACTGCTTTGATTTCAGTAATAGCAGAGATGATATCCTAATATAGTCATCACAAACAGACAGATCTATCTGTGAAGTCCTACTGGCCCCGGTGTTAAAACCTTCTGTTTGTGAGGGTTTTAACACAAAGAAAGGTGGCTTCAACGGAGGTATTCGGAATATAAAGGCGGTTCTGTCAGATAAAGCATGAACTACGGGGCTGCAGCAATGCTGAGTATGAGAGAAATGAAGATTCATGCAAAGCTACTCTCATATTAGAGTCCAAGAGAAAAAAGAATGGACCCAGACATGAGCTCAATAGGTCCCTTTTAAAATCTGACATATAGATACTTTTCCTCTCAACTCTATGCCAGTAAATTTTAGTTTCTCTTATAAACACTCAGTTATATCATTGAAAAAGAGATTTCTTTACACTTCTGACCTGAGAGAAATGCCATGTCTTCTGTTTCACGTTGGTCACCTTTTCACAATTGAGGAGCTGAGGAAAGTTGCTCATCTGATCGTACACCACACAACGAGTGTCCTCACCAGTGCTGCCTAGGGGTCCCAGAAACAGCTGACCTTCTTTAGTGTAGCGTCCTAACTAAGAGGAAAACAGATACGTCACACATACAGTAAACGGAAAGTTACTGAACTGGCTGAGTGAATACTCTTCTCTTTATTAGCTAACGATGAAATAAGTATGTGATGATGTACAAGTTGAAGGTAACCTGGCAGGAATTTTCCTTGATTATGCAAGCTGTTGGGTTTTTTTTTTGCTGCTTTGAACAAGAGGATGGTGTTGTTCCCAATACTGCTGAGAGGCAAAACATGTCTTTGTTCTTCACTGAGTGCTAAACACAAAGATTTTCCTGTACATCACTGCTAATCACAGTGTTGTTTCAGCAGAGTTCTAACCCACATATAGCCCTAACATTTTATATACACCAAATTCTGCAGTTTTCTCAACTTGACAGAAAGAAAAAGCAGAAGTGAGTCAGATTCTTCCCGCTCTGTTTTCTAACCTTTGTGTCTTTCACTTCAGCTTTTTCGTTCAGATTAATAGTAATTTCCACTTTAGCAGTGCAGATAAAACAGTTCCTTTGGTTGCATCTAGCTCTGAGGCTTTGAGTGTGCTGACGATAAAGACTGATTGGGAAATTGTTTATATCGCATTCTGTTCCTAACAAAGCATGAATAGTGGTTGCAATGCCTTGCAAAAGATATAAAGATAAAGCTTTCCATCAACCACCCAGTCAGCCCAGTTTGGGTCTTTTTGCAGAGTAACTGCATCCTGTTTGCAGTACATCATACAAAAGTTAGGTGATTTAACAGCGTTTGGACTCAAAATCTTAAAAAATCCCACTTGTGGTCCCTAGATGTCACTGCTTCTTCTTAAGAACAGAGTATTTATTAAAATGTTTTTCTAGTATCTTTGACCACTACAAGTTACATTCATCTTTTCACAGATATTCATATCGCACTTTATTTTATGCACTTATGTGCTTTATCTGTTTTGCATACACACCTACAGCCAGTCACCATTTAACCTAACGTGCATGTCATCGGACTGTGGGAGGAAGCCGGACTACCTGGAGAGAACCCACGCTAAGACACCATGGGGTCGCTTTTATCTCCGTGGAAGTGCAAGTGTGAAAAACTGGTGGTCTAATAAAAACTGAAGACTTTTTGTTCCATCAGAAGGATAACTTTAAAAAATGCAACTGAAGCATGTCTTGTGAAGAAAGTGTGATGCGGCTGTTCGATTTGTATTGTTGATTGTCATTTATGCTTAGAAATATTTACTTATATATGCTTAGAGTTTTGTAATTAATTGTAGATTGGTAGAGGTTTTGATCCTTGATAGTCTGCAAACTGTGTGTGTATTAGACAGCACTTTGGGAGCATGAGAGGTCATACCGTGTTTTATTGTTTTATGGTAGGATTAACGTAGTTGCGTCTGTTCTAGTCTAGTCTTTGTTTAGATGAACTGCAGGACTTCCTCACCGTGTTATCTAGGATGAACCATCTAGGGTGAGGGGGAGGCTACCCTCTTCCTGACCAAGGATGTTTGACCCTTTGATCAGCAGTCCACACACACACACACACACACACAGACACACACACACACACACACACACACACACACACACACACACACACACACACACACGCACGCAGTAAGGATGGGCGGACATGTCTCAGCCTCCACCACTCTCAGCACTGGAGCCCCCCAGGGGTGTGTTCTGAGCCCCCTGCTGTACTCTTTGTACACATATGACTGTGTGGCCACTACCAGCTCCACCACCATCATCAAGTTTGCTGACGACACCGTCGTGGTGGGCCTGATCTCTGATAACAACGAGACGGCCTACCTGAAGGAGATTAGGAATCTGGAGAACTGGTGCCAGAGGAACAACCTCCTTCTAAACGTCAGTAAGACAAAGGAGCTGATAGTGGACTTCAGCACTAAGCAGGAGAGGAACTACCAGACCCCCGTCATCAACGAGTGCCCAGTGGAGAGAGTGGACAGCTTCAAATACCTCGGAGTTCACATCACGCAGGACCTGTCATGGTCCTGTCACATCAACACCGTGGTGAAAAAGGCCCGTCAGCGTCTCTACCACCTCAGACGCTTGAGAGACTTCCAACTGCCCTCCAAAGTGCTCAGGAACTTTTACTCGTGCACCATAGAGAGCATCCTGGCGGGAAACATCTTAACCTGGTTCGGGAACAGCACCATGCAGGACAGACGAGCTCTACAGAGGGTTGTGCGGTCAGCTGAGCGCACCATCCGCTCCGAGCTCCCTGACCTGCACTCAATCTACAGCAGGCGGTGCTGGACCAAGGCCAGGAAGATCGTGAAGGACCTCAGCCATCCCAACAACAGACTGTTCTCTCTGTTGAGGTCAGGAAAGCGATTCCGCTCCCTGAAGACCAACACAGAGAGACTGAGGAGGAGCTTCTTCCCGCAGGCGATACGGTCTCTCAATCACACCACCACACAGTACTGACCCACACATACAGTTCTTACACACACACTGGACTTTCTGGACTTTGTTTTTGCACAACACTGGTCACTATATTCTTCATTTCCGGTTAATACTTGTACAGCTGCTGTTATTGTGTATATATTTATTTATATTTAGATTTCTTCATACATTCTTATATAGTTCTATACTGTGTATTGGTGTATTTTGTTGTACAGTTATTTTATTTTCAACTTTAATTTATATATTTTATCTTATTCTTCCCAGTTAAATTTACCCTTCATTCTAATTTGTGTTGTACAGTTATTTCATTTTTAACCTTAATTTATATTTTATTCCTTCCTAGTTAAATTTACCCCTTTTTAATTTTTCATATTTATTTCCTACCTTATTCATAGCCTTTCCTTTTTTGTTTTCTTTAGGTCACGAGCAGTTGTCCAAGCATTTCACTACATATCGTACTGTGTATGACTGTGTATGTGACAAATAAAATTTGAATTTGAATTTATTACTCTTTGTGTGTATGTAGACGTCATATGTTAACGAACTTATGCATATTCATGTAACCTCAATAAAAGGACAGTGGTACGGGAGGACGGACGAGAGCAACTGGGGCCAAGCGAAGGAACGGCGATTGTCCGGTTCTCTCCCGTGCACGAGTAACATGAAGCTTGCCTACTTCGTGTCTTGCTTTGCAGTGTAATTATATTGCCTTTAACGTTCCAGCGGATGGGTTCAAGCTACAAACCTATCAGCGGCACTCATTTTTCCAGAATTGAATTGAAATTTTAGCTCCTTTAGCATTTTACCACTGAAGCCTTGACTTTCTGCCTAAAGCACCTGTTTACCACTGTGAGCTAAAAAGAGAGGCCCTTAGGGCTGAAGGGATGAAGAGCTGACACTGGCTGACTCAGGGCTTCAACACAAAAAGTGCAAGACACAATTTTATTCTGACAGCAGAACTCGCTCCTTGGAGGATTTCAGCTGAGCCTGTGATTGAGACACAGCTGCAAATCACATCACCGGAGAAGCTCACTGTATGTTTTCATGAGAAAGCAAAGCAACTGGAAAAAGATGGAGTATACTCTTTAGTATGGTGGTGAGGAAGAGTGTTGTACCTGAGGACCCCACCCATGGCATGGGTGCAGGGTGGCTGTGTGGTTCTCCTTCACACCCTGATCCATACACAGGTGGCTTGCTTTAGAATTGCGGACCTTAAATACACAAAAAAAAAGAGTCAGACTTAATTCATAAAATATGAATATTCCCCAAAATAATTACCGATTAAAAATGTATAAAGGCTAAAAACAAGGATGTGTCAGTGTGGATCAGACAAAGTTCTAAATCTCATTTATTTTCTATTAACAGCTGAGAAGATGTGGATGTACATGCTGTCTGAGTCCCTGCTTTCTTGTTATATTTTGGTCTGTGGAGGAGATACAAGTTTCTTAGGACTTTGTGTAAGTATCATTTATTTAATTTCAGTGGTTTAATTTGTACATCAGATCTTACATCTACAAACTTACTTTTTCCTGTGTCTTTGTCCTTCATGGCTCACCTCACCGTAGAACAGCGTATCGTTGTACCTCCTCATCTCTGGGTAAACGTTGTCTAGGTACCAGTGAAAGCTCTTACATTGCAGACTCTTCCTCAGTGCAACCCTCTGTGATATGTCTCCGTAATCAATACCGTGGTTCTGCAAGAGCAAAGGAAGTTATTATGCCTAAAGTCTCTACATAAATTGTGGAACCAAAAGAAAAACTGTTTGGCTCTGAACATGGACATCTGATAGTCACAAACAGACAAGCATGACTGACAGCATCCTCTCTAAGAGAGGTCTTGGTGCAGAAAAATGCCGTTCTCACCTCCATGGGGATGTTCCAGGCCAGGTAGACATTGGACTTGTACTCATCCATCCAGACCTCTGCCACACGCAGGGCATTAAGGCGTGTGTGGAAAGCTATGTTACTGTGGTAAGGTTTCTTCATTCGTGCAATATGAGCCACTCTGGAGCAAGGCAGCACCTCCATACTGCCTCCACACAGCCACACCTGTGGGTAGTAGGAGTATGAATTAAAGCTCACAATAATATACTGCTGGCTGCTGGGCAGCAGGAAATATAAATAGGCAGATGCACAGTCGCCGCGATGTCCTGATTTATAAAGTCAATTACAGCTAACAGCTGGAGCATAGAGCACCTGGAAGGACGTGTTTTCTTTGTGCTGGAACTAATGAAAGCTAAATCTGTACATTTAGAAGTCCTTCTCGGTTTTTCTTCTTGTTTTCTGTTATATAAAAAATATCTAATTGTTGCTTTTATTCATTTTTTTCTAGCCAACCTTAAGGGGCATCAAGAGGAGCTGAGGTTTTCGGCACTTCAGCACTGGGTTAACTTTTAAGCTCCAACTGTGAGTATACATACATAAATGCATGTTTTTTTACTTATATTGTTTGCTGTGACAACGTATCATCCAGAGCACTCTCCCAGTCAGCGAATACACCATGATGATTCCAGGCATGTCATTAAAGATCAACAAGAAGAGACGGTCAGAAGCACAAGTCATGCTTGAAGATGTGGCCAAAACATCTTCTACAGTTCACCATGCTATTTCCCAGCTTTGATGTAGGACAGCGGGCCAGAACAATAAGACATGAATGCTAGCATAGCCCCAAGAGCTACACAACAACAGAATAAAAAAAGAAGCATAAAAGCAAGCAGTTTACACAATCATAAAAGCATAAGACAACAAGTGAGTTTTGAGTTGGGACTTAAAGAGAGAGATGGAAGAGATATTTCTTAAATCAGGAGGTAGGGAATTCCAGAGTCGTGGAGCAGAGCAGCTGAAAGCCCTGCTCCCCATGGTGGCAAGACGGGGGGAAGGGACGGAGAGAGAAAGGGAAGAAGAAGATCTAAGACATCGAGATGGGGCAGTGATCTGAACCAGATCAGAGAGATATGGAGGAGAGAGATGATGAATAGCCTTAAATGTGTACAAGAGTATTTCTTCTTCCTGACCAAGATTCGTTCCTTTTGTTGCTTCTCATTAACAGAGGTCAAAGAAAGTATAATGATAAAGTGGAGAACTACTGGACATCATTCATTTTTGGTGCTAAAGGTTTAAGAATTAACTGCAGCAGAAGAGCTTCACCTGCTTGTGAAGTGGTTTAGAAAAGAAACCTCAGAGCATGAAGGTTGAATCAATTATCTCCTCATACAAACCACCCAGCAGCTGAGCTGAAAATGATATCAGAATGGCTAGAACAATGTTATGGTGCATCTAGAGCTACTGAAACAGCTCTTAATGCAAAACTTTAAAAAAGAGCTTTTTGACCTAGCAGACTTGCTATTGAAGAAATAGGAAGCTGAACAAGATAACTTCCTCCCAGGATCCTCTCTGGAAACAGCCAGTGGTACTCATCCCTTTTTCCAAAAGCTTCTACACAACCTCAGGAAAAATGGACATGCCCAAATAAGGGCATCATGTAGCTACAATCTCTAAGTTGATCAGTGGTGGAATCCAATGACCTAGCTGTAATCCTTACTTCATTCACAATGATAGCCATCAAAATCAGCAGGTCAAGACTGAGGTATCCTCTGCAGGTTTGGAGAACAAATGTGCAAAGCCAGCAACTGACCAATTAGGAACTATCCCAGCCACAGAAAAACACAGCCCTTAAACAAACACAGAGGCTTCAGAGGAAAACCCCTTGAAGAACAGATGAGAACAGGACATGGTGCTGTGAATTCATTCATGCAGGACTGTGAGTGAGATCAAACCACTGGACCCTGAATTGACCTCTCACTGTTAGGTAGAATTGTTGTGCACATCCACAAGCTTCAAAAGGAGATTAACTGCTCTCATAATGAATAATTTACCCAGAAAGTGGATCTCGGCAGGGTACTCACAGAAGAACTGAGCATCAAAATGGAAAAGAAAGAAGATTTAAGACACGTTAGGCATGGTTGTTGTTGACAGAAGGACTGGTCTGAGTATTTTGGAAACTCCTGATCTACTAGGATATTTCTGTATTACCATCTCTAGGGTTATCCCAAGGGATGGTCCAAAAAAGAGGAAATATCCAATGAGAGACAGTTCTCTGGGTGAAAATATCTTGTTGATACCAGACCCGACCAGAGACTGCTTTGAGCTGACAAGAAGGCAACAGTAAAACAGATAACTTCTTCTTAAAAACCACTTTTGCATTACTTTGAACCGTGAACCTTGAAGAATTTGGGCTAGAGCAGCAGAGGACCATATCAGGTGCTACTCTTGTGAGCTAACAGGAAAGTCTCCACAGTCAGGGGATCTCAATCAGATAGATCACCTTTGGTATATGACGCAATGGGAGATTCCCATCGTGAATGCACAGCTGACAAATCTGCATCAACTGCATGAGGCCATCATGCCACGATCAATCTTTGAGGAATGTTTCCAGTACTTTGTTGAATCTATGCCATGAAGAATTAAAACAGCTCTGAAGGCAAAAGAGTGTCCAACCTAATACTGACAAGGTGTATCTAATAAAGTATCTGCTGAGTGTGTCCAACCCACGAGCCTTCTGCTGTGAACATAATGAAGACATGGATATCCAAGCTATCTGAACCCACGTCAAAGTGATGTGAGCGTAACAGAAACTTCAAACTGACAGGTCGCCAAACAATTGCACAGATGCAACCTATTTCACTCCTGACAAACATTCCTACTGGATAAAAAGTAGGTCCGTCAGTCTTTCTTCACACTGGGAACAATATGAAACATGTTCCATCCACAGATAAGGAGCACTACAAACAGAAAATGGGCACATAGGTTTTAAAGATAACCTATGTGTTTCTGTTACCCAAGGACACGGGTGCTAACCAACAGAGGGTATGCCAAAAAAAAACATTTTACTGCTCTCTGCCACACTCTAAGATAAATAAGCAGTACTATGATTTCATGTAAAAGATGTTGGACAACAACCATGCAAAATTGCCCCATAGAGGTGCTGATATCTACCGCTTAACATTCATTATCCCAAGAATCCTGTTAAAACCCAAACAGTCATTGATTCAAGTGCTTGTTATGAAAGAGTTTCTCTGAATGAGGGCCTTCTCCCTGGACACATCCAAACAATCCTCTTGTAAGGGTTGTAGTGAAATGTAGAAATGTTGTTGTCGCAGGGCAACTCTGGATATGTGTCCCACTGCTTTGTAGTAAAAGAGGAACAGAAAGAAATGTGGTTCTTGAGATGTGACATTGTGGGCTAGATTCATGTCTTTGCTAATACTTCATCTCCAGCAGTTGTAATATATTTATAGGTGCGTTGAAGCTGAATTTTAGCTGTTTTATTGCATCTGTACACGTTTACTTATCTAGACTTAATTTTGGGGGGAATCTTGATATTTTTGATGACAAGATATAAGAACTTTCCATTTCAGATTCAAGTTATGACCAAGTCAACTCAAAGACAAGGCAACCGTTTTTGTCTTTCTAAAAATATTTGATTGTTTAGCTTGCTGGATAAAAGCCAACACACTCGGGTTGTGAAAATGTTTGACGTTATTTTTTCAGGAAAAATCTAATAACCTTGCAGAAAAACAAAAGACTCTCCAATCTCTCAAAATGTACAGAAACAAACTCCAACCTTCCTGCTCTGCTCTACGTGACCTATTTATCTCCATTGCCCTGCTGTGAGCTGCTCACACAGGACTGGTCCTCCAGGACTCTTAATGGGGCCTCATCAGTGGTGCCACGCTACGGTGGCCACTGCTCCACTTAAAACCTACAGGGGTAAAGAGGGAGCAGGAACAAGAGGAAACTGGGTGACACACAAACCCTGATGCCTAGTTCGATGTTCTCCCCTCCGTAGACGTCCATGCCTGAGTCGAGTAGACCGAGTTCTCCAAAGTAGTCCCGATTGGCCACAAAGGAGCATCCAATCATGGCAGGCGTCCTGCAGCCAGGAAAACACACTATCATGTGACACTGAGCGTTTGCAAACACCAGAATGTGTTTTTTTGTGGCTTTATCTGATGTTTATTTTGGAGTACTTTTCTACAACCCAAATCTCCACTATGCAAAGTTTCACACTTTATATTTCAGCCTATTATGTGGAGGGTAAATCTAAACATTTTTGTGCATACTCATGCAATTTATTCTTATTTTTAATTAAAGAATGGAAGGAAATCCAATTTAACACAAATATATGGGTGATAATCAGATAATTAAAATCCTATTTTCACCACTCTCTAATTTAGGCTGTAATTTTTTTATTGCTTTAATGAAGTCTGGTTTCCCATCAGGAGCTTTTTTTCTTGTTTTCCCCTAATCTTCCCCAAAACTAAAAAAAGAACTTGGTGGCAGTTTTATTGAAAATCTTAAAGAAGTGGAAAAAAATACATCTCAGAAGTGTGAGATCTGTGTTCACGTTTAAATGGGAGAAGCTGGCATACCTTATTGGTGCAGACATGTCTCCCTCCTCCCACCACTCTTTGGGTGGATTAATGTACATGCACCACAGTTCCCAGTTGTAGCCATGGCCAGAGTTCTCATAGCGCTCCACCTCAAAGGTATCGTGCTTGATGTTGTCGATTGACGGCAAGATAATCCTCTTGTGGTTTTCTTTTATTCTAGCTAGAACTGGTTCTGACCTGAAAAAAGTGCAAACACACACACACTCACACATTTAGTTGACTTTACTTTGTGCAGAAACAAAGTTTATAACATCTTTTAAGAGCACCACTTTTTTCATCCACTTCAGTCAAATAGAAAGTTCCTTGTGTCGTCCCAGTTTTATCACTAATTCTGTTTGATTCAGCCGAGTTGAGCTCTGCAGGGGGCAGTGAGAGAACTGCACGGTATACCTTAAGTTATGCACTGAGCTCGAAAATGAGATCCACAAAAAGACATCAACAGGATGTGGCAGTTGTCTTAGCGGGGTTAATAAGGTCCCTCATTGCATGCTAATTTCTTGACAGTATTTAGCCTTTGATTCAGTTCACCACCAAGCGCTCAGCTTTTTTGAATTAGTACAAAACCTTCATTTTTTATGGTTACTAAAAATTTACTTTTACGACAAGTTCTCCAAGAGGGGTCCTGTTTTGGTGTGTGTTTTATGTGTGCTTGTGATGTTTTTTTTTAAATAAAATCCGTTCAACCTGATCCCACAGCCTCAAGTGTCTCATTTTAAAACTTCTCAGGCGTGAAATAGCTTGGCTCTTCCTTTTATGCAGCTTCAGCTATCCTTTGTCTTCTCTTTCCATGGTTTCTTTGCACTTTGTAGCACTCTTTTAACACTGATACCCAAAGCTCTATTATTGTCATTGTTGTTATCATGAATAAGTAGAGAGATACTCCCATACGGTTTATGACAAAATTTAATCCGAAGTGATTGATGGCCCTAATCATGACCTTTTGACCTCGCCCCTCCCCCCCGGAAGCGAGTAATGACCGTGACGAATTGCATCCGGAGAAGGGGGGGGCGGGAACCCCCCGACATCCGGAGAAGGGGGGGCGAACCCCGGAAGCGCGCCATCTGTCGCTAAGCGTGTCGAATTGCATCCTGAGAAGGGAGGGGGGGTAAACCTCCGGAAGCGCGCCATCTGTTGTTGGGAAAAAAAAAGAAAAAAGTTTTTAGAGGGAGGAGAATAAAAGCAGAGAGGAGGAGTTCACAATTTCTAAGCCTCAGACACACAAGATGGATTTCATTCTGCAGCCCAGCAGCTCTCCTGTGTCCGATGAGATCTGCTCTCCCAAAGAAGAAGGCTTTGAATATGCCATATTCAAATACAGCATATTTACTAAGGAAGGCCTCGATCCGGACCTTATGACACTTCCGGAAATACTCCGGAATTGTCTAGTCATTTTCAGACCTGATGCGTCATGTTCCATAAACATGAGGGGAGGGGTTTGGTTCCTGAAGCACAGCGGTGATGCAGCAGCTGATTTTGTGCTGTATAGAGAGACAGAGCGGCAGCTAGTTTTCCGCAAACTCATAGTCTGAATTCTGTTTCAATATTATGACGATTTTCTCTGTATTTCTTAATGGGAATAAAGAGTGACTTCCTGTAGAGATTTCAATAGTATTTTATTTTCCTATAATACAGACGCAGTAAAAAAAACCTTTAAGATGATCTGCCTAGCAACAAATTGCATTTTTAGGCTACACCATAGCTTGTGATGAAAAGAAGAACTTTCTATCCGCTTGTAACCTACAGGCTGCCTACCCCGTATGTGTAAAAATGAATAAATATCCCTTAGTGAATACTTTTCTTTGAATACTACTTTTCCTTTTGGAATCCCTTTTACAAGGGACTGAAAAAACAAACCATAATTGCCGTGACAGGCGATCTTGTTTCACACACACACACACACACACACACACACACACACACACACACACACACACACACACACACACACACACACACACCGCGGGTCAAGGAGGAGTGAGATATCAGATATCAGTTTTTTCTCAATGCTTATAACCTATAACGCGCCCCCCAAAACAATATTATTATTATTAAAACATCTATAAGGTAGGTTTTGCGCAGCCTGCTCCTTGTCAGACCAAAGTTTTTTTCTTCATTACTTTTAGCTACTTTTACACTGGGTTTTCTCAATAGACAGAAAATGAAAATGAGGAGTCAACAGCCGATATTATCATTGCTTGTAACCCGGTAAATAATTTCGTACATCTCCCCATAAAATAAGCCTTAGTGGAAAAAAGCTCATATTCGAATACGTTTATTCCCCTCTGTGGGAAAGAGTTTTTTTCTCAGAGTCAACCATGAGGCGAGTTTTGTCAACAGCAATTGTCCATTTGGTAAAACAAATATCCGCCTCTAAGTCGTATTTTACCGTTGCAGAATGTGGAAAACAGACAGCCCTCACAGGAGGCACCCAGGGGCCCACCTCACACACCATAGTTAAAATATTTAAATTTCAACTAAATTTGTAGTAATGATCGGATTTCCTCACTTATCTACACCACACTCCTTGATTTCTTATCGTTTCTTATCGTTCCTCTGTCCCTTAATAGAAACTATCCTCCCTTTCAGTTGTCTTTTGCACTTCCATATCGCAAAGCAGTTACTGTAGGTTATTTTCTGCTTATGCATTAATGTAATTAATTAACTTATTTATCCTTAAGTACGGTAATGACTTGAGTTCTAATGCTTTTTGTCTCTTGAGTTAGCCGTCAATGTGGGATTTTTTTACCCTTTTGTTCAGTTAAAGCTGCCTTTCATTCTTCAACGCAGCTTAAACTCTAATAGGTAAGCTTTCTTGTAATTTCTTAGTTCTGCAGGCTTCTTGAAAGACATCCGAGACTCTTCTTTGGATGCTGGATGCCTTTTGTTTTGTTTTCTGTCAAGATGATCCCACACTGCTTCGATTATCTTGAGGTTCGAACCCTGGAGAGATCAATCCATGACTGATGCGTTGTTTCATCCAGGCATACTTTGACTACAATGGCAGTATGTTTGCGATCATTGTCGTACTGAAAGTTGCTGCCAATCAGACATTACTTGGTATTACATGGTCGATCAAAATCTGGTGGAACTTTTCTACATTCATAATTTGATTAATTTGGATAAGAGCTCCAACAACACTGGCTGAAATCCAGCCTCAAAGCACGGTAGAGTATCCACGCTGTGTTAAAGACGGCTATAGACATTCACTGTTGTATCTCTCTTCGGACCTCTTCCATGCATATTTCAAATTTGGATTCATTACTCCATAAGACATATTACAGCTGATTTCTTTTTCCAGTCAATTTCTTGTGTAATTTGGCACACCTCAGCCTTATTTTTCTCTGTTCTCCTTCCTTAAGAATGGCTTATTAACAGCCACCCTTCCAACTCAGATAACTTTTGATGAAATGTTTACAGCACTTGAGTTACTCGCCACGGCCATCCTAAATGCTAAGAACACTAAACTTTAATTCTAAATTACGTTAACCAGAAAAAACAAGCCAAAGTCGAGATGTTGCTGAGCTGACCTGTGCTATGCTATGCCTTCTAAAGCACGTATAATGTAAACAGAACTGGTCTTTGCACAGAAGCCTGTGGAGCTTCATAATTAACCTCAGTGTGTGAAGAGCACTCTCCATTTAATAATAGCTGTAATAAAATGTTATGGCCGACGGTGTTAAACGCTGCACTTGGGTCTAGCAGGGAAGATTTCAACTTTTCAATACGAATGAAGGCTGAAAACTGATTAGATTAATGTCTGATGATCTTTTCTGTGCTTCTTCAAGTTTGTAACACCAAACATATTAAAGGATGATGTAAGGCTCACAGGAAGAGTTTAATTAGACACACATTTACTATTTTCTTTATACTCTTTCTTTCTTGACATGTTTAATATGATTACTATCAGAGGAGAAAATGACCCTTGTGTAGTTTAAAAAAGTTTTATTTAATCAAACTGTAATGTTGTTGAACTCTGACGGACGTGTCTTTTAATCTTGTCAACAAATCCTTAATCATCTAAATCTGCCATTTATCATCTAGTAAAATGTTCCCTCTGCTTCTGCTGCACATCTCCCCGGACACTCTCCGCTTCACCTGTCCTGTGCAGGTGGTCCAACCCCTGCCTGCCTCCTTAAACTGGGGTGTTTAAATCTCTTTACCTCTGTTGTGAACTTCACACAAAGTTTGTGGTAACAAAATCAAACTGACGAGGATCTCGTTTGAAAAACACACACTCACGAGACAAAATAAAAACAGACTGCTCAAAGCAAAAGCAGAGCCCTCACAGCTGGTAGTACAAAACACAGCGACAACATGCGTATTAGATACCCTCAGTGCCAGAAGCATAAATATGAAAAAATGTGATCACCAAGAGTATCCTAACAACGGCGTTGAGGTGGGTGTTACAGTAAAAAAAAAAAGTAGCCAAATTTTCATCTGAAAATGTTGAATTTTAGTAAAAACAATGCTCTGTAGTTTGATACTGTCGTTACAGACTAAGCAGATGTTTAAAGCCTTCGGACGCTCATTTGAAACGCACTCATTCTCCTTATCAGCTGGAAACATTAAAGCCGTAAAATGACTTTTTCAAACGGATAAAAACTATTGAACAACAGCAATGTTGAGCCTGTTCCAAAATTTGGATGTACATGTGTTGAAGGTGTGGGTCTTGTTGAATTATTAAACATACATTCTTTAATTTTTCGAGCCACAAAAACAACAACTTTTAATTTTCTTCTGCTTGAGTATCGGCCTCGGGTAGCTCTACTTATCATTGCTCAGTCAGTTGTCTGTTTGTGCTACTTTTTTAAGGAGCAGCGTATTATTGGTAAGGGTGACTTTATGTGTTTAGCTACTTAAGTGGAAGTACTGTGGATAGTTTTACCTTACATACATAGATCTACCAATACAGCTTCTGAGGTAACTGTTTACAAAATGTTATAATCTATTCAAAGGTTCTTTGCAATTTTACATTGATAAACATTATCCTTAACACATTTGGCCCACATAAAGTACTATGGCCATCACACTGTCATTTAGAATTGTTTAAATAACTCCTGTCTTAAGTCCTTCCATCAAAAAAAAAAAAAAAAAAAAAAAAAAACATGGTTCACTTTTACATCACAAAATGTTAGAAATATAAGTCGTTCATAACAAACTGAAAGGTTGGGAGTTTAAAAATCCAAACCGATGGAAGAATCAGAATCAGAATACTTTATTGATCCCTGGGGGAAATTATTTTTTGTTACAGTGCTCCATTATAAACCAACATTAAGACAAGACAGACAATACACTAACTAAGAATAGTACAATATATACATATATATACATACATACATACATACATACATAAGTCACTCATAAATAAATAGCTGGAAAAGAAACATGTGTAGCTGTAGCAGCAAACAGTGTGTTAAGTGGATGCGTTGTACAGGGAGATGGCCACAGGCAGGAAAGATTTCCTGTGTCGTTCAGTGGTGCTTTTCGGTAATCTCAGTCTCTCACTGAACGTGCTCCTGTGACTGACCAGCATGTCATGGAGTGGGTGGGAGGTGTTATCCAACATTGTCTTTATCTTGGACAGCATCCGCCTCTCCGACACCACCTTGAGGGTGTCCAGCTCCATCCCCACAACATTGCTGGCCTTACGGATCAGTTTATCGAGTCTGTTGGCATCTGCGACCCTCAGCCTGCTCCCCCAGCATGCAACAGCATAGAGGATCGCACTGGCCACAACAGACTCATAGAAAACTCATAGAAAATAGGAAGCAGAAGTAGAAGACTATAACGTCTCAGAGCACACGGTGTCTATTATTGTGTAGACATGTATAAATAAGAGCTTAATAAAGATGCTTAATTTCTTAAGAAATAAACAGGTGGAGTGATCTTTATCAAAAGTGGATGTTGCATCTCTGGCTAAACCACTGTACCCAAAAAAACTTTAAAAATCTACTGTGTGTGAGGCTGTGTAAGTAAAGCTTGCCCTTCACACCCGCGTGTAATAAACCATTTGTTGAGGGGTTGTGGATTTGGCACCTCAGCATTGTGAAAGTGGGGAAACATGTTTCTGGCTGTGCATAAGATTTCTGCTTACAACTTAGAATCTCAGTTCTAAATGAAATTCAGATGTTTTTTTTAAGTATGGCTAATGTATTATTTGACTTCTAAGACACACACACACACACACACACACACACACACACACACACACACACACACACACACACACACAAGAACAACACAGAGAAGAAGAAGAGGGGGTCGTTTTACTACGCATCATAAAAACGCAATCATTCATAACATGGACAGTGAGAAGTAAAACTCGTCGTCTTACCACATGTTATATTCTGTAAACTTAAAATAATCCGCAGAAATTAGAGTTTAGTGTTTTAATTCATCTATTAAAAAACACGAGTCAACATTACTGAAGTGACGCTTTAACGATGCGTCTTATCATCGTGTTTATGATGATAAAACATGTTCTCTCGTTAGTAGATGTCTGCGCTGTCACTTGTCACGAAAATGTTCAGAGCCAGGGTTCCTCTTTAATTACCATTGATCGTTAATAGGGTCACAAAAGATTTGTCGCATTATCCCCATAAACAAAATGCTTTTATAGAAATCATTGTGATACAAATATTTAGATTCTTGATTCACAATGTGCACGAACTCAAAATCTTTAGAGGTTCATATTTATAAAGTATCGCAAATAATACATTTATACCATTGTATGAGCTACACTTCTTGTAAAAACTGATTGAAAAAAGCTCCTGTCGTGACCTTCCTTCTGTGAGGACACACACACACACACACACACACACACACACACACACACACACACACACACACACACACACAGAGAGAGAGGGAGAGGGGGGGGGGGGGGGAGATCATTAGGATTGGAGGCGTTTTTTGGATTTTCACTTATTGTCGGCTTTACAGTCACATAAAATTCATTCCAATTTTTTGCCTTTGCTTCAATTAAGGTGTTTCTTTAAATCTACAGCAGCTCCCTTTTCAAAAGGTTTACTGACAACTGACAACGATCAATAGCAGCATACGTGGGGGGAAGAGTATGAGTCTTACGGTGACAGCGGGGCCGTGGGAGCCGGAGGGAGGGGTGAGGGTCCGCGCTAAATTTGCAAAGTTACTGATTTAAAAATTATATTTTTGAATTTTTAATTGCATGACAAACATACGATAGACTCTTGAGCATATTTATATAGCTAAATACACAACGGTATAACCGTGCTAAATAAAAGAGGTCCAAGTACCAAAGCACTCTAATGCAAGCCTCTAAACTGCATGTTGATAAGTACGTGAAGCGTACCTCTACAGCTGAAAACAGATTGTATCCATACTTTGAGGATCTGCTGAATTGTTTTTTTTTTTTGATGAACTGCAGATGATGATGAATTCCTCTTTATTGTAGAAACAGTCCCTAAGCTGTTGTTGCTCATACTTACCGAGTTCCCTAGCTACTTCCTTACTATGTCAGTAAACCTTTTGAAAAGGGAGCTGCTGTAGATTTAAAGAAACACCTTAATTGAAGCAAAGGCAAAAAATTGGAATGAATTTTATGTGACTGTAAAGCCGACAATAAGTGAAAATCCAATCACAGAAGGAAGGTCACGACAGTATCAGTAAATATGAACCTCTAAAGATTTTGAGTTCGTGCACATTGTGAATCAAGAATCTAAATATTTGTATCACAATGATTTCTATAAAAGCATTTTGTTTATGGGGATAATGCGACAAATCTTTTGTGACCCTATTAACGATCAATGGTAATTAAAGAGGAACCCTGGCTCTGAACATTTTCGTGACAAGTGACAGCGCAGACATCTACTAACGAGAGAACATGTTTTATCATCATAAACACGATGATAAGACGCATCGTTAAAGCGTCACTTCAGTAATGTTGACTCGTGTTTTTTAATAGATGAATTAAAACACTAAACTCTAATTTCTGCGGATTATTTTAAGTTTACAGAATATAACATGTGGTAAGACGACGAGTTTTACTTCTCACTGTCCATGTTATGAATGATTGCGTTTTTATGATGCGTAGTAAAACGACCCCCTCTTCTTCTTCTCTGTGTTGTTCTTGTGTGTGTGTGTGTGTGTGTGTGTGTGTGTGTGTGTGTGTGTGTGTCTTAGAAGTCAAATAATACATTAGCCATACTTAAAAAAAACATCTGAATTTCATTTAGAACTGAGATTCTAAGTTGTAAGAAGAAATCTTATGCACAGCCAGAAACATGTTTCCCCACTTTCACAATGCTGAGGTGCCAAATCCACAACCCCCCAACAAATGGTTTATTACACGCGGGTGTGAAGGGCAAGCTTTACTTACACAGCCTCACACACAGTAGATTTTTAAAGTTTTTTTGGGTACAGTGGTTTAGCCACAGATGCAACATCCACTTTTGATAAAGATCACTCCACCTGTTTATTTCTTAAGAAATTAAGCATCTTTATTAAGCTCTTATTTATACATGTCTACACAATAATAGACACCGTGTGCTCTGAGACGTTATAGTCTTCTACTTCTGCTTCCTATTTTCTATGAGTTTTCTATGAGTCTGTTGTGGCCAGTGCGATCCTCTATGCTGTTGCATGCTGGGGGAGCAGGCTGAGGGTCGCAGATGCCAACAGACTCGATAAACTGATCCGTAAGGCCAGCAATGTTGTGGGGATGGAGCTGGACACCCTCAAGGTGGTGTCGGAGAGGCGGATGCTGTCCAAGATAAAGACAATGTTGGATAACACCTCCCACCCACTCCATGACATGCTGGTCAGTCACAGGAGCACGTTCAGTGAGAGACTGAGATTACCGAAAAGCACCACTGAACGACACAGGAAATCTTTCCTGCCTGTGGCCATCTCCCTGTACAACGCATCCACTTAACACACTGTTTGCTGCTACAGCTACACATGTTTCTTTTCCAGCTATTTATTTATGAGTGACTTATGTATGTATGTATGTATGTATGTATATATATGTATATATTGTACTATTCTTAGTTAGTGTATTGTCTGTCTTGTCTTAATGTTGGTTTATAATGGAGCACTGTAACAAAAAATAATTTCCCCCAGGGATCAATAAAGTATTCTGATTCTGATTCTTCCATCGGTTTGGATTTTTAAACTCCCAACCTTTCAGTTTGTTATGAACGACTTATATTTCTAACATTTTGTGATGTAAAAGTGAACCATGTTTTTTTTTTTTTTTTTTTTTTTTTTTGATGGAAGGACTTAAGACAGGAGTTATTTAAACAATTCTAAATGACAGTGTGATGGCCATAGTACTTTATGTGGGCCAAATGTGTTAAGGATAATGTTTATCAATGTAAAATTGCAAAGAACCTTTGAATAGATTATAACATTTTGTAAACAGTTACCTCAGAAGCTGTATTGGTAGATCTATGTATGTAAGGTAAAACTATCCACAGTACTTCCACTTAAGTAGCTAAACACATAAAGTCACCCTTACCAATAATACGCTGCTCCTTAAAAAAGTAGCACAAACAGACAACTGACTGAGCAATGATAAGTAGAGCTACCCGAGGCCGATACTCAAGCAGAAGAAAATTAAAAGTTGTTGTTTTTGTGGCTCGAAAAATTAAAGAATGTATGTTTAATAATTCAACAAGACCCACACCTTCAACACATGTACATCCAAATTTTGGAACAGGCTCAACATTGCTGTTGTTCAATAGTTTTTATCCGTTTGAAAAAGTCATTTTACGGCTTTAATGTTTCCAGCTGATAAGGAGAATGAGTGCGTTTCAAATGAGCGTCCGAAGGCTTTAAACATCTGCTTAGTCTGTAACGACAGTATCAAACTACAGAGCATTGTTTTTACTAAAATTCAACATTTTCAGATGAAAATTTGGCTACTTTTTTTTTTTACTGTAACACCCACCTCAACGCCGTTGTTAGGATACTCTTGGTGATCACATTTTTTCATATTTATGCTTCTGGCACTGAGGGTATCTAATACGCATGTTGTCGCTGTGTTTTGTACTACCAGCTGTGAGGGCTCTGCTTTTGCTTTGAGCAGTCTGTTTTTATTTTGTCTCGTGAGTGTGTGTTTTTCAAACGAGATCCTCGTCAGTTTGATTTTGTTACCACAAACTTTGTGTGAAGTTCACAACAGAGGTAAAGAGATTTAAACACCCCAGTTTAAGGAGGCAGGCAGGGGTTGGACCACCTGCACAGGACAGGTGAAGCGGAGAGTGTCCGGGGAGATGTGCAGCAGAAGCAGAGGGAACATTTTACTAGATGATAAATGGCAGATTTAGATGATTAAGGATTTGTTGACAAGATTAAAAGACACGTCCGTCAGAGTTCAACAACATTACAGTTTGATTAAATAAAACTTTTTTAAACTACACAAGGGTCATTTTCTCCTCTGATAGTAATCATATTAAACATGTCAAGAAAGAAAGAGTATAAAGAAAATAGTAAATGTGTGTCTAATTAAACTCTTCCTGTGAGCCTTACATCATCCTTTAATATGTTTGGTGTTACAAACTTGAAGAAGCACAGAAAAGATCATCAGACATTAATCTAATCAGTTTTCAGCCTTCATTCGTATTGAAAAGTTGAAATCTTCCCTGCTAGACCCAAGTGCAGCGTTTAACACCGTCGGCCATAACATTTTATTACAGCTATTATTAAATGGAGAGTGCTCTTCACACACTGAGGTTAATTATGAAGCTCCACAGGCTTCTGTGCAAAGACCAGTTCTGTTTACATTATACGTGCTTTAGAAGGCATAGCATAGCACAGGTCAGCTCAGCAACATCTCGACTTTGGCTTGTTTTTTCTGGTTAACGTAATTTAGAATTAAAGTTTAGTGTTCTTAGCATTTAGGATGGCCGTGGCGAGTAACTCAAGTGCTGTAAACATTTCATCAAAAGTTATCTGAGTTGGAAGGGTGGCTGTTAATAAGCCATTCTTAAGGAAGGAGAACAGAGAAAAATAAGGCTGAGGTGTGCCAAATTACACAAGAAATTGACTGGAAAAAGAAATCAGCTGTAATATGTCTTATGGAGTAATGAATCCAAATTTGAAATATGCATGGAAGAGGTCCGAAGAGAGATACAACAGTGAATGTCTATAGCCGTCTTTAACACAGCGTGGATACTCTACCGTGCTTTGAGGCTGGATTTCAGCCAGTGTTGTTGGAGCTCTTATCCAAATTAATCAAATTATGAATGTAGAAAAGTTCCACCAGATTTTGATCGACCATGTAATACCAAGTAATGTCTGATTGGCAGCAACTTTCAGTACGACAATGATCGCAAACATACTGCCATTGTAGTCAAAGTATGCCTGGATGAAACAACGCATCAGTCATGGATTGATCTCTCCAGGGTTCGAACCTCAAGATAATCGAAGCAGTGTGGGATCATCTTGACAGAAAACAAAACAAAAGGCATCCAGCATCCAAAGAAGAGTCTCGGATGTCTTTCAAGAAGCCTGCAGAACTAAGAAATTACAAGAAAGCTTACCTATTAGAGTTTAAGCTGCGTTGAAGAATGAAAGGCAGCTTTAACTGAACAAAAGGGTAAAAAAATCCCACATTGACGGCTAACTCAAGAGACAAAAAGCATTAGAACTCAAGTCATTACCGTACTTAAGGATAAATAAGTTAATTAATTACATTAATGCATAAGCAGAAAATAACCTACAGTAACTGCTTTGCGATATGGAAGTGCAAAAGACAACTGAAAGGGAGGATAGTTTCTATTAAGGGACAGAGGAACGATAAGAAACGATAAGAAATCAAGGAGTGTGGTGTAGATAAGTGAGGAAATCCGATCATTACTACAAATTTAGTTGAAATTTAAATATTTTAACTATGGTGTGTGAGGTGGGCCCCTGGGTGCCTCCTGTGAGGGCTGTCTGTTTTCCACATTCTGCAACGGTAAAATACGACTTAGAGGCGGATATTTGTTTTACCAAATGGACAATTGCTGTTGACAAAACTCGCCTCATGGTTGACTCTGAGAAAAAAACTCTTTCCCACAGAGGGGAATAAACTTATTCGAATATGAGCTTTTTTCCACTAAGGCTTATTTTATGGGGAGATGTACGAAATTATTTACCGGGTTACAAGCAATGATAATATCGGCTGTTGACTCCTCATTTTCATTTTCTGTCTATTGAGAAAACCCAGTGTAAAAGTAGCTAAAAGTAATGAAGAAAAAAACTTTGGTCTGACAAGGAGCAGGCTGCGCAAAACCTACCTTATAGATGTTTTAATAATAATAATATTGTTTTGGGGGGCGCGTTATAGGTTATAAGCATTGAGAAAAAACTGATATCTGATATCTCACTCCTCCTTGACCCGCGGTGTGTGTGTGTGTGTGTGTGTGTGTGTGTGTGTGTGTGTGTGTGTGTGTGTGTGTGAAACAAGATCGCCTGTCACGGCAATTATGGTTTGTTTTTTCAGTCCCTTGTAAAAGGGATTCTCAAAAGGAAAAGTAGTATTCAAAGAAAAGTATTCACTAAGGGATATTTATTCATTTTTACACATACGGGGTAGGCAGCCTGTAGGTTACAAGCGGATAGAAAGTTCTTCTTTTCATCACAAGCTATGGTGTAGCCTAAAAATGCAATTTGTTGCTAGGCAGATCATCTTAAAGGTTTTTTTTACTGCGTCTGTATTATAGGAAAATAAAATACTATTGAAATCTCTACAGGAAGTCACTCTTTATTCCCATTAAGAAATACAGAGAAAATCGTCATAATATTGAAACAGAATTCAGACTATGAGTTTGCGGAAAACTAGCTGCCGCTCTGTCTCTCTATACAGCACAAAATCAGCTGCTGCATCACCGCTGTGCTTCAGGAACCAAACCCCTCCCCTCATGTATATGGAACATGACGCATCAGGTCTGAAAATGACTAGACAATTCCGGAGTATTTCCGGAAGTGTCATAAGGTCCGGATCGAGGCCTTCCTTAGTAAATATGCTGTAATTGAATATGGCATATTCAAAGCCTTCTTCTTTGGGAGAGCAGATCTCATCGGACACAGGAGAGCTGCTGGGCTGCAGAATGAAATCCATCTTGTGTGTCTGAGGCTTAGAAATTGTGAACTCCTCCTCTCTGCTTTTATTCTCCTCCCTCTAAAAACTTTTTTCTTTTTTTTTCCCAACAACAGATGGCGCGCTTCCGGAGGTTTACCCCCCCTCCCTTCTCAGGATGCAATTCGACACGCTTAGCGACAGATGGCGCGCTTCCGGGGTTCGCCCCCCCTTCTCCGGATGTCGGGGGGTTCCCGCCCCCCCCCCTTCTCCGGATGCAATTCGTCACGGTCATTACTCGCTTCCGGGGGGGAGGGGGGAGGTCAAAAGGTCATGATTAGGGCCATCAATCACTTTGGATTAAATTTTGTCATAAACCGTATGGGAGTATCTCTCTATAAGTTATTCCAATGTTCATACATTTGGCAAAGATATGTTTTTTTCCAGATTTAATTTTGAGTACATGTCATTTTTGTTTTTGAATGCTGTGTTTCACTTTAATTTACACTAAAATAAGCCTTTTTCCAAATACCAAAAATTCACTCCTGACTGTTAATAACACCGTGCTTCCCGCTAGATGATAGGACCCACTCACCATGATGGGGTGAACTCCACATGGGCATCAAAAAATCCTGTCACCTCAGCAGTGGCTACCTTCCAACCCTCGATCCTGGCCCTGATCAATCCCTCTCTCTTTTGGTTCCTTACAATCTTCACCAGGCCGGGATAGCGTTTGTTCACATACTCCTCCAGTGGACCTTTCAGTTGCTCTACAGTTCAGAAAATGAAGATAACACATCAAACAAAACAAGTCAGAAATGCTTATAAAGACTGATCTTTAGTTGATCTTTGAATCTGCAGTTTAGCTTATAATCTGCACATCTATCCTTGAACAGTCTGCCAGCTGGAGTTTTCCAGTATTTGATCTGATGTCAGGACTAATAAAGCCTGAAAAGAATATATCACCATTGCAGCTAAGTTGGCGAGTTTAAGAAGAATCCCTACATGCTAAAGAAAGTGCTTGTATTTTTTTCTTAGCTTCTCTAACATCAGATCCATTGCAGCCCTCTTTACTGAAGAAAGGAGGAAAAAAAGAAAAATGCTGTTCCAGAGTCCCCTCTGGCAGCAACAATCAAAGCCTGACACATTATGCCTAGCTTGCATAATTATTTTCATGCAATCACAATAATTGGAATTCATGTCGATAAATATGAAAGGACAGCAGAGTGAGCTTAAGCAACCATTCCCAGTATGACAACTCTTTTGTCTCACTTCTCTCACTGGCAGCCTGCACTCCTTTATAAACCTCACATCAAGCCTTAGTATTGGTTGTGTGAAACAACATGATAAGAACACAAAGGGCAACCCACTAAGCACTAAATGGTAAATGGCCTGCATTTGTATAGCGCTTTTCTAGTCCCTAAGGACCCCAAAGCGCTTCACACTACATAATAAGTATTTGGTCAATAACAAAAATACAACTCAATACTTTGTAACATAACCTTTGTTGGCAATAACAGAGGTCAAACGTTTACTATAGGTCTTTACCAGGTTTGCACACACAGTAGCTGGTATTTTGGCCCATTCCTCCATGCAGATCTTCTCGAGAGCAGTGATGTTTTGGGGCTGTCGCCGAGCAACACGGACTTTCAACTCCCGCCACAGATTTTCTATGGGGTTGAGGTCTGGAGACTGGCTAGGCCACTCCAGGACTTTCAAATGCTTCTTACGGAGCCACTCCTTTGTTGCCCGGGTGGTGTGTTTTGGATCATTGTCATGTTGGAAGACCCAGCCTCGTTTCATCTTCAAAGTTCTCACTGATGGAAGGAGGTTTTGGCTCAAAATCTCACGATACATGGCCCCATTCATTCTGTCCTTAACACGGATCAGTCGTCCTGTCCCCTTGGCAGAAAAACAGCCCCATAGCATGATGTTTCCACCCCCATGCTTCACAGTAGGTATGGTGTTCTTGGGATGCAACTCAGTATTCTTCTTCCTCCAAACACAACGAGTTGAGTTTATACCAAAAAGTTCTACTTTGGTTTCATCTGACCACATGACATTCTCCCAATCCTCTGCTGTATCATCCATGTGCTCTCTGGCAAACTTCAGACGGGCCTGGACATGCACTGGCTTCAGCAGCGGAACACGTCTGGCACTGCGGGATTTGATTCCCTGCCGTTGTAGTGTGTTACTGATGGTGACCTTTGTTACTTTGGTCCCAGCTCTCTGCAGGTCATTCACCAGGTCCCCCCGTGTGGTTCTGGGATCTTTGCTCACCGTTCTCATGATCATTTTGACCCCACGGGATGAGATCTTGCGTGGAGCCCCAGATCGAGGGAGATTATCAGTGGTCTTGTATGTCTTCCATTTTCTGATGATTGCTCCCACAGTTGATTTTTGCACACCAAGCAAATACTTATTTTCCACCCTGATTTACGAATAAATTCTTTACAAATCCAACCATGTGAATTCATGGATTTTTTTTTCACATTCTGTCTCTCACAGTTGAAGTGTACCTCTGGTGCAAATTACTGACCTCTGTCATCATTTTAGGTGGAGGAACTTGCACAATCGGTGGTTGACTAAATACTTTTTTGCCCCACTGTACCTATGAAAATATACTCACTGTATATATATATATAATCAAAGCATTTCTTTAGCAAAGTGCACATACTAGCCCTTTTTAAGTTCATTGACATATGTGCACTCAAACAGGCCCAATGAGATTGAGGGTTATACCCCAATTATTTGTGTTAGGTTTGTAAGCTTTTCCAAATGAATACAGAAAATCAGCAAAACCACCATAAAGAAAGCTTATTTAAATAAAGCTGATATTGGGAGAACAAAGCCCAAGGGGTGGAAAATGAGTAAAAAACCTGTGAAGCAGAGAATAACATGAGGGACTGTTGCAGAGCGCATGAGTGAAACAAGCTCACAGATGAGCTGACAAAGATTGGCAGAAATCACTTTAGAGCAGCCGGGTAATAAGGAACAGGTGAACATAGAGTGGAGCAGATAATTACGAGCAAAAACCCAAACAAATACTTTCAGACAATCCTAAAGCTCTTATTTAGTTGCATAGAGCCATGTGTGAACATTTTGTCTTTACATTTTGCTTCCAAGGAACCGAACTGTCTTTTAATTCTGTAATTTATTTCACGTTCTTCAGGCTTTCTGAAGCTCCTTCAAATTTTTCTTTGGACATCATTTTATTATAATTTTCAGTGCAGTCCTTTATTTGTTTGTTCCTATGAATCATTCACACATAATAAAGGCACCTAACTCAAGGGACAAATTCGTTACTGGCACATTACCAGCAGCTTGTCACAAATACACAATTTGTTTCCTGCACAAAAAATGACAACGATAACACACCAGCAAGGTGATTACCAAAGAGCTATTAGCCAAAAACTTGACATATGTCAAGAAACTAAACAAGTAGAGGACAAAAGAACTGGCAGCTTAAATAAAAACATCTACAGCAGACGAACAGAATTTGAAAGTTGTGTCCTTAAGAAATAACACAAAACTGACACACAACCTGAGAGATGCATCTGGCATCTTATGTTTGCAAGTTTCAGTAAACTGCTGCATCTATTTCCCATTTTCCTAGCAAAATACAAAGACATGATGGCTTATTAGCTCATCCTATCCTAAATAACCACTAATGTATGCCAACTATTGTCACTGCTACACTATCAAAAGCTGAAAACAAACATAAAAAACATACAAATTCATCACCACAACAACACAGTTGATAAATAAAGAAATACAGAAGCACACATGCAAATAGAGAGATGACATAAAAGTTCTCACTCAGCTCCCTGCGGTGCTGTTTTAAGCTCCAACTCACTCTAAACAACACCAACGGGGGTCTACTGCTTCCTGAGCATCAACGACCGCGCCACCTTTTTAAGATAAGATAAGATAAGATAAGATAAGATAAGATAACCTTTATTAGTCCCACACGTGGGAAATTTGTTTTGTCACAGCAGGAAGAGGACAGTGCAAAGGTTATTCACTAGTTTCAGTTTTATAATAATATAAAACTTAATTATATAATTATATTCAGGTTACATGACACTTATTGTATAAGATAATTATTTCTGGGATGCTGAATGACAATTTGATGTGTATTTTGTTGCTTTCAGTAGAAATCCTGCTGATGACTCAGTGGATTTTAGATGGAAATTCTGTGTTTCACTCACTATAAACCATCTTCTAATCAGAGGGCGAAAAAGCCACTCTTCTTATTTGGTATTAGCTGAAGAAAATATTTAATCTATACTGACCGTCATCGCTGTTGTCGTCCACCAGGATGACCTCCTTGAGCAAGTGTGTGATTGACAGCTGAGTGGACTGAGCGCAGGATCACCGACAGAGCCTCGTTGACGAAGATGAAGATGAGGGAGATTTGGGGAAGGTCTCTTGAGTAGCTGACCTTTCTACATCTGTAGAAAGACACGACACAACACCTGTAAACTACTTGCATTAAGTAATACGAGGTGCCAGTGGAGCACTAGAGTGATGGTTTGGGAAAAGTAGTCTACAAAGTTATACAATTAAAAAGACAATCATGATTTTGTATTGATGAGCCCATTTACCATGATTTCTAACATTTCTGATCAATTGAATGTTGTATTAAATAACAAGGAATATGCCTTTCTTTTTAAAAAATGAGGACATTTCTCAGTGAACCTTAATTTTTGAGTGCTCGCATATTTAATTTTGAATTTGTAAAAAAGACTAAACTACCTCCATAGAGCTGCTGACGTCTTGTTCAATGGGGCTGAAAGGCAGAGCAAGTGCTGCTTCCTGTTCAACTATAATCACAAGGATTTATTTTCCACATTGGCCTTTTAACTGCATGTGCTGTTTCAGATAGAAACCCTATTTTAAACTTGTTTTGTTTAAACAGCTCTAATGAAGCGGAAAGCGGCAGGGTGAGGCTTTGGCTCTAAGTTTAGCACATGTGGGAAAGGAAGGGGCTTCTTTTATTGTCTCCTTTTCACGTCTTTTTTTCTTTTATCGATTATCTTATTTCCTCTGTGAAATAATAGCTAATTAGAAGTTATTCTATAACAAATCCAGTGTTTTCAATTCACGAGGTTGGAGAACACTTTTTTAGGGTTTTTGGCAGGAAACCATTAGAAAACAGAAGGCAACATTAACAAGATTAACCACGAAGAACTGGGACATTTGTCACCTTTTTTCTCCTTCTGATACAATATTGCAAAAGTCTTGAGGCATCCTCATTTCGTTATATTCTGCTGGGAAAATGGGAAATAGGCAGAGCAATTCACTGAAACGTGCAAACATAAATGGAAATACAGTACATAAGGCAAAAATGTACTTGAAAGTCAATATTTGGTATGGCCACCTTTACTATCGAACATAGCCTGGACTCTCTCTTTCCGGAACACACTGCTTTAATAAATGTTGAGGTCTGGGCTCTGGGGAGGCCAATCCATGACTGATCTAGGTATACGTTTACTGCATTCACCGTGTGTTTGGGATCATTGTCGTAATGAATAAAAATATGCCTTTTCCAACTAGATGCTTTTCAGCTGGGACTGCATGATTAATGAAAATCTTAATATCTGGTTCATATTTCCATCAGCTTTCTCAAGATTCCCAACACCACTGGCAGAGCCTTCATCGTGTTTTACAGATGGATGTAAACACCCTCTGTTGGAGTCATATCAACAATTATTTGAACCAAAAATGTCAAATATGAATTCATAATGCTGTAAGACCTGTTGCCACTGATATAGTCCAGTTCTCGTGTAATTTACCATACCTCAGCCTTTTCTCCCTGTTTCTCTTCACTAAAAATGGCTTCCTGACAGCCTTCCACTGAGACCGTTTCTGATGAGGCTTCAGCAAACAGCAGATGGATCCATTAAAGGGCCAGTGCATCTCTCAGGTACTTCAAGTCTTTGCTTTTCTTTATATTTTTCTACATCTTAAGGACATGATTTCCAGATACAGTTCATCTGCTGTACAGAGTTATTTAGTCCTGCTACTTTTCCGGTTTCCTCAATTTTTTTAAGGACTCACAGCACGCCAGATTTTTGGGAACCACCTAGTTGGTTCAAAATGTTATTTTTACCTATCAGATTTTGTTATCTTTTAGATTCTTAAAGTGCTATGCTGTGGTGTGCTGGGGGAGCAGCACAGCAAAGAAGGACTCATCCAGGCTGGAAAAACTGATCAGGAAGGCTAGCTCTGTGGTCGGCATGAAGCTGGACACCCTGGTGACAGTGGCAGAGAAAAGGACACTAAAGAAACTGATGGACATTATGGACAATGCCAGGCATCCTCTGCACACGGCCATTAACAACCAGAAGAGTCTGTTCAGTGACAGGTTGCTTCTCCCCAAGACAAGAACTAACAGACTTAAAAACTCCTTTGTCCCACACGCCATCAGACTGTTTAACTCCTCTCTGGAGGGGAGAGGGAGGGGAAACAGGAGGACAAAGGAGGGGGGAACAACTAAGCTGTAGTGCCTCTTCACCTCACTGTGCAATACCTTTTGTGCAATACTTTTGTAAATAGTCAACAGTGCAATAGACCTCAATACTCGATACTTTGGGAGCCATAAACATCATTAGACCAGTGCACATATTGGTAAATGGACTGGTTCTTATATAGCGCTTTTCTACTCTTCTGAGCACTCAAAGCGCTTTACACAACTTGTGCATTCACCCATTCACACCCATTCGCACAAGCACATTGTTCTAGGTGCTTTCTAAGTAACATTCACACACATTCATACTCCGATGGATGCATCGGAGAGCAATTTGGGGTTAATATCTTGCCCAAGGATATTTGGCATGCAGACTGGGGGAAGCCAGGAATCGAACCACCAATCTTCCGATCAGCAGATGACCTGCTCTACCGCCTGAGCTACAGCCACCCCCTTATTGTCTCTATTGTGCTCTGTCTTGGTTGTTGAGTTGACTAATGTGGAAATAAAATTTATCCAGCAGTAAACCTGAGTTTGCGGTGAGGGAAGCATCTTGTACAGTACAGCACTTTCCAGCAGGAACTTCGATAGAATGTAAAATAAAACATTTTGTGTATTTTAAAATGACATTCAGTGTGTTTTTGTTGTTGCTGCACTAATCAACCACTTACTACTAACTGCAATGGTAGTTTATTGGATTGGAAAGTGTGGCGATGCTCGCCACCTGGTCTCCCTTCTTGCTTGTTGGTGTGGGCAGGTCTCATTTGTAGGTGCTGAAGAGCTGCTGTGGCTCATTTCCATCAGTGGCACTGGCAATACCTGGGCTCATTCTGTCAGTGAGGTAGTTGAAAAACCCCAGTTGGGTAAAGCGTTTGGGGGTTTTTGTTAACAGACATGCTTATCTATTTAGTTGGTGTTATTTTTTTCAGCTAAATTTTTTAGTGCAATTAGCACTTTCAGCATCAATCCATAGCAATGTGTTGTATTTTTCACATTGTCTGTGTGTAAAATACATATGTAAGCATAGATTACACAAAGGATCCTGCACGCCAAGCTGGATACAAATAGAAATCCCTGGAAACAATTCTTTCTGCGCTTAAGAGCAGCTTCCTATTGCAACGCTGGAGGATTTGTCACCATTACTGGATACGCTGCAGAAGCACAGCAAAGCAGTGACTGTGTGGAGTCGAAAACTATTACACCAACTACACTACACAGTCACCCACATTACCCCAATCACTGGCGTGTTTACACAACAGAGACGCTGAGTCTTTGTTACGGGCGCCAGCCACTGTGGCCTCGTTGTGTGGACACAGAGAGACCTTGCTGTGACTCGCGTCTTCCCTGCTGTGGATTTCTGGAAACCGCGCTTAAAGAAAGCACAAGACTTCTTTCGTAAAATGTGCCTTCCTGAACTTGTTGGGAAATACTTCTCGAAACAACGTGCTGCTCTAAATAGCCTGTAATGTTTCATGTTGTGGTTAAAGATTGATGACAGCTGTGTGGTGCGATGTAAATAGTTTGCATTTCATTTTTATGTGATTGCTGTGTACATGTGAATAGATCTATAATAAAGAAAAACAAACAAATATACTATTCTTTTTTGTTTTATTAAAACAACTTCACACAAAGTACAACTATTTACAATGTACAGTACATCCAAAAGAACAGCTTTAAGAATACTCAACAGGAGCAAGTGTCATTTGGCCCTGGTTTGACAACAACACTGGGGCACATATTAACAAAAACACAGCAAACCTTAACGATCTTATCAAGAAGTGTTGTGTCTTCAGCCTCACATGATAAGAGTAATCAGACTGTGTGTAACATTTTGAACTTGTTGCGCAAACTACCTATTACTCGCTCAACATGAATTCTCAGGTGGGCAATTGCTCTCGTTTGTTCAACGTCCCTTGCATCAAGTTGACAGTAGCCTTTTGTGAAAGCTGGAATCTTGACCTCCGCACACATCATTCCTACAGCATCTCTGATGTCAAAGCCTCTGTCAGCCAATACTACGTCCCCTGGTAACAGCTTTTGAAGAATGCCACATCTCTCTATGATGTGTTTATCTGATGCACGACTAGGGCTGGGCCATATTATACCATTCACGGTAATACCGGTATAATGTTAGGCAACGATAGGAAAATGAAATATCGCGATAGAATGGGAGTAAAACGCGCATGCGCAGTGCCTTTGTTTTCATACGCACATGGCCGATTGTTGAGTGAAACAGATGAACCAGAATTGGTTTGTAAAAATGGTGCAACTTCCGTGATGTGGAACTGGTTTGGTGTTTGTCTGTCAGATACACGACAAAGCACATTTTTTTGCAGAACATGCAAGCGGTCGTCGTTATTGTCGTATTTGTCGGACTAAGATGCTCTTAAATCTGGGAGTAATCTGGGTCCTAAACTCCGTATGCTTCAGGTCAAACAACACTGCAGCATCACTGAGAGTTAAAAACTGTCTAAATTCTTTCATCTTTAGTAAAACGATCAGCATTGCTGCTTTACCAGGTGTAACTATAAAGTTTAACTTCCATGAAAACAAAAAGTTATTACATTTAATGGAGTTAGAAGTTAGCAGGAAGCTAGCAGAAGTTAGCTCGCTAGTTTCGCTAGTTACCTAAGCATGATTTAGCATGTTCTGACTGAGAGATTTCTGAAAAAAATCAAACGTACAGCTCTGCTATCACTTCCAACATAAATGAAGACAGGAAACTAAACAGCAGTGACGTTTGTAGGGTTACTGAAGTTGGGCTAGCTGGTATATAATGATGTGCTACGTGATCGCTAGCGACACAGCTATGTTAGCATAACATAAACAGTGAAGCTGGAGGACGAACACTAACACTTTTCCACTTATAAAAGTTAACGTGAAGGTTCTTCATGGTTAGAGACAAATGCAATCGCATGGCAGGATGCTGTAAACGGACCAAACTTCAGTCAGGAGAACAACTGAGATAATCTATCCACAATACCAGGTTAGTCATTAATATACTGCAACAACATGGGAATAGAGCAGCTGCCAGAGAATTCAACATTAATGAATCAATGGTACAGAAGTGGAGGAAGCAAGAAGAATGAGTTTAATAAAGTTTGATTTATCTGACTGCTTTGTTTCGCTTAATGTGCCTTATAATCCCGTGCACCTTATGGTCCGAAAAATGCGTACTGCACACTGCAGTTTAATGTTGCAAAGCACCTCTTTTTAACTTCAGTGGATATTATACATGGTTATGCTCAGGATATGTCAGCCCATTTCTACTGGAAATGCCTTTTGGTTAAACTTTCAGCAAGGAATTTGCATTTGCACTGTTACATTTTTATAAAGCTTTAATGTACATAAAAACCAGCTTCTTGTTTAGGTGAAAATAAATGGAAGGTTGTCTTTTTGCGCTAGTAATGTTGTGGAGTTGTATTTTGTCTCGCATCAATTATATCGTCGGTTATATCGTTATCGCAAATTTTCAAATATATATCGTGATAAATATTTTTGGCCATATCGCCCTGCTCTATGCACGACCCCCCATCCCCTGGAAATGAAAGAAATAGCTCCATGGGGTGTAATCCCGATGAGGTATTTTATGGTCTGTGTACCCTTGTAATGAGAGTATGTTTGTGCGCGTGCCTTTAAATTAGATGGTCTTTCTGTTCGAATCTCAAAACAGTCAACAATGATTGCTACTCGTTTTCCAAAAGTTTCAGTAAACTGTGGAGGCATTGTCGCCTGCAGACAGTGCCTCTCAGGCCAGTGCACCAGTGCTCCTAAGTGGGCATACAAAACATCAATGGTATCGGTGAAGACAGAAGACAGTGTTTTGTGCGACACATGGAATAGATGACAAAGATGCTGGACTGGAAGATCAAGTCTCAGACGCATTAGTGTGAGTAAGAGCATTTGGAAACCTGTCAGTTTCTTCGGTATTGGCAGGAAATCTTTGACAGTGTTGAAGAGGGACATTAAGACTGCATAACAATATAGTCCAGTGTAATATCTTACTTTTTCGGTATCGTCCTTTAAGAAAGTTTCATTCAGCTCTGTCTTTTGCAACTGTGCTCGAAGCAGTCTGTTCTCCTCCAACAGCCGGTTTATTTCTGCTCTGCCCTGTTGACTGCACACACAGTCCTTCGTCTGCCCTTCAGCTTCCGTGACGCTGTCACTCCCATCACCACTGTCCACATTTGCAGCTGGTACGTCAACCTCCACTTGTCCAACACAACTGCTGTCCACTGCCTCCATGACATGGTTGTTGTTCTTCTGTCAGACCTTCATCGATCATCAAGCCTGTAAGATAAAAAATAGTGCATAGACTTAAGGTTAATGTACACCAATATTCCAATGACAGGTGTGTGATTCATCTTTAAGTTATGTGCGGATTAGTGTACCATAAGAGCAATTTAGTATGTTTTCAGAGGGGGGTGTTTACCTGCAATGGGTGCTCTTTTTCGCTTCCGTTGCATACGCCTTGCGTGCCGGTCCGAGTCTGACACAGGTTTGTCGTCGTGCCCCATGTGCAGTGTTGGTGCCCAGTCTGGATTTGTTACATCCATTTCATATGCTGGTTTGCCTGCAATAATGCCAAATCAAAAGCTACTCAGTCGACATGACGTGGTTCTGCAGCATCACACATTAGCATGTTTTATCTCATTATCTATGACCGCAGCGCATTGAAAAAAACCCCACTAAAAGCCTTTTGGTTTGGTCCTTTTACAGCATCCTGCCATGCGATTACATTTGTTCCTGACCACCGAGAACACTCACGTTAACTTTTATCGAGTGGAAAAAAAGTTAGCGTGTTTATATTGTGCTAACATAGCTGTGTTACTAGCGGTCACGTAGCACATCATTATATACCAGCTAGCCCAACTTCAGTAACCCTACAAATCAATCAATCAAGCTTTATTTATAAAGCACTTTTCATACAGAAAAAATGTAGCACAAAGTGCTTTACATAGTTAAAAGCAGCCCACCCCACCCTCCAACTCACTCCCCACACTCTCAATACACATATATCCCCCCACCCCCACCCACACACACACATACACACACGCGCACACTTAAAGAGTAAAAATTGGGCTGGGCTCGCATGAGCCAAGTGAGGAAACATTATAACAGAGAGCCGTCTGCACCGGGAGCCGGTCACAGACCGCAGCCTCCGGGCTGGGCACACAGCCGGAGGGAGGCCAAGGAGCCCCCCAACCAGGCTGAGAGGACCCCAGAGACCAGCAGCCACGGTCAATAACAGCCCCGGTGCAGAGAGCGCCCTCCGAGGAAACACTGGAGATATGACGCAATACGATATATACAGGGTAAAATGATAAAATAAATAAGAACAGGATACAATATAAATATAAATATAAATAGAGTAAGAAGATTAAAAAATGAATAAGAATAAAATCAAAAAATATTAGGTAAATCCTAAATTAATAATAGAATAACAGGATAGAATAAATAAGCATAAAAAATAAATAAACGCTAAGTAAAAGCTAAATTAAAAAGGTGGGTCTTGAGCCTGTTCTTAAAAACATGTACGTTCTCTGCGGCCCTGAGCTCCTCCGGCAGGCTGTTCCACAGACGAGGACCATACCACTGAAAAGCTGCCTCTCCGTGAGTATGTGTCCTGACTTTAGGGACAATCAAAAGGCCAGTACCAGAGGACCTCAGGGTCCGCGAGGGTTCGTATGGTAAAAGCAGATCTGAGAGATAAGAAGGCCCAAGACCATTAAGACATTTAAAAACCAATAAAAGAACTTTAAAATCGATCCTGAAACACACGGGGAGCCAATGCAGCGATTCTAAAACCGGTGTAATGTGGGCCCGCCCTCTGGTCTTCGTCAGCACACGAGCTGCCGAGTTTTGCAAGAGTTGTAAAGTTGAAATATTCTTCTTAGGAAGACCAGAGAGCAGGGCATTACAGTAATCAATGCGACTGGCAATAAAAGCATGCATCAGCATCTCCGTGTTGGCCCGAGAGAGAATAGGGCGGACTCTGGCTATATTTTTTAGATGATAAAATCCAATTTTGGTTACATGTTTAACATGTGGGATAAAACCAAGCTCAGAGTCAAAAATAACACCCAGGTTTTTCACTTGTAGCGAAGGACATAGTGAAAATGCCTCTAATTTAGACAAGAGTTTCTCTCTCTGAGCTTCAGGACCGACAATTAAAACTTCAGTTTTGTCCTGGTTAAGCTGTAAAAAGTTTTCTGCCATCCAAGATCTTATATCCAAGATACAGTTAAAAAGGGCATCCATTGGTCTGGTGTCATCAGGAGACACGGAGATGTACAGCTGCGTGTCATCAGCGTAACTGTGGAAGTTCACTCCATGCCTCCTGATGACACTGCCGAGAGGCAACATATACAAATTAAAAAGTACAGGGCCTAGAACCGACCCTTGAGGCACACCACATGTCATTTTATGGATCTTAGAGGAGCATGTATCCATACTCACCATAAAAGATCTGTCAGAGAGATAGGAAGTGAACCAGTTGTGTACAGCACCAGAGAGGCCCACCATGTGTTTTAGTCTGTTTAAAAGAATAGCGTGGTCTACTGTATCAAAGGCTGCGCTTAGATCCAGCAGCACCAGGACTGAGAGCTTTTGGGCGTCCCAGTTACATCTAAGATCATTTAAAACCTTTAGGAGAGCCGTCTCTGTGCTGTGGTTCACCCTAAATCCAGACTGGAATATCTCCAGGATCTGTCTATCATTGAGAAAATCAGTAATCTGAGTAAAAACAAGTTTTTCTAAGACTTTACTTAAAAATGGTAAGTTGGATACAGGTCTGTAGTTATTAAAATCATTACAATCCAAATTGCTCTTCTTCAGAAGGGGCCTCACCACCGCCGTTTTAAAGGCAGCAGGGAAGACACCCAACTGAAGAGAGCAATTCATCATGTATAAAAGCTCAGCCTCAAAAAATCCATAAAGTGTTTTAAAGAGTGAAGAGGGGATTGGATCTAAAAGACATGTGGTGGGTCTCACTGTGGAGAAAACCTTCTGAAAGTTCTCAGCATTAACCAGGACAAAGCTGTCCAGTGTCTCCTCAGGTACAATCGAGCCCTCAGATGTGTTTACAATCATATCGCGATTAGATAAAATATCAGATCTGATGGCGCTGATCTTTCCCCTGAAGTGGTCTGCAAACTGCTCACAGAGCGAGTCTGTGGGGGTTCTTTGGGAGCTGTTAAAATCAGGGTTAAATAAATGATCTATGGTGGAAAAGAGGACCTTGGGATTATTTTTGTTAATACTGATTATTTTGGCGAAGTATGAATTTCTTGACTTCCTTAATGTATTATTGTACATTTTAAATTGCTCGGAAAATATTTGATGGTTGATATTATTTTTATTTTTCCTCCATCTCCTTTCTGCTGCCCTGCAATTTCTTTTGAGTTTTTTGACTTCTTCGTTTCTCCAGGGTGATGCATGTTTTACGTTAATCTTTTTGGTGGTGAGTGGAGCAACGGAGTCAAGGCTTTTCTTCAGTTTGCTGTTAAAATAACTAAAAATCAAATCGCAGGGTGCAGGTAAAATCACAGGGGGGCATTTGACTAAAACCCTGGTAAAATTTGCAGCCACTGTCACTGCTGTTTAGTTTTCTGTCTTCATTTATGTTGGAAGTGATAAGAAAGCTGTACGTTTTAATTTGTTTCCAAAACCCCGCAGTCAGGACATGCTATATTGTATTTAGATAGAAGCTAGCGAGCTAACTTGCTGCTAACTTCTAACTCATATGTCATAAATTCCATTGTCATGGATGCCTGGATGTTTAACTCAGTTGTTACACCTGGTAGAGCAGAACGCTGATAATTTTATTAAAGATGAAAGACTTAAGACAGTGTTTTAACTCTCAGTAATGCCACAGTGATCATTTGATATATGGACCTGCAGCAGAGTTTAGGCCCAGACACGGCTAGTGACGTCAGACTCAACAATCGGATAGTGATATGAATTACTTTAGAACTCACCGGAGAGAAAATGCCGCGAGCAAACCAACAAAAAGCTGGGGATTGCACGGAACTCGATATCCGCTCGTCTCACCGCTGCAATCCATGCCTGGCGTCTTTGTTTGGTGATATCGGATACATGGGATCCCTCACGTTGCCGCCAGGATGGAAAACGATTAAAAGATTAATCCAGTTTCTTGCCTTCACGATCGTGAGATCTAACATTGCAACCGACTACACACGTACCACCATAGCTGAAGCTGTATCCTTTGTCTGGCCTACTGTGATGGCGGCAGGGGGCGCATTCTAAAATGTCATGTGACAATCTGATTCATGAAGAGTGATGATGTCACAAGGACATGTGATGATGTCACAAGGACATGTGATGATGTCACAAGCACATGCCTTTGAGCCTTTTCTATAAATAGGGGTCAGGAGCAGCAAGTTTTAGTCAGTTTGTTCGCAGCCTTCAAACGTTCGACCAGAGCTATATTTGAAAGTATTTGTAAACCTCTTCAGAGTCACTGTGCACAGGATTAAAAATGTATCCACGAAAATGCCAACAAAGAATAAACAATCTTGCTGCCTCTCCTTCGAGGTCTGGCCGGCCACTCACTTCAAGAGGGAAGCCTGATATGACACGATCCATTGGTGCCTCATCAGTCCAAAGGACATTACAGGAAAACTCCGACCTACATGCAAAAATTAAACAAATTGAAGAAGAGAAGCTTCAACTGGAGGAGAAGTGCAGACAATTGGAAGCACGAAATCAAGAGCTGGAAAAACAACAGCAACGCCAGCCTTACACAAAAATTATTAGTGAGGCCTGGGAAGGAAAGTTTGGTGAAGCACGACAGAAGATTTTGTTCCTGATGAAGGAAAACAAGACAAAGAGTGCTGAATTAAAAGAAACGTCTGCCCAGCTTCAACGCGCGAATGCTACTATTGGGGAGATGCAAAGGGATCTCCAAAACATGGAGCAAAAGAATCAGGCGCTCCAAGGAACGCTTGATGAAGCTATGGAACAAACTGCACAAATCCTCGGACAGAAAAAGGAAGGGGTCACACAAATGCAGGACCAACTCAAAGGCATAAAGAAAAAATACGAAGTGCTGAAAGTCAGGCTGGATGAAACAGAGTGCAAAAAAAAAGAGCTTCTTCAAGAGAAAGAGCAACAGGAAGAAGAAAAAAAACGTATTCTCCAGGACTCAGACAACTTGAAGTGTGAAAACGCTGAAATGCTTGCACAAAAGCAGCAACAAGAGAAAATAAATGAAGACCTGCAGCGTAAGCTTCAAGAAATCACAAGAAGAAATGAGCAGTTAGAAAAGATGCACAAGGAAAAACAACAGCAAAATACAGACAAGTGCAATCTATTAAAAGAAATGGAGCAAAGATGCCAGAAACTTGAGAAGGAAGTTGAAGAAACAACCGATCAGTTGAGAACCCTCATCCTAGAGAAAAAAGTGGTCGTGGAAAAGCTCATGGAAAAGAAGAAAAAACGTTTCCGCTTCTTCTGGAGGAGGGACACTCCTGCTTTTTCTACTTTTTCTATTTTTTCTACTGCTGACGTCACCTCGTCTCCCTCCACCTCTGTTCCATCTTAATTTTCACCTCTCCTCTCCCCTTCTCTCCTAACACTTCTTCCCTCTCTCCTTCATCTTTTTTCACCCCAACCAGTCCCGGCAGTTGACTGCCCCTCGTGAGCCTGGTTCTGCCGGAAGTTTCTGCCCGTTTAAAGGCAGTTTTTCTTCCCCACTGTCGCCTAGTGCTTGCTCAGAGGGGATTGTTGGGGTTTTCTCTTTTCTTTTTTTTTCCCTTCTTATTACCATTTTCCTTTATTTACCGATTTGTTTTGTTTACTTTTCTTTTATGTTGTTTCTTTATTTACTTGTTTAACTTTTTTTCAACTTATGTAATAAACTAATAAACCAATTGAATTTATCCTCTGCGTATTTTACATCTAATCTTTAAAGAATATTTCCAAAACATTTTCAAACATCACGATCTGTCTTTTGTTTGCTTGTTAAAACCCCGTAAATGGTGAAGTAAAAACCCTGTGATATGGTTTAAAACATCAAAATAGACTAAACAACTAGTCTAAAACTAAGAGACACAGGATAAAGTTGGTGTGAAGGTTTCAGTCTGTGAATGAATCTAAGCACCATCACCTTAACTTTAAATTCATCTCTGTTACCCTCTTTGTGACTGAACTCTGACCGTGAGCACCACAGCCACTGCGCACCAGTCACACACACTTTAAATCCATCACAGTAAACCAGTTAGTTTACCTCAGTTTGTTTTGCAGCACATTTCACAACATGCAAAAGCATAATGTGCCATGTATAGACTCAAAATCTAATTTAAAAACATGAGGACTGACCTGTAAGCTTTACATTTACAGTTTATCACATACCACTGAGCAGTTCTTACCTGTAATTCTAAGCCCTCTTCTTCCTTTTCTGGTTTAAAACATCAAATTAGACTAAACAACTAGTCTAAAACCAAGAGACACTTAAATATTAAGTTAAACCTCTGGGGTTGCCGGACGCGCCGGCGCGTCAAAATCACATGACCAATTTAAGACGACACAGCTACAAGATGCAGCGATTCAGAGGCTGTATCCCAATTCAGGGTCTGCAGCCTTAAAGGCCGCATTTTAAGGCCGATTACGTCACCATGCCAGTCTCCTATTGCCAGAGGCTGAAGTGTGTGTGCAGTCACCAGGTGATAATCTGATATCGTCTACTTCCCCACTGATGTTAAGTAATATGAAAAAAATAATGAATCCCACCTTAGGCCGAATGTGTGACTCTCTTCGTAGTGGAAGAGAGAATGAATCTTCCCATCCGAATTCACGGCAATCAGTCTGTCAATCAAATCCTGTGGAGTAAAATGAGAGGCTTTGAACAAGAATGCACCGGATAGGGTGCAAAACGAAAACTGTGTGGAAATTTACAATGGGTAAGGTGGAGAACGTATATCAGTCTCAGTGTGAGAGGGTTTATTTGAATGCGTTTGAAGTAAAACAAATGGGTGGGTGGTGTTTGGAGGCCAAATAAAAAGTGCAAACATGCCCTCAGATGGATGACAAAAAAAAACTGCAGTGTGTGGAAAAGAAGAAGAAGAAAAACACTTACAGGTATGGAGGTTGGCATCTCCCTCAGGGTGTATTCGCTTTTGTTGGCCAAAGACTGTCGGCCCAGCAGTTGCCACACCGACTGGGAAGAGGAGAGGAGGTTGACCAAGTACAGGAAGGACTGAAGAGGAAAGTAAATACAGCAGCTGTTAGAGAGAAAAAATGTATTTGCTTTTAAAGACCATTGTGAATGCATTTGTGCACGTCATGGATTGATCAAATCCTAACACATAATAATAATATAACACTATTCAACTACAAACACTACCGATAATATGACAAATAATATCTGTAGTATTCAAAGCAAAACAAAATGTAAAAAGAATTTATGATTGCAAAGGTAAAACATGGTTTACCACACTCTCAAAACTGAATAAGACATATATTCTGAGCAGAGTGGTTGAGCAGAAACCTATTGCAGCCTGAAGAATATTAAACTACAGGAAAGCTCCCTGCATTTTTCACTGGGTCTGGTAGAACAGGGAAAACATATCATCAAAAGCATCAAAGGAAAAAAAGAGAGACACTTGCACAAACGAGCTACAACTTAGATTATATTAAACAGCTTCAAAGAAACGTAAAGAAAAAAACAAGATACGATGGATTTTTTTTTCTAAAATAGAAATATCTATACTTTCATGTGTCTTCTGATGTTTCTGTGCATGTGTGAACTTATCTTCATATGTACTACCAAACCTCCTACTGTACTTAGCACAGATTAAAGCAAAGACTCGAGTTAATTCACCAAAGTGCTGGTGTGTGTATATTTAGTTTTCCTTTGACCTCAGCATATATGTATAACCCACTGATAAGGCAGACTTTAAAGTCGCCTGTGGCAGGACACAGTTTACACATCACTGGCTGTCCGTATTCACTTGGCTAGTCTCTCTGAGAGAGATGACTTGGCTGCTGTCAGAGGCCAAGCATCAGACACACACAGACAGGCTCACGCTGGAGCTTGTTGAAGCTTTCCTGAGAGAAATTCTGCCAAAAACATAACTAAAAATGCAGTCTTATGAAAGTAAGGCTTATTTGCCCAGACACCCATAAACCAATCAGCAAAAAGCCTTTCTTGTTAACAAAATCACTATTGCCAGTTTCTTAAATATGAATATTCACAAGTGAATTTTCTACATGGCTGCTGGTATCACAGCAACACATGGACCACTATTCTGAGTCCTGGGTTAATAATAATTGGAATCAATTTAATTTTAATCAATTTAAACACCTTTGTAACCAGTGAGCTAAAAACATGATGGAAAAGCAAAACTTCTAAGAGATCTGTGTCTGTACTATTATGTAGATATCTAAAAATTGGGGCATTGTGGGCTCCAGGAAGTTTCTCCTTCTCCCTCTCTCTCACACACACACGCACGCACATACATACAATACCTTAATGCAACTCCTATCTGTGGGGTCAATGGGAGTTGGTTTGGGACGGACCACTCTGATGTCGTCACTGCTGCACTCAAGAACAGACCATAGCTCTAGTACCAGGGCCCGAATAAAGCCTGAGACAGAACACGGAGAAATTTGTTGTACCAAACATTTATTTGAAATAGCAGCAACTAAAATTATTAACAGTGCTTTAATAAATAAACGACTGACTTTGTTATTGTGTCCAATCTTTTAAAGAAATCTGTCTTTGCATTGCTGGCACCGTTTTGATTGGAGGATTTGAATCTCAGGAAGGAAGGAATTTATAATGCCACTCCCTTTGATCCCATTTAATCTCTTCCCTGTTGCACTTTGGCCTGTCAGTAACTACATTTGAATTTTGCAGCTCAAGCTTGCACATAAAGGCTGGATAAAAACGTTAATGCAATCAAAATGTACGCAGCCCTCGCTGGAAAACTGGGGATACAGTACAGTACATAAATGATGAAGCAAAGACAAAACATTAGTGTCATGGAAGAAGAAATAGTCAGTGCATCACGGGAAGCTCCCAGCAATAAAACCTGCATTTGTATTGACACATAAACCTTAATTTGTGAGCAATTTTCAGTGTATTTCAGTTAAATTAATGAGACAAATATAACAAAAGGGATTTTATACTTAGAAGAAGAATATGAAATTGAAATATTAAACTAAGAAAACTATAAATACTGCAGTTCTAGAGTTACAGATATACAATTAAGCTTTGCATATCAGTGCTGTATAACCCAGGGAATGTACTTTTTTTTTTTTTATAATTGAATAGTAATGGAAATCATGAACTGTTTTTCAGAGGTCATAGATCAAATGAGCAGTAGAGTTTTTCTCACAGAATGGTTCTTTCACATAGAAAGCAGTGTGTGCTGCAGGTTTAGCAAATGGCCCATCATTTGTATCTCCAGTGTCTGTTGAAGTGTACAGTATCTGTGTGTGTGCATGACCGTCGGTGCTCTCTGCTCACTCGGGTTCAGAGGTACAGGGAGGAGGCTCAGCAGGAGTAGAGGCAGCTGCTTCATCACAAACATGCCAGGTGCAGGCGGTAAAGGCCCTTTCTGTTTCCTCTCAACCCTCCTGCCAAAGCCATAGAACTCTGCCGAGGTGAACCAGACAACACAATATAGACATTTTTCCCTGTTCCTACATGGAAACACAAGATCAAACGGGCATTTTTTTTTGGCATAAATATGTATATCATATCGGACTCAGTTTGTTCCTGTTATTGTTTTTGCACTGTACTTGTCATCCATTCCAGTGAAACGATGCAGAAGGTTGTAGGTTGTGCAATAGTGCCATCTAGAGGTGAAGTAACATCACACTGCCCGTGCTCTTGTCTCGTCACGGTGTTTGCGTGTTTCTCCCTCTCTGCACACTCATGGGAATGTGCTGTCAGGCAGGACTCAGCGTTATATTCACAATATGTGGAAAATATATTGATATTGAATGTTCAAATATGAGGATATGTATAATGTATAGGTTGACTTTGCTCTACCTACACTTCTGGCAGAGCAGCAGTTGCAATGCGAACACATAATTAAACGGTGTATTTATAGGAACAGATTTCTTGCCTATGGCAGACAAAGTGATTTTAAACGTGTAAAAGGTTTCATTCACAGATGATTTATTACTATCACACCCTGGAGACTTTATAAAGAGCACTGCTGCAAAAGCAGCCTAAACAAACTTGTACAGTAGGTCACGCTGGTTTAGTTTTTCATCAAAATGCTTTTTTTCTTTTACTATTATTTTTGAAAACGTTACAGCACTGGTGGACATTTCCTACCAAATAAGAACTAGACACTACTGTTATGTAGTGGTTAATTGGAAAACTGTTTTATCACGAATTTCTTATTTAGAAATAATTAAAATTTTATTTGATGTTTTTTTTTTTTTTGGATGGATACTGTTATTGCAGTGATGCTGTAATTAAACTGTCTTCACCCCAGTAGAATAATTGCATGACTCCATCACTGAAGTGGAGGGTTTGCTTTGGAGGGGAAACGCACAGTGTCTCTTTAGTAGCATGGTGGTTGGATCCCACATTTGTTTCTTATGTAACATTGTAAATAGCTGCTAAGACAGCATATCTATTGGACAAGCACATATTATACATACTTTGCACGTGCAGTATTTAATAGAAAGCAGTGTGTGCTGCAGGTTTAGCAAATGGCCCATCATTTGTAAGCTCTGTCTGGACTATATCACTTTTTGAGGTCATCCTTCTTTCTGTCAGTCTGCCTTTTTATCGATGGCACAAACATATGTCACATCATGGAACACATGAGTGCTCCACAGCCAGCGCTGCTCAACACAGCAGGGAACTGTTCTTGCGTGGGTAAAGTCATAGGAGAGAATAGGTTTCAGAACGCAGCGGTGCTGTTATAAGCGAAGGGCTGATAAGTAATCAGACTTCTTTTCCCATAACCAGTTGAGTCGCCCCTTCTAGCCAATAGAAAGAATGCAGGATTAAAATATTTGTTCACTAGCTTCATTTTTTGACCTCTTTTGACAAGAGTACGGTATTTCCTGGAGCCTTTTGCATATGGATAAACCTAGTATCAGTATACAACTGATATGTGAATCCATTTATCAAAAAAGAACGCCTCTTCTTACTCTTTCTTACCCAAACAAAAACGGTTTGACAAATACATTTCTCCCTAAGCTGCCTTAAGTCTCCTTTATACCGACAACACAAAAACAACAACAACAACTTATAATATAAGCCTTAAGCATCACAGCTGACAAGTGTTTGTTGTGTCCAAATAACTGCAATAGTACCTGAACTGTGCAGAGCCACAACTCCCGGAGCAGTTGCTGCCACCTGTGTCACCATCACCCCGTAGCCAAACTTCTCGCAGCTGCTCACCTACAGAAAACACACAGAAATCTCATACCCCTAGAAATATTTCAGCCTTTCACTATCACAGTTTTTGGTTATCAGGTAAAAAATGAATGAGAGTTTGGAAAAAGGATGGAAAAGGTTTAGGTCAAATGTAGTACTAATGTATCATAAAGGGAGATGTGTAAGTAAATCTGGGATTCTGGAAAGGCACAACATAATGTAGTTAAACATGCTGTGGAGAATTTAAATTGTAAATTGATATTGGAGTGTGCAGGCCCTTCATTAATTACAACACAATGCCACAACTAAAAATAGACAAAATATAATTACATTCCATAATTAAAGTGTAATGCCAAACTAGAGAAGCAATTACAATGGTGCGTAAACAATGGCAGTAAATTAAGCCCACGGGGGATCAGCTAAGGTTTGCAGCAAGCCTGAGTGTTTGTGTGTTTACAATTTGAATCTTAGACTCAGACCCTGTGACAAGGTCTGTGAAAACCACGTTTTTATGCCTGAAATACTACAGTACTACACTCCCACCAGATGAGCTCATGCAGCCTGTCACGAACCGGGACATACAACCATGACAAAACAGGAGATGCACACACAATTTATTGTGTTATTAATTTAGATCAACTGTGCTAATATAGTATACCAAAATGAAAACAATAACTCAAATTTCAGATATTTGAGGTTGTGCTGAAAATAATGGTGCCAAATAAGGCAAGAAAAACATATTTTAAAGGTGAAATATAGAGGTAAAATCAAAAATAGTCAAGAACGGCCAATTATACCCTGGACCACAGAGGGTTAAATTTGAAAACGGTTTAAAAAAAAACATCCCCATTCTAAAATGTCATGTGACAATCTGATTCATGAAGAGTGATGATGTCACAAGGACATGTGATGATGTCACAAGGACATGTGATGATGTCACAAGCACATGCCTTTGAGCCTTTGAAGTTTTTCTATAAATAGGGGTCAGGAGCAGCAAGTTTTAGTCAGTTTGTTCGCAGCCTTCAAACGTTCGACCAGAGCTATATTTGAAAGTATTTGTAAACCTCTGTAACATCACGCTCCAAAGCCCTGTGACGTTTCTGTGTTCTGTGACGTTGTCCCAAAGAAAGACCTTTAAATGCGATAAATAGCCTAAACGTTTTCGTTTATGACTAGTTTACCGTGTTATGACTGTGAACAGGGGGGAAGTCGCGCAAGAGAAATGTCGACCAAAACAATTGCAAGTAAGCCAAAGTCAGTTCCTAAAAGTCAACCCGCAGGTGTTTCCACCACCATCAGACCCTCCACTTCTGTAAGACCTCCATTAAGAATAACTGATGCAAAGAAAACCACTCGGGTGGGAAAAACTCAGAATGGAAGACCGGCAGCTGTGAAACAGCCCCCGAAGAGGGATATGAAAAAGAATGTGGACAGTAAACTGGTCAGCTTAATTACAAATGAAATTGTATACAGTGGAGCGACTGTGTCATTTGATGACATCGCAGGGCAGGATCTGGCAAAGCAAGCACTTCAAGAAATTGTCATCCTTCCTGCCTTAAGACCTGATCTCTTTACTGGTCTGAGAGCTCCTGCACGTGGCTTGCTTTTATTTGGCCCACCAGGAAATGGGAAGACCATGCTCGCCAAAGCAGTTGCTGCAGAGTCTAATGCAACATTCTTCAACATCAGTGCTGCTAGTTTGACCTCCAAATATGTGGGAGAAGGCGAGAAGCTCGTACGAGCACTCTTTGCAGTTGCAAGAGAGAGACAGCCCTCAGTAATCTTCATCGATGAAGTGGACGGCTTGCTCTGTCAAAGGAGGGAGGGGGAGCACGACGCCTCTCGCCGTTTAAAAACTGAGTTCCTCATTGAGTTTGACGGGTTGCAGTCAGGAAAGGATGACAGAGTACTTGTAATGGGAGCAACGAACAGGCCCCAGGAGCTCGATGAAGCAATATTAAGGCGCTTTGCAAAAAGAGTATATGTGACCTTACCCGATGAGAAGACAAGATTTACGCTGCTGAAAAATCTTTTGGGAACGCACGGGAGTCCACTGAGCCAAGACGAACTGTCCTGTCTTGCAAAAGTGACTGAAGGATATTCAGGGAGCGATTTGACAGCATTAGCCAAAGATGCTGCACTTGGCCCAATAAGAGAGTTGGCACCAGAACAAGTCCGTGTTATAGCTGCTGCTGAGGTGCGCAACATTAAGATAAAAGACTTTGAGGATTCTCTGAAGCAAATCAAACCAACTGTTAGTCCAGCAACTCTTAACATGTACACCAAATAGAACAAAGATTTTGGTGGTCCTTCTTCAATAAATCCAAATCCAGTCAGGCTGGATGAAACAGAGTGCAAAAATAAAGAGCTTCTTCAAGAGAAAGAGCAACAGGAAAAAGAAAAAAAACGTATTCTCCAGGACTTGGAGAGAAGAAATCTACAACTGAACAAATTAATACAATGAAGGACAGAACACCTGAACTGGAAGGAGAAGTATTGGAAAAACGACGTTCAAAGATGCAGCGTAGGATCAATGAAATGGCGAAAAAACACTCAGAGGTCATTAATGAGATGTTGTTGAACTCAGACAACTTGAAGTGTGAAAACGCTGAAATGCTTGCACAAAAGCAGCAACAAGAGAAAATAAATGAAGACCTGCAGCGTAAGCTTCAAGAAATCACAAGAAGAAATGAGCAGTTAGAAAAGATGCACAAGGAAAAACAACAGCAAAATACAGACAAGTGCAATCTATTAAAAGAAATGGAGCAAAGATGCCAGAAACTTGAGAAGGAAGTTGAAGAAACAACCGATCAGTTGAGAACCCTCATCCTAGAGAAAAAAGTGGTCGTGGAAAAGCTCATGGAAAAGAAGAAAAAACGTTTCCGCTTCTTCTGGAGGAGGGACACTCCTGCTTTTTCTACTCTTTCTATTTTTTCTACTGCTGACGTCACCTCGTCTCCCTCCACCTCTGTTCCATCTTAATTTTCACCTCTCCTCTCCCCTTCTCTCCTAACACTTCTTCCCTCTCTCCTTCATCTTTTTTCACCCCAACCAGTCCCGGCAGTTGACTGCCCCTCGTGAGCCTGGTTCTGCCGGAAGTTTCTGCCCGTTTAAAGGCAGTTTTTCTTCCCCACTGTCGCCTAGTGCTTGCTCAGAGGGGATTGTTGGGGTTTTCTCTTTTCTTTTTTTTCCCCTTCTTATTACCATTTTCCTTTATTTACCGATTTGTTTTGTTTACTTTTCTTTTACGTTGTTTCTTTATTTACTTGTTTAACTTTTTTTCAACTTATGTAATAAACTAATAAACCAATTGAATTTATCCTCTGCGTATTTTACATCTAATCTTTAAAGAATATTTCCAAAACATTTTCAAACATCACGATCTGTCTTTTGTTTGCTTGTTAAAACCCCGTAAATGGTGAAGTAAAAACCCTGTGATATGGTTTAAAACATCAAAATAGACTAAACAACTAGTCTAAAACTAAGAGACACAGGATAAAGTTGGTGTGAAGGTTTCAGTCTGTGAATGAATCTAAGCACCATCACCTTAACTTTAAATTCATCTCTGTTACCCTCTTTGTGACTGAACTCTGACCGTGAGCACCACAGCCACTGCGCACCAGTCACACGCACTTTAAATCCATCACAGTAAACCAGTTAGTTTACCTCAGTTTGTTTTGCAGCACATTTCACAACATGCAAAAGCATAATGTGCCATGTACAGACTCAAAATCTGATTTAAAAACATGAGGACTGACCTGTAAGCTTTACATTTACAGTTTATCACATACCACTGAGCAGTTCTTACCTGTAATTCTAAGCCCTCTTCTTCCTTTTCTGGTTTAAAACATCAAATTAGACTAAACAACTAGTCTAAAACCAAGAGACACTTAAATATTAAGTTAAACCTCTGGGGTTGCCGGACGCGCCGGCGCGTCAAAATCACATGACCAATTTAAGACGACACAGCTACAAGATGCAGCGATTCAGAGGCTGTATCCCAATTCAGGGTCTGCAGCCTTAAAGGCCGCATTTTAAGGCCGATTACGTCACCATGCCAGTCTCCTATTGCCAGAGGCTGAAGTGTGTGTGCAGTCACCAGGTGATAATCTGATATCGTCTACTTCCCCACTGATGTTAAGTAATATGAAAAAAATAATGAATCCCACCTTAGGCCGAATGTGTGACTCTCTTCGTAGTGGAAGAGAGAATGAATCTTCCCATCCGAATTCACGGCAATCAGTCTGTCAATCAAATCCTGTGGAGTAAAATGAGAGGCTTTGAACAAGAATGCACCGGATAGGGTGCAAAACGAAAACTGTGTGGAAATTTACAATGGGTAAGGTGGAGAACGTATATCAGTCTCAGTGTGAGAGGGTTTATTTGAATGCGTTTGAAGTAAAACAAATGGGTGGGTGGTGTTTGGAGGCCAAATAAAAAGTGCAAACATGCCCTCAGATGGATGACAAAAAAAAACTGCAGTGTGTGGAAAAGAAGAAGAAGAAAAACACTTACAGGTATGGAGGTTGGCATCTCCCTCAGGGTGTATTCGCTTTTGTTGGCCAAAGACTGTCGGCCCAGCAGTTGCCACACCGACTGGGAAGAGGAGAGGAGGTTGACCAAGTACAGGAAGGACTGAAGAGGAAAGTAAATACAGCAGCTGTTAGAGAGAAAAAATGTATTTGCTTTTAAAGACCATTGTGAATGCATTTGTGCACGTCATGGATTGATCAAATCCTAACACATAATAATAATATAACACTATTCAACTACAAACACTACCGATAATATGACAAATAATATCTGTAGTATTCAAAGCAAAACAAAATGTAAAAAGAATTTATGATTGCAAAGATAAAACATGGTTTACCACACTCTCAAAACTGAATAAGACATATATTCTGAGCAGAGTGGTTGAGCAGAAACCTATTGCAGCCTGAAGAATATTAAACTACAGGAAAGCTCCCTGCATTTTTCACTGGGTCTGGTAGAACAGGGAAAACATATCATCAAAAGCATCAAAGGAAAAAAAGAGAGACACTTGCACAAACGAGCTACAACTTAGATTATATTAAACAGCTTCAAAGAAACGTAAAGAAAAAAACAAGATACGATGGATTTTTTTTTCTAAAATAGAAATATCTATACTTTCATGTGTCTTCTGATGTTTCTGTGCATGTGTGAACTTATCTTCATATGTACTACCAAACCTCCTACTGTACTTAGCACAGATTAAAGCAAAGACTCGAGTTAATTCACCAAAGTGCTGGTGTGTGTATATTTAGTTTTCCTTTGACCTCAGCATATATGTATAACCCACTGATAAGGCAGACTTTAAAGTCGCCTGTGGCAGGACACAGTTTACACATCACTGGCTGTCCGTATTCACTTGGCTAGTCTCTCTGAGAGAGATGACTTGGCTGCTGTCAGAGGCCAAGCATCAGACACACACAGACAGGCTCACGCTGGAGCTTGTTGAAGCTTTCCTGAGAGAAATTCTGCCAAAAACATAACTAAAAATGCAGTCTTATGAAAGTAAGGCTTATTTGCCCAGACACCCATAAACCAATCAGCAAAAAGCCTTTCTTGTTAACAAAATCACTATTGCCAGTTTCTTAAATATGAATATTCACAAGTGAATTTTCTACATGGCTGCTGGTATCACAGCAACACATGGACCACTATTCTGAGTCCTGGGTTAATAATAATTGGAATCAATTTAATTTTAATCAATTTAAACACCTTTGTAACCAGTGAGCTAAAAACATGATGGAAAAGCAAAACTTCTAAGAGATCTGTGTCTGTACTATTATGTAGATATCTAAAAATTGGGGCATTGTGGGCTCCAGGAAGTTTCTCCTTCTCCCTCTCTCTCTCACACACACACGCACGCACATACATACAATACCTTAATGCAACTCCTATCTGTGGGGTCAATGGGAGTTGGTTTGGGACGGACCACTCTGATGTCGTCACTGCTGCACTCAAGAACAGACCATAGCTCTAGTACCAGGGCCCGAATAAAGCCTGAGACAGAACACGGAGAAATTTGTTGTACCAAACATTTATTTGAAATAGCAGCAACTAAAATTATTAACAGTGCTTTAATAAATAAACGACTGACTTTGTTATTGTGTGCAATCTTTTAAAGAAATCTGTCTTTGCATTGCTGGCACCGTTTTGATTGGAGGATTTGAATCTCAGGAAGGAAGGAATTTATAATGCCACTCCCTTTGATCCCATTTAATCTCTTCCCTGTTGCACTTTGGCCTGTCAGTAACTACATTTGAATTTTGCAGCTCAAGCTTGCACATAAAGGCTGGATAAAAACGTTAATGCAATCAAAATGTACGCAGCCCTCGCTGGAAAACTGGGGATACAGTACAGTACATAAATGATGAAGCAAAGACAAAACATTAGTGTCATGGAAGAAGAAATAGTCAGTGCATCACGGGAAGCTCCCAGCAATAAAACCTGCATTTGTATTGACACATAAACCTTAATTTGTGAGCAATTTTCAGTGTATTTCAGTTAAATTAACGAGACAAATATAACAAAAGGGATTTTATACTTAGAAGAAGAATATGAAATTGAAATATTAAACTAAGAAAACTATAAATACTGCAGTTCTAGAGTTACAGATATACAATTAAGCTTTGCATATCAGTGCTGTATAACCCAGGGAATGTACTTTTTTTTTTTTTATAATTGAATAGTAATGGAAATCATGAACTGTTTTTCAGAGGTCATAGATCAAATGAGCAGTAGAGTTTTTCTCACAGAATGGTTCTTTCACATAGAAAGCAGTGTGTGCTGCAGGTTTAGCAAATGGCCCATCATTTGTAAGCTCTGTCTGGACTATATCACTTTTTGAGGTCATCCTTCTTTCTGTCAGTCTGCCTTTTTATCGATGGCACAAACATATGTCACATCATGGAACACATGAGTGCTCCACAGCCAGCGCTGCTCAACACAGCAGGGAACTGTTCTTGCGTGGGTAAAGTCATAGGAGAGAATAGGTTTCAGAACGCAGCGGTGCTGTTATAAGCGAAGGGCTGATAAGTAATCAGACTTCTTTTCCCATAACCAGTTGAGTCGCCCCTTCTAGCCAATAGAAAGAATGCAGGATTAAAATATTTGTTCACTAGCTTCATTTTTTGACCTCTTTTGACAAGAGTACGGTATTTCCTGGAGCCTTTTGCATATGGATAAACCTAGTATCAGTATACAACTGATATGTGAATCCATTTATCAAAAAAGAACGCCTCTTCTTACTCTTTCTTACCCAAACAAAAACGGTTTGACAAATACATTTCTCCCTAAGCTGCCTTAAGTCTCCTTTATACCGACAACACAAAAACAACAACAACAACTTATAATATAAGCCTTAAGCATCACAGCTGACAAGTGTTTGTTGTGTCCAAATAACTGCAATAGTACCTGAACTGTGCAGAGCCACAACTCCCGGAGCAGTTGCTGCCACCTGTGTCACCATCACCCCGTAGCCAAACTTCTCGCAGCTGCTCACCTACAGAAAACACACAGAAATCTCATACCCCTAGAAATATTTCAGCCTTTCACTATCACAGTTTTTGGTTATCAGGTAAAAAATGAATGAGAGTTTGGAAAAAGGATGGAAAAGGTTTAGGTCAAATGTAGTACTAATGTATCATAAAGGGAGATGTGTAAGTAAATCTGGGATTCTGGAAAGGCACAACATAATGTAGTTAAACATGCTGTGGAGAATTTAAATTGTAAATTGATATTGGAGTGTGCAGGCCCTTCATTAATTACAACACAATGCCACAACTAAAAATAGACAAAATATAATTACATTCCATAATTAAAGTGTAATGCCAAACTAGAGAAGCAATTACAATGGTGCGTAAACAATGGCAGTAAATTAAGCCCACGGGGGATCAGCTAAGGTTTGCAGCAAGCCTGAGTGTTTGTGTGTTTACAATTTGAATCTTAGACTCAGACCCTGTGACAAGGTCTGTGAAAACCACGTTTTTATGCCTGAAATACTACAGTACTACACTCCCACCAGATGAGCTCATGCAGCCTGTCACGAACCGGGACATACAACCATGACAAAACAGGAGATGCACACACAATTTATTGTGTTATTAATTTAGATCAACTGTGCTAATATAGTATACCAAAATGAAAACAATAACTCAAATTTCAGATATTTGAGGTTGTGCTGAAAATAATGGTGCCAAATAAGGCAAGAAAAACATATTTTAAAGGTGAAATATAGAGGTAAAATCAAAAATAGTCAAGAACGGCCAATTATACCCTGGACCACAGAGGGTTAAATTTGAAAACGGTTTAAAAAAAAACATCCCCATTCTAAAATGTCATGTGACAATCTGATTCATGAAGAGTGATGATGTCACAAGGACATGTGATGATGTCACAAGGACATGTGATGATGTCACAAGCACATGCCTTTGAGCCTTTGAAGTTTTTCTATAAATAGGGGTCAGGAGCAGCAAGTTTTAGTCAGTTTGTTCGCAGCCTTCAAACGTTCGACCAGAGCTATATTTGAAAGTATTTGTAAACCTCTGTAACATCACGCTCCAAAGCCCTGTGACGTTTCTGTGTTCTGTGACGTTGTCCCAAAGAAAGACCTTTAAATGCGATAAATAGCCTAAACGTTTTCGTTTATGACTAGTTTACCGTGTTATGACTGTGAACAGGGGGGAAGTCGCGCAAGAGAAATGTCGACCAAAACAATTGCAAGTAAGCCAAAGTCAGTTCCTAAAAGTCAACCCGCAGGTGTTTCCACCACCATCAGACCCTCCACTTCTGTAAGACCTCCATTAAGAATAACTGATGCAAAGAAAACCGCTCGGGTGGGAAAAACTCAGAATGGAAGACCGGCAGCTGTGAAACAGCCCCCGAAGAGGGATATGAAAAAGAATGTGGACAGTAAACTGGTCAGCTTAATTACAAATGAAATTGTATACAGTGGAGCGACTGTGTCATTTGATGACATCGCAGGGCAGGATCTGGCAAAGCAAGCACTTCAAGAAATTGTCATCCTTCCTGCCTTAAGACCTGATCTCTTTACTGGTCTGAGAGCTCCTGCACGTGGCTTGCTTTTATTTGGCCCACCAGGAAATGGGAAGACCATGCTCGCCAAAGCAGTTGCTGCAGAGTCTAATGCAACATTCTTCAACATCAGTGCTGCTAGTTTGACCTCCAAATATGTGGGAGAAGGCGAGAAGCTCGTACGAGCACTCTTTGCAGTTGCAAGAGAGAGACAGCCCTCAGTAATCTTCATCGATGAAGTGGACGGCTTGCTCTGTCAAAGGAGGGAGGGGGAGCACGACGCCTCTCGCCGTTTAAAAACTGAGTTCCTCATTGAGTTTGACGGGTTGCAGTCAGGAAAGGATGACAGAGTACTTGTAATGGGAGCAACGAACAGGCCCCAGGAGCTCGATGAAGCAATATTAAGGCGCTTTGCAAAAAGAGTATATGTGACCTTACCCGATGAGAAGACAAGATTTACGCTGCTGAAAAATCTTTTGGGAACGCACGGGAGTCCACTGAGCCAAGACGAACTGTCCTGTCTTGCAAAAGTGACTGAAGGATATTCAGGGAGCGATTTGACAGCATTAGCCAAAGATGCTGCACTTGGCCCAATAAGAGAGTTGGCACCAGAACAAGTCCGTGTTATAGCTGCTGCTGAGGTGCGCAACATTAAGATAAAAGACTTTGAGGATTCTCTGAAGCAAATCAAACCAACTGTTAGTCCAGCAACTCTTAACATGTACACCAAATAGAACAAAGATTTTGGTGGTCCTTCTTCAATAAATCCAAATCCAGTCAGGCTGGATGAAACAGAGTGCAAAAATAAAGAGCTTCTTCAAGAGAAAGAGCAACAGGAAAAAGAAAAAAAACGTATTCTCCAGGACTTGGAGAGAAGAAATCTACAACTGAACAAATTAATACAATGAAGGACAGAACACCTGAACTGGAAGGAGAAGTATTGGAAAAACGATGTTCAAAGATGCAGCGTAGGATCAATGAAATGGCGAAAAAACACTCAGAGGTCATTAATGAGATGTTGTTGAACTCAGACAACTTGAAGTGTGAAAACGCTGAAATGCTTGCACAAAAGCAGCAACAAGAGAAAATAAATGAAGACCTGCAGCGTAAGCTTCAAGAAATCACAAGAAGAAATGAGCAGTTAGAAAAGATGCACAAGGAAAAACAACAGCAAAATACAGACAAGTGCAATCTATTAAAAGAAATGGAGCAAAGATGCCAGAAACTTGAGAAGGAAGTTGAAGAAACAACCGATCAGTTGAGAACCCTCATCCTAGAGAAAAAAGTGGTCGTGGAAAAGCTCATGGAAAAGAAGAAAAAACGTTTCCGCTTCTTCTGGAGGAGGGACACTCCTGCTTTTTCTACTCTTTCTATTTTTTCTACTGCTGACGTCACCTCGTCTCCCTCCACCTCTGTTCCATCTTAATTTTCACCTCTCCTCTCCCCTTCTCTCCTAACACTTCTTCCCTCTCTCCTTCATCTTTTTTCACCCCAACCAGTCCCGGCAGTTGACTGCCCCTCGTGAGCCTGGTTCTGCCGGAAGTTTCTGCCCGTTTAAAGGCAGTTTTTCTTCCCCACTGTCGCCTAGTGCTTGCTCAGAGGGGATTGTTGGGGTTTTCTCTTTTCTTTTTTTTCCCCTTCTTATTACCATTTTCCTTTATTTACCGATTTGTTTTGTTTACTTTTCTTTTACGTTGTTTCTTTATTTACTTGTTTAACTTTTTTTCAACTTATGTAATAAACTAATAAACCAATTGAATTTGTCCTCTGCGTATTTTACATCTAATCTTTAAAGAATATTTCCAAAACATTTTCAAACATCACGATCTGTCTTTTGTTTGCTTGTTAAAACCCCGTAAATGGTGAAGTAAAAACCCTGTGATATGGTTTAAAACATCAAAATAGACTAAACAACTAGTCTAAAACTAAGAGACACAGGATAAAGTTGGTGTGAAGGTTTCAGTCTGTGAATGAATCTAAGCACCATCACCTTAACTTTAAATTCATCTCTGTTACCCTCTTTGTGACTGAACTCTGACCGTGAGCACCACAGCCACTGCGCACCAGTCACACGCACTTTAAATCCATCACAGTAAACCAGTTAGTTTACCTCAGTTTGTTTTGCAGCACATTTCACAACATGCAAAAGCATAATGTGCCATGTATAGACTCAAAATCTGATTTAAAAACATGAGGACTGACCTGTAAGCTTTACATTTACAGTTTATCACATACCACTGAGCAGTTCTTACCTGTAATTCTAAGCCCTCTTCTTCCTTTTCTGGTTTAAAACATCAAATTAGACTAAACAACTAGTCTAAAACCAAGAGACACTTAAATATTAAGTTAAACCTCTGGGGTTGCCGGACGCGCCGGCGCGTCAAAATCACATGACCAATTTAAGACGACACAGCTACAAGATGCAGCGATTCAGAGGCTGTATCCCAATTCAGGGTCTGCAGCCTTAAAGGCCGCATTTTAAGGCCGATTACGTCACCATGCCAGTCTCCTATTGCCAGAGGCTGAAGTGTGTGTGCAGTCACCAGGTGATAATCTGATATCGTCTACTTCCCCACTGATGTTAAGTAATATGAAAAAAATAATGAATCCCACCTTAGGCCGAATGTGTGACTCTCTTCGTAGTGGAAGAGAGAATGAATCTTCCCATCCGAATTCACGGCAATCAGTCTGTCAATCAAATCCTGTGGAGTAAAATGAGAGGCTTTGAACAAGAATGCACCGGATAGGGTGCAAAACGAAAACTGTGTGGAAATTTACAATGGGTAAGGTGGAGAACGTATATCAGTCTCAGTGTGAGAGGGTTTATTTGAATGCGTTTGAAGTAAAACAAATGGGTGGGTGGTGTTTGGAGGCCAAATAAAAAGTGCAAACATGCCCTCAGATGGATGACAAAAAAAAACTGCAGTGTGTGGAAAAGAAGAAGAAGAAAAACACTTACAGGTATGGAGGTTGGCATCTCCCTCAGGGTGTATTCGCTTTTGTTGGCCAAAGACTGTCGGCCCAGCAGTTGCCACACCGACTGGGAAGAGGAGAGGAGGTTGACCAAGTACAGGAAGGACTGAAGAGGAAAGTAAATACAGCAGCTGTTAGAGAGAAAAAATGTATTTGCTTTTAAAGACCATTGTGAATGCATTTGTGCACGTCATGGATTGATCAAATCCTAACACATAATAATAATATAACACTATTCAACTACAAACACTACCGATAATATGACAAATAATATCTGTAGTATTCAAAGCAAAACAAAATGTAAAAAGAATTTATGATTGCAAAGATAAAACATGGTTTACCACACTCTCAAAACTGAATAAGACATATATTCTGAGCAGAGTGGTTGAGCAGAAACCTATTGCAGCCTGAAGAATATTAAACTACAGGAAAGCTCCCTGCATTTTTCACTGGGTCTGGTAGAACAGGGAAAATATATCATCAAAAGCATCAAAGGAAAAAAAGAGAGACACTTGCACAAACGAGCTACAACTTAGATTATATTAAACAGCTTCAAAGAAACGTAAAGAAAAAAACAAGATACGATGGATTTTTTTTTCTAAAATAGAAATATCTATACTTTCATGTGTCTTCTGATGTTTCTGTGCATGTGTGAACTTATCTTCATATGTACTACCAAACCTCCTACTGTACTTAGCACAGATTAAAGCAAAGACTCGAGTTAATTCACCAAAGTGCTGGTGTGTGTATATTTAGTTTTCCTTTGACCTCAGCATATATGTATAACCCACTGATAAGGCAGACTTTAAAGTCGCCTGTGGCAGGACACAGTTTACACATCACTGGCTGTCCGTATTCACTTGGCTAGTCTCTCTGAGAGAGATGACTTGGCTGCTGTCAGAGGCCAAGCATCAGACACACACAGACAGGCTCACGCTGGAGCTTGTTGAAGCTTTCCTGTTAGAAGAATTTAAGTTGTACTATGATTTATTCACTTATGCATTAAGGTTTTATTACTTAGCATGCTTCAGAATGTTCATATATTTCACAGGGACATTAGAAGTAACTCTTAAAGTTTAAACTGCAGATGTCTATTATTAAAAGATACCTCCGTTATGAAGCTTTCGAATGTATTACAATGCTCATATATTTGTGTATCACATGCCATTACATCCTGTCACGTACACACACACACACACACAGAACACACACACATGCTGATAAATATGCTTGGAAAACAGGAAATGCAACTGTCCCTTTGTATAAATAAATCTGACTGCAAGGCCTCGGGTGTGGATCTCCTTCGAGCTTCCACCCGTGCACGTCTTCATTGTTGAACCTTGAACAACAGTCTGAGTGTTTTTATTCAACCTGTAGAATGTCTTGTTTAATTTAAATAAACCATTGACATTAAAATGGTCCTTCGAGCCGGAGTGGACATTAGTGGACATTATTGGACATTATTGGACGTTAATTACCAATAATTAGGGCTAATTTTGCTCCAACAGAGTGACCTCGTCGTTCCCTGATATCGTGGAGAGCCCGCGCTGAAGTCTGTCGACAGCCTCCTTTCTACAAAGGAGTAAAGACCAACTACGTGAATTCGGGGTTGGCCAGCGTTCCTTAGCAAAGTGGTCCACGGTCCTGGGAACGAGGGGGAATCTCTGACCGGCACTTAAAACGTGGAGCCAGGTGAATATTAACACTCAAAACACATCGCGATAATATCGTTTCATTATCTGACACTGTCCTGAGGTGTAAAGGCTCGTCTACAGAGACTGGTAGCCATAGTGGAACTCGCTTCTTTCAAATGGAACTGGCAGTCTCCAGGAGACTCGTTTCGAGAAGCTGGCAGTTTAAATAAATTAGTCTGGGACTAAAATAGAGGATGTGTCAGTAGATAAGAAATAATACGCCGCGTTTGTGAAGTTATCTGTGTGAGTAATAAGGACGTGAATGTATTTTGACAAGGGACATTAGGACCCTACATCACTCCTACTGTAATCCTGTGATAACTGATATACTGGTGATAAAGGGAGAAGGTTGCGCTTCATCGCATAAAATTAAGGCCGCCCCTGACAATAGGACAAGGGTAGAAGGCTGCCTTAATAACCACCCCTGATTCTCATACCAGAGAAAGTTACACAGTTCTGTCTTCCTATTAATAAAATCTAAAGTGTAAAGAAAAAACAAAATAAAGGAAAAATGGGGAATAAACAAACAAAACCAGAATTAACTGCAGATGAACAATGGTTAGAGGAAAAAATGTCCAGGCGCCGGACAGATAAGTGCTAATCGTTGGAGAAATCCTAAGACACTAAAAGACTCAACTTGGGAAGGAAAATGCAATCCAACAGCAATAGCTAATTTAGATAAAAAATTACAAGAGGAACCTTACAAACAGAACTAAACAATGAAATATAGTTGGCATGACGATCATGCCCAGATTGTGTAAAATAAATAAAAGGAAATCATTCACATGAAAACCTTTTCTATAAAAAGAGAGATGCATAAGGTAGATTAAGGCTGTGTCATTGTTCAGCCAAGGAAAGTGTGTGAAAAGGTAAATGTCTCCAGCCTGGATGACGGGTGGGACTGCAGCCCACCCAGAGCCCTTGATGGATACAAAATAAAATATAGAAACAAAAAAAATAATAAATTACTTGGTTCGACAGGCAACAGAGAGAATGAATGTGACTGAAGGTTGGATCGGAGATGAGGCAAACAGAAGACCAGTCTAAAAAGTAGGCACAAACCTGTTCAGAGAAAAAGCAAATTTGTACAGATTGGATGAATACTAAATTATCTGTTTGCTGAGTAAGATGATCCTAAACTATTAAATTGGCTCAGTAGTAGTATAGTGATTTACACTGATAAATGTTGTAATATACTGTTGTCATTATATAGAAAGAAAAAGATGATAATATTAATAAAAATATAATATTAATGACAAGAAGTATCCTAGTCAGTATGATGTGAGATGGATAATTGTTATGAAGTAGTCTGCATCAAGTTTAAGGTTTGCTCAAACTCAGTATAATGACATATGAGATGAAGAAAATAAAGGCAATATCTAAACCAATTAGGTGCATAGAGGCACTTAACCTGCTTGAAAACTTGTCATTTAGCCTAGATAAATATTACTGAGATGTAGAGCACATTTATAATGACAACTAATAAGCCAAACCCTGTAGATAACAGCTAAAGCTACAAGATTGAGAAGCTGATTTAAATATGTGGACACTACTAAGCTAATGAGCGAGTTAAACGTTTTTATTTATTTGTTTCCGAGCGGAAGCTGCACAGGGAGCAGTCTATCAATGAATAGAAAACACACATACACAAAGTGTTACATGTGAGATTATTTTTGGAAAGAATCAGAAGTGGGATGGTTTTGAATTAAGAAATCAGTGAAAAGATGCATGAATTACACCTGATTATAACATGCAGAGGCAATGAAGAAAGCAGCTTACACTCACTGAACATTAACATGCATAGGAAAAGTACTGAAGACCTGCTTACACTTATACACATAACATAAGTTGGTATTTCTGACCAGAGAGAGGGAAACGGGTAGTTTAAGTACTCAGGATAATAATGAAAATGTCTTAGTTGTGTTTCTTCAGGAGCAAAACAGACCTGGACAAGCAGAAAATGCATTAACCTTACAAGGACAAGCTCGTGGAGATTAATGCATAGAGACTGATTAAACCGGGCTAAGAACACAAACATGCGCAATGAAGAACAGCTTACTATTTGTATGAGTGATAGAATGTGAGCTCAGTTTTCCCTCACACTTCTGCTCTGTTTCAGTAGCAGCATTTTTCTTTTTGTGTCCTGACTCATGTATGTTTTGTTTTTGTTTTTTGTTTTATTTGATTATTTTATTTTGTCGGTTTGGAAACAAATTTGTGGCAATGCCCAGTTTTAGAGCTGTAAACTGTGAGCAATTCAAAGTTTAAATATATATATATAGAGAGAGAGATGGAATAAGAAAACTTTAACTTCAAAGTTGAAATATGTAAGATGAGTGAAATGTGTGAATTCTTTGAGAAACAAGAAATTATTTAAACATGCCTTGTAACTGAGAGGGCAGAATGATCGCTGTTGGCACCTGTAGATGAAACAGACATTGCAAACTTGCCAAAATCCCTATGGTCCACTGGACCAACAGATGTCGGCCTGATAAAAAACGCTGACTCAATACAAGTAAAGGTAATTTCAAAACACAGACCAATGAAGCCGCAATATCCACTATCTGCAGAAGCAAAGGCAGGAATTCGCCCAGTGATTGCAGACATGGAAAAAGCGGGAATATTAGTAAAAACAAATGAAACAATTTGTAACACGCCTATCTTCCCAATTAAAAAGGCAAACACAGGAAAGTATAGGCTTGTACATTACCTGAGAGCCATCAACGAGATAACTGAGCAAATTCCACCAGTAGTTGCCAATCCTCACACCATCTTAAATCAAGTGACACGGAAAGAACAGTGGTTTTCAGTGATAGACTTATCAAACGCGTTCTTCTCTGTACCACTGCACCCTGGCTCACGCGGGTTGTTTGGTTTCACATTTGATGGGCAAAAATACACCTACACAAGGCTACCACAGGGTTTCCAAAACAGCCCCACCCTGTATGCAGAAGCTTTAAAGAAATCTATGTCTTTTTGCACTCTGCCTGCTCCAGGACAATTCCTATTATATGTAGACGACATCCTGGTCACCGGACACACGCAGGTCGACTGCAAAGCAAATACTTTGAAGGTATTGAGACATCTGGCAGAACAGGGTCACAAAGTCTCACAACACAAGCTACAGCTCTGGAGCCAGGAAGTTACATACCTTGGCCACAAACTCACAGGAGAGGGCAGGACACTGTTAGACAGCAGAAAACTAGCAGTGCAGAACGCAGCAAAACCTCTCACAAAGCAGCAAATGATGAGCTATTTAGGCCTATGTAATTTCTGCAGATGCTGGATTCCCGAATACGCACTTTTAGTGCAGCCTCTGCAGGATCTGATCTATGGCAAACACTTAGCTCTAAAAGACAAAATAGAGTGGACACCAAAAGCAGAAAAAGCATTTCATGATCTAAAACTTGCGCTACAAACACGTACAGTTTTAGCATTGCCAGACTATGACAAGCCTTTCTATTTGCATGTAGACGGAGGCTCAGGCTACATGAGAGCAGTGCTAACTCAAGCATTTGGCGAGAAGCAAAGGCCTCTAGCATTTTACTCATGCAGATTAGACTCAGTAGCAGCAGGACTACCGTCGTGCGTGCAAGCTTGTGCGGCTGCAGCGGAAGCAGTGAAAAAGTCCGCTGACCTTATCCTCGGACACACCCTGATTATCAAGGTGCCACACGCTGTGACCTCGATCCTACTGCAAGCAAATCTATCATATCTGACACATGCAAGACAGCTTTCATATGTAGGCATCCTATTGTCACAGTCGCACATCACAATCGAGAAATGTGGTCAGCCAAACCCAAGCACTCTCCTCCCCACAGAGGAGGATGGTGAACAACACTGTTGTATGCAAAAATTAGATGAGGACACGAAACCAAGAGCAGATATCTATAGCACACCACAGCAAAGCTACAAGAACGTTTTTGTAGATGGCTCTGCAGCAAAAGATAGCTTGGGGAAAAGCCGTGTGGGTTATGCAGTAACCACAACTGATACTGTAATAGAGGCAGAGCCCCTCACCTCCTCTCACTCAGCCCAGAGTGCTGAGCTAACTGCTGTTATTAGAGCTTGTGAGCTACACAAAGGCGAAGCAATAAACATCCACACTGACAGCCAATACGTTTTCGCTGCAGTTCATCATTTCGCTAAGATATGGCAAAACAGAGGAATGGTAACGTCCACTAAACTGGATGACCTTTAACTAGCGAACCCATAGACAAGTCAATCAGAGAAACCACACTAGCAGAATGGATGACTGAACTGTTAAAAAAACAAAGACATAGTACTGAACAACCAACTGCCGGATGATTCTTCTCCAGTTTCTTCCAGATTGAAGCCAGGTGATTGGATCCTGATCAAGGTCCTCCAGCGGAAAAGCTGGAGCACACCAAGGTGGGAAGGCCCCTATCAGGTTCTTCTGACGACCCCTACAGCCTGCAAAATAGCTGAAAGGCCGTCGTGGATACACCAGAGTCACACTAAGAAGGTTGAGCCCAACACATAGACTCCAGCTCTCTCCAAACCTCTTTGTGTACCGCCTGGTGGGGAGTAGGGTCACAGGTGGCAACACAGGTGATTTCGCTCCTCTGGCCAGGGGTCGCCACACGGGAGGCCTAAAGAGGCTGCAGTCGGGAAGATCGCTCCCTTGACTCAAACCTAGCCTACCTGCCCGGTGTGGGGACCAATCGTGATGCCTGACATGGAGATGGAGATGGAGGAATTAGAGGAGCTGGAGGAGGAGCAGACGAGCAGCCCAGAAGAAGAAGCCCCCAGAAGCCCACAATGGAGAGATCGCTTAAACCCCCAGAACTGGTCTGAAAACTGCTACTTGACCATATGCATAACCCTGTGTTTTCTATTCATCATCTCAGTGTTTACAGCACTCGCCGCCATCTGCATGGACATAGCCTGCAGGGACAACCCCTGCAATCCCTACTGTCCAAGAGGATATGGTGTTGACCCCAATGGCACCAACCCCTGCGACCTATGGAAACAAGACCAAGAGATCACCCACAGTAAAAGATGGACACACGACGATTCACACCTATGTGACCTGACACAGGACCATGACCACCCCTGGATGAACAACGCTTGGTACCGCTATGTGTACGATAGAACACATACATTCCAGACAACATACACTCACCTAACATGACCGACGCTCTAAACGTGCTGAAACAAATTAGAAATGCAGAACAAAAAGACAAAATATTAGATCCTGAAGATTGGTTAACATGGTTATTGAACGGATGGTGGAGGTCCCTGTTGATTAAAGGACTTGTTGGAATTGCCTCCTTACTCTTATTAATGTGTGTTTTCACAACCTGTGTAATACCCTGCTTTAAGAAAATGGTGTCAAATATGATAGCTCATTCCGTTAATGCTTATGTAGCAGTGCATAATCCCGCAGCCTATGACAGCGATCAGAACCCGGACAGTGAAGAAGATGACGACTATGTGTAGTTTCCGTCTGTACTTAGTCAATGACGTGGCAATTGAAAATGTTTCACAAGTGATTGTCTACTGAACTCAATAAAGTTACAGATGAAATATTTGAACAACAGGAGGGAATGTTAGAAGAATTTAAGTTGTACTATGATTTATTCACTTATGCATTAAGGTTTTATTACTTAGCATGCTTCAGAATGTTCATATATTTCACAGGGACATTAGAAGTAACTCTTAAAGTTTAAACTGCAGATGTCTATTATTAAAAGATACCTCCGTTATGAAGCTTTCGAATGTATTGCAATGCTCATATATTTGTGTATCACATGCCATTACATCCTGTCACGTACACACACACACACACACAGAACACACACACATGCTGATAAATATGCTTGAAAAACAGGAAATGCAACTGTCCCTTTGTATAAATAAATCTGACTGCAAGGCCTCGGGTGTGGATCTCCTTCGAGCTTCCACCCGTGCACGTCTTCATTGTTGAACCTTGAACAACAGTCTGAGTGTTTTTATTCAACCTGTAGAATGTCTTGTTTAATTTAAATAAACCATTGACATTTCCTGAGAGAAATTCTGCCAAAAACATAACTAAAAATGCAGTCTTATGAAAGTAAGGCTTATTTGCCCAGACACCCATAAACCAATCAGCAAAAAGCCTTTCTTGTTAACAAAATCACTATTGCCAGTTTCTTAAATATGAATATTCACAAGTGAATTTTCTACATGGCTGCTGGTATCACAGCAACACATGGACCACTATTCTGAGTCCTGGGTTAATAATAATTGGAATCAATTTAATTTTAATCAATTTAAACACCTTTGTAACCAGTGAGCTAAAAACATGATGGAAAAGCAAAACTTCTAAGAGATCTGTGTCTGTACTATTATGTAGATATCTAAAAATTGGGGCATTGTGGGCTCCAGGAAGTTTCTCCTTCTCCCTCTCTCTCACACACACACGCACGCACATACATACAATACCTTAATGCAACTCCTATCTGTGGGGTCAATGGGAGTTGGTTTGGGACGGACCACTCTGATGTCGTCACTGCTGCACTCAAGAACAGACCATAGCTCTAGTACCAGGGCCCGAATAAAGCCTGAGACAGAACACGGAGAAATTTGTTGTACCAAACATTTATTTGAAATAGCAGCAACTAAAATTATTAACAGTGCTTTAATAAATAAACGACTGACTTTGTTATTGTGTCCAATCTTTTAAAGAAATCTGTCTTTGCATTGCTGGCACCGTTTTGATTGGAGGATTTGAATCTCAGGAAGGAAGGAATTTATAATGCCACTCCCTTTGATCCCATTTAATCTCTTCCCTGTTGCACTTTGGCCTGTCAGTAACTACATTTGAATTTTGCAGCTCAAGCTTGCACATAAAGGCTGGATAAAAACGTTAATGCAATCAAAATGTACGCAGCCCTCGCTGGAAAACTGGGGATACAGTACAGTACATAAATGATGAAGCAAAGACAAAACATTAGTGTCATGGAAGAAGAAATAGTCAGTGCATCACGGGAAGCTCCCAGCAATAAAACCTGCATTTGTATTGACACATAAACCTTAATTTGTGAGCAATTTTCAGTGTATTTCAGTTAAATTAACGAGACAAATATAACAAAAGGGATTTTATACTTAGAAGAAGAATATGAAATTGAAATATTAAACTAAGAAAACTATAAATACTGCAGTTCTAGAGTTACAGATATACAATTAAGCTTTGCATATCAGTGCTGTATAACCCAGGGAATGTACTTTTTTTATATAATTGAATAGTAATGGAAATCATGAACTGTTTTTCAGAGGTCATAGATCAAATGAGCAGTAGAGTTTTTCTCACAGAATGGTTCTTTCACATAGAAAGCAGTGTGTGCTGCAGGTTTAGCAAATGGCCCATCATTTGTAAGCTCTGTCTGGACTATATCACTTTTTGAGGTCATCCTTCTTTCTGTCAGTCTGCCCAAAACATCAACGGTATCGGTGAAGACAGAAGACAGTGTTTTGTGCGACACATGGAATAGATGACAAAGATGCTGGACTGGAAGATCAAGTCTCAGACGCATTAGTGTGAGTAAGAGCATTTGGAAACCTGTCAGTTTCTTCGATATTGGCAGGAAATCTTTGACAGTGTTGAAGAGGGACATTAAGACTGCATAACAATATAGTCCAGTGTAATATCTTACTTTTTCGGTATCGTCCTTTAAGAAAGTTTCATTCAGCTCTGTCTTTTGCAACTGTGCTCGAAGCAGTCTGTTCTCCTCCAACAGCCGGTTTATTTCTGCTCTGCCCTGTTGACTGCACACACAGTCCTTCGTCTGCCCTTCAGCTTCCGTGACGCTGTCACTCCCATCACCACTGGATTTGTTACATCCATTTCATATGCTGGTTTGCCTGCAATAATGCCAAATCAAAAGCTATTCAGTCGACATGACGTGGTTCTGCAGCATCACACATTAGCATGTTTTATCTCATTATCTATGACCGCAGCGCATTGAAAAAACCCCCACTAAAAGCCTTTTAGTTTGGTCCTTTTACAGCATCCTGCCATGCGATTACATTTGTTCCTGACCACCGAGAACACTCACGTTAACTTTTATCGAGTGGAAAAAAAGTTAGCGTGTTTATATTATGCTAACATAGCTGTGTCGCTAGCGGTCACGTAGCACATCATTATATACCAGCTAGCCCAAGTTCAGTAACCCTACAAATGTCACTGCTGTTTAGTTTTCTGTCTTCATTTATGTTGGAAGTGATAAGAAAGCTGTACGTTTTAATTTGTTTCCAAAACCCCGCAGTCAGGACATGCTATATTGTATTTAGATAGAAGCTAGCGAGCTAACTTGCTGCTAACTTCTAACTCATATGTCATAAATTCCATTGTCATGGATGCCTGGATGTTTAACTCAGTTGTTACACCTGGTAGAGCAGAACGCTGATAATTTTATTAAAGATGAAAGACTTAAGACAGTGTTTTAACTCTCAGTAATGCCACAGTGATCATTTGATATATGGACCTGCAGCAGAGTTTAGGCCCAGACACGGCTAGTGACGTCAGACTGAACAATCGGATAGTGATATGAATTACTTTAGAACTCACCGGAGAGAAAATGCCGCGAGCAAACCAACAAAAAGCTGGGGATTGCACGGAACTCGATATCCGCTCGTCTCACCGCTGCAATCCATGCCTGGCGTCTTTGTTTGGTGGATACATGGGATCCCTCACGTTGCCGCCAGGATGGAAAACGATGAAAAGATTAATCCAGTTTCTTGCCTTCACGATCGTGAGCTTTAACGTTGCAACCGACTACACAACACGTACCATAGCTGAAGCTGTATCCTTTGTCTGGCCTACTGTGATGGCGGCAGGGGGCGTGGCCCGCCTCATGTAACGTCACGCTCCAAAGCCCTGTGACGTTTCTGTGTTCTGTGACGTTGTCCCAAAGACGTTGTCCACCTCTGTTGGAGGGAGTAATGTGGGTGACTGTGTAGTGTAGTTGGTGTAATAGTTTTCGACTCCACACAGTCACTGCTTTGCTGTGCTTCTGCAGCGTATCCAGTAATGGTGACAAATCCTCCAGCGTTGCAATAGGAAGCTGCTCTTAAGCGCAGAAAGAATTGTTTCCAGGGATTTCTATTTGTATCCAGCTTGGCGTGCAGGATCCTTTGTGTAATCTATGCTTACATATGTATTTTACACACAGACAATGTGAAAAATACAACACATTGCTATGGATTGATGCTGAAAGTGCTAATTGCACTAAAAAATTTAGCTGAAAAAATAACACCAACTAAATAGATAAGCATGTCTGTTAACAAAAAAACCCAAACGCTTTACCCAACTGGGGTTTTTCAACTACCTCAGGGACAAAGCTTTACCAAAATCTTCCAACTCAGACCCTGTGACAAGGTCTGTGAAAACCACGTTTTTATGCCTGAAATTCTACAGTACTACACTCCCACCAGATGAGCTCATGCAGCCTGTCACGAACCGGGACATACAACCATGACAAAACAGGAGATGCACACACAATTTATTGTGTTATTAATTTAGATCAACTGTGCTAATATAGTATACCAAAATGAAAACAATAACTCAAATTTCTCATGTACACTTTCTACAGAGGCACCATCGAGAGCATCCTGTCGAGCTGCATCACTGTGTGGTTTGGAGCCTGCAATGCGTCCTGTCATAGAACCCTCCAACGCATAGTGAGAGCTGCAGAGAGGATCATTGGTGTCTCTCTCCCCTCCCTCCAGGACATTTACAGCACCCGTCTCACTAAAAAAGCCCTTTGCATAGCGGCTGATCCCACGCACCCAATGCAAAGCTTCTTCAAGCTGCTGCCGTCAGGGAGGAGACTGCGGAGTCTCCAGGCCAGGACCAGCAGACTGAAGGACAGCTTCATCCATCAGGCTGTCAGGAAGCTTAACTCCCTCCCGATTCTGCCCCCTCTCCCCTCCTCTCCTCCATGGTCTCACTGAACTCTGTCACATACACACACACACACTCTCTGACTCACTCACTGGCCTGCACCAGTTACCAGTCACTTTGTGGAGCATTGGACTGCCATTACCTCATAAGACTTTGTTGTTATACTATCTCTAACCGTATATTACTAGATCTCCATTTGCACTATTTGCCTATTTGCACTACTCTGCCTGGTTTACACTCAATGTCATTTACCCTTACCTGAATATTGTATATTGTATATTGCATAGCTTTCTTGTTAAATTGTATTGTATTTATTTAAATTTTTACTTTTTAATTATTTTATTTGCATTTTTTAATCACTCTCTTATATTTAAATGTTCATTTGCTATTTCATCTAGGGTTTGAGAGTAACGAAATTTCTATTCTCTGTATGTCCTGTACATGTGGCAGAATTGACAAATAAAGTTGACTTTGACTTTGAGATATTTGAGGTTGTGCTGAAAATAATGGTGCCAAATAAGGCAAGAAAAACATATTTTAAAGGTGAAATATAGAGGTAAAATCAAAAATAGTCAAGAACGGCCAATTATACCCTGGACCACAGAGGGTTAAATTTGAAAACGGTTTTAAAAAAAAACATCCCCATTCTAAAATGTCATGTGACAATCTGATTCATGAAGAGTGATGATGTCACAAGGACATGTGATGATGTCACAAGGACATGTGATGATGTCACAAGCACATGCCTTTGAGCCTTTGAAGTTTTTCTATAAATAGGGGTCAGGAGCAGCAAGTTTTAGTCAGTTTGTTCGCAGCCTTCAAACGTTCGACCAGAGCTATATTTGAAAGTATTTGTAAACCTCTTCAGAGTCACTGAAATTTTTTTTAAACGTTCTCACCAATTCACTGAGCAAACAAACACATTTCAGTCAAGATGACTTTCACCTCAAATCATCTTGAAATATGTAAAGGGACCCTTTTGGGAGGTCACTACAAGGTCGAGGGTTTCCTTGAAGAAGGGGGCTTTGGTATTGTAACCAAATGTTGCAATACAAAAACCAACAAAGTCGTTGCTATTAAAGTCAACAAGAGCGACCCTGAAATTCTGCAACAGGCGAAAATGGAAATTTACATACTGGAGAAGCTGCGAGGCTTGGATGCAGATAGATGCAACATTGTTAAATGGAACGACTTTTTCATCGACGGTGACCGCATCTGCTTAAATTTTGAACTCCTCGATGAAAGCCTGTGGCAGTACATGCGGTACCGGAGGAACCGGGTTCTCCCAGTAACAGAAATCAGGCCAGTGTTATTTCAGCTCGCAAATGCCCTGTCCCACCTGGGTTCTTTGGGAATAGTGCATGCTGACCTCAAACCTGGAAACATAATGGTTGTGGACCGCTATGAGTGTCCAATCAAAGTCAAACTTACAGACTTTGGTTTTGCATGTCCCGCATCTACAGTGATTCCTGGTGACTGTGTGGGGACGGTTGGTTATAAAGCACCTGAGGTTATGATTGGTAGTCTATTTAATGAAGCAATAGACATGTGGTCCCTGGGGCTGGTAGCTGTGGAGCTTGCTACTGGGTATCCTTTCTACCCTGGGAGAAATGATTATGATGTTTTGAAATTCATCATACAGACCCAGGGACAGCCACCAGATCATGTTTTAGACTCTGGCTTTTACACTGATAACTATTTCATAAAAGACAACTACAACGGACAACACTGGACATTTAAGACCGAAAGACAATTTCAAGATGAGACAGGTTGTCAGTCCAAGGACACTCGATGCATAAAACTTAAGTGCCTCGATGACCTTGAACAACTACTGAAGATAAGGGGGTGTTGGGAAAAAATCCAAAATGTATTTGTCAGCCTAATCAAAGAGATGTTAGCATTGGATCCAAACCAGCGCATAACACCCTCGGAGGTTCTCCACCACCCCTTTTTCAATCCTGGCCTCTCTAAGAGTTCTCCCTGCACTGACATGAGTAGCACAGGGGGACAAAACCTTGTGGTCTCTCAGCAGCCTTCTAGTTGCAAAAGAGAAGAATCACAGAAAATCAGCTGCAGTTCCCAAACCTCAGAAGAATTTTCTCAACAAGAATACGTCAACGCATCAGCCAACACATCCTCCTCTATAGATGATCTTGAAATATCTAAAGGGACCTTTTTGGGAGGTCACTACGAGGTCGAGGGTTTCCTTGGAGAAGGGGGCTTTGGTATTGTAACCAAATGTTGCAATACAAAAACCAACGAATTTGTTGCTATCAAAGTCAACAAAAATAACCCTGAAATTCTGCAACAGGCAAAAATGGAAATTCTCATCCTGGAGCAGCTGCGAGGCTTGGATGCAGATAGATGCAACATTGTTCAATGGAACGACTTTTTCATCGACGGTGACCGCATCTGCTTAAATTTTGAACTCCTTGACCAAAGCCTGTGGGACTACATAGAGGACCCGGAAAACCAGGGTCTCCCCATAAGCGAAATCAGGCCAATTTTACATCAACTCACAAATGCCCTGTCCCACCTGGGTTCTGTGGGAATAGTGCATGCTGACCTCAAACCTGGAAACATAATGGTTGTGGACCGCTATGAGTGTCCCATCAAAGTCAAACTTATAGACTTTGGCATTGCATGTCCCGCATCTACAGTGATTCCTGGTGACTGTGTGGGGACGGTTGGTTATAAAGCACCTGAGGTTATGATTGGTAGTCTATTTAATGAAGCAATAGACATGTGGTCCCTGGGGCTGGTAGCTGTGGAGCTTGCTACTGGGTATCCTTTCTACCCTGGGAGAAATGATTATGATGTTTTGAAATTCATCATACAGACCCAGGGACAGCCACCAGATCATGTTTTAGACTCTGGCTTTTACACTGATAACTATTTCATAAAAGACAACTACAACGGACAACACTGGACATTTAAGACCGAAAGACAATTTCAAGATGAAACAGATTATCAGTCCAACGACACTCGATCCATAAAACTTAAGTGCCTCGATGACCTTGGACTAATGCTGAGTATAATGTGGGGCTGGGAAAAAATCCAAACTGTATTTGTCAGCCTAATCAAAGAGATGTTAGCATTGGATCCAAACCAGCGCATAACACCCTCGGAGGTTCTCCACCACCCCTTTTTCAATCCTGGCCTCTCTAAGAGTTCTCCCTGCACTGACATGAGTAGCACAGGGGGACAAAACCTTGTGGTCTCTCAGCAGCCTTCTAGTTGCAAAAGAGAAGAATCACAGAAAATCAGCTGCAGTTCCCAATACTCAGAAGAATTTTCTCAACAAGAATACGTCAACGCATCAGCCAACACATCCTCCTCTATAGATGATCTTGAAATATCTAAAGGGACCCTTTTGGGAGGTCACTACGAGGTCGAGGGTTTCCTTGGAGAAGGGGGCTTTGGTATTGTAACCAAATGTTGCAATACAAAAACCAACAAAGTTGTTGCTATTAAAGTCAACAAAAATAACCCTAAAATTCTCCAACAGGCAAAAATGGAAATTCTCATCCTGGAGCAGCTGCGAGGCTTGGATGCAGATAGATGCAACATTGTTCAATGGAACGACTTTTTCATCGACGGTGACCGCATCTGCTTAAATTTTGAACTCCTTGACCAAAGCCTGTGGGACTACATAGAGGACCCGGAAAACCAGGGTCTCCCCATAAGCGAAATCAGGCCAATTTTACATCAACTCACAAATGCCCTGTCCCACCTGGGTTCTTTGGGAATAGTGCATGCTGACCTCAAACCTGGAAACATAATGGTTGTGGACCGCTATGAGTGTCCCATCAAAGTCAAACTTATAGACTTTGGCATTGCATGTCCCGCATCTACAGTGATTCCTGGTGACTGTGTGGGGACGGTTGGTTATAAAGCACCTGAGGTTATGATTGGTAGTCTATTTAATGAAGCAATAGACATGTGGTCCCTGGGGCTGGTAGCTGTGGAGCTTGCTACTGGGTATCCTTTCTACCCTGGGAGAAATGATTATGATGTTTTGAAATTCATCATACAGACCCAGGGACAGCCACCAGATCATGTTTTAGACTCTGGCTTTTACACTGATAACTATTTCATAAAAGACAACTACAACGGACAACACTGGACATTTAAGACCGAAAGACAATTTCAAGATGAAACAGATTATCAGTCCAACGACACTCGATCCATAAAACTTAAGTGCCTCGATGACCTTGGACTAATGCTGAGTATAATGTGGGGCAGGGAAAAAATCCAAACTGTATTTGTCAGCCTAATCAAAGAGATGTTAGCATTGGATCCAAACCAGCGCATAACACCCTCGGAGGTTCTCCACCACCCCTTTTTCAGTCCTGGCCTCTCTAAGAGTTCTCCCTGCACTGACATGAGTAGCACAGGGGGACAAAACCTTGTGGTCTCTCAGCAGCCTTCTAGTTGCAAAAGAGAAGAATCACAGAAAATCAGCTGCAGTTCCCAATACTCAGAAGAATTTTCTCAACAAGAATACGTCAACGCATCAGCCAACACATCCTCCTCTATAGATGATCTTGAAATATCTAAAGGGACCCTTTTGGGAGGTCACTACGAGGTCGAGGGTTTCCTTGGAGAAGGGGGCTTTGGTATTGTAACCAAATGTTGCAATACAAAAACCAACAAAGTTGTTGCTATTAAAGTCAACAAAAATAACCCTAAAATTCTCCAACAGGCAAAAATGGAAATTCTCATCCTGGAGCAGCTGCGAGGCTTGGATGCAGATAGATGCAACATTGTTCAATGGAACGACTTTTTCATCGACGGTGACCGCATCTGCTTAAATTTTGAACTCCTTGACCAAAGCCTGTGGGACTACATAGAGGACCCGGAAAACCAGGGTCTCCCCATAAGCGAAATCAGGCCAATTTTACATCAACTCACAAATGCCCTGTCCCACCTGGGTTCTGTGGGAATAGTGCATGCTGACCTCAAACCTGGAAACATAATGGTTGTGGACCGCTATGAGTGTCCCATCAAAGTCAAACTTATAGACTTTGGCATTGCATGTCCCGCATCTACAGTGATTCCTGGTGACTGTGTGGGGACGGTTGGTTATAAAGCACCTGAGGTTATGATTGGTAGTCTATTTAATGAAGCAATAGACATGTGGTCCCTGGGGCTGGTAGCTGTGGAGCTTGCTACTGGGTATCCTTTCTACCCTGGGAGAAATGATTATGATGTTTTGAAATTCATCATACAGACCCAGGGACAGCCACCAGATCATGTTTTAGACTCTGGCTTTTACACTGATAACTATTTCATAAAAGACAACTACAACGGACAACGCTGGACATTTAAGACCGAAAAACAATTTCAAGATGAAACAGATTATCAGTCCAACGACACTCGATCCATAACACTTAAGTGCCTCGATGACCTTGGACCAATGCTGAGTATAATGTGGGGCAAGGAAAAAATCCAAACTGTATTTGTCAGCCTAATCAAAGAGATGTTAGCATTGGATCCAAACCAGCGCATAACACCCTCGG